>NC_091470.1:1200000-1800000 GCF_036971445.1 Narcine bancroftii | reverse complement strand
GAGGGAATAAAAAATCACAGGAAGAGGGAATAAAATGTCACAGGGAGAAGGGAATAAAAAGTCACAGGGAGAGGGAATAAAATTTCACAGGGAGAGGGAATAAAATGTCACGGGGAGAGGGAATAAAATGTTACGGGAGAAGGGAATAAAATGTCACAGGGAGAAGGGAATAAAAGGTCACAGGAAGAGGGAATAAAATGTCACAGTGAGAGGGAATGAAAAGTCACACGGAGAACGGAAGAAAATGACAGAGGTAGAAGGGAATAAAATGACACAGGGAGAAGGGAATAAAACGTCACAAGGAGAGGGAATGAAATGTCACAGGGAAAGGGAATGAAATGTCACAGGGGGAGGGAATGAAATATCACAGGGAGAAGGGAAAGAAATGTCACAGGGGGAGGGAATGTAATGTCACAGGGAGAGGGAATAAAAAGTCACACGGAGAAGGGAATAAAATGTCACAGGGTGAAGGAATAAAATGTCACAGGGAGAGGGAATAAAATGTCACAGAGAGAAGGGATTAAAATTTCAGAGGGAGAAGGGAATAAAATGTCACAGGGAGAAGGGAATAAAATGTGAAATGGAGAGGGAATAAAAAGTCACAGGGAGAAGGAAATAAAATGTCACATGGAGATGGAATAAAATGTCACAGGGAGAAGGGAAAGAAATGTCACCGGGAGAAGGGAATAACATGTCACAGGGAGAAGGAATAAAATGTCACTGGGAGAAGGGAATAAAATGTCACAGGGAGAAGGGAATTAAATATTACAGGGAGAGGGAATCAAATGTCACAGGGTGAAGGGAAGAAAATGTCACAGGGAGAAGGGAATAATATGTCACAGAGAGAAGGAATAAAATGTCACATGGAGAAGGGAATAAAATGTCAGAGGGTGAAGGAATAAAATGTCACAGGGAGAGGCAATAAAATGTCACAGGGTGAAGGAATAAAATTTCACAGGGAGGGGGAATAAAATTTCACAGGGAGAAGGGAATAAAATTTCACAGGGAGAAGGAAATAAAATATCACAGGGAAAAGGAATAAAATTTTACAGGGAGAGGGAATAAAAAATCACAGGGAGAGGGAATAAAATGTCACAGGGAGAAGGGAATAAAAAGTCACAGGAAGAGGGAATAAAATTTCACAGGGAGAGGGAATAAATTGTCACGGGGAGAAGGAATAAAATGTCACAGAGGGAAGGGAGTAAAATGTCACAGGGAGAGGGAATGAAATGTCACAGGGAGAAGGAAATAAAATGTCACAGGGAGAAGTGAATAAAATGTCACAGGGAGAATGAAATAAAATATTACAGGGAGATGGAATAAAATTTCACAGGGAGAGTGAATAAAAAATCACAGGGATAGGGAATAAAATGGCACGGGGAGAGGGAATGAAACGACACAGGGAGAAGGGAATAAAATATCCCAAGGAGACGGAATAAGATGTCACAGGGGGAGGGAATAAAATGTCACAGGCAGAAGGGAAATAAATGTCACAGGAGGTGGGAATGAATTGTCAAAGGGAGAAGGGAATACAATGTCACAGGGAGAATGAAATAAAATATTACAGGGAGATGTAATAAAATTTGACATGGAGAGGGAATAAAAAATCACAGGGAGTGGGAATAAAATGTCACGGGGAGAGGGAATGAAACGACACAGGGAGAAGGGAATAAAATATCCCAGGGAGAGGGAATAAGATGTCACAGGGGGAGGGAATGAAATGTCACAGGTAGAAGGGAAAGAAATGTCATAGGAGGAGGGAATGAATTGTCACAGGGAGAAGGGAATAAAATGTCACGGGAAGAGGGAGTAAAATGTCACAGGGAGAGGGAATGAAAGGTCACAGTGAGAAGGGAATAAAATGTCACAGGGAGAAGGAAATAAAATATCACAGGGAAGAGGAATAAAATGTCACAGGGAGAGGGAATAAAAAATCAAAGGGAGTGGGAATAAAATGTCACAGGGAGAAGGGAATAAAAAGTCACAGGAAGAGGGAATAAAATGTCACAGGGAGAAGGGAATAAAATGTCACAGGGCGAGAGAATAAAATGTCACAGGGAGAAGGAATAAAATGTCACAGGGAGAAGGGAATAAAATGTAACAGGGAGAGGGAATGAAATGTCACAGGGAGAAGGAAATAAAATGTCACAGGGAGAAGGGAATAAAATGTCACAGGGAGAAGGGAATAAAATGTCACAGGGAGAATGAAATAAAATATTACAGGGAGATGTAATAAAATTTCACATGGAGAGGGAATAAAAAATCACAGGGAGTGGGAATAAAATGTCACGGGGAGAGGAAATGAAACGACACAGGGAGAAGGGAATTAAATATCCCAAGGAGAGGGAATAAGATGTCACAGGGGGAGGGAATGAAATGTCACAGGTAGAAGGGAAAGAAATGTCACAGGAAGAGGGAATAAACGTCACAGGGAGAGGGAATGAAATGTCACAGTGAGAAGGGAATAAAATGTCACTAGGAGATGGGAATAAAATGTCAAAGGGAGTGGGAATAAAATGTCACAGGGAGAAGGAAATAAAATATCACAGCGAGAAGGAATAAAATTTCACAGGGAGAGGGAATAAAAAATCACAGCGAGAGGGAATAAAATGTCACAGGGAGAAGGGAATAAAAAGTCACAGGAAGAGGGAATAATATTTAACAGCGAGAGGGAATAAAATGTCACGGGGATAGAGAATGAAATGTCAAAGGGGGAGGGAATGAAATGTCACAGGGAGAGGGAATGAAATGTCACAGGGTGAGGGAATGAAATGTCACGGGGATAGAGAATGAAATGTCAAAGGGGGAGGGAATAAAATGTCACAGGGAGAGGGAATGAAATGTCACAGGGAGAAGGGAATAAAATGTCACAGGGAGAAGGGAATAAAATGTCACAGGGAGAAGGGAATAAACTGTCACAGGGAGACAGAATAAAATGTCACAGGGAGAGGGAATAAAATGTCACAGGGAGAAGGGAAAAAAATGTCACAGGGAGAGGGAATAAAATGTCACAGGGAGAAGGGAAAGAAATGTCATAGGAGGAGGGAATGAATTGTCACAGGGAGAAGGGAATAAAATGTCACAGGAAGAGGGAATAAAACGTCACAGGGAGAGGGAATGAAATGTCACAGTGAGAAGGGAATAAAATGTCACAGGGAGAAGGAAATAAAATATCACAGGGAAGAGGAATAAAATGTCACAGGGAGAGGGAATAAAAAATCAAAGGGAGTAGGAATAAAATGTCACAGGGAGAAGGGAATAAAAAGTCACAGGAAGAGGGAATAAAATGTCACAGGGAGAAGGGAATAAAATGTCACAGGGCGAGAGAATAAAATGTCAGAGGGAGAAGGAATAAAAGGTCACAGGGAGAAGGGAATAAAATGTCAAAGGGAGAAGGGAATAAAATGTAACAGGGAGAGGGAATGAAATGTCACAGGGAGAAGGGAATAAAATGTCACAGGGAGAAGGGAATAAAATGTAACAGGGAGAAGGAATAAAATGTCACAGGGAGAAGGGAATAAAATGTCACAGGGAGAAGGGAATAAAATGTCACAGGGAGAATGGGATAAAATGTCACAGGGCGAGAGAATAAAATGTCACAGGGAGAAGGAATAAAATGTCACTGGGAGAAGGGAATAAAATGTCACAGGCAGAAGGGAATAAAATGTAACAGGAAGAGGGAATAAAATGTCACAGGGAGAAGGGAATAAAATGTCACAGGGCGAGAGAATAAAATGTCACAGGGAGAGGGAATGAAATGTCACAGGGAGAAGGAAATAAAATGTCACAGGGAGAAGGGAATAAAATGTCACAGGGAGAATGAAATAAAATATTACAGGGAGATGGAATAAAATTTCACAGGGAGAGTGAATAAAAAATCACAGGGAGAGGGAATAAAATGTCACAGGGAGTGGGAATAAAATGTCACGGGGAGAGGGAATGAAATGACACAGGGAGAAGGGACTAAAATATCCCAAGGAGAGGGAATAAGATGTCACAGGGGGAGGGAATGAAATGTCACAGGTAGAAGGGAAAGAAATGTCACAGGAAGAGGGAATGAATTGTCACAGGGAGAAGGGAATAAAATGTCACAGGAAGAGGGAATAAAACGTCACAGGGAGAGGGAATGAAATGTCACAGTGAGAAGGGAATAAAATGTCACTAGGAGATGAGAATAAAATGTCAAAGGGAGTGGGAATAAAATGTCACAGGGAGAAGGAAATAAAATATCACAGGGAGAAGGAATAAAATTTCACAGCGAGAGGGAATAAAAAATCACAGCGAGAGGGAATAAAATGTCACAGGGAGAAGGGAATAAAAAGTCACAGGAAGAGGGAATAATATTTAACAGCGAGAGGGAATAAAATGTCACGGGGATAGAGAATGAAATGTCAAAGGGGGAGGGAATGAAATGTCACAGGGAGAGGGAATGAAATGTCACAGGGTGAGGGAATGAAATGTCACGGGAATAGAGAATGAAATGTCAAAGGGGGAGGGAATGAAATGTCACGGAGAAGGGAATAAAATGTTACAGGAAGAGGGAATAAAATGTCACAGGGAGAAGGGAATAAAATGTCACTGGGCGAGAGAATAAAATGTCACAGTGAGAAGGAATAAAATGTCACAGGGAGAAGGGAATAAAATGTCACAGGGAGAAGGGAATAAAATGTCACAGGGAGAAGGGAATAAAATGTCACAGGGAGAATGAAATAAAATATTACAGGGAGATGTAATAAAATTTCACATGGAGAGGGAATAAAAAATCACAGGGAGTGGGAATAAAATGTCACGGGGAGAGGGAATGAAACGACACAGGGAGAAGGGAATAAAATATCCCAAGGAGAGGGAATAAGATGTCACAGGGGGAGGGAATGAAATGTCACAGGTAGAAGGGAAAGAAATGTCACAGGAAGAGGGAATGAATTGTCACAGGGAGAAGGGAATAAAATGTCACAGGAAGAGGGAATAAAACGTCACAGGGAGAGTGAATGAAATGTCACAGTGAGAAGGGAATAAAATGTCACTAGGAGATGGGAATAAAATGTCAAAGGGAGTGGGAATAAAATGTCACAGGGAGAAGGAAATAAAATATCACAGGGAGAAGGAATAAAATTTCACAGGGAGAGGGAATAAAAAATCACAGCGAGAGGGAATAAAATGTCACAGGGAGAAGGGAATAAAAAGTCACAGGAAGAGGGAATAATATTTAACAGCGAGAGGGAATAAAATGTCACGGGGATAGAGAATGAAATGTCAAAGGGGGAGGGAATGAAATGTCACAGGGAGAGGGAATGAAATGTCACAGGGTGAGGGAATGAAATGTCACGGGAATAGAGAATGAAATGTCAAAGGGGGAGGGAATGAAATGTCACAGGGAGAGGGAATGAAATGTCACAGGGAGAGGGAATGAAATGTCACAGGGAGAAGGGAATAAAATGTAACAGGGAGAGGGAATGAAATGTCACAGGGAGAAGGGAATAAAACGTCACAGGGAGAGGGAATGAAATGTCACAGTGAGAAGGGAATAAAATGTCACTAGGAGATGGGAATAAAATGTCAAAGGGTGTGGGAATAAAATGTCACAGGGAGAAGGAAATAAAATATCACAGGGAGAAGGAATAAAATTTCACAGGGAGAGGGAATAAAAAATCACAGCGAGAGGGAATAAAATGTCACAGGGAGAAGGGAATAAAAAGTCACAGGAAGAGGGAATAATATTTAACAGCGAGAGGGAATAAAATGTCACGGGGATAGAGAATGAAATGTCAAAGGGGGTGGGAATGAAATGTCACAGGGAGAGGGAATGAAATGTCACAGGGTGAGGGAATGAAATGTCACGGGAATAGAGAATGAAATGTCAAAGGGGGAGGGAATGAAATGTCACAGGGAGAGGGAATGAAATGTCACAGGGAGAAGGGAATAAAATGTCACAGGGAGAAGGGAATAAAATGTCACAGGGAGAAGGGAATAAACTGTCACAGGGAGACAGAATAAAATGTCACAGGGAGAGGGAATAAAATGTCACAGTGAGAAGGGAATAAAATGTCACAGGGAGAGGGAATAAAATGACACAGGGAGAAGGGAATAAAATGTTACAGGAAGAGGGAATAAAATGTCACAGGGAGAAGGGAATAAAATGTCACAGGGAGAAGGAATAAAATGTCACAGGGAGAAGGGAATAAAATGTCACAGGGAGAAGGGAGTAAAATGTCACAGGGAGAGGGAATGAAATGTCACAGGGAGAAGGAAATAAAATGTCACAGGGAGAAGTGAATAAAATGTCACAGGGAGAATGAAATAAAATATTACAGGGAGATGGAATAAAATTTCACAGGGAGAGGGAATAAAAAATCACAGGGATAGGGAATAAAATGTCACGGGGAGAGGGAATGAAACGACACAGGGAGAAGGGAATAAAATATCCCAAGGAGACGGAATAAGATGTCACAGGGGGAGGGAATAAAATGTCACAGGCAGAAGGGAAATAAATGTCACAGGAGGTGGGAATGAATTGTCAAAGGGAGAAGGGAATACAATGTCACAGGGAGAATGAAATAAAATATTACAGGGAGATGTAATAAAATTTGACATGGAGAGGGAATAAAAAATCACAGGGAGTGGGAATAAAATGTCACGGGGAGAGGGAATGAAACGACACAGGGAGAAGGGAATAAAATATCCCAAGGAGAGGGAATAAGATGTCACAGGGGGAGGGAATGAAATGTCACAGGTAGAAGGGAAAGAAATGTCATAGGAGGAGGGAATGAATTGTCACAGGGAGAAGGGAATAAAATGTCACGGGAAGAGGGAGTAAAACGTCACAGGGAGAGGGAATGAAAGGTCACAGTGAGAAGGGAATAAAATGTCACAGGGAGAAGGAAATAAAATATCACAGGGAAGAGGAATAAAATGTCACAGGGAGAGGGAATAAAAAATCAAAGGGAGTGGGAATAAAATGTCACAGGGAGAAGGGAATAAAAAGTCACAGGAAGAGGGAATAAAATGTCACAGGGAGAAGGGAATAAAATGTCACAGGGCGAGAGAATAAAATGTCACAGGGAGAAGGAATAAAATGTCACAGGGAGAAGGGAATAAAATGTCACAGGGAGAAGGGAATAAAATGTAACAGGGAGAGGGAATGAAATGTCACAGGGAGAAGGAAATAAAATGTCACAGGGAGAAGGGAATAAAATGTCACAGGGAGAGGGGAATGAAATGTCACAGGGAGAATGAAATAAAATATTACAGGGAGATGTAATAAAATTTCACATGGAGAGGGAATAAAAAATCACAGGGAGTGGGAATAAAATGTCACGGGGAGAGGGAATGAAACGACACAGGGAGAAGGGAATAAAATATCCCAAGGAGAGGGAATAAGATGTCACAGGGGGAGGGAATGAAATGTCACAGGTAGAAGGGAAAGAAATGTCACAGGAAGAGGGAATAAAACGTCACAGGGAGAGGGAATGAAATGTCACAGTGAGAAGGGAATTAAATGTCACTAGGAGATGGGAATAAAATGTCAAAGGGAGTGGGAATAAAATGTCACAGGGAGAAGGAAATAAAATATCACAGCGAGAAGGAATAAAATTTCACAGGGAGAGGGAATAAAAAATCACAGCGAGAGGGAATAAAATGTCACAGGGAGAAGGGAATAAAAAGTCACAGGAAGAGGGAATAATATTTAACAGCGAGAGGGAATAAAATGTCACGGGGATAGAGAATGAAATGTCAAAGGGGGAGGGAATGAAATGTCACAGGGAGAGGGAATGAAATGTCACAGGGTGAGGGAATGAAATGTCACGGGGATAGAGAATGAAATGTCAAAGGGGGAGGGAATAAAATGTCACAGGGAGAGGGAATGAAATGTCACAGGGAGAAGGGAATAAAATATCACAGGGAGAAGGGAATAAAATGTCACAGGGAGAAGGGAATAAACTGTCACAGGGAGACGGAATAAAATGTCACAGGGAGAGGGAATAAAATGTCACAGGGAGAAGGGAAAAAAATGTCACAGGGAGAGGGAATAAAATGTCACAGGGAGAAGGGAAAGAAATGTCATAGGAGGAGGGAATGAATTGTCACAGGGAGAAGGGAATAAAATGTCACAGGAAGAGGGAATAAAACGTCACAGGGAGAGGGAATGAAATGTCACAGTGAGAAGGGAATAAAATGTCACAGGGAGAAGGAAATAAAATATCACAGGGAAGAGGAATAAAATGTCACAGGGAGAGGGAATAAAAAATCAAAGGGAGTAGGAATAAAATGTCACAGGGAGAAGGGAATAAAAAGTCACAGGAAGAGGGAATAAAATGTCACAGGGAGAAGGGAATAAAATGTCACAGGGCGAGAGAATAAAATGTCAGAGGGAGAAGGAATAAAAGGTCACAGGGAGAAGGGAATAAAATGTCAAAGGGAGAAGGGAATAAAATGTAACAGGGAGCGGGAATGAAATGTCACAGGGAGAAGGGAATAAAATGTCACAGGGAGAAGGGAATAAAATGTAACAGGGAGAAGGAATAAAATGTCACAGGGAGAAGGGAATAAAATGTCACAGGGAGAAGGGAATAAAATGTCACAGGTCGAGAGAATAAAATGTCACAGGGAGAAGGAATAAAATGTCACAGGGAGAAGGGAATAAAATGTCACAGGTCGAGAGAATAAAATGTCACAGGGAGAAGGAATAAAATGTCACAGGGAGAAGGGAATAAAATGTCACAGGCAGAAGGGAATAAAATGTAACAGGAAGAGGGAATAAAATGTCACAGGGAGAAGGGAATAAAATGTCACAGGGCGAGAGAATAAAATGTCACAGGGAGAGGGAATGAAATGTCACAGGGAGAAGGAAATAAAATGTCACAGGGAGAAGGGAATAAAATGTCACAGGGAGAATGAAATAAAATATTACAGGGAGATGGAATAAAATTTCACAGGGAGAGTGAATAAAAAATCACAGGGAGAGGGAATAAAATGTCACAGGGAGTGGGAATAAAATGTCACGGGGAGAGGGAATGAAATGACACAGGGAGAAGGGACTAAAATATCCCAAGGAGAGGGAATAAGATGTCACAGGGGGAGGGAATGAAATGTCACAGGTAGAAGGGAAAGAAATGTCACAGGAAGAGGGAATGAATTGTCACAGGGAGAAGGGAATAAAATGTCACAGGAAGAGGGAATAAAACGTCACAGGGAGAGGGAATGAAATGTCACAGTGAGAAGGGAATAAAATGTCACTAGGAGATGGGAATAAAATGTCAAAGGGAGTGGGAATAAAATGTCACAGGGAGAAGGAAATAAAATATCACAGGGAGAAGGAATAAAATTTCACAGGGAGAGGGAATAAAAAATCACAGCGAGAGGGAATAAAATGTCACAGGGAGAAGGGAATAAAAAGTCACAGGAAGAGGGAATAATATTTAACAGCGAGAGGGAATAAAATGTCACGGGGATAGAGAATGAAATGTCAAAGGGGGAGGGAATGAAATGTCACAGGGAGAGGGAATGAAATGTCACAGGGTGAGGGAATGAAATGTCACGGGAATAGAGAATGAAATGTCAAAGGGGGAGGGAATGAAATGTCACAGGGAGAGGGAATGAAATGTCACAGGGAGAGGGAATGAAATGTCACAGGGAGAAGGGAATAAAATGTAACAGGGAGAGGGAATGAAATGTCACAGGGAGAAGGGAATAAAACGTCACAGGGAGAGGGAATGAAATGTCACAGGGAGAAGGGAAAGAAATGTCATAGGAGGAGGGAATGAATTGTCACAGCGAGAAGGAATAAAATTTCACAGGGAGAGGGAATAAAAAATCACAGCGAGAGGGAATAAAATGTCACAGGGAGAAGGGAATAAAAAGTCACAGGAAGAGGGAATAATATTTAACAGCGAGAGGGAATAAAATGTCACGGGGATAGAGAATGAAATGTCAAAGGGGGAGGGAATGAAATGTCACAGGGAGAGGGAATGAAATGTCACAGGGTGAGGGAATGAAATGTCACGGGGATAGAGAATGAAATGTCAAAGGGGGAGGGAATAAAATGTCACAGGGAGAGGGAATGAAATGTCACAGGGAGAAGGGAATAAAATGTCACAGGGAGAAGGGAATAAAATGTCACAGGGAGAAGGGAATAAACTGTCACAGGGAGACAGAATAAAATGTCACAGGGAGAGGGAATAAAATGTCACAGGGAGAAGGGAAAAAAATGTCACAGGGAGAGGGAATAAAATGTCACAGGGAGATGGGAAAGAAATGTCATAGGAGGAGGGAATGAATTGTCACAGGGAGAAGGGAATAAAATGTCACAGGAAGAGGGAATAAAACTTCACAGGGAGAGGGAATGAAATGTCACAGTGAGAAGGGAATAAAATGTCACAGGGAGAAGGAAATAAAATATCACAGGGAAGAGGAATAAAATGTCACAGGGAGAGGGAATAAAAAATCAAAGGGAGTAGGAATAAAATGTCACAGGGAGAAGGGAATAAAAAGTCACAGGAAGAGGGAATAAAATGTCACAGGGAGAAGGGAATAAAATGTCACAGGGCGAGAGAATAAAATGTCAGAGGGAGAAGGAATAAAAGGTCACAGGGAGAAGGGAATAAAATGTCAAAGGGAGAAGGGAATAAAATGTAACAGGGAGAGGGAATGAAATGTCACAGGGAGAAGGGAATAAAATGTCACAGGGAGAAGGGAATAAAATGTAACAGGGAGAAGGAATAAAATGTCACAGGGAGAAGGGAATAAAATGTCACAGGGAGAAGGGAATAAACTGTCACAGGGAGACGGAATAAAATGTCACAGGGAGAGGGAATAAAATGTCACAGGGAGAAGGGAAAAAAATGTCACAGGGAGAGGGAATAAAATGACACAGGGAGAAGGGAATAAAATGTTACAGGAAGAGGGAATAAAATGTCACAGGGAGAAGGGAAAGAAATGTCATAGGAGGAGGGAATGAATTGTCACAGGGAGAAGGGAATAAAATGTCACGGGAAGAGGGAGTAAAACGTCACAGGGAGAGGGAATGAAAGGTCACAGTGAGAAGGGAATAAAATGTCACAGGGAGAAGGAAATAAAATATCACAGGGAAGAGGAATAAAATGTCACAGGGAGAGTGAATAAAAAATCAAAGGGAGTGGGAATAAAATGTCACAGGGAGAAGGGAATAAAAAGTCACAGGAAGAGGGAATAAAATGTCACAGGGAGAAGGGAATAAAATGTCACAGGGCGAGAGAATAAAATGTCACAGGGAGAAGGAATAAAATGTCACAGGGAGAAGGGAATAAAATGTAACAGGGAGAGGGAATGAAATGTCACAGGGAGAAGGAAATAAAATGTCACAGGGAGAAGGGAATAAAATGTCACAGGGAGAAGGGAATAAAATGTCACAGGGAGAATGAAATAAAATATTACAGGGAGATGTAATAAAATTTCACATGGAGAGGGAATAAAAAATCACAGGGAGTGGGAATAAAATGTCACGGGGAGAGGAAATGAAACGACACAGGGAGAAGGGAATTAAATATCCCAAGGAGAGGGAATAAGATGTCACAGGGGGAGGGAATGAAATGTCACAGGTAGAAGGGAAAGAAATGTCACAGGAAGAGGGAATAAACGTCACAGGGAGAGGGAATGAAATGTCACAGTGAGAAGGGAATAAAATGTCACTAGGAGATGGGAATAAAATGTCAAAGGGAGTGGGAATAAAATGTCACAGGGAGAAGGAAATAAAATATCACAGCGAGAAGGAATAAAATTTCACAGGGAGAGGGAATAAAAAATCACAGCGAGAGGGAATAAAATGTCACAGGGAGAAGGGAATAAAAAGTCACAGGAAGAGGGAATAATATTTAACAGCGAGAGGGAATAAAATGTCACGGGGATAGAGAATGAAATGTCAAAGGGGGAGGGAATGAAATGTCACAGGGAGAGGGAATGAAATGTCACAGGGTGAGGGAATGAAATGTCACGGGGATAGAGAATGAAATGTCAAAGGGGGAGGGAATAAAATGTCACAGGGAGAGGGAATGAAATGTCACAGGGAGAAGGGAATAAAATGTCACAGGGAGAAGGGAATAAACTGTCACAGGGAGACAGAATAAAATGTCACAGGGAGAGGGAATAAAATGTCACAGGGAGAAGGGAAAAAAATGTCACAGGGAGAGGGAATAAAATGTCACAGGGAGATGGGAAAGAAATGTCATAGGAGGAGGGAATGAATTGTCACAGGGAGAAGGGAATAAAATGTCACAGGAAGAGGGAATAAAACGTCACAGGGAGAGGGAATGAAATGTCACAGTGAGAAGGGAATAAAATGTCACAGGGAGAAGGAAATAAAATATCACAGGGAAGAGGAATAAAATGTCACAGGGAGAGGGAATAAAAAATCAAAGGGAGTAGGAATAAAATGTCACAGGGAGAAGGGAATAAAAAGTCACAGGAAGAGGGAATAAAATGTCACAGGGAGAAGGGAATAAAATGTCACAGGGCGAGAGAATAAAATGTCAGAGGGAGAAGGAATAAAAGGTCACAGGGAGAAGGGAATAAAATGTCAAAGGGAGAAGGGAATAAAATGTAACAGGGAGAGGGAATGAAATGTCACAGGGAGAAGGGAATAAAATGTCACAGGGAGAAGGGAATAAAATGTAACAGGGAGAAGGAATAAAATGTCACAGGGAGAAGGGAATAAAATGTCACAGGGAGAAGGGAATAAAATGTCACAGGGAGAATGGAATAAAATGTCACAGGGCGAGAGAATAAAATGTCACAGGGAGAAGGAATAAAATGTCACTGGGAGAAGGGAATAAAATGTCACAGGCAGAAGGGAATAAAATGTAACAGGAAGAGGGAATAAAATGTCACAGGGAGAAGGGAATAAAATGTCACAGGGCGAGAGAATAAAATGTCACAGGGAGAGGGAATGAAATGTCACAGGGAGAAGGAAATAAAATGTCACAGGGAGAAGGGAATAAAATGTCACAGGGAGAATGAAATAAAATATTACAGGGAGATGGAATAAAATTTCACAGGGAGAGTGAATAAAAAATCACAGGGAGAGGGAATAAAATGTCACAGGGAGTGGGAATAAAATGTCACGGGGAGAGGGAATGAAATGACACAGGGAGAAGGGACTAAAATATCCCAAGGAGAGGGAATAAGATGTCACAGGGGGAGGGAATGAAATGTCACAGGTAGAAGGGAAAGAAATGTCACAGGAAGAGGGAATGAATTGTCACAGGGAGAAGGGAATAAAATGTCACAGGAAGAGGGAATAAAACGTCACAGGGAGAGGGAATGAAATGTCACAGTGAGAAGGGAATAAAATGTCACTAGGAGATGGGAATAAAATGTCAAAGGGAGTGGGAATAAAATGTCACAGGGAGAAGGAAATAAAATATCACAGGGAGAAGGAATAAAATTTCACAGCGAGAGGGAATAAAAAATCACAGGGAGAGGGAATAAAATGTCACAGGGAGAAGGGAATAAAAAGTCAGAGGAAGAGGGAATAATATTTAACAGCGAGAGGGAATAAAATGTCACGGGGATTGAGAATTAAAAGTCAAAGGGGGAGGGAATGAAATGTCACAGGGAGAGGGCATGAAATGTCACAGGGAGAGGGAATAAAATGTCACAGGGAGAAGGGAATAAAATGTCACAGGGAGAGGGAATAAAATGTCACGGAGAAGGGAATAAAATGTTACAGGAAGAGGGAATAAAATGTCACAGGGAGAAGGGAATAAAATGTCACAGGGCGAGAGAATAAAATGTCACAGGGAGAAGGAATAAAATGTCACAGGGAGAAGGGAATAAAATGTCACAGGGAGAAGGGAATAAAATGTCACAGGGAGAATGAAATAAAATATTACAGGGAGATGTAATAAAATTTCACATGGAGAGGGAATAAAAAATCACAGGGAGTGGGAATAAAATGTCACGGGGAGAGGGAATGAAACGACACAGGGAGAAGGGAATAAAATATCCCAAGGAGAGGGAATAAGATGTCACAGGGGGAGGGAATGAAATGTCACAGGTAGAAGGGAAAGAAATGTCACAGGAAGAGGGAATGAATTGTCACAGGGAGAAGGGAATAAAATGTCACAGGAAGAGGGAATAAAACGTCACAGGGAGAGGGAATGAAATGTCACAGTGAGAAGGGAATAAAATGTCACTAGGAGATGGGAATAAAATGTCAAAGGGAGTGGGAATAAAATGTCACAGGGAGAAGGAAATAAAATATCACAGGGAGAAGGAATAAAATTTCACAGGGAGAGGGAATAAAAAATCACAGCGAGAGGGAATAAAATGTCACAGGGAGAAGGGAATAAAAAGTCACAGGAAGAGGGAATAATATTTAACAGCGAGAGGGAATAAAATGTCACGGGGATAGAGAATGAAATGTCAAAGGGGGAGGGAATGAAATGTCACAGGGAGAGGGAATGAAATGTCACAGGGTGAGGGAATGAAATGTCACGGGAATAGAGAATGAAATGTCAAAGGGGGAGGGAATGAAATGTCACAGGGAGAGGGAATGAAATGTCACAGGGAGAAGGGAATAAAATGTCACAGGGAGAAGGGAATAAAATGTCACAGGGAGAAGGGAATAAACTGTCACAGGGAGACGGAATAAAATGTCACAGGGAGAGGGAATAAAATGTCACAGGGAGAAGGGAAAAAAATGTCACAGGGAGAGGGAATAAAATGACACAGGGAGAAGGGAATAAAATGTTACAGGAAGAGGGAATAAAATGTCACAGGGAGAAGGGAATAAAATGTCACAGGGAGAAGGAATAAAATGTCACAGGGAGAAGGGAATAAAATGTCACAGGGAGAAGGGAGTAAAATGTCACAGGGAGAGGGAATGAAATGTCACAGGGAGAAGGAAATAAAATGTCACAGGGAGAAGTGAATAAAATGTCACAGGGAGAATGAAATAAAATATTACAGGGAGATGGAATAAAATTTCACAGGGAGAGGGAATAAAAAATCACAGGGATAGGGAATAAAATGTCACGGGGAGAGGGAATGAAACGACACAGGGAGAAGGGAATAAAATATCCCAAGGAGACGGAATAAGATGTCACAGGGGGAGGGAATAAAATGTCACAGGCAGAAGGGAAATAAATGTCACAGGAGGTGGGAATGAATTGTCAAAGGGAGAAGGGAATACAATGTCACAGGGAGAATGAAATAAAATATTACAGGGAGATGTAATAAAATTTGACATGGAGAAGGAATAAAAAATCACAGGGAGTGGGAATAAAATGTCACGGGGAGAGGGAATGAAACGACACAGGGAGAAGGGAATAAAATATCCCAAGGAGAGGGAATAAGATGTCACAGGGGGAGGGAATGAAATGTCACAGGTAGAAGGGAAAGAAATGTCATAGGAGGAGGGAATGAATTGTCACAGGGAGAAGGGAATAAAATGTCACGGGAAGAGGGAGTAAAACGTCACAGGGAGAGGGAATGAAAGGTCACAGTGAGAAGGGAATAAAATGTCACAGGGAGAAGGAAATAAAATATCACAGGGAAGAGGAATAAAATGTCACAGGGAGAGGGAATAAAAAATCAAAGCGAGTAGGAATAAAATGTCACAGGGAGAAGGGAATAAAAAGTCACAGGAAGAGGGAATAAAATGTCACAGGGAGAAGGGAATAAAATGTCACAGGGCGAGAGAATAAAATGTCAGAGGGAGAAGGAATAAAAGGTCACAGGGAGAAGGGAATAAAATGTCAAAGGGAGAAGGGAATAAAATGTAACAGGGAGAGGGAATGAAATGTCACAGGGAGAAGGGAATAAAATGTCACAGGGAGAAGGGAATAAAATGTAACAGGGAGAAGGAATAAAATGTCACAGGGAGAAGGGAATAAAATGTCACAGGGAGAAGGGAATAAAATGTCACACGGAGAATGGAATAAAATGTCACAGGGCGAGAGAATAAAATGTCACAGGGAGAAGGAATAAAATGTCACAGGGAGAAGGGAATAAAATGTCACAGGCAGAAGGGAATAAAATGTAACAGGAAGAGGGAATAAAATGTCACAGGGAGAAGGGAATAAAATGTCACAGGGCGAGAGAATTAAATGTCACAGGGAGAGGGAATGAAATGTCACAGGGAGAAGGAAATAAAATGTCACAGGGAGAAGGGAATAAAATGTCACAGGGAGAATGAAATAAAATATTACAGGGAGATGGAATAAAATTTCACAGGGAGAGTGAATAAAAAATCACAGGGAGAGGGAATAAAATGTCACAGGGAGTGGGAATAAAATGTCACGGGGAGAGGGAATGAAATGACACAGGGAGAAGGGACTAAAATATCCCAAGGATAGGGAATAAGATGTCACAGGGGGAGGGAATGAAATGTCACAGGTAGAAGGGAAAGAAATGTCACAGGAAGAGGGAATGAATTGTCACAGGGAGAAGGGAAGAAAATGTCAAAGGAAGAGGGAATAAAACGTCACAGGGAGAGGGAATGAAATGTCACAGTGAGAAGGGAATAAAATGTCACTAGGAGATGGGAATAAAATGTCAAAGGGAGTGGGAATAAAATGTCACAGGGAGAAGGAAATAAAATATCACAGGGAGAAGGAATAAAATTTCACAGCGAGAGGGAATAAAAAAATCACAGCGAGAGGGAATAAAATGTCACAGGGAGAAGGGAATAAAAAGTCAGAGGAAGAGGGAATAATATTTAACAGCGAGAGGGAATAAAATGTCACGGGGATTGAGAATTAAAAGTCAAAGGGGGAGGGAATGAAATGTCACAGGGAGAGGGCATGAAATGTCACAGGGAGAGGGAATAAAATGTCACAGGGAGAAGGGAATAAAATGTCACAGGGAGAGGGAATGAAACGACACAGGGAAAAGGGAATAAAATATCCCAAGGAGAGGGAATGAAATGTCACAGGGAGAAGGAAATAAAATGTCACATGGAGAAGGGAATAAAATGTCACAGGGAGAGGGGAATGAAATGTCACAGGGAGAATGAAATAAAATATTACAGGGAGATGTAATAAAATTTCACATGGAGAGGGAATAAAAAATCACAGGGAGTGGGAATAAAATGTCACGGGGAGAGGGAATGAAACGACACAGGGAGAAGGGAATAAAATATCCCAAGGAGAGGGAATAAGATGTCACAGGGGGAGGGAATGAAATGTCACAGGTAGAAGGGAAAGAAATGTCACAGGAAGAGGGAATAAAACGTCACAGGGAGAGGGAATGAAATGTCACAGTGAGAAGGGAATAAAATGTCACTAGGAGATGGGAATAAAATGTCAAAGGGAGTGGGAATAAAATGTCACAGGGAGAAGGAAATAAAATATCACAGCGAGAAGGAATAAAATTTCACAGGGAGAGGGAATAAAAAATCACAGCGAGAGGGAATAAAATGTCACAGGGAGAAGGGAATAAAAAGTCACAGGAAGAGGGAATAATATTTAACAGCGAGAGGGAATAAAATGTCACGGGGATAGAGAATGAAATGTCAAAGGGGGAGGGAATGAAAAGTCACAGGGAGAGGGAATGAAATGTCACAGGGTGAGGGAATGAAATGTCACGGGGATAGAGAATGAAATGTCAAAGGGGGAGGGAATAAAATGTCACAGGGAGAGGGAATGAAATGTCACAGGGAGAAGGGAATAAAATGTCACAGGGAGAAGGGAATAAAATGTCACAGGGAGAGGGGAATGAAATGTCACAGGGAGAAGGAAATAAAATAT
Organism: Narcine bancroftii; assembly: GCF_036971445.1. Lineage (NCBI taxonomy): Eukaryota > Metazoa > Chordata > Chondrichthyes > Torpediniformes > Narcinidae > Narcine > Narcine bancroftii. The sequence continues at coordinate 1,782,280 of NC_091470.1, read as the reverse complement.
CACAGGGAGATGGAAAAAATTTCGCAGGGAGAGGGAATAAAAAATCACAGGAAGAGGGAATAAAATGTCACAGGGAGAAGGGAATAAAATGTTACGGGAGAAGGGAATAAAATGTCACAGGGAAGAAGAGAATAAAAGGTCACAGGAAGAGGGAATAAAATGTCACAGTGAGAGGGAATGAAAAGTCACACGGAGAAGGGAAGAAAATGACAGAGGTAGAAGGGAATAAAATGACACAGGGAGAAGGGAATAAAATGTCACAAGGAGAGGGAATGAAATGTCACAGGGAAAGGGAATGAAATGTCACAGGGGGAGGGAATGAAATATCACAGGGAGAAGGGAAAGAAATGTCACAGGGGGAGGGAATGTAATGTCACAGGGAGAGGGAATAAAAAGTCACTCGGAGAAGGGAATAAAATGTCACAGGGTGAAGGAATAAAATGTCACAGGGAGAGGGAATAAAATGTCACAGAGAGAAGGGATTAAAATTTCAGAGGGAGAAGGGAATAAAATGTCACAGGGAGAAGGGAATAAAATGTGAAATGGAGAGGGAATAAAAAGTCACAGGGAGAAGGAAATAAAATGTCACATGGAGATGGAATAAAATGTCACAGGGAGAAGGGAAAGAAATGTCACCGGGAGAAGGGAATAACATGTCACAGGGAGAAGGAATAAAATGTCACTGGGAGAAGGGAATAAAATGTCACAGGGAGAAGGGAATTAAATATTACAGGGAGAGGGAATCAAATGTCACAGGGTGAAGGGAAGAAAATGTCACAGGGAGAAGGGAATAATATGTCACAGAGAGAAGGAATAAAATGTCACATGGAGAAGGGAATAAAATGTCAGAGGGTGAAGGAATAAAATGTCACAGGGAGAGGCAATAAAATGTCACAGGGTGAAGGAATAAAATTTCACAGGGAGGGGGAATAAAATTTCACAGGGAGAAGGGAATAAAATTTCACAGGGAGAAGGAAATAAAATATCACAGGGAAAAGGAATAAAATTTTACAGGGAGAGGGAATAAAAAATCACAGGGAGAGGGAATAAAATGTCACAGGGAGAAGGGAATAAAAAGTCACAGGAAGAGGGAATAAAATTTCACAGGGAGAGGGAATAAATTGTCACGGGGAGAAGGAATAAAATGTCACAGAGGGAAGGGAGTAAAATGTCACAGGGAGAGGGAATGAAATGTCACAGGGAGAAGGAAATAAAATGTCACAGGGAGAAGTGAATAAAATGTCACAGGGAGAATGAAATAAAATATTACAGGGAGATGGAATAAAATTTCACAGGGAGAGTGAATAAAAAATCACAGGGATAGGGAATAAAATGGCACGGGGAGAGGGAATGAAACGACACAGGGAGAAGGGAATAAAATATCCCAAGGAGACGGAATAAGATGTCACAGGGGGAGGGAATAAAATGTCACAGGCAGAAGGGAAATAAATGTCACAGGAGGTGGGAATGAATTGTCAAAGGGAGAAGGGAATACAATGTCACAGGGAGAATGAAATAAAATATTACAGGGAGATGTAATAAAATTTGACATGGAGAGGGAATAAAAAATCACAGGGAGTGGGAATAAAATGTCACGGGGAGAGGGAATGAAACGACACAGGGAGAAGGGAATAAAATATCCCAGGGAGAGGGAATAAGATGTCACAGGGGGAGGGAATGAAATGTCACAGGTAGAAGGGAAAGAAATGTCATAGGAGGAGGGAATGAATTGTCACAGGGAGAAGGGAATAAAATGTCACGGGAAGAGGGAGTAAAACGTCACAGGGAGAGGGAATGAAAGGTCACAGTGAGAAGGGAATAAAATGTCACAGGGAGAAGGAAATAAAATATCACAGGGAAGAGGAATAAAATGTCACAGGGAGAGGGAATAAAAAATCAAAGGGAGTGGGAATAAAATGTCACAGGGAGAAGGGAATAAAAAGTCACAGGAAGAGGGAATAAAATGTCACAGGGAGAAGGGAATAAAATGTCACAGGGCGAGAGAATAAAATGTCACAGGGAGAAGGAATAAAATGTCACAGGGAGAAGGGAATAAAATGTAACAGGGAGAGGGAATGAAATGTCACAGGGAGAAGGAAATAAAATGTCACAGGGAGAAGGGAATAAAATGTCACAGGGAGAAGGGAATAAAATGTCACAGGGAGAATGAAATAAAATATTACAGGGAGATGTAATAAAATTTCACATGGAGAGGGAATAAAAAATCACAGGGAGTGGGAATAAAATGTCACGGGGAGAGGAAATGAAACGACACAGGGAGAAGGGAATTAAATATCCCAAGGAGAGGGAATAAGATGTCACAGGGGGAGGGAATGAAATGTCACAGGTAGAAGGGAAAGAAATGTCACAGGAAGAGGGAATAAACGTCACAGGGAGAGGGAATGAAATGTCACAGTGAGAAGGGAATAAAATGTCACTAGGAGATGGGAATAAAATGTCAAAGGGAGTGGGAATAAAATGTCACAGGGAGAAGGAAATAAAATATCACAGCGAGAAGGAATAAAATTTCACAGGGAGAGGGAATAAAAAATCACAGCGAGAGGGAATAAAATGTCACAGGGAGAAGGGAATAAAAAGTCACAGGAAGAGGGAATAATATTTAACAGCGAGAGGGAATAAAATGTCACGGGGATAGAGAATGAAATGTCAAAGGGGGAGGGAATGAAATGTCACAGGGAGAGGGAATGAAATGTCACAGGGTGAGGGAATGAAATGTCACGGGGATAGAGAATGAAATGTCAAAGGGGGAGGGAATAAAATGTCACAGGGAGAGGGAATGAAATGTCACAGGGAGAAGGGAATAAAATGTCACAGGGAGAAGGGAATAAAATGTCACAGGGAGAAGGGAATAAACTGTCACAGGGAGACAGAATAAAATGTCACAGGGAGAGGGAATAAAATGTCACAGGGAGAAGGGAAAAAAATGTCACAGGGAGAGGGAATAAAATGTCACAGGGAGAAGGGAAAGAAATGTCATAGGAGGAGGGAATGAATTGTCACAGGGAGAAGGGAATAAAATGTCACAGGAAGAGGGAATAAAACGTCACAGGAAGAGGGAATGAAATGTCACAGTGAGAAGGGAATAAAATGTCACAGGGAGAAGGAAATAAAATATCACAGGGAAGAGGAATAAAATGTCACAGGGAGAGGGAATAAAAAATCAAAGGGAGTAGGAATAAAATGTCACAGGGAGAAGGGAATAAAAAGTCACAGGAAGAGGAAATAAAATGTCACAGGGAGAAGGGAATAAAATGTCACAGGGCGAGAGAATAAAATGTCAGAGGGAGAAGGAATAAAAGGTCACAGGGAGAAGGGAATAAAATGTCAAAGGGAGAAGGGAATAAAATGTAACAGGGAGAGGGAATGAAATGTCACAGGGAGAAGGGAATAAAATGTCACAGGGAGAAGGGAATAAAATGTAACAGGGAGAAGGAATAAAATGTCACAGGGAGAAGGGAATAAAATGTCACAGGGAGAAGGGAATAAAATGTCACAGGGAGAATGGAATAAAATGTCACAGGGCGAGAGAATAAAATGTCACAGGGAGAAGGAATAAAATGTCACTGGGAGAAGGGAATAAAATGTCACAGGCAGAAGGGAATAAAATGTAACAGGAAGAGGGAATAAAATGTCACAGGGAGAAGGGAATAAAATGTCACAGGGCTAGAGAATAAAATGTCACAGGGAGAGGGAATGAAATGTCACAGGGAGAAGGAAATAAAATGTCACAGGGAGAAGGGAATAAAATGTCACAGGGAGAATGAAATAAAATATTACAGGGAGATGGAATAAAATTTCACAGGGAGAGTGAATAAAAAATCACAGGGAGAGGGAATAAAATGTCACAGGGAGTGGGAATAAAATGTCACGGGGAGAGGGAATGAAATGACACAGGGAGAAGGGACTAAAATATCCCAAGGAGAGGGAATAAGATGTCACAGGGGGAGGGAATGAAATGTCACAGGTAGAAGGGAAAGAAATGTCACAGGAAGAGGGAATGAATTGTCACAGGGAGAAGGGAATAAAATGTCACAGGAAGCGGGAATAAAACGTCACAGGGAGAGGGAATGAAATGTCACAGTGAGAAGGGAATAAAATGTCACTAGGAGATGGGAATAAAATGTCAAAGGGAGTGGGAATAAAATGTCACAGGGAGAAGGAAATAAAATATCACAGGGAGAAGGAATAAAATTTCACAGCGAGAGGGAATAAAAAATCACAGCGAGAGGGAATAAAATGTCACAGGGAGAAGGGAATAAAAAGTCAGAGGAAGAGGGAATAATATTTAACAGCGAGAGGGAATAAAATGTCACGGGGATTGAGAATTAAAAGTCAAAGGGGGAGGGAATGAAATGTCACAGGGAGAGGGCATGAAATGTCACAGGGAGAGGGAATAAAATGTCACAGGGAGAAGGGAATAAAATGTCACAGGGAGAGGGAATAAAATGTCACGGAGAAGGGAATAAAATGTTACAGGAAGAGGGAATAAAATGTCACAGGGAGAAGGGAATAAAATGTCACTGGGCGAGAGAATAAAATGTCACAGGGAGAAGGAATAAAATGTCACAGGGAGAAGGGAATAAAATGTCACAGGGAGAAGGGAATAAAATGTCACAGGGAGAAGGGAATAAAATGTCACAGGGAGAATGAAATAAAATATTACAGGGAGATGTAATAAAATTTCACATGGAGAGGGAATAAAAAATCACAGGGAGTGGGAATAAAATGTCACGGGGAGAGGGAATGAAACGACACAGGGAGAAGGGAATAAAATATCCCAAGGAGAGGGAATAAGATGTCACAGGGGGAGGGAATGAAATGTCACAGGTAGAAGGGAAAGAAATGTCACAGGAAGAGGGAATGAATTGTCACAGGGAGAAGGGAATAAAATGTCACAGGAAGAGGGAATAAAACGTCACAGGGAGAGGGAATGAAATGTCACAGTGAGAAGGGAATAAAATGTCACTAGGAGATGGGTATAAAATGTCAAAGGGAGTGGGAATAAAATGTCACAGGGAGAAGGAAATAAAATATCACAGGGAGAAGGAATAAAATTTCACAGGGAGAGGGAATAAAAAATCACAGCGAGAGGGAATAAAATGTCACAGGGAGAAGGGAATAAAAAGTCACAGGAAGAGGGAATAATATTTAACAGCGAGAGGGAATAAAATGTCACGGGGATAGAGAATGAAATGTCAAAGGGGGAGGGAATGAAATGTCACAGGGAGAGGGAATGAAATGTCACAGGGTGAGGGAATGAAATGTCACGGGAATAGAGAATGAAATGTCAAAGGGGGAGGGAATGAAATGTCACAGGGAGAGGGAATGAAATGTCACAGGGAGAGGGAATGAAATGTCACAGGGAGAAGGGAATAAAATGTAACAGGGAGAGGGAATGAAATGTCACAGGGAGAAGGGAATAAAACGTCACAGGGAGAGGGAATGAAATGTCACAGTGAGAAGGGAATAAAATGTCACTAGGAGATGGGAATAAAATGTCAAAGGGAGTGGGAATAAAATGTCACAGGGAGAAGGAAATAAAATATCACAGGGAGAAGGAATAAAATTTCACAGGGAGAGGGAATAAAAAATCACAGCGAGAGGGAATAAAATGTCACAGGGAGAAGGGAATAAAAAGTCACAGGAAGAGGGAATAATATTTAACAGCGAGAGGGAATAAAATGTCACGGGGATAGAGAATGAAATGTCAAAGGGGGTGGGAATGAAATGTCACAGGGAGAGGGAATGAAATGTCACAGGGTGAGGGAATGAAATGTCACGGGAATAGAGAATGAAATGTCAAAGGGGGAGGGAATGAAATGTCACAGGGAGAGGGAATGAAATGTCACAGGGAGAAGGGAATAAAATGTCACAGGGAGAAGGGAATAAACTGTCACAGGGAGACAGAATAAAATGTCACAGGGAGAGGGAATAAAATGTCACAGGGAGAAGGGAATAAAATGTCACAGGGAGAGGGAATAAAATGACACAGGGAGAAGGGAATAAAATGTTACAGGAAGAGGGAATAAAATGTCACAGGGAGAAGGGAATAAAATGTCACAGGGAGAAGGAATAAAATGTCACAGGGAGAAGGGAATAAAATGTCACAGGGAGAAGGGAGTAAAATGTCACAGGGAGAGGGAATGAAATGTCACAGGGAGAAGGAAATAAAATGTCACAGGGAGAAGTGAATAAAATGTCACAGGGAGAATGAAATAAAATATTACAGGGAGATGGAATAAAATTTCACAGGGAGAGGGAATAAAAAATCACAGGGATAGGGAATAAAATGTCACGGGGAGAGGGAATGAAACGACACAGGGAGAAGGGAATAAAATATCCCAAGGAGACGGAATAAGATGTCACAGGGGGAGGGAATAAAATGTCACAGGCAGAAGGGAAATAAATGTCACAGGAGGTGGGAATGAATTGTCAAAGGGAGAAGGGAATACAATGTCACAGGGAGAATGAAATAAAATATTACAGGGAGATGTAATAAAATTTGACATGGAGAGGGAATAAAAAATCACAGGGAGTGGGAATAAAATGTCACGGGGAGAGGGAATGAAACGACACAGGGAGAAGGGAATAAAATATCCCAAGGAGAGGGAATAAGATGTCACAGGGGGAGGGAATGAAATGTCACAGGTAGAAGGGAAAGAAATGTCATAGGAGGAGGGAATGAATTGTCACAGGGAGAAGGGAATAAAATGTCACGGGAAGAGGGAGTAAAACGTCACAGGGAGAGGGAATGAAAGGTCACAGTGAGAAGGGAATAAAATGTCACAGGGAGAAGGAAATAAAATATCACAGGGAAGAGGAATAAAATGTCACAGGGAGAGGGAATAAAAAATCAAAGGGAGTGGGAATAAAATGTCACAGGGAGAAGGGAATAAAAAGTCACAGGAAGAGGGAATAAAATGTCACAGGGAGAAGGGAATAAAATGTCACAGGGCGAGAGAATAAAATGTCACAGGGAGAAGGAATAAAATGTCACAGGGAGAAGGGAATAAAATGTCACAGGGAGAAGGGAATAAAATGTAACAGGGAGAGGGAATGAAATGTCACAGGGAGAAGGAAATAAAATGTCACAGGGAGAAGGGAATAAAATGTCACAGGGAGAGGGGAATGAAATGTCACAGGGAGAATGAAATAAAATATTACAGGGAGATGTAATAAAATTTCACATGGAGAGGGAATAAAAAATCACAGGGAGTGGGAATAAAATGTCACGGGGAGAGGGAATGAAACGACACAGGGAGAAGGGAATAAAATATCCCAAGGAGAGGGAATAAGATGTCACAGGGGGAGGGAATGAAATGTCACAGGTAGAAGGGAAAGAAATGTCACAGGAAGAGGGAATAAAACGTCACAGGGAGAGGGAATGAAATGTCACAGTGAGAAGGGAATTAAATGTCACTAGGAGATGGGAATAAAATGTCAAAGGGAGTGGGAATAAAATGTCACAGGGAGAAGGAAATAAAATATCACAGCGAGAAGGAATAAAATTTCACAGGGAGAGGGAATAAAAAATCACAGCGAGAGGGAATAAAATGTCACAGGGAGAAGGGAATAAAAAGTCACAGGAAGAGGGAATAATATTTAACAGCGAGAGGGAATAAAATGTCACGGGGATAGAGAATGAAATGTCAAAGGGGGAGGGAATGAAATGTCACAGGGAGAGGGAATGAAATGTCACAGGGTGAGGGAATGAAATGTCACGGGGATAGAGAATGAAATGTCAAAGGGGGAGGGAATAAAATGTCACAGGGAGAGGGAATGAAATGTCACAGGGAGAAGGGAATAAAATATCACAGGGAGAAGGGAATAAAATGTCACAGGGAGAAGGGAATAAACTGTCACAGGGAGACGGAATAAAATGTCACAGGGAGAGGGAATAAAATGTCACAGGGAGAAGGGAAAAAAATGTCACAGGGAGAGGGAATAAAATGTCACAGGGAGAAGGGAAAGAAATGTCATAGGAGGAGGGAATGAATTGTCACAGGGAGAAGGGAATAAAATGTCACAGGAAGAGGGAATAAAACGTCACAGGGAGAGGGAATGAAATGTCACAGTGAGAAGGGAATAAAATGTCACAGGGAGAAGGAAATAAAATATCACAGGGAAGAGGAATAAAATGTCACAGGGAGAGGGAATAAAAAATCAAAGGGAGTAGGAATAAAATGTCACAGGGAGAAGGGAATAAAAAGTCACAGGAAGAGGGAATAAAATGTCACAGGGAGAAGGGAATAAAATGTCACAGGGCGAGAGAATAAAATGTCAGAGGGAGAAGGAATAAAAGGTCACAGGGAGAAGGGAATAAAATGTCAAAGGGAGAAGGGAATAAAATGTAACAGGGAGCGGGAATGAAATGTCACAGGGAGAAGGGAATAAAATGTCACAGGGAGAAGGGAATAAAATGTAACAGGGAGAAGGAATAAAATGTCACAGGGAGAAGGGAATAAAATGTCACAGGGAGAAGGGAATAAAATGTCACAGGGAGAATGGAATAAAATGTCACAGGGCGAGAGAATAAAATGTCACAGGGAGAAGGAATAAAATGTCACAGGGAGAAGGGAATAAAATGTCACAGGCAGAAGGGAATAAAATGTAACAGGAAGAGGGAATAAAATGTCACAGGGAGAAGGGAATAAAATGTCACAGGGCGAGAGAATAAAATGTCACAGGGAGAGGGAATGAAATGTCACAGGGAGAAGGAAATAAAATGTCACAGGGAGAAGGGAATAAAATGTCACAGGGAGAATGAAATAAAATATTACAGGGAGATGGAATAAAATTTCACAGGGAGAGTGAATAAAAAATCACAGGGAGAGGGAATAAAATGTCACAGGGAGTGGGAATAAAATGTCACGGGGAGAGGGAATGAAATGACACAGGGAGAAGGGACTAAAATATCCCAAGGATAGGGAATAAGATGTCACAGGGGGAGGGAATGAAATGTCACAGGTAGAAGGGAAAGAAATGTCACAGGAAGAGGGAATGAATTGTCACAGGGAGAAGGGAATAAAATGTCAAAGGAAGAGGGAATAAAACGTCACAGGGAGAGGGAATGAAATGTCACAGTGAGAAGGGAATAAAATGTCACTAGGAGATGGGAATAAAATGTCAAAGGGAGTGGGAATAAAATGTCACAGGGAGAAGGAAATAAAATATCACAGGGAGAAGGAATAAAATTTCACAGCGAGAGGGAATAAAAAAATCACAGCGAGAGGGAATAAAATGTCACAGGGAGAAGGGAATAAAAAGTCAGAGGAAGAGGGAATAATATTTAACAGCGAGAGGGAATAAAATGTCACGTGGATTGAGAATTAAAAGTCAAAGGGGGAGGGAATGAAATGTCACAGGGAGAGGGCATGAAATGTCACAGGGAGAGGGAATAAAATGTCACAGGGAGAAGGGAATAAAATGTCACAGGGAGAGGGAATGAAATGACACAGGGAGAAGGGAATAAAATATCCCAAGGAGAGGGAATGAAATGTCACAGGGAGAAGGAAATAAAATGTCACATGGAGAAGGGAATAAAATGTCACAGGGAGAGGGGAATGAAATGTCACAGGGAGAATGAAATAAAATATTACAGGGAGATGTAATAAAATTTCACATGGAGAGGGAATAAAAAATCACAGGGAGTGGGAATAAAATGTCACGGGGAGAGGGAATGAAACGACACAGGGAGAAGGGAATAAAATATCCCAAGGAGAGGGAATAAGATGTCACAGGGGGAGGGAATGAAATGTCACAGGTAGAAGGGAAAGAAATGTCACAGGAAGAGGGAATAAAACGTCACAGGGAGAGGGAATGAAATGTCACAGTGAGAAGGGAATAAAATGTCACTAGGAGATGGGAATAAAATGTCAAAGGGAGTGGGAATAAAATGTCACAGGGAGAAGGAAATAAAATATCACAGCGAGAAGGAATAAAATTTCACAGGGAGAGGGAATAAAAAATCACAGCGAGAGGGAATAAAATGTCACAGGGAGAAGGGAATAAAAAGTCACAGGAAGAGGGAATAATATTTAACAGCGAGAGGGAATAAAATGTCACGGGGATAGAGAATGAAATGTCAAAGGGGGAGGGAATGAAATGTCACAGGGAGAGGGAATGAAATGTCACAGGGTGAGGGAATGAAATGTCACGGGGATAGAGAATGAAATGTCAAAGGGGGAGGGAATAAAATGTCACAGGGAGAGGGAATGAAATGTCACAGGGAGAAGGGAATAAAATGTCACAGGGAGAAGGGAATAAAATGTCACAGGGAGAAGGGAATAAACTGTCACAGGGAGACGGAATAAAATGTCACAGGGAGAGGGAATAAAATGTCACAGGGAGAAGGGAAAAAAATGTCACAGGGAGAGGGAATAAAATGTCACAGGGAGAAGGGAAAGAAATGTCATAGGAGGAGGGAATGAATTGTCACAGGGAGAAGGGAATAAAATGTCACAGGAAGAGGGAATAAAACGTCACAGGGAGAGGGAATGAAATGTCACAGTGAGAAGGGAATAAAATGTCACAGGGAGAAGGAAATAAAATATCACAGGGAAGAGGAATAAAATGTCACAGGGAGAGGGAATAAAAAATCAAAGGGAATAGGAATAAAATGTCACAGGGAGAAGGGAATAAAAAGTCACAGGAAGAGGGAATAAAATGTCACAGGGAGAAGGGAATAAAATGTCACAGGGCGAGAGAATAAAATGTCAGAGGGAGAAGGAATAAAAGGTCACAGGGAGAAGGGAATAAAATGTCAAAGGGAGAAGGGAATAAAATGTAACAGGGAGAGGGAATGAAATGTCACAGGGAGAAGGGAATAAAATGTCACAGGGAGAAGGGAATAAAATGTAACAGGGAGAAGGAATAAAATGTCACAGGGAGAAGGGAATAAAATGTCACAGGGAGAAGGGAATAAAATGTCACAGGGCGAGAGAATAAAATGTCACAGGGCGAGAGAATAAAATGTCACAGGGAGAAGGAATAAAATGTCACTGGGAGAAGGGAATAAATTGTCACAGGGAGAATGAAATAAAATATTACAGGGAGATGTAATAAAATTTCACATGGAGAGGGAATAAAAAATCACTGGGAGTGGGAATAAAATGTCACGGGGAGAAGGGAATAAAAAGTCAGAGGAAGAGGGAATAATATTTAACAGCGAGAGGGAATAAAATGTCACGGGGATTGAGAATTAAAAGTCAAAGGGGGAGGGAATGAAATGTCACAGGGAGAGGGCATGAAATGTCACAGGGAGTGGGAATAAAATGTCACAGGGAGAAGGGAATAAAATGTCACAGGGAGAGGGAATAAAATGTCACGGAGAAGGGAATAAAATGTTACAGGAAGAGGGAATAAAATGTCACAGGGAGAAGGGAATAAAATGTCACAGGGCGAGAGAATAAAATGTCACAGGGAGAAGGAATAAAATGTCACAGGGAGAAGGGAATAAAATGTCACAGGGAGAAGGGAATAAATTGTCACAGGGAGAATGAAATAAAATATTACAGGGAGATGTAATAAAATTTCACATGGAGAGGGAATAAAAAATCACAGGGAGTGGGAATAAAATGTCACGGGGAGAGGGAATGAAACGACACAGGGAGAAGGGAATAAAATATCCCAAGGAGAGGGAATAAGATGTCACAGGGGGAGGGAATGAAATGTCACAGGTAGAAGGGAAAGAAATGTCACAGGAAGAGGGAATGAATTGTCACAGGGAGAAGGGAATAAAATGTCACAGGAAGAGGGAATAAAACGTCACAGGGAGAGGGAATGAAATGTCACAGTGAGAAGGGAATAAAATGTCACTAGGAGATGGGAATAAAATGTCAAAGGGAGTGGGAATAAAATGTCACAGGGAGAAGGAAATAAAATATCACAGGGAGAAGGAATAAAATTTCACAGGGAGAGGGAATAAAAAATCACAGCGAGAGGGAATAAAATGTCACAGGGAGAAGGGAATAAAAATTCACAGGAAGAGGGAATAATATTTAACAGCGAGAGGGAATAAAATGTCACGGGGATAGAGAATGAAATGTCAAAGGGGGAGGGAATGAAATGTCACAGGGAGAGGGAATGAAATGTCACAGGGTGAGGGAATGAAATGTCACGGGAATAGAGAATGAAATGTCCAAGGGGGAGGGAATGAAATGTCACAGGGAGAGGGAATGAAATGTCACAGGGAGAAGGGAATAAAATGTCACAGGGAGAAGGGAATAAAATGTCACAGGGAGAAGGGAATAAACTGTCACAGGGAGACGGAATAAAATGTCACAGGGAGAGGGAATAAAATGTCACAGGGAGAAGGGAAAAAAATGTCACAGGGAGAGGGAATAAAATGACACAGGGAGAAGGGAATAAAATGTTACAGGAAGAGGGAATAAAATGTCACAGGGAGAAGGGAATAAAATGTCACAGGGAGAAGGAATAAAATGTCACAGGGAGAAGGGAATAAAATGTCACAGGGAGAAGGGAGTAAAATGTCACAGGGAGAGGGAATGAAATGTCACAGGGAGAAGGAAATAAAATGTCACAGGGAGAAGTGAATAAAATGTCACAGGGAGAATGAAATAAAATATTACAGGGAGATGGAATAAAATTTCACAGGGAGAGGGAATAAAAAATCACAGGGATAGGGAATAAAATGTCACGGGGAGAGGGAATGAAACGACACAGGGAGAAGGGAATAAAATATCCCAAGGAGACGGAATAAGATGTCACAGCGGGAGGGAATAAAATGTCACAGGCAGAAGGGAAATAAATGTCACAGGAGGTGGGAATGAATTGTCAAAGGGAGAAGGGAATACAATGTCACAGGGAGAATGAAATAAAATATTACAGGGAGATGTAATAAAATTTGACATGGAGAGGGAATAAAAAATCACAGGGAGTGGGAATAAAATGTCACGGGGAGAGGGAATGAAACGACACAGGGAGAAGGGAATAAAATATCCCAAGGAGAGGGAATAAGATGTCACAGGGGGAGGGAATGAAATGTCACAGGTAGAAGGGAAAGAAATGTCATAGGAGGAGGGAATGAATTGTCACAGGGAGAAGGGAATAAAATGTCACAGGAAGAGGGAGTAAAACGTCACAGGGAGAGGGAATGAAAGGTCACAGTGAGAAGGGAATAAAATGTCACAGGGTGAAGGAAATAAAATATCACAGGGAAGAGGAATAAAATGTCACAGGGAGAGGGAATAAAAAATCAAAGGGAGTGGGAATAAAATGTCACAGGGAGAAGGGAATAAAAAGTCACAGGAAGAGGGAATAAAATGTCACAGGGAGAAGGGAATAAAATGTCACAGGGCGAGAGAATAAAATGTCACAGGGAGAAGGAATAAAATGTCACAGGGAGAAGGGAATAAAATGTCACAGGGAGAAGGGAATAAAATGTAACAGGGAGAGGGAATGAAATGTCACAGGGAGAAGGAAATAAAATGTCACAGGGAGAAGGGAATAAAATGTCACAGGGAGAGGGGAATGAAATGTCACAGGGAGAAGGAAATAAAATATCACAGGGAGATGGAAAAAATTTCGCAGGGAGAGGGAATAACAAATCACAGGAAGAGGGAATAAAATGTCACAGGGAGAAGGGAATAAAAAGTCACAGGGAGGGGGAATAAAATTTCACAGGGAGAGGGAATAAAAAATCACAGCGAGAGGGAATAAAATGTCACAGGGAGAAGGGAAAAAAAGTCACAGGAAGAGGGAATAATATTTAACAGCGAGAGGGAATAAAATGTCACGGGGATAGAGAATGAAATGTCAAAGGGGGAGGGAATGAAATGTCACAGGGAGAGGGAATGAAATGTCACAGGGTGAGGGAATGAAATGTCACGGGGATAGAGAATGAAATGTCAAAGGGGGAGGGAATAAAATGTCACAGGGAGAGGGAATGAAATGTCACAGGGAGAAGGGAATAAAATGTTACAGGGAGAAGGGAATAAAATGTTACAGGGAGAAGGGAATAAACTGTCACAGGGAGAAGGGAATAAAATGTCACAGTAAGAAGGGAAAGAAATGTCACAGGAGGAGGGAATGAATTGTCACAGGGAGAAGGGAATAAAATGTCACAGGGAGAGGGAATAAAATGTCACAGGGAGAAGGGAAAAAAATGTCACAGGGAGAGGGAATAAAATGTCACAGGGAGAAGGGAAAGAAATGTCATAGGAGGAGGGAATGAATTGTCACAGGGAGAAGGGAATAAAATGTCACAGGAAGAGGGAATAAAACGTCACAGGGAGAGGGAATGAAATGTCACAGTGAGAAGGGAATAAAATGTCACAGGGAGAAGGAAATAAAATATCACAGGGAAGAGGAATAAAATGTCACAGGGAGAGGGAATAAAAAATCAAAGGGAATAGGAATAAAATGTCACAGGGAGAAGGGAATAAAAAGTCACAGGAAGAGGGAATAAAATGTCACAGGGAGAAGGGAATAAAATGTCACAGGGCGAGAGAATAAAATGTCAGAGGGAGAAGGAATAAAAGGTCACAGGGAGAAGGGAATAAAATGTCAAAGGGAGAAGGGAATAAAATGTAACAGGGAGAGGGAATGAAATTTCACAGGGAGAAGGGAATAAAATGTCACAGGGAGAAGGGAATAAAATGTAACAGGGAGAAGGAATAAAATGTCACAGGGAGAAGGGAATAAAATGTCACAGGGAGAAGGGAATAAAATGTCACAGGGCGAGAGAATAAAATGTCACAGGGAGAAGGAATAAAATGTCACAGGGAGAAGGGAATAAAATGTCACAGGCAGAAGGGAATAAAATGTAACAGGAAGAGGGAATAAAATGTCACAGGGAGAAGGGAATAAAATGTCACAGGGCGAGAGAATAAAATGTCACAGGGAGAGGGAATGAAATGTCACAGGGAGAAGGAAATAAAATGTCACAGGGAGAAGGGAATAAAATGTCACAGGGAGAATGAAATAAAATATTACAGGGAGATGGAATAAAATTTCACAGGGAGAGTGAATAAAAAATCACAGGGAGAGGGAATAAAATGTCACAGGGAGTGGGAATAAAATGTCACGGGGAGATGGAATGAAATGACACAGGGAGAAGGGACTAAAATATCCCAAGGAGAGGGAATAAGATGTCACAGGGGGAGGGAATGAAATGTCACAGGTAGAAGGGAAAGAAATGTCACAGGAAGAGGGAATGTATTGTCACAGGGAGAAGGGAATAAAATGTCACAGGAAGAGGGAATAAAACATCACAGGGAGAGGGAATGAAATGTCACAGTGAGAAGGGAATAAAATGTCACTAGGAGATGGGAATAAAATGTCAAAGGGAGTGGGAATAAAATGTCACAGGGAGAAGGAAATAAAATATCACAGGGAGAAGGAATAAAATTTCACAGCGAGAGGGAATAAAAAAATCACAGCGAGAGGGAATAAAATGTCACAGGGAGAAGGGAATAAAAAGTCAGAGGAAGAGGGAATAATATTTAACAGCGAGAGGGAATAAAATGTCACGGGGATTGAGAATTAAAAGTCAAAGGGGGAGGGAATGAAATGTCACAGGGAGAGGGCATGAAATGTCACAGGGAGTGGGAATAAAATGTCACAGGGAGAAGGGAATAAAATGTCACAGGGAGAGGGAATAAAATGTCACGGAGAAGGGAATAAAATGTTACAGGAAGAGGGAATAAAATGTCACAGGGAGAAGGGAATAAAATGTCACAGGGCGAGAGAATAAAATGTCACAGGGAGAAGGAATAAAATGTCACAGGGAGAAGGGAATAAAATGTCACAGGGAGAAGGGAATAAATTGTCACAGGGAGAATGAAATAAAATATTACAGGGAGATGTAATAAAATTTCACATGGAGAGGGAATAAAAAATCACAGGGAGTGGGAATAAAATGTCACGGGGAGAGGGATTGAAACGACACAGGGAGAAGGGAATAAAATATCCCAAGGAGAGGGAATAAGATGTCACAGGGGGAGGGAATGAAATGTCACAGGTAGAAGGGAAAGAAATGTCACAGGAAGAGGGAATGAATTGTCACAGGGAGAAGGGAATAAAATGTCACAGGAAGAGGGAATAAAACGTCACAGGGAGAGGGAATGAAATGTCACAGTGAGAAGGGAATAAAATGTCACTAGGAGATGGGAATAAAATGTCAAAGGGAGTGGGAATAAAATGTCACAGGGAGAAGGAAATAAAATATCACAGGGAGAAGGAATAAAATTTCACAGGGAGAGGGAATAAAAAATTACAGCGAGAGGGAATAAAATGTCACAGGGAGAAGGGAATAAAAATTCACAGGAAGAGGGAATAATATTTAACAGCGAGAGGGAATAAAATGTCACGGGGATAGAGAATGAAATGTCAAAGGGGGAGGGAATGAAATGTCACAGGGAGAGGGAATGAAATGTCACAGGGTGAGGGAATGAAATGTCACGGGAATAGAGAATGAAATGTCCAAGGGGGAGGGAATGAAATGTCACAGGGAGAGGGAATGAAATGTCACAGGGAGAAGGGAATAAAATGTCACAGGGAGAAGGGAATAAAATGTCACAGGGAGAAGGGAATAAACTGTCACAGGGAGACGGAATAAAATGTCACAGGGAGAGGGAATAAAATGTCACAGGGAGAAGGGAAAAAAATGTCACAGGGAGAGGGAATAAAATGACACAGGGAGAAGGGAATAAAATGTTACAGGAAGAGGGAATAAAATGTCACAGGGAGAAGGGAATAAAATGTCACAGGGAGAAGGAATAAAATGTCACAGGGAGAAGGGAATAAAATGTCACAGGGAGAAGGGAGTAAAATGTCACAGGGAGAGGGAATGAAATGTCACAGGGAGAAGGAAATAAAATGTCACAGGGAGAAGTGAATAAAATGTCACAGGGAGAATGAAATAAAATATTACAGGGAGATGGAATAAAATTTCACAGGGAGAGGGAATAAAAAATCACAGGGATAGGGAATAAAATGACACGGGGAGAGGGAATGACACGACACAGGGAGAAGGGAATAAAATATCCCAAGGAGACGGAATAAGATGTCACAGCGGGAGGGAATAAAATGTCACAGGCAGAAGGGAAATAAATGTCACAGGAGGTGGGAATGAATTGTCAAAGGGAGAAGGGAATACAATGTCACAGGGAGAATGAAATAAAATATTACAGGGAGATGTAATAAAATTTGACATGGAGAGGGAATAAAAAATCACAGGGAGTGGGAATAAAATGTCACGGGGAGAGGGAATGAAACGACACAGGGAGAAGGGAATAAAATATCCCAAGGAGAGGGAATAAGATGTCACAGGGGGAGGGAATGAAATGTCACAGGTAGAAGGGAAAGAAATGTCATAGGAGGAGGGAATGAATTGTCACAGGGAGAAGGGAATAAAATGTCACAGGAAGAGGGAGTAAAACATCACAGGGAGTGGGAATGAAAGGTCACAGTGAGAAGGGAATAAAATGTCACAGGGAGAAGGAAATAAAATATCACAGGGAAGAGGAATAAAATGTCACAGGGAGAGGAAATAAAAAATCAAAGGGAGTGGGAATAAAATGTCACAGGGAGAAGGGAATAAAAAGTCACAGGAAGATGGAATAAAATGTCACAGGGAGAAGGGAATAAAATGTCACAGGGCGAGAGAATAAAATGTCACAGGGAGAAGGAATAAAATCTCACAGGGAGAAGGGAATAAAATGTCACAGGGAGAAGGGAATAAAATGTAACAGGGAGAGGGAATGAAATGTCACAGGGAGAAGGAAATAAAATGTCACAGGGAGAAGGGAATAAAATGTCACAGGGAGAGGGGAATGAAATGTCACAGGGAGAAGGAAATAAAATATCACAGGGAGATGGAAAAAATTTCGCAGGGAGAGGGAATAACAAATCACAGGAAGAGGGAATAAAATGTCACAGGGAGAAGGGAATAAAAAGTCACAGGGAGAGGGAATAAAATTTCACAGGGAGAGGGAATAAAATGTCACGGGGAGAGGGAATAAAATGTTACGGGAGAAGGGAATAAAATGTCACAGGGAGAAGGGAATAAAAGGTCACAGGAAGAGGGAATAAAATGTCACAGTGAGAGGGAATGAAAAGTCACACGGAGAAGGGAAGAAAATGACAGAGGGAGAAGGGAATAAAATGACACAGGGAGAAGGGAATAAAATGTCACAAGGAGAGGGAATGAAATGTCACAGGGTTAGGGAATGAAATGTCACAGGGAAAGGGAATGAAATGTCACAGGGGGAGGGAATGAAATATCACAGGGAGAAGGGAAAGAAATGTCACAGGGGGAGGGAATGTAATGTCACAGGGAGAGGGAATAAAAAGTCACAGGGAGAAGGGAATAAAATGTCACAGGGTGAAGGAATAAAATGTCACAGGGAGAGGGAATAAAATGTCACAGAGAGAAGGGATTAAAATGTCAGAGGGAGAAGGGAATAAAATGTCACAGGGAGAAGGGAATAAAATGTGAAATGGAGAGGGAATAAAAAGTCACAGGGAGAAGGAAATAAAATGTCACATGGAGATGGAATAAAATGTCACAGGGAGAAGGGAAAGAAATGTCACCGGGAGAAGGGAATAACATGTCAGAGGGAGAAGGAATAAAATGTCACAGGGACAAGGGAATAAAATGTCACTGGGAGAAGGGAATAAAATGTCACAGGGAGAAGGGAATTAAATATTACAGGGAGAGGGAATCAAATGTCACAGGGTGAAGGGAAGAAAATGTCACAGGGAGAAGGGAATAATATGTCACAGAGAGAAGGAATGAAATGTCACATGGAGAAGGGAATAAAATGTCAGAGGGTGAAGGAATAAAATGTCACAGGGAGAGGCAATAAAATGTCACAGGGTGAAGGAATAAAATTTCACAGGGAGGGGGAATAAAATTTCACAGGGAGAAGGGAATAAAATGTCACAGGCAGAAGGAAATAAAATATCACAGGGAAAAGGAATAAAATTTTACAGGGAGAGGGAATAAAAAATCACAGGGAGAGGGAATAAAATGTCACAGGGAGAAGGGAATAAAAAGTCACAGGAAGAGGGAATAAAATTTCACAGGGAGAGGGAATAAATTGTCACGGGGAGAAGGAATAAAATGTCACAGAGGGAAGGGAGTAAAATGTCACAGGGAGAGGGAATGAAATGTCACAGGGAGAAGGAAATAAAATGTCACAGGGAGTAGTGAATAAAATGTCACAGGGAGAATGAAATAAAATATTACAGGGAGATGGAATAAAATTTCACAGGGAGAGTGAATAAAAAATCACAGGGATAGGGAATAAAATGTCACGGGGAGAGGGAATGAAACGACACAGGGAGAAGGGAATAAAATATCCCAAGGAGACGGAATAAGATGTCACAGGGGGAGGGAATAAAATGTCACAGGCAGAAGGGAAATAAATGTCACAGGAGGTGGGAATGAATTGTCAAAGGGAGAAGGGAATACAATGTCACAGGGAGAATGAAATAAAATATTACAGGGAGATGTAATAAAATTTGACATGGAGAGGGAATAAAAAATCACAGGGAGTGGGAATAAAATGTCACGGGGAGAGGGAATGAAACGACACAGGGAGAAGGGAATAAAATATCCCAAGGAGAGGGAATAAGATGTCACAGGGGGAGGGAATGAAATGTCACAGGTAGAAGGGAAAGAAATGTCATAGGAGGAGGGATTGAATTGTCACAGGGAGAAGGGAATAAAATGTCACAGGAAGAGGGAGTAAAACGTCACAGGGAGAGGGAATGAAAGGTCACAGTGAGAAGGGAATAAAATGTCACAGGGAGAAGGAAATAAAATATCACAGGGAAGAGGAATAAAATGTCACAGGGAGAGGGAATAAAAAATCAAAGGGAGTGGGAATAAAATGTCACAGGGAGAAGGGAATAAAAAGTCACAGGAAGAGGGAATAAAATGTCACAGGGAGAAGGGAATAAAATGTCACAGGGCGAGAGAATAAAATGTCACAGGGAGAAGGAATAAAATGTCACAGGGAGAAGGGAATAAAATGTCACAGGGAGAAGGGAATAAAATGTAACAGGGAGAGGGAATGAAATGTCACAGGTAGAAGGAAATAAAATGTCACAGGGAGAAGGGAATAAAATGTCACAGGGAGAGGGGAATGAAATGTCACAGGGAGAAGGAAATAAAATATCACAGGGAGATGGAAAAAATTTCGCAGGGAGAGGGAATAAAAAATCACAGGAAGAGGGAATAAAATTTCACAGGGAGAGGGAATAAAATGTCACGGGGAGAGGGAATAAAATGTTACGGGAGAAGGGAATAAAATGTCACAGGGAGAAGGGAATAAAAGGTCACAGGAAGAGGGAATAAAATGTCACAGTGAGAGGGAATGAAAAGTCACACGGAGAAGGGAAGAAAATGACAGAGGGAGAAGGGAATAAAATGACACAGGGAGAAGGGAATAAAATGTCACAAGGAGAGGGAATGAAATGTCACAGGGTTAGGGAATGAAATGTCACTGGGAAAGGGAATGAAATGTCACAGGGGGAGGGAATGAAATATCACAGGGAGAAGGGAAAGAAATGTCACAGGGGGAGGGAATGAAATATCACAGGGAGAGGGAATAAAAAGTCACAGGGAGAAGGGAATAAAATGTCACAGTGTGAAGGAATAAAATGTCACAGGGAGAGGGAATAAAATGTCACAGAGAGAAGGGATTAAAATGTCAGAGGGAGAAGGGAATAAAATGTCAATGGGAGAAGGGAATAAAATGTCACAGGGAGAAGGGAATTAAATATTACAGGGAGAGGGAATCAAATGTCACAGGGTGAAGGGAAGAAAATGTCACAGGGAGAAGGGAATAATATGTCACAGAGAGAAGGAATAAAATGTCACATGGAGAAGGGAATAAAATGTCAGAGGGTGAAGGAATAAAATGTCACAGGGAGAGGCAATAAAATGTCACAGGGTGAAGGAATAAAATTTCACAGGGAGGGGGAATAAAATTTCACAGGGAGAAGGGAATAAAATGTCACAGAGAGAAGGAAATAAAATATCACAGGGAAAAGGAATAAAATTTTACAGGGAGAGGGAATAAAAAATCACAGGGAGAGGGAATAAAATGTCACAGGGAGAAGAGAATAAAAAGTCACAGGAAGAGGGAATAAAATTTCACAGGGAGAGGGAATAAAATGTCACAGGGAGAAGGGAGTAAAATGTCACAGGGAGAGGGATTGAAATGTCACAGGGAGAAGGAAATAAAATGTCACAGGGAGAAGTGAATAAAATGTCACAGGGAGAATGAAATAAAATATTACAGGGAGATGGAATAAAATTTCACAGGGAGAGGGAATAAAAAATCACAGGGATAGGGAATAAAATGTCACGGGGAGAGGGAATGAAACGACACAGGGAGAAGGGAATAAAATATCCCAAGGAGACGGAATAAGATGTCACAGGGGGAGGGAATAAAATGTCACAGGCAGAAGGGAAATAAATGTCACAGGAGGTGGGAATGAATTGTCAAAGGGAGAAGGGAATACAATGTCACAGGGAGAATGAAATAAAATATTACAGGGAGATGTAATAAAATTTGACATGGAGAGGGAATAAAATGTCACGGGGAGAGGGAATAAAATGTTACGGGAGAAGGGAATAAAATGTCACAGGGAGAAGGGAATAAAATGTCACAAGGAGAGGGAATGAAATGTCACAGGGTTAGGGAATGAAATGTCACAGGGAAAGGGAATGAAATGTCACAGGGGGAGGGAATGAAATATCACAGGGAGAAGGGAAAGAAATGTCACAGGGGGAGGGAATGTAATGTCACAGGGAGAGGGAATAAAAAGTCACAGGGAGAAGGGAATAAAATGTCACAGGGTGAAGGAATAAAATGTCACAGGGAGAGGGAATAAAATGTCACAGAGAGAAGGGTTTAAAATGTCAGAGGGAGAAGGGAATAAAATGTCACAGGGAGAAGGGAATAAAATGTGAAATGGAGAGGGAATAAAAAGTCACAGGGAGAAGGAAATAAAATGTCACATGGAGATGGAATAAAATGTCACAGGGAGAAGGGAAAGAAATTTCACCGGGAGAAGGGAATAACATGTCACAGGGAGAAGGAATAAAATGTCACAGGGACAAGGGAATAAAATGTCACTGGGAGAAGGGAATAAAATGTCACAGGGAGAAGGGAATTAAATATTACAGGGAGAGGGAATCAAATATCACAGGGTGATGGGAAGAAAATGTCACAGGGAGAAGGGAATAATATGTCACAGAGAGAAGGAATAAAATGTCACATGGAGAAGGGAATAAAATGTCAGAGGGTGAAGGAATAAAATGTCACAGGGAGAGGCAATAAAATGTCACAGGGTGAAGGAATAAAATTTCACAGGGAGGGGGAATAAAATTTCACAGGGAGAAGGGAATAAAATGTCACAGGGAGAAGGAAATAAAATATCACAGGGAAAAGGAATAAAATTTTACAGGGAGAGGGAATAAAAAATCACAGGGAGAGGGAATAAAATGTCACAGGGAGATGGAATGAAATGTCACAGGGAGAAGGGAATAAAATGGCACAGGGAGAAGGAATAAAATGTCACAGGGAGAGGGAATGAAATGTCAGAGGGAGAAGAGAATAAAATGTCACAGGGAGCAGGAATAAAATGTCAGAGGGAGAAGGAAATAAAATGTCACAGGGAGAAGGGAATAAAATGTCACCGGGAGAGGGAATAAAATGTCACGGAGAAGGGAATAAAATGTTACAGGAAGAGGGAATAAAATGTCACAGGGAGAAGGGAATAAAATGTCACAGGGCGAGAGAATAAAATGTCACAGGGAGAAGGAATAAAATGTCACAGGGAGAAGGGAATAAAATGTCACAGGGAGAAGGGAATAAAATGTCACGGGGAGAGGGAATGAAACGACACAGGGAGAAGGGAATAAAATATCCCAAGGAGAGGGAATAAGATGTCACAGGGGGAGGGAATGAAATGTCACAGGTAGAAGGGAAAGAAATGTCACAGGAAGAGGGAATGAATTGTCACAGGGAGAAGGGAATAAAATGTCACAGGAAGAGGGAATAAAACGTCACAGGGAGAGGGAATGAAATGTCACAGTGAGAAGGGAATAAAATGTCACTAGGAGATGGGAATAAAATGTCAAAGGGAGTGGGAATAAAATGTCACAGGGAGAAGGAAATAAAATATCACAGGGAGAAGGAATAAAATTTCACAGGGAGAGGGAATAAAAAATCAGAGCGAGAGGGAATAAAATGTCACAGGGAGAAGGGAATAAAAAGTCACAGGAAGAGGGAATAATATTTAACAGCGAGAGGGAATAAAATGTCACGGGGATAGAGAATGAAATGTCAAAGGGGGAGGGAATGAAATGTCACAGGGAGAGGGAATGAAATGTCACAGGGTGAGGGAATGAAATGTCACGGGAATAGAGAATGAAATGTCAAAGGGGGAGGGAATGAAATGTCACAGGGAGAGGGAATGAAATGTCACAGGGAGAAGGGAATAAAATGTCACAGGGAGAAGGGAATAAAATGTCACAGGGAGAAGGGAATAAACTGTCACAGGGAGACAGAATAAAATGTCACAGGGAGAGGGAATAAAATGTCACAATAAGAAGGGAGAAAAATGTCACAGGGAGAGGGAATAAAATGATACAGGGAGAAGGGAATAAAATGTCACAGGGAGAAGGGAATAAAATGTCACAGGGAGAAGTAATAAAATGTCACAGGGAGAAGGGAATAAAATGTCACAGGGAGAAGGGAATAAAATGTCACAGTGAGAGGGAATGAAATGTCACAGGGAGAAGGAAATAAAATGTCACAGGGAGAAGTGAATAAAATGTCACAGGGAGAATGAAATAAAATATTACAGGGAGGTGGAATAAAATTTCACAGGGAGAGGGAATAAAAAATCACAGGGATAGGGAATAAAATGTCACGGGGAGAGGGAATGAAACGACACAGGGATAAGGGAATAAAATATCCCAAGGAGACGGAATAAGATGTCACAAGGGGAGGGAATAAAATGTCACAGGTAGAAGGGAAATAAATGTCACAGGAGGTGGGAATGAATTGTAAAAGGGAGAAGGGAATAAAATGTCACAGGGAGAATGAAATAAAATATTACAGGGAGATGTAATAAAATTTGACATGGAGAGGGAATAAAAAATCACAGGGAGTGGGAATAAAATGTCACGGGGAGAGGGAATGAAACGACACAGGGAGAAGGGAATAAAATATCCCAAGGAGAGGGAATAAGATGTCACAGGGGGAGGGAATGAAATGTCACAGGTAGAAGGGAAAGAAATGTCATAGGAGGAGGGAATGAATTGTCACAGGGAGAAGGGAATAAAATGTCACAGGAAGAGGGAGTAAAACGTCACAGGGAGAGGGAATGAAAGGTCACAGTGAGAAGGGAATAAAATGTCACAGGGAGAAGGAAATAAAATATCACAGGGAAGAGGAATAAAATGTCACAGGGAGAGGGAATAAAAAATCAAAGGGAGTGGGAATAAAATGTCACAGGGAGAAGGGAATAAAAAGTCACAGGAAGAGGGAATAAAATGTCACAGGGAGAAGGGAATAAAATGTCACAGGGCGAGAGAATAAAATGTCACAGGGAGAAGGAATAAAATGTCACAGGGAGAAGGGAATAAAATGTCACAGGGAGAAGGGAATAAAATGTAACAGGGAGAGGGAATGAAATGTCACAGGGAGAAGGAAATAAAATGTCACAGGGAGAAGGGAATAAAATGTCACAGGGAGAGGGGAATGAAATGTCACAGGGAGAAGGAAATAAAATATCACAGGGAGATGGAAAAAATTTCGCAGGGAGAGGGAATAAAAAATCACAGGAAGAGGGAATAAAATGTCACAGGGAGAAGGGAATAAAAAGTCACAGGGAGAGGGAATAAAATTTCACAGGGAGAGGGAATAAAATGTCACGGGGAGAGGGAATAAAATGTTACGGGAGAAGGGAATAAAATGTCACAGGGAGAAGGGAATAAAAGGTCACAGGAAGAGGGAATAAAATGTGACAGTGAGAGGGAATGAAAAGTCACACGGAGAAGGGAAGAAAATGACAGAGGGAGAAGGGAATAAAATGACACAGGGAGAAGGGAATAAAATGTCACAAGGAGAGGGAATGAAATGTCACAGGGAAAGGGAATGAAATGTCACAGGGGGAGGGAATGAAATATCACAGGGAGAACGGAAAGAAATGTCACAGGGGGAGGGAATGTAATGTCACAGGGAGAGGGAATAAAAAGTCTCAGGGAGAAGGGAATAAAATGTCACAGGGTGAAGGAATAAAATGTCACAGGGAGAGGGAATAAAATGTCACAGAGAGAAGGGAATAAAATGTGACATGGAGAAGGGAATAAAATGTGACATGGAGAGGGAATAAAAAGTCACAGGGAGAAGGAAATAAAATGTCACATGGAGATGGAATAAAATGTCACAGGGAGAAGGGAATGAAATGTCACCGGGAGAAGGGAATAACATGTCACAGGGAGAAGGAATAAAATGTCACAGGGAGAAGGGAATAAAAGGTCTCAGGGAGAAGGGAAAAAATGTCACAGTGAGAAGGAAATAAAATGTCACAGGGACAAGGGAATAAAATGTCACTGGGAGAAGGGAATAAAATGTCACAGGGAGAAGGGAATTAAATATTACAGGGAGAGGGAATCAAATGTCACAGTGTGAAGGGAAGAAAATGTCACAGGGAGAAGGGAATAATATGTCACAGAGAGAAGGAATAAAATGTCACATGGAGAAGGGAATAAAATGTCAGAGGGTGAAGGAATAAAATGTCACAGGGAGAGGGAATAAAATGTCACAGGGTGAAGGAATAAAATTTCACAGGGAGGGGGAATAAAATTTCACAGGGAGAAGGGAATAAAATGTCACAGGGAGAAGGAAATAAAATATCACAGGGAAAAGGAATAAAATTTTACAGGGAGAGGGAATAAAAAATCAAAAGGGAGAGGGAATAAAATGTCACAGGGAGAAGGGAATAAAAAGTCACAGGAAGAGGGAATAAAATTTCACAGGGAGAGGGAATAAATTGTCACGGGGAGAAGGAATAAAATGTCACAGGGAAAAGGGAATGAAATGTCAAAGGGGGAGGGAATGAAATGTCACAGGGTGAGGGAATGAAATG
This sequence comes from Narcine bancroftii, assembly GCF_036971445.1. NCBI lineage: Eukaryota > Metazoa > Chordata > Chondrichthyes > Torpediniformes > Narcinidae > Narcine > Narcine bancroftii. The sequence goes on along the minus strand of NC_091470.1, from coordinate 1,756,120 downwards.
TCACAGGGAGAAGGGAATAAAATGTCACAGGGAGAAGGAATAAAATGTCACAGGGAGAGGGAATGAAATGTCAGAGGGAGAAGAGAATAAAATGTCACAGGGAGCAGGAAGAAAATGTCAGAGGGAGAAGGAAATAAAATGTCACAGGGAGAAGGGAATAAAATGTCACCGGGAGAGGGAATAAAATGTCACAGGGAGAGGGAATAAAATGTCAAAGGGAGAAGGAAATAAAATGTCACAAGGAGAAGGGAACAAAATGTCAACGGGAGAGGAAATAAAATGTCACAGGGAGAAGGGAAAAAATGTCAAAGTGAGAAGGGAATAAAATGTCACAGGGAGAAGGAATAAAATGTCACAGGGAGAAGGGAATAAAATTTCACAGGGAGAGGGAATAAAATGTCACAGGGAGAAGGGAATAAAATGTCACAGGGAGAGGGAATAAAATGTCACAGGGAGATAGAATAAAATGTCACAGGGAGAAGGAAATAAAATGTCACAGGGAGAAGGGAATAAAATGTCACAGGGAGAATGAAATAAAATATTACAGGGAGATGGAATAAAATTTCACAGGGAGAGGGAATAAAAAATCACAGCGAGAGGGAATAAAATGTCACAGGGAGAAGGGAATAAAAAGTCACAGGAAGAGGGAATAATATTTAACAGCGAGAGGGAATAAAATGTCACGGGGATAGAGAATGAAATGTCAAAGGGGGAGGGAATGAAATGTCACAGGGAGAGGGAATGAAATGTCACAGGGTGAGGGAATGAAATGTCATGTGGATAGAGAATGAAATGTCAAAGGGGGAGGGAATGAAATGTCACAGGGAGAGGGAATGAAATGTCACGGGGAGAGGGAATGAAATGACACAGGGAGAAGGGAATAAAATATCCCAAGGAGAGGGAATAAGATGTCACAGGGGGAGGGAATGAAATGTCACAGGTAGAAGGGAAAGAAATGTCATAGGAGGAGGGAATGAATTGTCACAGGGAGAAGGGAATAAAATGTCACAGGAAGAGGGAATAAAACGTCACAGGGAGAGGGAATGAAATGTCACAGTGAGAAGGGAATAAAATGTCACTAGGAGATGGGAATAAAATGTCAAAGGGAGTGGGAATAAAATGTCACAGGGAGAAGGAAATGAAATATCACAGGGAGAAGGAATAAAATTTCACAGGGAGAGGGAATAAAAAATCACAGCGAGAGGGAATAAAATGTCACAGGGAGAAGGGAATAAAAAGTCACAGGAAGAGGGAATAATATTTAACAGCGAGAGGGAATAAAATGTCACGGGGATAGAGAATGAAATGTCAAAGGGGGAGGGAATGAAATGTCACAGGGAGAGGGAATGAAATGTCACAGGGTGAGGGAATGAAATGTCACAGCGAGAAGGGAATAAAATGTCACAGGGAGAGGGAATGAAATGACACAGTGAAAAGGGAATAAAATGTCACAGGGAGAAGGAAATAAAATATCATAGGGAAGAGGAATAAAATGTCACAGGGAGAGGGAATAAAAAATCAAAGGGAGTGGGAATAAAATGTCACAGGGAGAAGGGAATAAAAAGTCACAGGAAGAAGGAATAAAATGTCACAGGGAGAAGGGAATAAAATGTAACAGGGAGAGGGAATGAAATGTCACAGGGAGAAGGGAATAAAATGTCACAGGGAGAAGGGAATAAAATGTAAAAGGGAGAAGGAATAAAATGTCACAGGGAGAAGGGAATAAAATGTCACAGGGAGAAGGGAATAAAATGTCACAGGGAGAAGGGAATAAAATGTCACAGGGAGAAGGGAATAAAATGTCACAGGGAGAGAGAATAAAATGTCACAGGGAGAAGGTATAAAATGTCACAGGGAGAAGGGAATAAAATGTCACAGGGAGAAGGGAATAAAATGTAACAGGAAGAGGGAATAAAATGTCACAGGGAGAAGGGAATAAAATGTCACAGGGCGAGAGAATAAAATGTCACAGGGAGAGGGAAAAAAATGTCACAGGGAGAAGGAAATAAAATGTCACAGGGAGAAGGGAATAAAATGTCACAGGGAAAATGAAATAAAATATTACAGGGAGATGGAATAAAATTTCACAGGGAGAGGGAATAAAAAATCACAGGGAGAGGGAATAAAATGTCACATGGAGTGGGAATAAAATGTGACGGGGAGAGGGAATGAAATGACACAGGGAGAAGGGAATAAAATATCCCAAGGAGAGGGAATAAGATGTCACAGGGGGAGGGAATGAAATGTCACAGGTAGAAGGGAAAGAAATGTCACAGGAAGAGGGAATGAATTGTCACAGGGAGAAGGGAGTAAAATGTCACAGGGAGAAGGGAATAAAATGTAACAGGGAGAGGGAATGAAATGTCACAGGGAGAAGGAAATAAAATGTCACAGGGAGAAGGGAATAAAATGTCACAGGGAGAGGGGAATGAAATGTCACAGGGAGAAGGAAATAAAATATCACAGGGAGATGGAAAAAATTTCGCAGGGAGAGGGAATAAAAAATCACAGGAAGAGGGAATAAAATGTCACAGGGAGAAGGGAATAAAAAGTCACAGGGAGAGGGAATAAAATTTCACAGGGAGAGGGAATAAAATGTCACGGGGAGAGGGAATAAAATGTTACGGGAGAAGGGAATAAAATGTCACAGGGAGAAGGGAATAAAAGGTCACAGGAAGAGGGAATAAAATGTGACAGTGAGAGGGAATGAAAAGTCACACGGAGAAGGGAAGAAAATGACAGAGGGAGAAGGGAATAAAATGACACAGGGAGAAGGGAATAAAATGTCACAAGGAGAGGGAATGAAATGTCACAGGGAAAGGGAATGAAATGTCACAGGGGGAGGGAATGAAATATCACAGGGAGAACGGAAAGAAATGTCACAGGGGGAGGGAATGTAATGTCACAGGGAGAGGGAATAAAAAGTCTCAGGGAGAAGGGAATAAAATGTCACAGGGTGAAGGAATAAAATGTCACAGGGAGAGGGAATAAAATGTCACAGAGAGAAGGGAATAAAATGTGACATGGAGAAGGGAATAAAATGTGACATGGAGAGGGAATAAAAAGTCACAGGGAGAAGGAAATAAAATGTCACATGGAGATGGAATAAAATGTCACAGGGAGAAGGGAATGAAATGTCACCGGGAGAAGGGAATAACATGTCACAGGGAGAAGGAATAAAATGTCACAGGGAGAAGGGAATAAAAGGTCTCAGGGAGAAGGGAAAAAATGTCACAGTGAGAAGGAAATAAAATGTCACAGGGACAAGGGAATAAAATGTCACTGGGAGAAGGGAATAAAATGTCACAGGGAGAAGGGAATTAAATATTACAGGGAGAGGGAATCAAATGTCACAGTGTGAAGGGAAGAAAATGTCACAGGGAGAAGGGAATAATATGTCACAGAGAGAAGGAATAAAATGTCACATGGAGAAGGGAATAAAATGTCAGAGGGTGAAGGAATAAAATGTCACAGGGAGAGGGAATAAAATGTCACAGGGTGAAGGAATAAAATTTCACAGGGAGGGGGAATAAAATTTCACAGGGAGAAGGGAATAAAATGTCACAGGGAGAAGGAAATAAAATATCACAGGGAAAAGGAATAAAATTTTACAGGGAGAGGGAATAAAAAATCAAAAGGGAGAGGGAATAAAATGTCACAGGGAGAAGGGAATAAAAAGTCACAGGAAGAGGGAATAAAATTTCACAGGGAGAGGGAATAAATTGTCACGGGGAGAAGGAATAAAATGTCACAGGGAAAAGGGAATGAAATGTCAAAGGGGGAGGGAATGAAATGTCACAGGGTGAGGGAATGAAATGTCACAGGGAGAAGGGAATAAAATGTCACAGGGAGAAGGAATAAAATGTCACAGGGAGAGGGAATGAAATGTCAGAGGGAGAAGAGAATAAAATGTCACAGGGAGCAGGAAGAAAATGTCAGAGGGAGAAGGAAATAAAATGTCACAGGGAGAAGGGAATAAAATGTCACCGGGAGAGGGAATAAAATGTCACAGGGAGAGGGAATAAAATGTCAAAGGGAGAAGGAAATAAAATGTCACAAGGAGAAGGGAACAAAATGTCACAGGGAGAGGAAATAAAATGTCACAGGGAGAAGGGAAAAAATGTCAAAGTGAGAAGGGAATAAAATGTCACAGGGAGAAGGAATAAAATGTCACAGGGAGAAGGGAATAAAATTTCACAGGGAGAGGGAATAAAATGTCACAGGGAGAAGGGAATAAAATGTCACAGGGAGAGGGAATAAAATGTCACAGGGAGATAGAATAAAATGTCACAGGGAGAAGGAAATAAAATGTCACAGGGAGAAGGGAATAAAATGTCACAGGGAGAATGAAATAAAATATTACAGGGAGATGGAATAAAATTTCACAGGGAGAGGGAATAAAAAATCACAGCGAGAGGGAATAAAATGTCACAGGGAGAAGGGAATAAAAAGTCACAGGAAGAGGGAATAATATTTAACAGCGAGAGGGAATAAAATGTCACGGGGATAGAGAATGAAATGTCAAAGGGGGAGGGAATGAAATGTCACAGGGAGAGGGAATGAAATGTCACAGGGTGAGGGAATGAAATGTCATGTGGATAGAGAATGAAATGTCAAAGGGGGAGGGAATGAAATGTCACAGGGAGAGGGAATGAAATGTCACGGGGAGAGGGAATGAAATGACACAGGGAGAAGGGAATAAAATATCCCAAGGAGAGGGAATAAGATGTCACAGGGGGAGGGAATGAAATGTCACAGGTAGAAGGGAAAGAAATGTCATAGGAGGAGGGAATGAATTGTCACAGGGAGAAGGGAATAAAATGTCACAGGAAGAGGGAATAAAACGTCACAGGGAGAGGGAATGAAATGTCACAGTGAGAAGGGAATAAAATGTCACTAGGAGATGGGAATAAAATGTCAAAGGGAGTGGGAATAAAATGTCACAGGGAGAAGGAAATGAAATATCACAGGGAGAAGGAATAAAATTTCACAGGGAGAGGGAATAAAAAATCACAGCGAGAGGGAATAAAATGTCACAGGGAGAAGGGAATAAAAAGTCACAGGAAGAGGGAATAATATTTAACAGCGAGAGGGAATAAAATGTCACGGGGATAGAGAATGAAATGTCAAAGGGGGAGGGAATGAAATGTCACAGGGAGAGGGAATGAAATGTCACAGGGTGAGGGAATGAAATGTCACAGCGAGAAGGGAATAAAATGTCACAGGGAGAGGGAATGAAATGACACAGTGAAAAGGGAATAAAATGTCACAGGGAGAAGGAAATAAAATATCATAGGGAAGAGGAATAAAATGTCACAGGGAGAGGGAATAAAAAATCAAAGGGAGTGGGAATAAAATGTCACAGGGAGAAGGGAATAAAAAGTCACAGGAAGAAGGAATAAAATGTCACAGGGAGAAGGGAATAAAATGTCACAGGGCGAGAGAATAAAATGTCACAGGGAGAAGGAATAAAATGTCACAGGGAGAAGGGAATAAAATGTCACAGGGAGAAGGGAATAAAATGTAACAGGGAGAGGGAATGAAATGTCACAGGGAGAAGGGAATAAAATGTCACAGGGAGAAGGGAATAAAATGTAAAAGGGAGAAGGAATAAAATGTCACAGGGAGAAGGGAATAAAATGTCACAGGGAGAAGGGAATAAAATGTCACAGGGAGAAGGGAATAAAATGTCACAGGGAGAAGGGAATAAAATGTCACAGGGAGAGAGAATAAAATGTCACAGGGAGAAGGTATAAAATGTCACAGGGAGAAGGGAATAAAATGTCACAGGGAGAAGGGAATAAAATGTAACAGGAAGAGGGAATAAAATGTCACAGGGAGAAGGGAATAAAATGTCACAGGGCGAGAGAATAAAATGTCACAGGGAGAGGGAAAAAAATGTCACAGGGAGAAGGAAATAAAATGTCACAGGGAGAAGGGAATAAAATGTCACAGGGAAAATGAAATAAAATATTACAGGGAGATGGAATAAAATTTCACAGGGAGAGGGAATAAAAAATCACAGGGAGAGGGAATAAAATGTCACATGGAGTGGGAATAAAATGTGACGGGGAGAGGGAATGAAATGACACAGGGAGAAGGGAATAAAATATCCCAAGGAGAGGGAATAAGATGTCACAGGGGGAGGGAATGAAATGTCACAGGTAGAAGGGAAAGAAATGTCACAGGAAGAGGGAATGAATTGTCACAGGGAGAAGGGAGTAAAATGTCACAGGAAGAGGGAATAAAACATCACAGGGAGAGGGAATGAAATGTCACAGTGAGAAGGGTATAAAATGTCACTAGGAGATGGGAATAAAATGTCAAAGGGAGTGGGAATAAAAAATCACTGCGAGAGGGAATAAAATGTCACAGGGAGAAGGGAATAAAAAGTCACAGGAAGAGGGAATAATATTTAACAGCAAGAGGGAATAAAATGTCACGGGGATAGAGAATGAAATGTCAAAGGGGGAGGGAATGAAATGTCACAGGGAGAGGGCATGAAATGTCACAGGGAGAAGGGAATAAAATGTCACAGGGAGAAGGGAATAAAATGTCACAGGGAGAAGGGAATAAACCGTCACAGGTAGAGGGAATAAAATGTCACAGGGAGAGGGAATAAAATGTAACAGGGAGAAGGGAATAAAATGTCACAGAGAGAGGGAATAAAATGTCACGGAGAAGGGAATAAAATGTTACAGGAAGAGGGAATAAAATGTCACAGGGAGAAGGGAATAAAATGTCACAGGGCGAGAGAATAAAATGTCACAGGGAGAAGGAATAAAATGTCACAGGGAGAAGGGAATAAAATGTCACAGGGAGAAGGGAATAAAATGTCACAGGGAGAATGAAATAAAATATTACAGGGAGATGTAATAAAATTTCACATGGAGAGGGAATAAAAAATCACAGGGAGTGGGAATAAAATGTCACGGGGAGAGGGAATGAAACGACACAGGGAGAAGGGAATAAAATATCCCAAGGAGAGGGAATAAGATGTCACAGGGGGAGGGAATGAAATGTCACAGGTAGAAGGGAAAGAAATGTCACAGGAAGAGGGAATAAAACGTCACAGGGAGAGGGAATTAAATGTCACAGTGAGAAGGGAATAAAATGTCACTAGGAGATGGGAATAAAATGTCAAAGGGAGTGGGAATAAAATGTCACAGGGAGAAGGAAATAAAATATCACAGCGAGAAGGAATAAAATTTCACAGGGAGAGGGAATAAAAAATCACAGCGAGAGGGAATAAAATGTCACAGGGAGAAGGGAATAAAAAGTCACAGGAAGAGGGAATAATATTTAACAGCGAGAGGGAATAAAATGTCACGGGGATAGAGAATGAAATGTCAAAGGGGGAGGGAATGAAATGTCACAGGGAGAGGTAATGAAATGTCACAGGGTGAGGGAATGAAATGTCACGGGGATAGAGAATGAAATGTCAAAGGGGGAGGGAATAAAATGTCACAGGGAGAGGGAATGAAATGTCACATGGAGAAGGGAATAAAATGTCACAGGGAGAAGGGAATAAAATGTCACAGGGAGAAGGGAATAAACTGTCACAGGGAGATGGAATAAAATGTCACAGGGAGAGGGAATAAAATGTCACAGGGAGAAGGGAAAAAAATGTCACAGGGAGAGGGAATAAAATGTCACAGGGAGAAGGGAAAGAAATGTCATAGGAGGAGGGAATGAATTGTCACAGGGAGAAGGGAATAAAATGTCACAGGAAGAGGGAATAAAACGTCACAGGGAGAGGGAATGAAATGTCACAGTGAGAAGGGAATAAAATGTCACAGGGAGAAGGAAATAAAATATCGCAGGGAAGAGGAATAAAATGTCACAGGGAAAGGGAATAAAAAATCAAAGGGAGTAGGAATAAAATGTCACAGGGAGAAGGGAATAAAAAGTCACAGGAAGAGGGAATAAAATGTCACAGGGAGAAGGGAATAAAATGTCACAGGGCGAGAGAATAAAATGTCAGAGGGAGAAGGAATAAAAGGTCACAGGGAGAAGGGAATAAAATGTCAAAGGGAGAAGGGAATAAAATGTAACAGGGAGAGGGAATGAAATGTCACAGGGAGAAGGGAATAAAATGTCACAGGGAGAAGGGAATAAAATGTAACAGGGAGAAGGAATAAAATGTCACAGGGAGAAGGGAATAAAATGTCACAGGGAGAAGGGAATAAAATGTCACAGGGAGAATGGAATAAAATGTCACAGGGCGAGAGAATAAAATGTCACAGGGAGAAGGAATAAAATGTCACAGGGAGAAGGGAATAAAATGTCACAGGGCGAGAGAATAAAATGTCACAGGGAGAGGGAATGAAATGTCACAGGGAGAAGGAAATAAAATGTCACAAGGAGAAGGGAATAAAATGTCACAGGGAGTGGGAATAAAATGTCACGGGGAGAGGGAATGAAATGACACAGGGAGAAGGGACTAAAATATCCCAAGGAGAGGGAATAAGATGTCACAGGGGGAGGGAATGAAATGTCACAGGTAGAAGGGAAAGAAATGTCACAGGAAGAGGGAATGAATTGTCACAGGGAGAAGGGAATAAAATGTCACAGGAAGAGGGAATAAAACGTCAAAGGGAGAGGGAATGAAATGTCACAGTGAGAAGGGAATAAAATGTCACTAGGAGATGGGAATAAAATGTCAAAGGGAGTGGGAATAAAATGTCACAGGGAGAAGGAAATAAAATATCACAGGGAGAAGGAATAAAATTTCACAGCGAGAGGGAATAAAAAATCACAGCGAGAGGGAATAAAATGTCACAGGGAGAAGGGAATAAAAAGTCAGAGGAAGAGGGAATAATATTTAACAGCGAGAGGGAATAAAATGTCACAGGGATTGAGAATTAAAAGTCAAAGGGGGAGGGAATGAAATGTCACAGGGAGAGGGCATGAAATGTCACAGGGAGAGGGAATAAAATGTCACAGGGAGAAGGGAATAAAATGTCACAGGGAGAGGGAATAAAATGTCACGGAGAAGGGAATAAAATGTTACAGGAAGAGGGAATAAAATGTCACAGGGAGAAGGGAATAAAATGTCACAGGGCGAGAGAATAAAATGTCACAGGGAGAAGGAATAAAATGTCACAGGGAGAAGGGAATAAAATGTCACAGGGAGAAGGGAATAAATTGTCACAGGGAGAATGAAATAAAATATTACAGGGAGATGTAATAAAATTTCACATGGAGAGGGAATAAAAAATCACATGGAGTGGGAATAAAATGTCACGGGGAGAGGGAATGAAACGACACAGGGAGAAGGGAATAAAATATCCCAACGAGAGGGAATAAGATGTCACAGGGGGAGGGAATGAAATGTCACAGGTAGAAGGGAAAGAAATGTCACAGGAAGAGCGAATGAATTGTCACAGGGAGAAGGGAATAAAATGTCACATGGAGAGGGAATAAAATGTCACAGGGAGAAGGGAATAAAATGTTACAGGAAGAGGGAATAAAATGTCAGAGGGAGAAGGAAATAAAATGTCACAGGGAGAAGGGAATAAAATGTCACCGGGAGAGGGAATAAAATGTCACAGGGAGAGGGAATAAAATGTCAAAGGGAGAAGGAAATAAAATGTCACAAGGAGAAGGGAACAAAATGTCACAGGGAGAGGAAATAAAATGTCACAGGGAGAAGGGAAAAAATGTCAAAGTGAGAAGGGAATAAAATGTCACAGGGAGAAGGAATAAAATGTCACAGGGAGAAGGGAATAAAATTTCACAGGGAGAGGGAATAAAATGTCACAGGGAGAAGGGAATAAAATGTCACAGGGAGAGGGAATAAAATGTCACAGGGAGATAGAATAAAATGTCACAGGGAGAAGGAAATAAAATGTCACAGGGAGAAGGGAATAAAATGTCACAGGGAGAATGAAATAAAATATTACAGGGAGATGGAATAAAATTTCACAGGGAGAGGGAATAAAAAATCACAGCGAGAGGGAATAAAATGTCACAGGGAGAAGGGAATAAAAAGTCACAGGAAGAGGGAATAATATTTAACAGCGAGAGGGAATAAAATGTCACGGGGATAGAGAATGAAATGTCAAAGGGGGAGGGAATGAAATGTCACAGGGAGAGGGAATGAAATGTCACAGGGTGAGGGAATGAAATGTCACGGGGATAGAGAATGAAATGTCAATGGGGGAGGGAATGAAATGTCACAGGGAGAGGGAATGAAATGTCACGGGGAGAGGGAATGAAATGACACAGGGAGAAGGGAATAAAATATCCCAAGGAGAGGGAATAAGATGTCACAGGGGGAGGGAATGAAATGTCACAGGTAGAAGGGAAAGAAATGTCATAGGAGGAGGGAATGAATTGTCACAGGGAGAAGGGAATAAAATGTCACAGGAAGAGGGAATAAAATGTCACAGGCAGAAGGGAATAAAATGTCACAGGGAGAAGGGAATAAAATGTAACAGGGAGAAGGAATAAAATGTCACAGGGAGAAGGGAATAAAATGTCACAGGGAGAAGGGAATAAAATGTCACAGGGAGAAGGGAATAAAATGTCACAGGGAGAAGGGAATAAAATGTCACAGGGAGAGAGAATAAAATGTCACAGGGAGAAGGAATAAAATGTCACAGGGAGAAGGGAATAAAATGTCACAGGGAGAAGGGAATAAAATGTAACAGGAAGAGGGAATAAAATGTCACAGGGAGAAGGGAATAAAATGTCACAGGGCGAGAGAATAAAATGTCACAGGGAAAGGGAATGAAATGTCACAGGGAGAAGGAAATAAAATGTCACAGGGAGAAGGGAATAAAATGTCACAGGGAAAATGAAATAAAATATTACAGGGAGATGGAATAAAATTTCACAGGGAGAGGGAATAAAAAATCACAGGGAGAGGGAATAAAATGTCACATGGAGTGGGAATAAAATGTCACGGGGAGAGGGAATGAAATGACACAGGGAGAAGGGAATAAAATGTCAAAGTGAGAAGGGAATAAAATGTAACAGGGAGAGGGAATGAAATGTCACAGGGAGAAGGGAATAAAATGTCACAGGGAGAAGGGAATAAAATGTAACAGGGAGAAGGAATAAAATGTCACAGGGAGAAGGGAATAAAATGTCACAGGGAGAAGGGAATAAAATGTCACAGGGAGAATGGAATAAAATGTCACAGGGCGAGAGAATAAAATGTCACAGGGAGAAGGAATAAAATGTCACAGGGAGAAGGGAATAAAATGTCACAGGGCGAGAGAATAAAATGTCACAGGGAGAGGGAATGAAATGTCACAGGGAGAAGGAAATAAAATGTCACAGGGAGAAGGGAATAAAATGTCACAGGGAGAATGAAATAAAATATTACAGGGAGATGGAATAAAATTTCACAGGGAGAGTGAATAAAAAATCACAGGGAGAGGGAATAAAATGTCACAGGGAGTGGGAATAAAATGTCACGGGGAGAGGGAATGAAATGACACAGGGAGAAGGGACTAAAATATCCCAAGGAGAGGGAATAAGATGTCACAGGGGGAGGTAATGAAATGTCACAGGTAGAAGGGAAAGAAATGTCACAGGAAGAGGGAATGAATTGTCACAGGGAGAAGGGAATAAAATGTCACAGGAAGAGGGAATAAAACGTCACAGGGAGAGGGAATGAAATGTCACAGTGAGAAGGGAATAAAATGTCACTAGGAGATGGGAATAAAATGTCAAAGGGAGTGGGAATAAAATGTCACAGGGAGAAGGAAATAAAATATCACAGGGAGAAGGAATAAAATTTCACAGCGAGAGGGAATAAAAAATCACAGCGAGAGGGAATAAAATGTCACAGGGAGAAGGGAATAAAAAGTCAGAGGAAGAGGGAATAATATTTAACAGCGAGAGGGAATAAAATGTCACGGGGATTGAGAATTAAAAGTCAAAGGGGGAGGGAATGAAATGTCACAGGGAGAGGGCATGAAATGTCACAGGGAGAGGGAATAAAATGTCACAGGGAGAAGGGAATAAAATGTCACAGGGAGAGGGAATAAAATGTCACGGAGAAGGGAATAAAATGTTACAGGAAGAGGGAATAAAATGTCACAGGGAGAAGGGAATAAAATGTCACAGGGCGAGAGAATAAAATGTCACAGGGAGAAGGAATAAAATGTCACAGGGAGAAGGGAATAAAATGTCACAGGGAGAAGGGAATAAATTGTCACAGGGAGAATGAAATAAAATATTACAGGGAGATGTAATAAAATTTCACATGGAGACGGAATAAAAAATCACATGGAGTGGGAATAAAATGTCACGGGGAGAGGGAATGAAACGACACAGGGAGAAGGGAATAAAATATCCCAACGAGAGGGAATAAGATGTCACAGGGGGAGGGAATGAAATGTCACAGGTAGAAGGGAAAGAAATGTCACAGGAAGAGGGAATGAATTGTCACAGGGAGAAGGGAATAAAATGTCACATGGAGAGGGAATAAAATGTCACAGGGAGAAGGGAATAAAATGTTACAGGAAGAGGGAATAAAATGTCAGAGGGAGAAGGAAATAAAATGTCACAGGGAGAAGGGAATAAAATGTCACCGGGAGAGGGAATAAAATGTCACAGGGAGAGGGAATAAAATGTCAAAGGGAGAAGGAAATAAAATGTCACAAGGAGAAGGGAACAAAATGTCACAGGGAGAGGAAATAAAATGTCACAGGGAGAAGGGAAAAAATGTCAAAGTGAGAAGGGAATAAAATGTCACAGGGAGAAGGAATAAAATGTCACAGGGAGAAGGGAATAAAATTTCACAGGGAGAGGGAATAAAATGTCACAGGGAGAAGGGAATAAAATGTCACAGGGAGAGGGAATAAAATGTCACAGGGAGATAGAATAAAATGTCACAGGGAGAAGGAAATAAAATGTCACAGGGAGAAGGGAATAAAATGTCACAGGGAGAATGAAATAAAATATTACAGGGAGATGGAATAAAATTTCACAGGGAGAGGGAATAAAAAATCACAGCGAGAGGGAATAAAATGTCACAGGGAGAAGGGAATAAAAAGTCACAGGAAGAGGGAATAATATTTAACAGCGAGAGGGAATAAAATGTCACGGGGATAGAGAATGAAATGTCAAAGGGGGAGGGAATGAAATGTCACAGGGAGAGGGAATGAAATGTCACAGGGTGAGGGAATGAAATGTCACGGGGATAGAGAATGAAATGTCAATGGGGGAGGGAATGAAATGTCACAGGGAGAGGGAATGAAATGTCACGGGGAGAGGGAATGAAATGACACAGGGAGAAGGGAATAAAATATCCCAAGGAGAGGGAATAAGATGTCACAGGGGGAGGGAATGAATTGTCACAGGGAGAAGGGAAAGAAATGTCAAAGGAGGAGGGAATGAATTGTCACAGGGAGAAGGGAATAAAATGTCACAGGAAGAGGGAATAAAATGTCACAGGGAGAAGGGAATAAAATGTCACAGGGAGTGGTAATGAAATGTCACAGGTAGAAGGGAAAGAAATGTCACAGGAAGAGGGAATGAATTGTCACAGAGAGAAGGGAATAAAATGTCACAGGAAGAGGCAATAAAACGTCACAGGGAGAGGGAATGAAATGTCACAGTGAGAAGGGAATAAAATGTCACTAGGAGATGGGAATAAAATGTCAAAGGGAGTGGGAATAAAATGTCACAGGGAGAAGGAAATAAAATATCACAGGGAGAAGGAATAAAATTTCACAGCGAGAGGGAATAAAAAATCACAGCGAGAGGGAATAAAATGTCACAGGGAGAAGGGAATAAAAAGTCAGAGGAAGAGGGAATAATATTTAACAGCGAGAGGGAATAAAATGTCACGGGGATTGAGAATTAAAAGTCAAAGGGGGAGGGAATGAAATGTCACAGGGAGAGGGCATGAAATGTCACAGGGAGAGGGAATAAAATGTCACAGGGAGAAGGGAATAAAATGTCACAGGGAGAGGGAATAAAATGTCACGGAGAAGGGAATAAAATGTTACAGGAAGAGGGAATAAAATGTCACAGGGAGAAGGGAATAAAATGTCACAGGGCGAGAGAATAAAATGTCACAGGGAGAAGGAATAAAATTTCACAGGGAGAAGGGAATAAAATGTCACAGGGAGAAGGGAATAAATTGTCACAGGGAGAATGAAATAAAATATTACAGGGAGATGTAATAAAATTTCACATGGAGAGGGAATAAAAAATCACATGGAGTGGGAATAAAATGTCACGGGGAGAGGGAATGAAACGACACAGGGAGAAGGGAATAAAATATCCCAACGAGAGGGAATAAGATGTCACAGGGGGAGGGAATGAAATGTCACAGGTAGAAGGGAAAGAAATGTCACAGGAAGAGGGAATGAATTGTCACAGGGAGAAGGGAATAAAATGTCACATGGAGAGGGAATAAAATGTCACAGGGAGAAGGGAATAAAATGTTACAGGAAGAGGGAATAAAATGTCAGAGGGAGAAGGAAATAAAATGTCACAGGGAGAAGGGAATAAAATGTCACCGGGAGAGGGAATAAAATGTCACAGGGAGAGGGAATAAAACGTCAAAGGGAGAAGGAAATAAAATGTCACAAGGAGAAGGGAACAAAATGTCACAGGGAGAGGAAATAAAATGTCACAGGGAGAAGGGAAAAAATGTCAAAGTGAGAAGGGAATAAAATGTCACAGGGAGAAGGAATAAAATGTCACAGGGAGAAGGGAATAAAATTTCACAGGGAGAGGGAATAAAATGTCACAGGGAGAAGGGAATAAAATGTCACAGGGAGAGGGAATAAAATGTCACAGGGAGATAGAATAAAATGTCACAGGGAGAAGGAAATAAAATGTCACAGGGAGAAGGGAATAAAATGTCACAGGGAGAATGAAATAAAATATTACAGGGAGATGGAATAAAATTTGACAGGGAGAGGGAATAAAAAATCACAGCGAGAGGGAATAAAATGTCACAGGGAGAAGGGAATAAAAAGTCACAGGAAGAGGGAATAATATTTAACAGCGAGAGGGAATAAAATGTCACGGGGATAGAGAATGAAATGTCAAAGGGGGAGGGAATGAAATGTCACAGGTAGAAGGGAAAGAAATGTCACAGGAAGAGGGAATGAATTGTCACAGGGAGAAGGGAATAAAATGTCACATGGAGAGGGAATAAAATGTCACAGGGAGAAGGGAATAAAATGTTACAGGAAGAGGGAATAAAATGTCAGAGGGAGAAGGAAATAAAATGTCACAGGGAGAAGGGAATAAAATGTCACCGGGAGAGGGAATAAAATGTCACAGGGAGAGGGAATAAAATGTCAAAGGGAGAAGGAAATAAAATGTCACAAGGAGAAGGGAACAAAATGTCACAGGGAGAGGAAATAAAATGTCACAGGGAGAAGGGAAAAAATGTCAAAGTGAGAAGGGAATAAAATGTCACAGGGAGAAGGAATAAAATGTCACAGGGAGAAGGGAATAAAATTTCACAGGGAGAGGGAATAAAATGTCACAGGGAGAAGGGAATAAAATGTCACAGGGAGAGGGAATAAAATGTCACAGGGAGATAGAATAAAATGTCACAGGGAGAAGGAAATAAAATGTCACAGGGAGAAGGGAATAAAATGTCACAGGGAGAATGAAATAAAATATTACAGGGAGATGGAATAAAATTTCACAGGGAGAGGGAATAAAAAATCACAGCGAGAGGGAATAAAATGTCACAGGGAGAAGGGAATAAAAAGTCACAGGAAGAGGGAATAATATTTAACAGCGAGAGGGAATAAAATGTCACGGGGATAGAGAATGAAATGTCAAAGGGGGAGGGAATGAAATGTCACAGGGAGAGGGAATGAAATGTCACAGGGTGAGGGAATGAAATGTCACGGGGATAGAGAATGAAATGTCAATGGGGGAGGGAATGAAATGTCACAGGGAGAGGGAATGAAATGTCACGGGGAGAGGGAATGAAATGACACAGGGAGAAGGGAATAAAATATCCCAAGGAGAGGGAATAAGATGTCACAGGGGGAGGGAATGAAATGTCACAGGTAGAAGGGAAAGAAATGTCATAGGAGGAGGGAATGAATTGCCACAGGGAGAAGGGAATAAAATGTCACAGGAAGAGGGAATAAAATGTCACAGGGAGAAGGGAATAAAATGTCACAGGGAGAAGGGAATAAAATGTAACAGGGAGAAGGAATAAAATGTCACAGGGAGAAGGGAATAAAATGTCACAGGGAGAAGGGAATAAAATGTCACAGGGAGAAGGGAATAAAATGTCACAGGGAGAAGGGAATAAAATGTCACAGGGAGAGAGAATAAAATGTCACAGGGAGAAGGAATAAAATGTCACAGGGAGAAGGGAATAAAATGTAACAGGAAGAGGGAATAAAATGTCACATGGAGAAGGGAATAAAGTATTACAGGGAGATGGAATAAAATTTCACAGGGAGAGGGAATAAAAAATCACAGGGAGAGGGAATAAAATGTCACATGGAGTTGGAATAAAATGTCACGGGGAGAGGGAATGAAATGACACAGGGAGAAGGGAATAAAATATACCAAGGAGAGGGAATAAGATGTCACAGGGGGAGGGAATGAAATGTCACATGTAGAAGGGAAAGAAATGTCACAGGAAGAGGGAATGAATTGTCACAGGGAGAAGGGAGTAAAATGTCACAGGAAGAGGGATTAAAACGTCACAGGGAGAGGGAATGAAATGTCACAGTGAGAAGGGTATAAAATGTCACTAGGAGATGGGAATAAAATGTCAAAGGGAGTGGGAATAAAAAATCACTGCGAGAGGGAATAAAATGTCACATGGAGAAGGGAAATAAAAGTCACAGGAAGAGGGAATAATATTTAACAGCAAGAGGGAATAAAATGTCACGGGGATAGAGAATGAAATGTCAAAGGGGGAGGGAATGAAATGTCACAGGGAGAGGGCATGAAATGTCACAGGGAGAAGGGAATAAAATGTCACAGGGAGAAGGGAATAAAATGTCACAGGGAGAAGGGAATAAACTGTCACAGGTAGAGGGAATAAAATGTCACAGGGAGAGGGAATAAAATGTCACGGGGAGAGGGAATGAAACAACACAGGGAGAAGGGAATAAAATATCCCAAGGAGAGGGAATAAGATGTCACAGGGGGAGGTAATGAAATGTCACAGGTAGAAGGGAAAGAAATGTCACAGGAAGAAGGAATGAATTGTCACAGGGAGAAGGGAATAAAATGTCACAGGAAGAGGGAATAAAACGTCACAGGGAGAGGGAATGAAATGTCACAGTGAGAAGGGAATAAAATGTCACTAGGAGATGGGAATAAAATGTCAAAGGGAGTGGGAATAAAATGTCACAGGGAGAAGGAAATAAAATATCACAGGGAGAAGGAATAAAATTTCACAGCGAGAGGGAATAAAAAATCACAGCGAGAGGGAATAAAATGTCACAGGGAGAAGGGAATAAAAAGTCAGAGGAAGAGGGAATAATATTTAACAGCGAGAGGGAATAAAATGTCACGGGGATTGAGAATTAAAAGTCAAAGGGGGAGGGAATGAAATGTCACAGGGAGAGGGCATGAAATGTCACAGGGAGAGGGAATAAAATGTCACAGGGAGAAGGGAATAAAATGTCACAGGGAGAGGGAATAAAATGTCACGGAGAAGGGAATAAAATGTTACAGGAAGAGGGAATAAAATGTCACAGGGAGAAGGGAATAAAATGTCACAGGGCGAGAGAATAAAATGTCACAGGGAGAAGGAATAAAATGTCACAGGGAGAAGGGAATAAAATGTCACAGGGAGAAGGGAATATATTGTCACAGGGAGAATGAAATAAAATATTACAGGGAGATGTAATAAAATTTCACATGGAGAGGGAATAAAAAATCACATGGAGTGGGAATAAAATGTCACGGGGAGAGGGAATGAAACGACACAGGGAGAAGGGAATAAAATATCCCAACGAGAGGGAATAAGATGTCACAGGGGGAGGGAATGAAATGTCACAGGTAGAAGGTAAAGAAATGTCACAGGAAGAGGGAATGAATTGTCACAGGGAGAAGGGAATAAAATGTCACATGGAGAGGGAATAAAATGTCACAGGGAGAAGGGAATAAAATGTTACAGGAAGAGGGAATAAAATGTCAGAGGGAGAAGGAAATAAAATGTCACAGGGAGAAGGGAATAAAATGTCACCGGGAGAGGGAATAAAATGTCACAGGGAGAGGGAATAAAATGTCAAAGGGAGAAGGAAATAAAATGTCACAAGGAGAAGGGAACAAAATGTCACAGGGAGAGGAAATAAAATGTCACAGGGAGAAGGGAAAAAATGTCAAAGTGAGAAGGGAATAAAATGTCACAGGGAGAAGGAATAAAATGTCACAGGGAGAAGGGAATAAAATTTCACAGGGAGAGGGAATAAAATGTCACAGGGAGAAGGGAATAAAATGTCACAGGGAGAGGGAATAAAATGTCACAGGGAGATAGAATAAAATGTCACAGGGAGAAGGAAATAAAATGTCACAGGGAGAAGGGAATAAAATGTCACAGGGAGAATGAAATAAAATATTACAGGGAGATGGAATAAAATTTCACAGGGAGAGGGAATAAAAAATCACAGCGAGAGGGAATAAAATGTCACAGGGAGAAGGGAATAAAAAATCACAGGAAGAGGGAATAATATTTAACAGCGAGAGGGAATAAAATGTCACGGGGATAGAGAATGAAATGTCAAAGGGGGAGGGAATGAAATGTCACAGGGAGAGGGAATGAAATGTCACAGGGTGAGGGAATGAAATGTCACGGGGATAGAGAATGAAATGTCAATGGGGGAGGGAATGAAATGTCACAGGGAGAGGGAATGAAATGTCACGGGGAGAAGGGAATAAAATATCCCAAGGAGAGGGAATAAGATGTCACAGGGGGAGGGAATGAAATGTCACAGGTAGAAGGGAAAGAAATGTCATAGGAGGAGGGAATGAATTGTCACAGGGAGAAGGGAATAAAATGTCACAGGAAGAGGGAATAAAATGTCACAGGGAGAAGGGAATAAAATGTCACAGGGAGAAGGGAATAAAATGTAACAGGGAGAAGGAATAAAATGTCACAGGGAGAAGGGAATAAAATGTCACAGGGAGAAGGGAATAAAATGTCACAGGGAGAAGGGAATAAAATGTCACAGGGAGAAGGGAATAAAATGTCACAGGGAGAGAGAATAAAATGTCACAGGGAGAAGGAATAAAATGTCACAGGAAGAAGGGAATAAAATGTCACAGGGAGAAGGGAATAAAATGTAACAGGAAGAGGGAATAAAATGTCACATGGAGAAGGGAATAAAATGTCACAGGGCGAGAGAATAAAATGTCACAGGGAAAGGGAATGAAATGTCACAGGGAGAAGGAAATAAAATGTCACAGGGAGAAGGGAATAAAATGTCACAGGGAAAATGAAATAAAATATTACAGGGAGATGGAATAAAATTTCACATGGAGTGGGAATAAAATGTCACGGGGAGAGGGAATGAAATGACACAGGGAGAAGGGAATAAAATATCCCAAGGAGAGGGAATAAGATGTCACAGGGGGAGGGAATGAAATGTCACATGTAGAAGGGAAATAAATGTCACAGGAAGAGGGAATGAATTGTCACAGGGAGAAGGGAGTAAAATGTCACAGGAAGAGGGAATAAAACGTCACAGGGAGAGGGAATGAAATGTCACAGTGAGAAGGGTATAAAATGTCACTAGGAGATGGGAATAAAATGTCAAAGGGAGTGGGAATAAAAAATCACTGCGAGAGCGAATAAAATGTCACAGGGAGAAGGGAAATAAAAGTCACAGGAAGAGGGAATAATATTTAACAGCAAGAGGGAATAAAATGTCACGGGGATAGAGAATGAAATGTCAAAGGGGGAGGGAATGAAATGTCACAGGGAGAGGGCATGAAATGTCACAGGGAGAAGGGAATAAAATGTCACAGGGAGAAGGGAATAAAATGTCACAGGGAGAAGGGAATAAACTGTCACAGGTAGAGGGAATAAAATGTCACAGGGAGAGGGAATAAAATGTCACAGGGAGAAGGGAATAAAATGTCACAGAGAGAGGGAATAAAATGTCACGGAGAAGGGAATAAAATGTTACAGGAAGAGGGAATAAAATGTCACAGGGAGAAGGGAATAAAATGTCACAGGGCGAGAGAATAAAAAGTCACAGGGAGAAGGAATAAAATGTCACAGGGAGAAGGGAATAAAATGTCACAGGGAGAAGGGAATAAAATGTCACAGGGAGAATGAAATAAAATATTACAGGGAGATGTAATAAAATTTCACATGGAGAGGGAATAAAAAATCACAGGGAGTGGGAATAAAATGTCACGGGGAGAGGGAATGAAACGATACAGGGAGAAGGGAATAAAATATCCCAAGGAGAGGGAATAAGATGTCACAGGGGGAGGGAATGAAATGTCACAGGTAGAAGGGAAAGAAATGTCACAGGAAGAGGGAATAAAACGTCACAGGGAGAGGGAATGAAATGTCACAGTGAGAAGGGAATAAAATGTCACTAGGAGATGGGAATAAAATGTCAAAGGGAGTGGGAATAAAATGTCACAGGGAGAAGGAAATAAAATATCACAGCGAGAAGGAATAAAATTTCACAGGGAGAGGGAATAAAAAATCACAGCGAGAGGGAATGAAATGTCACAGGGAGAAGGGAATAAAAAGTCACAGGAAGAGGGAATAATATTTAACAGCGAGAGGCAATAAAATGTCACGGGGATAGAGAATGAAATGTCAAAGGGGGAGGGAATGAAATGTCACAGGGAGAAGTAATGAAATGTCACAGGGTGAGGGAATGAAATGTCACGGGGATAGAGAATGAAATGTCAAAGGGGGAGGGAATAAAATGTCACAGGGAGAGGGAATGAAATGTCACAGGGAGAAGGGAATAAAATGTCACAGGGAGAAGGGAATAAAATGTCACAGGGAGAAGGGAATAAACTGTCACAGGGAGATGGAATAAAATGTCACAGGGAGAGGGAATAAAATGTCACAGGGAGAAGGGAAAAAAATGTCACAGGGAGAGGGAATAAAATGTCACAGGGAGAAGGAAAAGAAATGTCATAGGAGGAGGGAATGAATTGTCACAGGGAGAAGGGAATAAAATGTCACTGGAAGAGGGAATAAAACGTCACAGGGAGAGGGAATGAAATGTCACAGTGAGAAGGGAATAAAATGTCACAGGGAGAAGGAAATAAAATATCACAGGGAAGAGGAATAAAATGTCACAGGGAGAGGGAATAAAAAATCAAAGGGAGTAGGAATAAAATGTCACAGGGAGAAGGGAATAAAAAGTCACAGGAAGAGGGAATAAAATGTCACAGGGAGAAGGGAATAAAATGTCACAGGGCGAGAGAATAAAATGTCAGAGGGAGAAGGAATAAAAGGTCACAGGGAGAAGGGAATAAAATGTCAAAGGGAGAAGGGAATATAATGTAACAGGGAGAGGGAATGAAATGTCACAGGGAGAAGGGAATAAAATGTCACAGGGAGAAGGGAATAAAATGTAACAGGGAGAAGGAATAAAATGTCACAGGGAGAGGGAATAAAATGTCACAGGGCGAGAGAATAAAATGTCACAGGGAGAAGGAATAAAATGTCACAGGGAGAATGGAATAAAATGTCACAGGGCGAGAGAATAAAATGTCACAGGGAGAAGGAATAAAATGTCACAGGGAGAATGAAATAAAATATTACAGGGAGATGGAATAAAATTTCACAGGGAGAGTGAATAAAAAATCACAGGGAGAGGGAATAAAATGTCACAGGGAGTGGGAATAAAATGTCACGGGGAGAGGGAATGAAATGACACAGGGAGAAGGGACTAAAATATACCAAGGAGAGGGAATAAGATGTCACAGGGGGAGGGAATGAAATGTCACAGGTAGAAGGGAAAGAAATGTCATAGGAGGAGGGAATGAATTGTCACAGGGAGAAGGGAATAAAATGTCACAGGAAGAGGGAATAAAACGTCACAGGGAGAGGGAATGAAATGTCACAGTGAGAAGGGAATAAAATGTCACTAGGAGATGGGAATAAAATGTCAAAGGGAGTGGGAATAAAATGTCACAGGAGAAGGAAATAAAATATCACAGGGAGAAGGAATAAAATGTCAAAGGGAGAAGGAAATAAAATGTCACAAGGAGAAGGGAACAAAATGTCACAGGGAGAGGAAATAAAATGTCACAGGGAGAAGGGAAAAAATGTCAAAGTGAGAAGGGAATAAAATGTCACAGGGAGAAGGAATAAAATGTCACAGGGAGAAGGGAATAAAATTTCACAGGGAGAGGGAATAAAATGTCACAGGGAGAAGGGAATAAAATGTCACAGGGAGAGGGAATAAAATGTCACAGGGAGAGGGAATAAAATGTCACAGGGAGAAGGGAATAAAAAGTCACAGGAAGAGGGAATAATATTTAACAGCGAGAGGGAATAAAATGTCACGGGGATAGAGAATGAAATGTCAAAGGGGGAGGGAATGAAATGTCACAGGGAGAGGGAATGAAATGTCACAGGGTGAGGGAATGAAATGTCACGGGGATAGAGAATGAAATGTCAATGGGGGAGGGAATGAAATGTCACAGGGAGAGGGAATGAAATGTCACGGGGAGAGGGAATGAAATGACACAGGGAGAAGGGAATAAAATATCCCAAGGAGAGGGAATAAGATGTCACAGGGGGAGGGAATGAAATGTCACAGGTAGAAGGGAAAGAAATGTCATAGGAGGAGGGAATGAATTGTCACAGGGAGAAGGGAATAAAATGTAACAGGGAGAAGGAATAAAATGTCACAGGGAGAAGGGAATAAAATGTCACAGGGAGAAGGGAATAAAATGTCACAGGGAGAAGGGAATAAAATGTCACAGGGAGAAGGGAATAAAATGTCACAGGGAGAAGGGAATAAAATGTCACAGGGAGAAGGGAATAAAATGTCACAGGGAGAAGGGAATAAAATGTCACAGGGAGAGAGAATAAAATGTCACAGGGAGAAGGAATAAAATGTCACAGGGAGAAGGGAATAAAATGTCACAGGGAGAAGGGAATAAAATGTAACAGGAAGAGGGAATAAAATGTCACAGGGAGAAGGGAATAAAATGTCACAGGGCGAGAGAATAAAATGTCACAGGGAAAGGGAATGAAATGTCACAGGGATAAGGAAATAAAATGTCACAGGGAGAAGGGAATAAAATGTCACAGGGAAAATGAAATAAAATATTACAGGGAGATGGAATAAAATTTCACAGGGAGAGGGAATAAAAAATCACAGGGAGAGGGAATAAAATGTCACATGGAGTGGGAATAAAATGTCACGGGGAGAGGGAATGAAATGTCAAAGGGAGAAGGGAATAAAATGTAACAGGGAGAGGGAATGAAATGTCACAGGGAGAAGGGAATAAAATGTCAAAGGGAGAAGGGAATAAAATGTAACAGGGAGAGGGAATGAAATGTCACAGGGAGAAGGGAATAAAATGTCACAGGGAGAAGGGAATAAAATGTAACAGGGAGAAGGAATAAAATGTCACAGGGAGAAGGGAATAAAATGTCACAGGGAGAAGGGAATAAAATGTCACAGGGAGAATGGAATAAAATGTCACAGGGCGAGAGAATAAAATGTCACAGGGAGAAGGAATAAAATGTCACAGGGAGAAGGGAATAAAATGTCACAGGGCGAGAGAATAAAATGTCACAGGGAGAGGGAATGAAATGTCACAGGGAGAAGGAAATAAAATGTCACAGGGAGAAGGGAATAAAATGTCACAGGGAGAATGAAATAAAATATTACAGGGAGATGGAATAAAATTTCACAGGGAGAGTGAATAAAAAATCACAGGGAGAGGGAATAAAATGTCACAGGGAGTGGGAATAAAATGTCACGGGGAGAGGGAATGAAATGACACAGGGAGAAGGGACTAAAATATCCCAAGGAGAGGGAATAAGATGTCACAGGGGGAGGTAATGAAATGTCACAGGTAGAAGGGAAAGAAATGTCACAGGAGGAGGGAATGAATTGTCACAGGGAGAAGGGAATAAAATGTCACAGGAAGAGGGAATAAAACGTCACAGGGAGAGGGAATGAAATGTCACAGTGAGAAGGGAATAAAATGTCACTAGGAGATGGGAATAAAATGTCAAAGGGAGTGGGAATAAAATGTCACAGGGAGAAGGAAATAAAATATCACAGGGAGAAGGAATAAAATTTCACAGCGAGAGGGAATAAAAAATCACAGCGAGAGGGAATAAAATGTCACAGGGAGAAGGGAATAAAAAGTCAGAGGAAGAGGGAATAATATTTAACAGCGAGAGGGAATAAAATGTCACGGGGATTGAGAATTAAAAGTCAAAGGGGGAGGGAATGAAATGTCACAGGGAGAGGGCATGAAATGTCACAGGGAGAGGGAATAAAATGTCACAGGGAGAAGGGAATAAAATGTCACAGGGAGAGGGAATAAAATGTCACGGAGAAGGGAATAAAATGTTACAAGAAGAGGGAATAAAATGTCACAGGGAGAAGGGAATAAAATGTCACAGGGCGAGAGAATAAAATGTCACAGGGAGAAGGAATAAAATGTCACAGGGAGAAGGGAAGAAAATGTCACAGGGAGAAGGGAATAAATTGTCACAGGGAGAATGAAATAAAATATTACAGGGAGATGTAATAAAATTTCACATGGAGAGGGAATAAAAAATCACATGGAGTGGGAATAAAATGTCACGGGGAGAGGGAATGAAACGACACAGGGAGAAGGGAATAAAATATCCCAAGGAGAGGGAATAAGATGTCACAGGGGGAGGGAATGAAATGTCACATGTAGAAGGGAAAGAAATGTCACAGGAAGAGGGAATGAATTGTCACAGGGAGAAGGGAGTAAAATGTCACAGGAAGAGGGATTAAAACGTCACAGGGAGAGGGAATGAAATGTCACAGTGAGAAGGGTATAAAATGTCACTAGGAGATGGGAATAAAATGTCAAAGGGAGTGGGAATAAAAAATCACTGCGAGAGGGAATAAAATGTCACAGGGAGAAGGGAAATAAAAGTCACAGGAAGAGGGAATAATATTTAACAGCAAGAGGGAATAAAATGTCACGGGGATAGAGAATGAAATGTCAAAGGGGGAGGGAATGAAATGTCACAGGGAGAGGGCATGAAATGTCACAGGGAGAAGGGAATAAAATGTCACAGGGAGAAGGGAATAAAATGTCACAGGGAGAAGGGAATAAACTGTCACAGGTAGAGGGAATAAGATGTCACAGGGGGAGGTAATGAAATGTCACAGGTAGAAGGGAAAGAAATGTCACAGGAAGAGGGAATGAATTGTCACAGGGAGAAGGGAATAAAATGTCACAGGAAGAGGGAATAAAACGTCACAGGGAGAGGGAATGAAATGTCACAGTGAGAAGGGAATAAAATGTCACTAGGAGATGGGAATAAAATGTCAAAGGGAGTGGGAATAAAATGTCACAGGGAGAAGGAAATAAAATATCACAGGGAGAAGGAATAAAATTTCACAGCGAGAGGGAATAAAAAATCACAGCGAGAGGGAATAAAATGTCACAGGGAGAAGGGAATAAAAAGTCAGAGGAAGAGGGAATAATATTTAACAGCGAGAGGGAATAAAATGTCACGGGGATTGAGAATTAAAAGTCAAAGGGGGAGGGAATGAAATGTCACAGGGAGAGGGCATGAAATGTCACAGGGAGAGGGAATAAAATGTCACAGGGAGAAGGGAATAAAATGTCACAGGGAGAGGGAATAAAATGTCACGGAGAAGGGAATAAAATGTTACAGGAAGAGGGAATAAAATGTCACAGGGAGAAGGGAATAAAATGTCACAGGGCGAGAGAATAAAATGTCACAGGGAGAAGGAATAAAATGTCACAGGGAGAAGGGAATAAAATGTCACAGGGAGAAGGGAATAAATTGTCACAGGGAGAATGAAATAAAATATTACAGGGAGATGTAATAAAATTTCACATGGAGAGGGAATAAAAAATCACATGGAGTGGGAATAAAATGTCACGGGGAGAGGGAATGAAACGACACAGGGAGAAGGGAATAAAATATCCCAACGAGAGGGAATAAGATGTCACAGGGGGAGGGAAGGAAATGTCACAGGTAGAAGGGAAAGAAATGTCACAGGAAGAGGGAATGAATTGTCACAGGGAGAAGGGAATAAAATGTCACATGGAGAGGGAATAAAATGTCACAGGGAGAAGGGAATAAAATGTTACAGTAAGAGGGAATAAAATGTCAGAG
This sequence comes from Narcine bancroftii, assembly GCF_036971445.1. Lineage (NCBI taxonomy): Eukaryota > Metazoa > Chordata > Chondrichthyes > Torpediniformes > Narcinidae > Narcine > Narcine bancroftii. The sequence continues at coordinate 1,729,848 of NC_091470.1, read as the reverse complement.
GGAGAAGGAAATAAAATGTCACAGGGAGGGAATAAAATGTCACCGGGAGAGGGAATAAAATGTCACGGAGAAGGGAATAAAATGTTACAGGAAGAGGGAATAAAATGTCACAGGGAGAAGGGAATAAAATGTCACAGGGCGAGAGAATAAAATGTCACAGGGAGAAGGAATAAAATGTCACAGGGAGAAGGGAATAAAATGTCACAGGGAGAAGAGAATAAATTGTCACAGGGAGAATGAAATAAAATATTACAGGGAGATGTAATAAAATTTCACATGGAGAGGGAATAAAAAATCACATGGAGTGGGAATAAAATGTCACGGGGAGAGGGAATGAAACGACAGAGGGAGAAGGGAATAAAATATCCCAACGAGAGGGAATAAGATGTCACAGGGGGAGGGTATGAAATGTCACAGGTAGAAGGGAAAGAAATGTCACAGGAAGAGGGAATGAATTGTCACAGGGAGAAGGGAATAAAATGTCACATGGAGAGGGAATAAAATGTCACAGGGAGAAGGGAATAAAATGTTACAGGAAGAGGGAATAAAATGTCAGAGGGAGAAGGAAATAAAATGTCACAGGGAGAAGGGAATAAAATGTCACCGGGAGAGGGAATAAAATGTCACAGGGAGATGGAATAAAATGTCAAAGGGAGAAGGAAATAAAATGTCACAAGGAGAAGGGAACAAAATGTCACAGGGAGAGGAAATAAAATGTCACAGGGAGAAGGGAAAAAATGTCAAAGTGAGAAGGGAATAAAATGTCACAGGGAGAAGGAATAAAATGTCACAGGGAGAAGGGAATAAAATTTCACAGGGAGAGGGAATAAAATGTCACAGGGAGAAGGGAATAAAATGTCACAGGGAGAAGGAAATAAAATGTCACAGGGAGAAGGGAATAAAATGTCACAGGGAGAATGAAATAAAATATTACAGGGAGATGGAATAAAATTTCACAGGGAGAGGGAATAAAAAAATCACAGCGAGAGGGAATAAAATGTCACAGGGAGAAGGGAATAAAAAGTCACAGGAAGAGGGAATAATATTTAACAGCGAGAGGGAATAAAATGTCACGGGGATAGAGAATGAAATGTCAAAGGGGGAGGGAATGAAATGTCACAGGGAGAGGGAATGAAATGTCACAGGGTGAGGGAATAAAATGTCACAGGGAGAAGGGAATAAAATGTCACAGGGAGAGGGAATAAAATGTCACGGAGAAGGGAATAAAATGTTACAAGAAGAGGGAATAAAATGTCACAGGGAGAAGGGAATAAAATGTCACAGGGCGAGAGAATAAAATGTCACAGGGAGAAGGAATAAAATGTCACAGGGAGAAGGGAAGAAAATGTCACAGGGAGAAGGGAATAAATTGTCACAGGGAGAATGAAATAAAATATTACAGGGAGATGTAATAAAATTTCACATGGAGAGGGAATAAAAAATCACATGGAGTGGGAATAAAATGTCACGGGGAGAGGGAATGAAACGACACAGGGAGAAGGGAATAAAATATCCCAAGGAGAGGGAATAAGATGTCACAGGGGGAGGGAATGAAATGTCACATGTAGAAGGGAAAGAAATGTCACAGGAAGAGGGAATGAATTGTCACAGGGAGAAGGGAGTAAAATGTCACAGGAAGAGGGATTAAAACGTCACAGGGAGAGGGAATGAAATGTCACAGTGAGAAGGGTATAAAATGTCACTAGGAGATGGGAATAAAATGTCAAAGGGAGTGGGAATAAAAAATCACTGCGAGAGGGAATAAAATGTCACAGGGAGAAGGGAAATAAAAGTCACAGGAAGAGGGAATAATATTTAACATCAAGAGGGAATATAATGTCACGGGGATAGAGAATGAAATGTCAAAGGGGGAGGGAATGAAATGTCACAGGGAGAGGGCATGAAATGTCACAGGGAGAAGGGAATAAAATGTCACAGGGAGAAGGGAATAAAATGTCACAGGGAGAAGGGAATAAACTGTCACAGGTAGAGGGAATAAGATGTCACAGGGGGAGGTAATGAAATGTCACAGGTAGAAGGGAAAGAAATGTCACAGGAAGAGGGAATGAATTGTCACAGGGAGAAGGGAATAAAATGTCACAGGAAGAGGGAATAAAACGTCACAGGGAGAGGGAATGAAATGTCACAGTGAGAAGGGAATAAAATGTCACAGGGAGAGAGAATAAAATGTCACAGGGAGAAGGAATAAAATGTCACAGGGAGAAGGGAATAAAATGTCACAGGGAGAAGGGAATAAAATGTAACAGGAAGAGGGAATAAAATGTCACAGGGAGAAGGGAATAAAATGTCACAGGGCGAGAGAATAAAATGTCACAGGGAAAGGGAATGAAATGTCACAGGGATAAGGAAATAAAATGTCACAGGGAGAAGGGAATAAAATGTCACAGGGAAAATGAAATAAAATATTACAGGGAGATGGAATAAAATTTCACAGGGAGAGGGAATAAAAAATCACAGGGAGAGGGAATAAAATGTCACATGGAGTGGGAATAAAATGTCACGGGGAGAGGGAATGAAATGACACAGGGAGAAGGGAATAAAATGTCAAAGGGAGAAGGGAATAAAATGTAACAGGGAGAGGGAATGAAATGTCACAGGGAGAAGGGAATAAAATGTCACAGGGAGAAGGGAATAAAATGTAACAGGGAGAAGGAATAAAATGTCACAGGGAGAAGGGAATAAAATGTCACAGGGAGAAGGGAATAAAATGTCACAGGGAGAATGGAATAAAATGTCACAGGGCGAGAGAATAAAATGTCACAGGGAGAAGGAATAAAATGTCACAGGGAGAAGGGAATAAAATGTCACAGGGCGAGAGAATAAAATGTCACAGGGAGAGGGAATGAAATGTCACAGGGAGAAGGAAATAAAATGTCACAGGGAGAAGGGAATAAAATGTCACAGGGAGAATGAAATAAAATATTACAGGGAGATGGAATAAAATTTCACAGGGAGAGTGAATAAAAAATCACAGGGAGAGGGAATAAAATGTCACAGGGAGTGGGAATAAAATGTCACGGGGAGAGGGAATGAAATGACACAGGGAGAAGGGACTAAAATATCCCAAGGAGAGGGAATAAGATGTCACAGGGGGAGGTAATGAAATGTCACAGGTAGAAGGGAAAGAAATGTCACAGGAGGAGGGAATGAATTGTCACAGGGAGAAGGGAATAAAATGTCACAGGAAGAGGGAATAAAACGTCACAGGGAGAGGGAATGAAATGTCACAGTGAGAAGGGAATAAAATGTCACTAGGAGATGGGAATAAAATGTCAAAGGGAGTGGGAATAAAATGTCACAGGGAGAAGGAAATAAAATATCACAGGGAGAAGGAATAAAATTTCACAGCGAGAGGGAATAAAAAATCACAGCGAGAGGGAATAAAATGTCACAGGGAGAAGGGAATAAAAAGTCAGAGGAAGAGGGAATAATATTTAACAGCGAGAGGGAATAAAATGTCACGGGGATTGAGAATTAAAAGTCAAAGGGGGAGGGAATGAAATGTCACAGGGAGAGGGCATGAAATGTCACAGGGAGAGGGAATAAAATGTCACAGGGAGAAGGGAATAAAATGTCACAGGGAGAGGGAATAAAATGTCACGGAGAAGGGAATAAAATGTTACAAGAAGAGGGAATAAAATGTCACAGGGAGAAGGGAATAAAATGTCACAGGGCGAGAGAATAAAATGTCACAGGGAGAAGGAATAAAATGTCACAGGGAGAAGGGAAGAAAATGTCACAGGGAGAAGGGAATAAATTGTCACAGGGAGAATGAAATAAAATATTACAGGGAGATGTAATAAAATTTCACATGGAGAGGGAATAAAAAATCACATGGAGTGGGAATAAAATGTCACGGGGAGAGGGAATGAAACGACACAGGGAGAAGGGAATAAAATATCCCAAGGAGAGGGAATAAGATGTCACAGGGGGAGGGAATGAAATGTCACATGTAGAAGGGAAAGAAATGTCACAGGAAGAGGGAATGAATTGTCACAGGGAGAAGGGAGTAAAATGTCACAGGAAGAGGGATTAAAACGTCACAGGGAGAGGGAATGAAATGTCACAGTGAGAAGGGTATAAAATGTCACTAGGAGATGGGAATAAAATGTCAAAGGGAGTGGGAATAAAAAATCACTGCGAGAGGGAATAAAATGTCACAGGGAGAAGGGAAATAAAAGTCACAGGAAGAGGGAATAATATTTAACAGCAAGAGGGAATAAAATGTCACGGGGATAGAGAATGAAATGTCAAAGGGGGAGGGAATGAAATGTCACAGGGAGAGGGCATGAAATGTCACAGGGAGAAGGGAATAAAATGTCACAGGGAGAAGGGAATAAAATGTCACAGGGAGAAGGGAATAAACTGTCACAGGTAGAGGGAATAAGATGTCACAGGGGGAGGTAATGAAATGTCACAGGTAGAAGGGAAAGAAATGTCACAGGAAGATGGAATGAATTGTCACAGGGAGAAGGGAATAAAATGTCACAGGAAGAGGGAATAAAACGTCACAGGGAGAGGGAATGAAATGTCACAGTGAGAAGGGAATAAAATGTCACTAGGAGATGGGAATAAAATGTCAAAGGGAGTGGGAATAAAATGTCACAGGGAGAAGGAAATAAAATATCACAGGGAGAAGGAATAAAATTTCACAGCGAGAGGGAATAAAAAATCACAGCGAGAGGGAATAAAATGTCACAGGGAGAAGGGAATAAAAAGTCAGAGGAAGAGGGAATAATATTTAACAGCGAGAGGGAATAAAATGTCACGGGGATTGAGAATTAAAAGTCAAAGGGGGAGGGAATGAAATGTCACAGGGAGAGGGCATGAAATGTCACAGGGAGAGGGAATAAAATGTCACAGGGAGAAGGGAATAAAATGTCACAGGGAGAGGGAATAAAATGTCACGGAGAAGGGAATAAAATGTTACAGGAAGAGGGAATAAAATGTCACAGGGAGAAGGGAATAAAATGTCACAGGGCGAGAGAATAAAATGTCACAGGGAGAAGGAATAAAATGTCACAGGGAGAAGGGAATAAAATGTCACAGGGAGAAGGGAATAAATTGTCACAGGGAGAATGAAATAAAATATTACAGGGAGATGTAATAAAATTTCACATGGAGAGGGAATAAAAAATCACATGGAGTGGGAATAAAATGTCACGGGGAGAGGGAATGAAACGACACAGGGAGAAGGGAATAAAATATCCCAACGAGAGGGAATAAGATGTCACAGGGGGAGGGAAGGAAATGTCACAGGTAGAAGGGAAAGAAATGTCACAGGAAGAGGGAATGAATTGTCACAGGGAGAAGGGAATAAAATGTCACATGGAGAGGGAATAAAATGTCACAGGGAGAAGGGAATAAAATGTTACAGTAAGAGGGAATAAAATGTCAGAGGGAGAAGGAAATAAAATGTCACAGGGAGGGAATAAAATGTCACCGGGAGAGGGAATAAAATGTCACGGAGAAGGGAATAAAATGTTACAGGAAGAGGGAATAAAATGTCACAGGGAGAAGGGAATAAAATGTCACAGGGCGAGAGAATAAAATGTCACAGGGAGAAGGAATAAAATGTCACAGGGAGAAGGGAATAAAATGTCACAGGGAGAAGAGAATAAATTGTCACAGGGAGAATGAAATAAAATATTACAGGGAGATGTAATAAAATTTCACATGGAGAGGGAATAAAAAATCACATGGAGTGGGAATAAAATGTCACGGGGAGAGGGAATGAAACGACAGAGGGAGAAGGGAATAAAATATCCCAACGAGAGGGAATAAGATGTCACAGGGGGAGGGTATGAAATGTCACAGGTAGAAGGGAAAGAAATGTCACAGGAAGAGGGAATGAATTGTCACAGGGAGAAGGGAATAAAATGTCACATGGAGAGGGAATAAAATGTCACAGGGAGAAGGGAATAAAATGTTACAGGAAGAGGGAATAAAATGTCAGAGGGAGAAGGAAATAAAATGTCACAGGGAGAAGGGAATAAAATGTCACCGGGAGAGGGAATAAAATGTCACAGGGAGATGGAATAAAATGTCAAAGGGAGAAGGAAATAAAATGTCACAAGGAGAAGGGAACAAAATGTCACAGGGAGAGGAAATAAAATGTCACAGGGAGAAGGGAAAAAATGTCAAAGTGAGAAGGGAATAAAATGTCACAGGGAGAAGGAATAAAATGTCACAGGGAGAAGGGAATAAAATTTCACAGGGAGAGGGAATAAAATGTCACAGGGAGAAGGGAATAAAATGTCACAGGGAGAAGGAAATAAAATGTCACAGGGAGAAGGGAATAAAATGTCACAGGGAGAATGAAATAAAATATTACAGGGAGATGGAATAAAATTTCACAGGGAGAGGGAATAAAAAAATCACAGCGAGAGGGAATAAAATGTCACAGGGAGAAGGGAATAAAAAGTCACAGGAAGAGGGAATAATATTTAACAGCGAGAGGGAATAAAATGTCACGGGGATAGAGAATGAAATGTCAAAGGGGGAGGGAATGAAATGTCACAGGGAGAGGGAATGAAATGTCACAGGGTGAGGGAATAAAATGTCACAGGGAGAAGGGAATAAAATGTCACAGGGAGAGGGAATAAAATGTCACGGAGAAGGGAATAAAATGTTACAAGAAGAGGGAATAAAATGTCACAGGGAGAAGGGAATAAAATGTCACAGGGCGAGAGAATAAAATGTCACAGGGAGAAGGAATAAAATGTCACAGGGAGAAGGGAAGAAAATGTCACAGGGAGAAGGGAATAAATTGTCACAGGGAGAATGAAATAAAATATTACAGGGAGATGTAATAAAATTTCACATGGAGAGGGAATAAAAAATCACATGGAGTGGGAATAAAATGTCACGGGGAGAGGGAATGAAACGACACAGGGAGAAGGGAATAAAATATCCCAAGGAGAGGGAATAAGATGTCACAGGGGGAGGGAATGAAATGTCACATGTAGAAGGGAAAGAAATGTCACAGGAAGAGGGAATGAATTGTCACAGGGAGAAGGGAGTAAAATGTCACAGGAAGAGGGATTAAAACGTCACAGGGAGAGGGAATGAAATGTCACAGTGAGAAGGGTATAAAATGTCACTAGGAGATGGGAATAAAATGTCAAAGGGAGTGGGAATAAAAAATCACTGCGAGAGGGAATAAAATGTCACAGGGAGAAGGGAAATAAAAGTCACAGGAAGAGGGAATAATATTTAACAGCAAGAGGGAATAAAATGTCACGGGGATAGAGAATGAAATGTCAAAGGGGGAGGGAATGAAATGTCACAGGGAGAGGGCATGAAATGTCACAGGGAGAAGGGAATAAAATGTCACAGGGAGAAGGGAATAAAATGTCACAGGGAGAAGGGAATAAACTGTCACAGGTAGAGGGAATAAGATGTCACAGGGGGAGGTAATGAAATGTCACAGGTAGAAGGGAAAGAAATGTCACAGGAAGAGGGAATGAATTGTCACAGGGAGAAGGGAATAAAATGTCACAGGAAGAGGGAATAAAACGTCACAGGGAGAGGGAATGAAATGTCACAGTGAGAAGGGAATAAAATGTCACTAGGAGATGGGAATAAAATGTCAAAGGGAGTGGGAATAAAATGTCACAGGGAGAAGGAAATAAAATATCACAGGGAGAAGGAATAAAATTTCACAGCGAGATGGAATAAAAAATCACAGCGAGAGGGAATAAAATGTCACAGGGAGAAGGGAATAAAAAGTCAGAGGAAGAGGGAATAATATTTAACAGCGAGAGGGAATAAAATGTCACGGGGATTGAGAATTAAAAGTCAAAGGGGGAGGGAATGAAATGTCACAGGGAGAGGGCATGAAATGTCACAGGGAGAGGGAATAAAATGTCACAGGGAGAAGGGAATAAAATGTCACAGGGAGAGGGAATAAAATGTCACGGAGAAGGGAATAAAATGTTACAGGAAGAGGGAATAAAATGTCACAGGGAGAAGGGAATAAAATGTCACAGGGCGAGAGAATAAAATGTCACAGGGAGAAGGAATAAAATGTCACAGGGAGAAGGGAATAAAATGTCACAGGGAGAAGGGAATAAATTGTCACAGGGAGAATGAAATAAAATATTACAGGGAGATGTAATAAAATTTCACATGGAGAGGGAATAAAAAATCACATGGAGTGGGAATAAAATGTCACGGGGAGAGGGAATGAAACGACACAGGGAGAAGGGAATAAAATATCCCAACGAGAGGGAATAAGATGTCACAGGGGGAGGGAAGGAAATGTCACAGGTAGAAGGGAAAGAAATGTCACAGGAAGAGGGAATGAATTGTCACAGGGAGAAGGGAATAAAATGTCACATGGAGAGGGAATAAAATGTCACAGGGAGAAGGGAATAAAATGTTACAGTAAGAGGGAATAAAATGTCAGAGGGAGAAGGAAATAAAATGTCACAGGGAGGGAATAAAATGTCACCGGGAGAGGGAATAAAATGTCACGGAGAAGGGAATAAAATGTTACAGGAAGAGGGAATAAAATGTCACAGGGAGAAGGGAATAAAATGTCACAGGGCGAGAGAATAAAATGTCACAGGGAGAAGGAATAAAATGTCACAGGGAGAAGGGAATAAAATGTCACAGGGAGAAGAGAATAAATTGTCACAGGGAGAATGAAATAAAATATTACAGGGAGATGTAATAAAATTTCACATGGAGAGGGAATAAAAAATCACATGGAGTGGGAATAAAATGTCACGGGGAGAGGGAATGAAACGACAGAGGGAGAAGGGAATAAAATATCCCAACGAGAGGGAATAAGATGTCACAGGGGGAGGGTATGAAATGTCACAGGTAGAAGGGAAAGAAATGTCACAGGAAGAGGGAATGAATTGTCACAGGGAGAAGGGAATAAAATGTCACATGGAGAGGGAATAAAATGTCACAGGGAGAAGGGAATAAAATGTTACAGGAAGAGGGAATAAAATGTCAGAGGGAGAAGGAAATAAAATGTCACAGGGAGAAGGGAATAAAATGTCACCGGGAGAGGGAATAAAATGTCACAGGGAGATGGAATAAAATGTCAAAGGGAGAAGGAAATAAAATGTCACAAGGAGAAGGGAACAAAATGTCACAGGGAGAGGAAATAAAATGTCACAGGGAGAAGGGAAAAAATGTCAAAGTAAGAAGGGAATAAAATGTCACAGGGAGAAGGAATAAAATGTCACAGGGAGAAGGGAATAAAATTTCACAGGGAGAGGGAATAAAATGTCACAGGGAGAAGGGAATAAAATGTCACAGGGAGAAGGAAATAAAATGTCACAGGGAGAAGGGAATAAAATGTCACAGGGAGAATGAAATAAAATATTACAGGGAGATGGAATAAAATTTCACAGGGAGAGGGAATAAAAAAATCACAGCGAGAGGGAATAAAATGTCACAGGGAGAAGGGAATAAAAAGTCACAGGAAGAGGGAATAATATTTAACAGCGAGAGGGAATAAAATGTCACGGGGATAGAGAATGAAATGTCAAAGGGGGAGGGAATGAAATGTCACAGGGAGAGGGAATGAAATGTCACAGGGTGAGGGAATGAAATGTCACGGGGATAGAGAATGAAATGTCAAAGGGGGAGGGAATGAAATGTCACAGGGAGAGGGAATGAAATGTCACAGGGTGAGGGAATGAAATGTCACGGGGATAGAGAATGAAATGTCAAAGGGGGAGGGAATGAAATGTCACAGGGAGAGGGAATGAAATGTCACGGGGAGAGGGAATGAAATGACACAGGGAGAAGGGAATAAAATATCCCAAGGAGAGGGAATAAGATGTCACAGGGGGAGGGAATGAAATGTCACAGGTAGAAGGGAAAGAAATGTCATAGGAGGAGGGAATGAATTGTCACAGGGAGAAGGGAATAAAATGTCACAGGAAGAGGGAATAAAATGTCACAGGGAGAAGGGAATAAAATGTCACAGGGAGAAGGGAATAAAATGTAACAGGGAGAAGGAATAAAATGTCACAGGGAGAAGGGAATAAAATGTCACAGGGAGAAGGGAATAAAATGTCACAGGGAGAAGGGAATAAAATGTCACAGGGAGAAGGGAATAAAATGTCACAGGGAGAGAGAATAAAATGTCACAGGGAGAAGGAATAAAATGTCACAGGGAGAAGGGAATAAAATGTCACAGGGAGAAGGGAATAAAATGTAACAGGAAGAGGGAATAAAATGTCACATGGAGAAGGGAATAAAATGTCACAGGGCGAGAGAATAAAATGTCACAGGGAAAGGGAATGAAATGTCACAGGGAGAAGGAAATAAAATGTCACAGGGAGAAGGGAATAAAATGTCACAGGGAAAATGAAATAAAATATTACAGGGAGATGGAATAAAATTTCACAGGGAGAGGGAATAAAAAATCACAGGGAGAGGGAATAAAATGTCACATGGAGTGGGAATAAAATGTCACGGGGAGAGGGAATGAAATGACACAGGGAGAAGGGAATAAAATATCCCAAGGAGAGGGAATAAGATGTCACAGGAGGAGGGAATGAATTGTCACAGGGAGAAGGGAGTAAAATGTCACAGGAAGAGGGAATAAAACGTCACAGGGAGAGGGAATGAAATGTCACAGTGAGAAGGGTATAAAATGTCACTAGGAGATGGGAATAAAATGTCAAAGGGAGTGGGAATAAAAAATCACTGCGAGAGGGAATAAAATGTCACAGGGAGAAGGGAAATAAAAGTCACAGGAAGAGGGAATAATATTTAACAGCAAGAGGGAATAAAATGTCACGGGGATAGAGAATGAAATGTCAAAGGGGGAGGGAATGAAATGTCACAGGGAGAGGGCATGAAATGTCACAGGGAGAAGGGAATAAAATGTCACAGGGAGAAGGGAATAAACTGTCACAGGTAGAGGGAATAAAATGTCACAGGGAGAGGGAATAAAATGTCACAGGGAGAAGGGAATAAAATGTCACAGAGAGAGGGAATAAAACGTCACGGAGAAGGGAATAAAATGTTACAGGAAGAGGGAATAAAATGTCACAGGGAGAAGGGAATAAAATGTCACAGGGCGAGAGAATAAAAAGTCACAGGGAGAAGGAATAAAATGTCACAGGGAGAAGGGAATAAAATGTCACAGGGAGAAGGGAATAAAATGTCACAGGGAGAATGAAATAAAATATTACAGGGAGATGTAATAAAATTTCACATGGAGAGGGAATAAAAAATCACAGGGAGTGGGAATAAAATGTCACGGGGAGAGGGAATGAAACGACACAGGGAGAAGGGAATAAAATATCCCAAGGAGAGGGAATAAGATGTCACAGGGGGAGGGAATGAAATGTCACAGGTAGAAGGGAAAGAAATGTCACAGGAAGAGGGAATAAAACGTCACAGGGAGAGGGAATGAAATGTCACAGTGAGAAGGGAATAAAATGTCACTAGGAGATGGGAATAAAATGTCAAAGGGAGTGGGAATAAAATGTCACAGGGAGAAGGAAATAAAATATCACAGCGAGAAGGAATAAAATTTCACAGGGAGAGGGTATAAAAAATCACAGCGAGAGGGAATAAAATGTCACAGGGAGAAGGGAATAAAAAGTCACAGGAAGAGGGAATAATATTTAACAGCGAGAGGGAATAAAATGTCACGGGGATAGAGAATGAAATGTCAAAGGGGGAGGGAATGAAATGTCACAGGGAGAGGTAATGAAATGTCACAGGGTGAGGGAATGAAATGTCACGGGGATAGAGAATGAAATGTCAAAGGGGGAGGGAATAAAATGTCACAGGGAGAGGGAATGAAATGTCACAGGGAGAAGGGAATAAAATGTCACAGGGAGAAGGGAATAAAATGTCACAGGGAGAGGGAATGAAATGTCACAGGGAGAAGGGAATAAAATGTCACAGGGAGAAGGGAATAAAATGTCACAGGGAGAAGGGAAAAAAATGTCACAGGGAGAGGGAATAAAATGTCACAGGGAGAAGGAAAAGAAATGTCATAGGAGGTGGGAATGAATTGTCACAGGGAGAAGGGAATAAAATGTCACAGGGAGAGAGAATAAAATGTCACAGGGAGAAGGAATAAAATGTCACAGGGAGAAGGGAATAAAATGTCACAGGGAGAAGGGAATAAAATGTAACAGGAAGAGGGAATAAAATGTCACATGGAGAAGGGAATAAAATGTCACAGGGCGAGAGAATAAAATGTCACAGGGAAAGGGAATAAAAAGTCACAGGAAGAGGGAATAAAATGTCACAGGGAGAAGGGAATAAAATGTCACAGGGCGAGAGAATAAAATGTCAGAGGGAGAAGGAATAAAAGGTCACAGGGAGAAGGGAATAAAATGTCACAGGGAGAAGGGAATAAAATGTCACAGGGAGAAGGGAATAAAATGTAACAGGGAGAAGGAATAAAATGTCACAGGGAGAATGGAATAAAATGTCACAGGGCGAGAGAATAAAATGTCACAGGGAGAAGGAATAAAATGTCACAGGGAGAATGAAATAAAATATTACAGGGAGATGGAATAAAATTTCACAGGGAGAGTGAATAAAAAATCACAGGGAGAGGGAATAAAATGTCACAGGGAGTGGGAATAAAATGTCACGGGGAGAGGGAATGAAATGACACAGGGAGAAGGGACTAAAATATCCCAAGGAGAGGGAATAAGATGTCACAGGGGGAGGGAATGAAATGTCACAGGTAGAAGGGAAAGAAATGTCATAGGAGGAGGGAATGAATTGTCACAGGGAGAAGGGAATAAAATGTCACAGGAAGAGGGAATAAAACGTCACAGGGAGAGGGAATGAAATGTCACAGTGAGAAGGGAATAAAATGTCACAGGGAGAAGGAAATAAAATATCACAGCGAGAGGGAATAAAATGTCACAGGGAGAAGGGAATAAAAAGTCACAGGAAGAGGGAATAATATTTAACAGCGAGAGGGAATAAAATGTCACGGGGATAGAGAATGAAATGTCAAAGGGGGAGGGAATGAAATGTCACAGGGAGAGGGAATGAAATGTCACAGGGTGAGGGAATGAAATGTCACGGGGATAGAGAATGAAATGTCAATGGGGGAGGGAATGAAATGTCACAGGGAGAGGGAATGAAATGTCACGGGGAGAGGGAATGAAATGACACAGGGAGAAGGGAATAAAATATCCCAAGGAGAGGGAATAAGATGTCACAGGGGGAGGGAATGAAATGTCACAGGTAGAAGGGAAAGAAATGTCATAGGAGGAGGGAATGAATTGTCACAGGGAGAAGGGAATAAAATGTCACAGGAAGAGGGAATAAAATGTCACAGGGAGAAGGGAATAAAATGTCACAGGGAGAAGGGAATAAAATGTAACAGGGAGAAGGAATAAAATGTCACAGGGAGAAGGGAATAAAATGTCACAGGGAGAAGGGAATAAAATGTCACAGGGAGAAGGGAATAAAATGTCACAGGGAGAAGGGAATAAAATGTCACAGGGAGAGAGAATAAAATGTCTCAGGGAGAAGGAATAAAATGTCACAGGGAGAAGGGAATAAAATGTCACAGGGAGAAGGGAATAAAATGTAACAGGAAGAGGGAATAAAATGTCACAGGGAGAAGGGAATAAAATGTCACAGGGCGAGAGAATAAAATGTCACAGGGAAAGGGAATGAAATGTCACAGGGAGAAGGAAATAAAATGTCACAGGGAGAAGGGAATAAAATGTCACAGGGAAAATGAAATAAAATATTACAGGGAGATGGAATAAAATTTCACAGGGAGAAGGGAATAAAATGTCACAGGGAGAAGGGAATAAAATGTAACAGGAAGAGGGAATAAAATGTCACATGGAGAAGGGAATAAAATGTCACAGGGCGAGAGAATAAAATGTCACAGGGAAAGGGAATGAAATGTCACAGGGAGAAGGAAATAAAATGTCACAGGGAGAAGGGAATAAAATGTCACAGGGAAAATGAAATAAAATATTACAGGGAGATGGAATAAAATTTCACAGGGAGAGGGAATAAAAAATCACAGGGAGAGGGAATAAAATGTCACATGGAGTGGGAATAAAATGTCACGGGGAGAGGGAATGAAATGACACAGGGAGAAGGGAATAAAATATCCCAAGGAGAGGGAATAAGATGTCACAGGGGGAGGGAATGAAATGTCACATGTAGAAGGGAAAGAAATGTCACAGGAAGAGGGAATGAATTGTCACAGGGAGAAGGGAGTAAAATGTCACAGGAAGAGGGAATAAAACGTCACAGGGAGAGGGAATGAAATGTCACAGTGAGAAGGGTATAAAATGTCACTAGGAGATGGGAATAAAATGTCAAAGGGAGTGGGAATAAAAAATCACTGCGAGAGGGAATAAAATGTCACAGGGAGAAGGGAAATAAAAGTCACAGGAAGAGGGAATAATATTTAACAGCAAGAGGGAATAAAATGTCACGGGGATAGAGAATAAAATGTCACAGGGAGAAGGGAATAAAATGTCACAGGGAGAAGGGAATAAACTGTCACAGGTAGAGGGAATAAAATGTCACAGGGAGAGGGAATAAAATGTCACAGGGAGAAGGGAATAAAATGTCACAGAGAGAGGGAATAAAATGTCACGGAGAAGGGAATAAAATGTTACAGGAAGAGGGAATAAAATGTCACAGGGAGAAGGGAATAAAATGTCACAGGGCGAGAGAATAAAAAGTCACAGGGAGAAGGAATAAAATGTCACAGGGAGAAGGGAATAAAATGTCACAGGGAGAAGGGAATAAAATGTCACAGGGAGAATGAAATAAAATATTACAGGGAGATGTAATAAAATTTCACATGGAGAGGGAATAAAAAATCACAGGGAGTGGGAATAAAATGTCACGGGGAGAGGGAATGAAACGACACAGGGAGAAGGGAATAAAATATCCCAAGGAGAGGGAATAAGATGTCACAGGGGGAGGGAATGAAATGTCACAGGTAGAAGGGAAAGAAATGTCACAGGAAGAGGGAATAAAACGTCACAGGGAGAGGGAATGAAATGTCACAGTGAGAAGGGAATAAAATGTCACTAGGAGATGGGAATAAAATGTCAAAGGGAGTGGGAATAAAATGTCACAGGGAGAAGGAAATAAAATATCACAGCGAGAAGGAATAAAATTTCACAGGGAGAGGGAATAAAAAATCACAGCGAGAGGGAATAAAATGTCACAGGGAGAAGGGAATAAAAAGTCACAGGAAGAGGGAATAATATTTAACAGCGAGAGGGAATAAAATGTCACGGGGATAGAGAATGAAATGTCAAAGGGGGAGGGAATGAAATGTCACAGGGAGAGGTAATGAAATGTCACAGGGTGAGGGAATGAAATGTCACGGGGATAGAGAATGAAATGTCAAAGGGGGAGGGAATAAAACGTCACAGGGAGAGGGAATGAAATGTCACAGTGAGAAGGGAATAAAATGTCACAGGGAGAAGGAAATAAAATATCACAGGGAAGAGGAATAAAATGTCACAGGGAGAGGGAATAAAAAATCAAAGGGAGTAGGAATAAAATGTCACAGGGAGAAGGGAATAAAAAGTCACAGGAAGAGGGAATAAAATGTCACAGGGAGAAGGGAATAAAATGTCACAGGGCGAGAGAATAAAATGTCAGAGGGAGAAGGAATAAAAGGTCACAGGGAGAAGGGAATAAAATGTCAAAGGGAGAAGGGAATAAAATGTAACAGGGAGAGGGAATGAAATGTCACAGGGAGAAGGGAATAAAATGTCACAGGGAGAAGGGAATAAAATGTAACAGGGAGAAGGAATAAAATGTCACAGGGAGAATGGAATAAAATGTCACAGGGCGAGAGAATAAAATATCACAGGGAGAAGGAATAAAATGTCACAGGGAGAATGAAATAAAATATTACAGGGAGATGGAATAAAATTTCACAGGGAGAGTGAATAAAAAATCACAGGGAGAGGGAATAAAATGTCACAGGGAGTGGGAATAAAATGTCACGGGGAGAGGGAATGAAATGACACAGGGAGAAGGGACTAAAATATCCCAAGGAGAGGGAATAAGATGTCACAGGGGGAGGGAATGAAATGTCACAGGTAGAAGGGAAAGAAATGTCATAGGAGGAGGGAATGAATTGTCACAGGGAGAAGGGAATAAAATGTCACAGGAAGAGGGAATAAAACGTCACAGGGAGAGGGAATGAAATGTCACAGTGAGAAGGGAATAAAATGTCACTAGGAGATGGGAATAAAATGTCAAAGGGAGTGGGAATAAAATGTCACAGGGAGAAGGAAATAAAATATCACAGCGAGAGGGAATAAAATGTCACAGGGAGAAGGGAATAAAAAGTCACAGGAAGAGGGAATAATATTTAACAGCGAGAGGGAATAAAATGTCACGGGGATAGAGAATGAAATGTCAAAGGGGGAGGGAATTAAATGTCACAGGGAGAGGGAATGAAATGTCACAGGGTGAGGGAATGAAATGTCACGGGGATAGAGAATGAAATGTCAAAGGGGGAGGGAATGAAATGTCACAGGGAGAGGGAATGAAATGTCACGGGGAGAGGGAATGAAATGACACAGGGAGAAGGGAATAAAATATCCCAAGGAGAGGGAATAAGATGTCACAGGGGGAGGGAATGAAATGTCACAGGTAGAAGGGAAAGAAATGTCATAGGAGGAGGGAATGAATTGTCACAGGGAGAAGGGAATAAAATGTCACAGGAAGAGGGAATAAAATGTCACAGGGAGAAGGGAATAAAATGTCACAGGGAGAAGGGAATAAAATGTAACAGGGAGAAGGAATAAAATGTCACAGGGAGAAGGGAATAAAATGTCACAGGGAGAAGGGAATAAAATGTCACAGGGAGAAGGGAATAAAATGTCACAGGGAGAAGGGAATAAAATGTCACAGGGAGAGAGAATAAAATGTCACAGGGAGAAGGAATAAAATGTCACAGGGAGAAGGGAATAAAATGTCACAGGGAGAAGGGAATAAAATGTAACAGGAAGAGGGAATAAAATGTCACATGGAGAAGGGAATAAAATGTCACAGGGCGAGAGAATAAAATGTCACAGGGAAAGGGAATGAAATGTCACAGGGAGAAGGAAATAAAATGTCACAGGGAGAAGGGAATAAAATGTCACAGGGAAAATGAAATAAAATATTACAGGGAGATGGAATAAAATTTCACAGGGAGAGGGAATAAAAAATCACAGGGAGAGGGAATAAAATGTCACATGGAGTGGGAATAAAATGTCACGGGGAGAGGGAATGAAATGACACAGGGAGAAGGGAATAAAATATCCCAAGGAGAGGGAATAAGATGTCACAGGGGGAGGGAATGAAATGTCACATGTAGAAGGGAAAGAAATGTCACAGGAAGAGGGAATGAATTGTCACAGGGAGAAGGGAGTAAAATGTCACAGGAAGAGGGAATAAAACGTCACAGGGAGAGGGAATGAAATGTCACAGTGAGAAGGGTATAAAATGTCACTAGGAGATGGGAATAAAATGTCAAAGGGAGTGGGAATAAAAAATCACTGCGAGAGGGAATAAAATGTCACAGGGAGAAGGGAAATAAAAGTCACAGGAAGAGGGAATAATATTTAACAGCAAGAGGGAATAAAATGTCACGGGGATAGAGAATGAAATGTCAAAGGGGGAGGGAATGAAATGTCACAGGGAGAGGGCATGAAATGTCACAGGGAGAAGGGAATAAAATGTCACAGGGAGAAGGGAATAAACTGTCACAGGTAGAGGGAATAAAATGTCACAGGGAGAGGGAATAAAATGTCACAGGGAGAAGGGAATAAAATGTCACAGAGAGAGGGAATAAAACGTCACGGAGAAGGGAATAAAATGTTACAGGAAGAGGGAATAAAATGTCACAGGGAGAAGGGAATAAAATGTCACAGGGCGAGAGAATAAAAAGTCACAGGGAGAAGGAATAAAATGTCACAGGGAGAAGGGAATAAAATGTCACAGGGAGAAGGGAATAAAATGTCACAGGGAGAATGAAATAAAATATTACAGGGAGATGTAATAAAATTTCACATGGAGAGGGAATAAAAAATCACAGGGAGTGGGAATAAAATGTCACGGGGAGAGGGAATGAAACGACACAGGGAGAAGGGAATAAAATATCCCAAGGAGAGGGAATAAGATGTCACAGGGGGAGGGAATGAAATGTCACAGGTAGAAGGGAAAGAAATGTCACAGGAAGAGGGAATAAAACGTCACAGGGAGAGGGAATGAAATGTCACAGTGAGAAGGGAATAAAATGTCACTAGGAGATGGGAATAAAATGTCAAAGGGAGTGGGAATAAAATGTCACAGGGAGAAGGAAATAAAATATCACAGCGAGAAGGAATAAAATTTCACAGGGAGAGGGAATAAAAAATCACAGCGAGAGGGAATAAAATGTCACAGGGAGAAGGGAATAAAAAGTCACAGGAAGAGGGAATAATATTTAACAGCGAGAGGGAATAAAATGTCACGGGGATAGAGAATGAAATGTCAAAGGGGGAGGGAATGAAATGTCACAGGGAGAGGTAATGAAATGTCACAGGGTGAGGGAATGAAATGTCACGGGGATAGAGAATGAAATGTCAAAGGGGGAGGGAATAAAATGTCACAGGGAGAGGGAATGAAATGTCACAGGGAGAAGGGAATAAAATGTCACAGGGAGAAGGGAATAAAATGTCACAGGGAGAAGGGAATAAACTGTCACAGGGAGATGGAATAAAATGTCACAGGGAGAGGGAATAAAATGTCACAGGGAGAAGGGAAAAAAATGTCACAGGGAGAGGGAATAAAATGTCACAGGGAGAAGGAAAAGAAATGTCATAGGAGGAGGGAATGAATTGTCACAGGGAGAAGGGAATAAAATGTCACAGGAAGAGGGAATAAAACGTCACAGGGAGAGGGAATGAAATGTCACAGTGAGAAGGGAATAAAATGTCACAGGGAGAAGGAAATAAAATATCACAGGGAAGAGGAATAAAATGTCACAGGGAGAGGGAATAAAAAATCAAAGGGAGTAGGAATAAAATGTCACAGGGAGAAGGGAATAAAAAGTCACAGGAAGAGGGAATAAAATGTCACAGGGAGAAGGGAATAAAATGTCACAGGGCGAGAGAATAAAATGTCAGAGGGAGAAGGAATAAAAGGTCACAGGGAGAAGGGAATAAAATGTCACAGGGAGAAGGGAATAAAATGTCACAGGGAGAAGGGAATAAAATGTAACAGGGAGAAGGAATAAAATGTCACAGGGAGAATGGAATAAAATGTCACAGGGCGAGAGAATAAAATGTCACAGGGAGAAGGAATAAAATGTCACAGGGAGAATGAAATAAAATATTACAGGGAGATGGAATAAAATTTCACAGGGAGAGTGAATAAAAAATCACAGGGAGAGGGAATAAAATGTCACAGGGAGTGGGAATAAAATGTCACGGGGAGAGGGAATGAAATGACACAGGGAGAAGGGACTAAAATATCCCAAGGAGAGGGAATAAGATGTCACAGGGGGAGGGAATGAAATGTCACAGGTAGAAGGGAAAGAAATGTCATAGGAGGAGGGAATGAATTGTCACAGGGAGAAGGGAATAAAATGTCACAGGAAGAGGGAATAAAACGTCACAGGGAGAGGGAATGAAATGTCACAGTGAGAAGGGAATAAAATGTCACAGGGAGAAGGAAATAAAATATCACAGCGAGAGGGAATAAAATGTCACAGGGAGAAGGGAATAAAAAGTCACAGGAAGAGGGAATAATATTTAACAGCGAGAGGGAATAAAATGTCACGGGGATAGAGAATGAAATGTCAAAGGGGGAGGGAATGAAATGTCACAGGGAGAGGGAATGAAATGTCACAGGGTGAGGGAATGAAATGTCACGGGGATAGAGAATGAAATGTCAATGGGGGAGGGAATGAAATGTCACAGGGAGAGGGAATGAAATGTCACGGGGAGAGGGAATGAAATGACACAGGGAGAAGGGAATAAAATATCCCAAGGAGAGGGAATAAGATGTCACAGGGGGAGGGAATGAAATGTCACAGGTAGAAGGGAAAGAAATGTCATAGGAGGAGGGAATGAATTGTCACAGGGAGAAGGGAATAAAATGTCACAGGAAGAGGGAATAAAATGTCACAGGGAGAAGGGAATAAAATGTCACAGGGAGAAGGGAATAAAATGTAACAGGGAGAAGGAATAAAATGTCACAGGGAGAAGGGAATAAAATGTCACAGGGAGAAGGGAATAAAATGTCACAGGGAGAAGGGAATAAAATGTCACAGGGAGAAGGGAATAAAATGTCACAGGGAGAGAGAATAAAATGTCTCAGGGAGAAGGAATAAAATGTCACAGGGAGAAGGGAATAAAATGTCACAGGGAGAAGGGAATAAAATGTAACAGGAAGAGGGAATAAAATGTCACAGGGAGAAGGGAATAAAATGTCACAGGGCGAGAGAATAAAATGTCACAGGGAAAGGGAATGAAATGTCACAGGGAGAAGTAAATAAAATGTCACAGGGAGAAGGGAATAAAATGTCACAGGGAAAATGAAATAAAATATTACAGGGAGATGGAATAAAATTTCACAGGGAGAAGGGAATAAAATGTCACAGGGAGAAGGGAATAAAATGTAACAGGAAGAGGGAATAAAATGTCACATGGAGAAGGGAATAAAATGTCACAGGGCGAGAGAATAAAATGTCACAGGGAAAGGGAATGAAATGTCACAGGGAGAAGGAAATAAAATGTCACAGGGAGAAGGGAATAAAATGTCACAGGGAAAATGAAATAAAATATTACAGGGAGATGGAATAAAATTTCACAGGGAGAGGGAATAAAAAATCACAGGGAGAGGGAATAAAATGTCACATGGAGTGGGAATAAAATGTCACGGGGAGAGGGAATGAAATGACACAGGGAGAAGGGAATAAAATATCCCAAGGAGAGGGAATAAGATGTCACAGGGGGAGGGAATGAAATGTCACATGTAGAAGGGAAAGAAATGTCACAGGAAGAGGGAATGAATTGTCACAGGGAGAAGGGAGTAAAATGTCACAGGAAGAGGGAATAAAACGTCACAGGGAGAGGGAATGAAATGTCACAGTGAGAAGGGTATAAAATGTCACTAGGAGATGGGAATAAAATGTCAAAGGGAGTGGGAATAAAAAATCACTGCGAGAGGGAATAAAATGTCACAGGGAGAAGGGAAATAAAAGTCACAGGAAGAGGGAATAATATTTAACAGCAAGAGGGAATAAAATGTCACGGGGATAGAGAATAAAATGTCACAGGGAGAAGGGAATAAAATGTCACAGGGAGAAGGGAATAAACTGTCACAGGTAGAGGGAATAAAATGTCACAGGGAGAGGGAATAAAATGTCACAGGGAGAAGGGAATAAAATGTCACAGAGAGAGGGAATAAAATGTCACGGAGAAGGGAATAAAATGTTACAGGAAGAGGGAATAAAATGTCACAGGGAGAAGGGAATAAAATGTCACAGGGCGAGAGAATAAAAAGTCACAGGGAGAAGGAATAAAATGTCACAGGGAGAAGGGAATAAAATGTCACAGGGAGAAGGGAATAAAATGTCACAGGGAGAATGAAATAAAATATTACAGGGAGATGTAATAAAATTTCACATGGAGAGGGAATAAAAAATCACAGGGAGTGGGAATAAAATGTCACGGGGAGAGGGAATGAAACGACACAGGGAGAAGGGAATAAAATATCCCAAGGAGAGGGAATAAGATGTCACAGGGGGAGGGAATGAAATGTCACAGGTAGAAGGGAAAGAAATGTCACAGGAAGAGGGAATAAAACGTCACAGGGAGAGGGAATGAAATGTCACAGTGAGAAGGGAATAAAATGTCACTAGGAGATGGGAATAAAATGTCAAAGGGAGTGGGAATAAAATGTCACAGGGAGAAGGAAATAAAATATCACAGCGAGAAGGAATAAAATTTCACAGGGAGAGGGAATAAAAAATCACAGCGAGAGGGAATAAAATGTCACAGGGAGAAGGGAATAAAAAGTCACAGGAAGAGGGAATAATATTTAACAGCGAGAGGGAATAAAATGTCACGGGGATAGAGAATGAAATGTCAAAGGGGGAGGGAATGAAATGTCACAGGGAGAGGTAATGAAATGTCACAGGGTGAGGGAATGAAATGTCACGGGGATAGAGAATGAAATGTCAAAGGGGGAGGGAATAAAACGTCACAGGGAGAGGGAATGAAATGTCACAGTGAGAAGGGAATAAAATGTCACAGGGAGAAGGAAATAAAATATCACAGGGAAGAGGAATAAAATGTCACAGGGAGAGGGAATAAAAAATCAAAGGGAGTAGGAATAAAATGTCACAGGGAGAAGGGAATAAAAAGTCACAGGAAGAGGGAATAAAATGTCACAGGGAGAAGGGAATAAAATGTCACAGGGCGAGAGAATAAAATGTCAGAGGGAGAAGGAATAAAAGGTCACAGGGAGAAGGGAATAAAATGTCAAAGGGAGAAGGGAATAAAATGTAACAGGGAGAGGGAATGAAATGTCACAGGGAGAAGGGAATAAAATGTCACAGGGAGAAGGGAATAAAATGTAACAGGGAGAAGGAATAAAATGTCACAGGGAGAATGGAATAAAATGTCACAGGGCGAGAGAATAAAATATCACAGGGAGAAGGAATAAAATGTCACAGGGAGAATGAAATAAAATATTACAGGGAGATGGAATAAAATTTCACAGGGAGAGTGAATAAAAAATCACAGGGAGAGGGAATAAAATGTCACAGGGAGTGGGAATAAAATGTCACGGGGAGAGGGAATGAAATGACACAGGGAGAAGGGACTAAAATATCCCAAGGAGAGGGAATAATATGTCACAGGGGGAGGGAATGAAATGTCACAGGTAGAAGGGAAAGAAATGTCATAGGAGGAGGGAATGAATTGTCACAGGGAGAAGGGAATAAAATGTCACAGGAAGAGGGAATAAAACGTCACAGGGAGAGGGAATGAAATGTCACAGTGAGAAGGGAATAAAATGTCACTAGGAGATGGGAATAAAATGTCAAAGGGAGTGGGAATAAAATGTCACAGGGAGAAGGAAATAAAATATCACAGCGAGAGGGAATAAAATGTCACAGGGAGAAGGGAATAAAAAGTCACAGGAAGAGGGAATAATATTTAACAGCGAGAGGGAATAAAATGTCACGGGGATAGAGAATGAAATGTCAAAGGGGGAGGGAATGAAATGTCACAGGGAGAGGGAATGAAATGTCACAGGGTGAGGGAATGAAATGTCACGGGGATAGAGAATGAAATGTCAATGGGGGAGGGAATGAAATGTCACAGGGAGAGGGAATGAAATGTCACGGGGAGAGGGAATGAAATGACACAGGGAGAAGGGAATAAAATATCCCAAGGAGAGGGAATAAGATGTCACAGGGGGAGGGAATGAAATGTCACAGGTAGAAGGGAAAGAAATGTCATAGGAGGAGGGAATGAATTGTCACAGGGAGAAGGGAATAAAATGTCACAGGAAGAGGGAATAAAATGTCACAGGGAGAAGGGAATAAAATGTCACAGGGAGAAGGGAATAAAATGTAACAGGGAGAAGGAATAAAATGTCACAGGGAGAAGGGAATAAAATGTCACAGGGAGAAGGGAATAAAATGTCACAGGGAGAAGGGAATAAAATGTCACAGGGAGAAGGGAATAAAATGTCACAGGGAGAGAGAATAAAATGTCACAGGGAGAAGGAATAAAATGTCACAGGGAGAAGGGAATAAAATGTCACAGGGAGAAGGGAATAAAATGTAACAGGAAGAGGGAATAAAATGTCACAGGGAGAAGGGAATAAAATGTCACAGGGCGAGAGAATAAAATGTCACAGGGAAAGGGAATGAAATGTCACAGGGAGAAGGAAATAAAATGTCACAGGGAGAAGGGAATAAAATGTCACAGGGAAAATGAAATAAAATATTACAGGGAGATGGAATAAAATTTCACAGGGAGAGGGAATAAAAAATCACAGGGAGAGGGAATAAAATGTCACATGGAGTGGGAATAAAATGTCACGGGGAGAGGGAATGAAATGACACAGGGAGAAGGGAATAAAATGTCAAAGGGAGAAGGGAATAAAATGTAACAGGGAGAGGGAATGAAATGTCACAGGGAGAAGGGAATAAAATGTCACAGGGAGAAGGGAATAAAATGTAACAGGGAAAAGGAATAAAATGTCACAGGGAGAAGGGAATAAAATGTCACAGGGAGAAGGGAATAAAATGTCACAGGGAGAATGGAATAAAATGTCACAGGGCGAGAGAATAAAATGTCACAGGGAGAAGGAATAAAATGTCACAGGGAGAAGGGAATAAAATGTCACAGGGCGAGAGAATAAAATGTCACAGGGAGAGGGAATGAAATGTCACAGGGAGAAGGAAATAAAATGTCACAGGGAGAAGGGAATAAAATGTCACAGGGAGAATGAAATAAAATATTACAGGGAGATGGAATAAAATTTCACAGGGAGAGTGAATAAAAAATCACAGGGAGAGGGAATAAAATGTCACAGGGAGTGGGAATAAAATGTCACGTGGAGAGGGGACTAAAATATCCCAAGGAGAGGGAATAAGATGTCACAGGGGGAGGTAATGAAATGTCACAGGTAGAAGGGAAAGAAATGTCACAGGAAGAGGGAATGAATTGTCACAGGGAGAAGGGAATAAAATGTCACAGGAAGAGGGAATAAAACGTCACAGGGAGAGGGAATGAAATGTCACAGTGAGAAGGGAATAAAATGTCACTAGGAGATGGGAATAAAATGTCAAAGGGAGTGGGAATAAAATGTCACAGGGAGAAGGAAATAAAATATCACAGGGAGAAGGAATAAAATTTCACAGCGAGAGGGAATAAAAAATCACAGCGAGAGGGAATAAAATGTCACAGGGAGAAGGGAATAAAAAGTCAGAGGAAGAGGGAATAATATTTAACAGCGAGAGGGAATAAAATGTCACGGGGATTGAGAATTAAAAGTCAAAGGGGGAGGGAATGAAATGTCACAGGGAGAGGGCATGAAATGTCACAGGGAGAGGGAATAAAATGTCACAGGGAGAAGGGAATAAAATGTCACAGGGAGAGGGAATAAAATGTCACGGAGAAGGGAATAAAATGTTACAGGAAGAGGGAATAAAATGTCACAGGGAGAAGGGAATAAAATGTCACAGGGCGAGAGAATAAAATGTCACAGGGAGAAGGAATAAAATGTCACAGGGAGAAGGGAATAAAATGTCACAGGGAGAAGGGAATAAATTGTCACAGGGAGAATGAAATAAAATATTACAGGGAGATGTAATAAAATTTCACATGGAGAGGGAATAAAAAATCACATGGAGTGGGAATAAAATGTCACGGGGAGAGGGAATGAAACGACACAGGGAGAAGGGAATAAAATATCCCAACGAGAGGGAATAAGATGTCACAGGGGGAGGGAATGAAATGTCACAGGTAGAAGGGAAAGAAATGTCACAGGAGGAGGGAATGAATTGTCACAGGGAGAAGGGAATAAAATGTTACAGGAAGAGGGAATAAAATGTCAGAGGGAGAAGGAAATAAAATGTCACAGGGAGAAGGGAATAAAATGTCACCGGGAGAGGGAATAAAATGTCACAGGGAGAGGGAATAAAATGTCAAAGGGAGAAGGAAATAAAATGTCACAAGGAGAAGGGAACAAAATGTCACAGGGAGAGGAAATAAAATGTCACAGGGAGAAGGGAAAAAATGTCAAAGTGAGAAGGGAATAAAATGTCACAGGGAGAAGGAATAAAATGTCACAGGGAGAAAGGAATAAAATTTCACAGGGAGAGGGAATAAAATGTCACAGGGAGAAGGGAATAAAATGTCACAGGGAGAGGGAATAAAATGTCACAGGGAGATAGAATAAAATGTCACAGGGAGAAGGAAATAAAATGTCACAGGGAGAAGGGAATAAAATGTCACAGGGAGAATGAAATAAAATATTACAGGGAGATGGAATAAAATTTCACAGGGAGAGGGAATAAAAAATCACAGCGAGAGGGAATAAAATGTCACAGGGAGAAGGGAATAAAAAGTCACAGGAAGAGGGAATAATATTTAACAGCTAGAGGGAATAAAATGTCACGGGGATAGAGAATGAAATGTCAAAGGGGGTGGGAATGAAATGTCACAGGGAGAGGGAATGAAATGTCACAGGGTGAGGGAATGAAATGTCACGGGGATAGAGAATGAAATGTCAAAGGGGGAGGGAATGAAATGTCACAGGGAGAGGGAATGAAATGTCACGGGGAGAGGGAATGAAATGACACAGGGAGAAGGGAATAAAATATCCCAAGGAGAGGGAATAAGATGTCACAGGGGGAGGGAATGAAATGTCACAGGTAGAAGGGAAAGAAATGTCATAGGAGGAGGGAATGAATTGTCACAGGGAGAAGGGAATAAAATGTCACAGGAAGAGGGAATAAAATGTCACAGGGAGAAGGGAATAAAATGTCTCAGGGAGAAGGGAATAAAATGTCACAGGGAGAAGGGAATAAAATGTAACAGGAAGAGGGAATAAAATGTCACAGGGAGAAGGGAATAAAATGTCACAGGGAGAAGGGAATAAAATGTCACAGGGAGAAGGGAATAAAATGTCACAGGGAGAAGGGAATAAAATGTCACAGGGAGAAGGGAATAAAATGTCACAGGGAAAATGAAATAAAATATTACAGGGAGATGGAATAAAATTTCACAGGGAGAGGGAATAAAAAATCACAGGGAGAGGGAATAAAATGTCACATGGAGTGGGAATAAAATGTCACGGGGAGAGGGAATGAAATGACACAGGGAGAAGGGAATAAAATATCCCAAGGAGAGGGAATAAGATGTCACAGGGGGAGGGAATGAAATGTCACATGTAGAAGGGAAAGAAATGTCACAGGAAGAGGGAATGAATTGTCACAGGGAGAAGGGAGTAAAATGTCACAGGAAGAGGGAATAAAACGTCACAGGGAGAGGGAATGAAATGTCACAGTGAGAAGGGTATAAAATGTCACTAGGAGATGGGAATAAAATGTCAAAGGGAGTGGGAATAAAAAATCACTGCGAGAGGGAATAAAATGTCACAGGGAGAAGGGAAATAAAAGTCACAGGAAGAGGGAATAATATTTAACAGCAAGAGGGAATAAAATGTCACGGGGATAGAGAATGAAATGTCAAAGGGGGAGGGAATGAAATGTCACAGGGAGAGGGCATGAAATGTCACAGGGAGAAGGGAATAAAATGTCACAGGGAGAAGGGAATAAAATGTCACAGGGAGAAGGGAATAAACTGTCACAGGTAGAGGGAATAAAATGTCACAGGGAGAGGGAATAAAATGTCACAGGGAGAAGGGAATAAAATGTCACAGAGAGAGGGAATAAAATGTCACGGAGAAGGGAATAAAATGTTACAGGAAGAGGGAATAAAATGTCACAGGGAGAAGGGAATAAAATGTCACAGGGCGAGAGAATAAAAAGTCACAGGGAGAAGGAATAAAATGTCACAGGGAGAAGGGAATAAAATGTCACAGGGAGAAGGGAATAAAATGTCACAGGGAGAATGAAATAAAATATTACAGGGAGATGTAATAAAATTTCACATGGAGAGGGAATAAAAAATCACAGGGAGTGGGAATAAAATGTCACGGGGAGAGGGAATGAAACGACACAGGGAGAAGGGAATAAAATATCCCAAGGAGAGGGAATAAGATGTCACAGGGGGAGGGAATGAAATGTCACAGGTAGAAGGGAAAGAAATGTCACAGGAAGAGGGAATAAAACGTCACAGGGAGAGGGAATGAAATGTCACAGTGAGAAGGGAATAAAATGTCACTAGGAGATGGGAATAAAATGTCAAAGGGAGTGGGAATAAAATGTCACAGGGAGAAGGAAATAAAATATCACAGCGAGAAGGAATAAAATTTCACAGGGAGAGGGAATAAAAAATCACAGCGAGAGGGAATAAAATGTCACAGGGAGAAGGGAATAAAAAGTCACAGGAAGAGGGAATAATATTTAACAGCGAGAGGGAATAAAATGTCACGGGGATAGAGAATGAAATGTCAAAGGGGGAGGGAATGAAATGTCACAGGGAGAGGTAATGAAATGTCACAGGGTGAGGGAATGAAATGTCACGGGGATAGAGAATGAAATGTCAAAGGGGGAGGGAATAAAATGTCACAGGGAGAGGGAATGAAATGTCACAGGGAGAAGGGAATAAAATGTCACAGGGAGAAGGGAATAAACTGTCACAGGGAGATGGAATAAAATGTCACAGGGAGAGGGAATAAAATGTCACAGGGAGAAGGGAAAAAAATGTCACAGGGAGAGGGAATAAAATGTCACAGGGAGAAGGAAAAGAAATGTCATAGGAGGAGGGAATGAATTGTCACAGGGAGAAGGGAATAAAATGTCACAGGAAGAGGGAATAAAACGTCACAGGGAGAGGGAATGAAATGTCACAGTGAGAAGGGAATAAAATGTCACAGGGAGAAGGAAATAAAATATCACAGGGAAGAGGAATAAAATGTCACAGGGAGAGGGAATAAAAAATCAAAGGGAGTAGGAATAAAATGTCACAGGGAGAAGGGAATAAAAAGTCACAGGAAGAGGGAATAAAATGTCACAGGGAGAAGGGAATAAAATGTCACAGGGCGAGAGAATAAAATGTCAGAGGGAGAAGGAATAAAAGGTCACAGGGAGAAGGGAATAAAATGTCAAAGGGAGAAGGGAATAAAATGTAACAGGGAGAGGGAATGAAATGTCACAGGGAGAAGGGAATAAAATGTCACAGGGAGAAGGGAATAAAATGTAACAGGGAGAAGGAATAAAATGTCACAGGGAGAAGGGAATAAAATGTCACAGGGAGAATGGAATAAAATGTCACAGGGCGAGAGAATAAAATGTCACAGGGAGAAGGAATAAAATGTCACAGGGAGAATGAAATAAAATATTACAGGGAGATGGAATAAAATTTCACAGGGAGAGTGAATAAAAAATCACAGGGAGAGGGAATAAAATGTCACAGGGAGTGGGAATAAAATGTCACGGGGAGAGGGAATGAAATGACACAGGGAGAAGGGACTAAAATATCCCAAGGAGAGGGAATAAGATGTCACAGGGGGAGGGAATGAAATGTCACAGGTAGAAGGGAAAGAAATGTCATAGGAGGAGGGAATGAATTGTCACAGGGAGAAGGGAATAAAATGTCACAGGAAGAGGGAATAAAACGTCACAGGGAGAGGGAATGAAATGTCACAGTGAGAAGGGAATAAAATGTCACTAGGAGATGGGAATAAAATGTCAAATGGAGTGGGAATAAAATGTCACAGGGAGAAGGAAATAAAATATCACAGGGAGAAGGAATAAAATTTCACAGCGAGAGGGAATAAAAAATCACAGCGAGAGGGAATAAAATGTCACAGGGAGAAGGGAATAAAAAGTCAGAGGAAGAGGGAATAATATTTAACAGCGAGAGGGAATAAAATGTCACGGGGATTGAGAATTAAAAGTCAAAGGGGGAGGGAATGAAATGTCACAGGGAGAGGGCATGAAATGTCACAGGGAGAGGGAATAAAATGTCACAGGGAGAAGGGAATAAAATTTCACAAGGAGAGGGAATAAAATGTCACGGAGATGGGAATAAAATGTTACAGGAAGAGGGAATAAAATGTCACAGGGAGAAGGGAATAAAATGTCACAGGGCAAGAGAATAAAATGTCACAGGGAGAAGGAATAAAATGTCACAGGGAGAAGGGAATAAAATGTCACAGGGAGAAGGGAATAAATTGTTACAGGGAGAATGAAATAAAATATTACAGGGAGATGTAATAAAATTTCACATGGAGAGGGTATAAAAAATCACATGGAGTGGGAATAAAATGTCACGGGGAGAGGGAATGAAACGACACAGGGAGAAGGGAATAAAATATCCCAACGAGAGGGAATAAGATGTCACAGGGGGAGGGAATGAAATGTCACAGGTAGAAGGGAAATAAATGTCACAGGAAGAGGGAATGAATTGTCACAGGGAGAAGGGAATAAAATGTCACATGGTGAGGGAATAAAATGTCACAGGGAGAAGGAAATAAAATGTCACAGGGAGAAGGGAATAAAATGTCACCGGGAGAGGGAATAAAATGTCACAGGGAGAGGGAATAAAATGTCAAAGGGAGAAGGAAATAAAATGTCACAAGGAGAAGGGAACAAAATGTCACAGGGAGAGGAAATAAAATGTCACAGGGAGAAGGGAAAAAATGTCAAAGTGAGAAGGGAATAAAATGTCACAGGGAGAAGGAATAAAATGTCACAGGGAGAAGGGAATAAAATTTCACAGGGAGAGGGAATAAAATGTCACAGGGAGAAGGGAATAAAATGTCACAGGGAGAGGGAATAAAATGTCACAGGGAGATAGAATAAAATGTCACAGGGAGAAGGAAATAAAATGTCACAGGGAGAAGGGAATAAAATGTCACAGGGAGAATGAAATAAAATATTACAGGGAGATGGAATAAAATTTCACAGGGAGAGGGAATAAAAAATCACAGCGAGAGGGAATAAAATGTCACAGGGAGAAGGGAATAAAAAGTCACAGGAAGAGGGAATAATATTTAACAGCGAGAGGGAATAAAATGTCACGGGGATAGAGAATGATATGTCAAAGGGGGAGGGAATGAAATGTCACAGGGAGAGGGAATGAAATGTCACAGGGTGAGGGAATGAAATGTCACGGGGATAGAGAATGAAATGTCAAAGGGGGAGGGAATGAAATGTCACAGGGAGAGGGAATGAAATGTCACGGGGAGAGGGAATGAAATGACACAGGGAGAAGGGAATAAAATATCCCAAGGAGAGGGAATAAGATGTCACAGGGGGAGGGAATGAAATGTCACAGGTAGAAGGGAAAGAAATGTCATAGGAGGAGGGAATGAATTGTCACAGGGAGAAGGGAATAAAATGTCACAGGAAGAGGGAATAAAACGTCACATGGAGAGGGAATGAAATGTCACAGTGAGAAGGGAATAAAATGTCACTAGGAGATGGGAATAAAATGTCAAAGGGAGTGGGAATAAAATGTCACAGGGAGAAGGAAATAAAATATCAAAGGGAGAAGGAATAAAATTTCACAGGGAGAGGGAATAAAAAATCACAGCGAGAGGGAATAAAATGTCACAGGGAGAAGGGAATAAAAAGTCACAGGAAGAGGGAATAATATTTAACAGCGAGAGGGAATAAAATGTCACGGGGATAGAGAATGAAATGTCAAAGGGGGAGGGAATGAAATGTCACAGGGAGAGGGAATGAAATGTCACAGGGTGAGGGAATGAAATGTCACGAGGATAGAGAATGAAATGTCAAAGGGGGGAGGGAATGAAATGTCACAGGGAGAGGGAATGAAATGTCACAGCGAGAAGGGAATAAAATGTCACAGGGAGAGGGAATGAAATGACACAGTGAAAAGGGAATAAAATGTCACAGGGAGAAGGAAATAAAATATCATAGGGAAGAGGAATAAAATGTCACAGGGAGAGGGAATAAAAAATCAAAGGGAGTGGGAATAAAATGTCACAGGGAGAAGGGAATAAAAAGTCACAGGAAGAGGGAATAAAATGTCACAGGGAGAAGGGAATAAAATGTCACAGGGCGAGAGAATAAAATGTCACAGGGAGAAGGAATAAAATGTCACAGGGAGAAGGGAATAAAATGTCACAGGGAGAAGGGAATAAAATGTAACAGGGAGAGGGAATGAAATGTCACAGGGAGAAGGGAATAAAATGTCACAGGGAGAAGGGAATAAAATGTAACAGGGAGAAGGAATAAAATGTCACAGGGAGAAGGGAATAAAATGTCACAGGGAGAAGGGAATAAAATGTCACAGGGAGAAGGGAATAAAATGTCACAGGGAGAAGGGAATAAAATGTCACAGGGAGAGAGAATAAAATGTCACAGGGAGAAGGAATAAAATGTCACAGGGAGAAGGGAATAAAATGTCACAGGGAGAAGGGAATAAAATGTAACAGGAAGAGGGAATAAAATGTCACAGGGAGAAGGGAATAAAATGTCACAGGGCGAGAGAATAAAATGTCACAGGGAGAGGGAATGAAATGTCACAGGGAGAAGGAAATAAAATGTCACAGGGAAAATGAAATAAAATATTACAGGGAGATGGAATAAAATTTCACAGGGAGAGGGAATAAAAAATCACAGGGAGAGGGAATAAAATGTCACATGGAGTGGGAATAAAATGTCACGGGGAGAAGGGAATAAAATGTGACAGGGCGAGAGAATAAAATGTCACAGGGAGAAGGGATAAAATGTCACAGGGAGAAGGGAATAAAATGTCACAGGGAGAAGGGAATAAAATGTCACAGGGAGAATGAAATAAAATATTACAGGGAGATGTAATAAAATTTGACATGGAGAGGGAATAAAAAATCACAGGGAGTGGGAATAAAATGTCACGGGGAGAGGGAATGAAACGACACAGGGAGAAGGGAATAAAATATCCCAAGGAGAGGGAATAAGATGTCACAGGGGGAGGGAATGAAATGTCACAGGTAGAAGGGAAAGAAATGTCACAGGAAGAGGGAATAAAACGTCACAGGGAGAGGGAATGAAATGTCACAGTGAGAAGGGAATAAAATGTCACTAGGAGATGGGAATAAAATGTCAAAGGGAGTGGGAATAAAATGTCACAGGGAGAAGGAAATAAAATATCACAGCGAGAAGGAATAAAATTTCACAGGGAGAGGGAATAAAAAATCACAGCGAGAGGGAATAAAATGTCACAGGGAGAAGGGAATAAAAAGTCACAGGAAGAGGGAATAATATTTAACAGCGAGAGGGAATAAAATGTCACGGGGATAGAGAATGAAATTTCAAAGGGGGAGGGAATGAAATGTCACAGGGAGAGGTAATGAAATGTCACAGGGTGAGGGAATGAAATGTCACGGGGATAGAGAATGAAATGTCAAAGGGGGAGGGAATAAAATGTCACAGGGAGAGGGAATGAAATGTCACAGGGAGAAGGGAATAAAATGTCACAGGGAGATGGAATAAAATGTCACAGGGAGAGGGAATAAAATGTCACAGGGAGAGGGAATAAAATGTCACAGGGAGAAGGGAAAAAAATGTCACAGGGAGAGGGAATAAAATGTCACAGGGAGAAGGGAAAGAAATGTCATAGGAGGAGGGAATGAATTGTCACAGGGAGAAGGGAATAAAATGTCACAGGAAGAGGGAAGAAAACGTCACAGGGAGAGGGAATGAAATGTCACAGTGAGAAGGGAATAAAATGTCACAGGGAGAAGGAAATAAAATATCACAGGGAAGAGGAATAAAATGTCACAGGGAGAGGGAATAAAAAATCAAAGGGAGTAGGAATAAAATGTCACAGGGAGAAGGGAATAAAAAGTCACAGGAAGAGGGAATAAAATGTCACAGGGAGAAGGGAATAAAATGTCACAGGGCGAGAGAATAAAATGTCAGAGGGTGAAGGAATAAAAGGTCACAGGGAGAAGGGAATAAAATGTCAAAGGGAGAAGGGAATAAAATGTAACAGGGAGAGGGAATGAAATGTCACAGGGAGAAGGGAATAAAATGTCACAGGGAGAAGGGAATAAAATGTAACAGGGAGAAGGAATAAAATGTCACAGGGAGAAGGGAATAAAATGTCACAGGGAGAAGGGAATAAAATGTCACAGGGAGAATGGAATAAAATGTCACAGGGCGAGAGAATAAAATGTCACAGGGAGAAGGAATAAAATGTCACAGGGAGAAGGGAATAAAATGTCACAGGGCGAGAGAATAAAATGTCACAGGGAGAGGGAATGAAATGTCACAGGGAGAAGGAAATAAAATGTCACAGGGAGAAGGGAATAAAATGTCACAGGGAGAATGAAATAAAATATTACAGGGAGATGGAATAAAATTTCACAGGGAGAGTGAATAAAAAATCACAGGGAGAGTGAATAAAATGTCACAGGGAGTGGGAATAAAATGTCACGGGGAGAGGGAATGAAATGACACAGGGAGAAGGGACTAAAATATCCCAAGGAGAGGGAATAAGATGTCACAGGGGGAGGGAATGAAATGTCACAGGTAGAAGGGAAAGAAATGTCACAGGAAGAGGGAATGAATTGTCACAGGGAAAAGGGAATAAAATGTCACAGGAAGAGGGAATAAAACGTCACAGGGAGAGGGAATGAAATGTCACAGTGAGAAGGGAATAAAATGTCACTAGGAGATGGGAATAAAATGTCAAAGGGAGTGGGAATAAAATGTCACAGGGAGAAGGAAATAAAATATCACAGGGAGAAGGAATAAAATTTCACAGCGAGAGGGAATAAAAAATCACAGCGAGAGGGAATAAAATGTCACAGGGAGAAGGGAATAAAAAGTCAGAGGAAGAGGGAATAATATTTAACAGCGAGAGGGAATAAAATGTCACGGGGATTGAGAATTAAAAGTCAAAGGGGGAGGGAATGAAATGTCACAGGGAGAGGGCATGAAATGTCACAGGGAGATGGAATAAAATGTCACAGGGAGAAGGGAATAAAATGTCACAGGGAGAGGGAATAAAATGTCACGGAGAAGGGAATAAAATGTTACAGGAAGAGGGAATAAAATGTCACAGGGAGAAGGGAATAAAATGTCACAGGGCGAGAGAATAAAATGTCACAGGGAGAAGGAATAAAATGTCACAGGGAGAAGGGAATAAAATGTCACAGGGAGAAGGGAATAAATTGTCACAGGGAGAATGAAATAAAATATTACAGGGAGATGTAATAAAATTTCACATGGAGAGGGAATAAAAAATGACATGGAGTGGGAATAAAATGTCACGGGGAGAGGGAATGAAACGACACAGGGAGAAGGGAATAAAATATCCCAACGAGAGGGAATAAGATGTCACAGGGGGAGGGAATGAAATGTCACAGGTAGAAGGGAAAGAAATGTCACAGGGAGAGGGAATGAATTGTCACAGGGAGAAGGGAATAAAATGTCACATGGAGAGGGAATAAAATGTCACAGGGAGAAGGGAATAAAATGTTACAGGAAGAGGGAATAAAATGTCAGAGGGAGAAGGAAATAAAATGTCACAGGGAGAAGGGAATAAAATGTCACCGGGAGAGGGAATAAAATGTCACAGGGAGAGGGAATAAAATGTCAAAGGGAGAAGGAAATAAAATGTCACAAGGAGAAGGGAACAAAATGTCACAGGGAGAGGAAATAAAATGTCACAGGGAGAAGGGAAAAAATGTCAAAGTGAGAAGGGAATAAAATGTCACAGGGAGAAGGAATAAAATGTCACAGGGAGAAGGGAATAAAATTTCACAGGGAGAGGTAATAAAATGTCACAGGGAGAAGGGAATAAAATGTCACAGGGAGTGGGAATAAAATGTCACAGGGAGATAGAATAAAATGTCACAGGGAGAAGGAAATAAAATGTCACAGGGAGAAGGGAATAAAATGTCACAGGGAGAATGATATAAAATATTACAGGGAGATGGAATAAAATTTCACAGGGAGAGGGAATAAAAAATCACAGCGAGAGGGAATAAAATGTCACAGGGAGAAGAGAATAAAAAGTCACAGGAAGAGGGAATCATATTTAACAGCGAGAGGGAATAAAATGTCACGGGGATAGAGAATGAAATGTCAAAGGGGGAGGGAATGAAATGTCACAGGGAGAGGGAATGAAATGTCACAGGGTGAGGGAATGAAATGTCACGGGGATAGAGAATGAAATGTCAAAGGGGGAGGGAATGAAATGTCACAGGGAGAGGGAATGAAATGTCACGGGGAGAGGGAATGAAATGACACAGGGAGAAGGGAATAAAATATCCCAAGGAGAGGGAATAAGATGTCACAGGGGGAGGGAATGAAATGTCACAGGTAGAAGGGAAAGAAATGTCATAGGAGGAGGGAATGAATTGTCACAGGGAGAAGGGAATAAAATGTCACAGGAAGATGGAATAAAACGTCACAGGGAGAGGGAATGAAATGTCACAGTGAGAAGGGAATAAAATGTCACTAGGAGATGGGAATAAAATGTCAAAGGGAGTGGGAATAAAATGTCACAGGGAGAAGGAAATAAAATATCACAGGGAGAAGGAATAAAATTTCACAGGGAGAGGGAATAAAAAATCACAGCGAGAGGGAATAAAATGTGACAGGGAGAAGGGAATAAAAAGTCACAGGAAGAGGGAATAATATTTAACAGCGAGAGGGAATAAAATGTCACGGGGATAGAGAATGAAATGTCAAAGGGGGAGGGTATGAAATGTCACAGGGAGAGGGAATGAAATGTCACAGGGTGAGGGAATGAAATGTCACGGGGATAGAGAATGAAATGTCAAAGGGGGGAGGGAATGAAATGTCACAGGGAGAGGGAATGAAATGTCACAGCGAGAAGGGAATAAAATGTCACAGGGAGAGGGAATGAAATGACACAGTGAAAAGGGAATAAAATGTCACAGGGAGAAGGAAATAAAATATCATAGGGAAGAGGAATAAAATGTCACAGGGAGAGGGAATAAAAAATCAAAGGGAGTGGGAATAAAATGTCACAGGGAGAAGGGAATAAAAAGTCACAGGAAGAGGGAATAAAATGTCACAGGGAGAAGGGAATAAAATGTCACAGGGCGAGAGAATAAAATGTCACAGGGAGAAGGAATGAAATGTCACAGGGAGAAGGGAATAAAATGTCACAGGGAGAAGGGAATAAAATGTAACAGGGAGAGGGAATGAAATGTCACAGGGAGAAGGGAATAAAATGTCACAGGGAGAAGGGAATAAAATGTAACAGGGAGAAGGAATAAAATGTCACAGGGAGAAGGGAATAAAATGTCACAGGGAGAAGGGAATAAAATGTCACAGGGAGAAGGGAATAAAATGTCACAGGGAGAAGGGAATAAAATGTCACAGGGAGAGAGAATAAAATGTCACAGGGAGAAGGAATAAAATGTCACAGGGAGAAGGGAATAAAATGTCACAGGGAGAAGGGAATAAAATGTAACAGGAAGAGGGAATAAAATGTCACAGGGAGAGGGAATAAAATGTCACAGGGCGAGAGAATAAAATGTCACAGGGAGAGGGAATGAAATGTCACAGGGAGAAGGAAATAAAATGTCACAGGGAAAATGAAATAAAATATTACAGGGAGATGGAATAAAATTTCACAGGGAGAGGGAATAAAAAATCACAGGGAGAGGGAATAAAATGTCACATGGAGTGGGAATAAAATGTCACGGGGAGAGGGAATGAAATGACACAGGGAGAAGGGAATAAAATATCCCAAGGAGAGGGAATAAGATGTCACAGGGGGAGGGAATGAAATGTCACAGGTAGAAGTGAAAGAAATGTCACAGGAAGAGGGAATGAATTGTCACAGGGAGAAGGGAGTAAAATGTCACAGGAAGAGGGAATAAAACGTCACAGGGAGAGGGAATGAAATGTCACAGTGAGAAGGGTATAAAATGTCACTAGGAGATGGGAATAAAATGTCAAAGGGAGTGGGAATAAAAAATCACTGCGAGAGGGAATAAAATGTCACAGGGAGAAGGGAATAAAAAGTCACAGGAAGAGGGAATAATATTTATCAGCAAGAGGGAATAAAATGTCACGGGGATAGAGAATGAAATGTCAAAGGGGGAGGGAATGAAATGTCACAGGGAGAGGGCATGAAATGTCACAGGGAGAAGGGAATAAAATGTCACAGGGAGAAGGGAATAAAATGTCACAGGGAGAAGGGAATAAACTGTCACAGGTAGAGGGAATAAAATGTCACAGGGAGAGGGAATAAAATGTCACAGGGAGAAGGGAATAAAATGTCACAGAGAGAGGGAATAAAATGTCACGGAGAAGGGAATAAAATGTTACAGGAAGAGGGAATAAAATGTCACAGGGAGAAGGGAATAAAATGTCACAGGGCGAGAGAATAAAATGTCACAGGGAGAAGGAATAAAATGTCACAGGGAGAAGGGAATAAAATGTCACAGGGAGAAGGGAATAAAATGTCACAGGGAGAATGAAATAAAATATTACAGGGAGATGTAATAATATTTCACATGGAGAGGGAATAAAAAATCACAGGGAGTGGGAATAAAATGTCACGGGGAGAGGGAATGAAACGACACAGGGAGAAGGGAATAAAATATCCCAAGGAGAGGGAATAAGATGTCACAGGAAGAGGGAATGAATTGTCACAGGGAGAAGGGAATAAAATGTCACAGGAAGAGGGAATAAAACGTCACAGGGAGAGGGAATGAAATGTCACAGTGAGAAGGGAATAAAATGTCACTAGGAGATGGGAATAATGTGTCAAAGGGAGTGGGAATAAAATGTCACAGGGAGAAGGAAAT
Organism: Narcine bancroftii; assembly: GCF_036971445.1. Classification (NCBI taxonomy): domain Eukaryota; kingdom Metazoa; phylum Chordata; class Chondrichthyes; order Torpediniformes; family Narcinidae; genus Narcine; species Narcine bancroftii. The sequence continues at coordinate 1,691,433 of NC_091470.1, read as the reverse complement.
AAAATATCACAGGGAGAAGGAATAAAATTTCACAGGGAGAGGGAATAAAAAATCACAGCGAGAGGGAATAAAATGTCACAGGGAGAAGGGAATAAAAAGTCACAGGAAGAGGGAATAATATTTAACAGCGAGAGGGAATAAAATGTCACGGGGATAGAGAATGAAATGTCAAAGGGGGAGGGAATGAAATGTCACAGGGAGAGGGAATGAAATGTCACAGGGTGAGGGAATGAAATGTCACGGGAATAGAGAATGAAATGTCAAAGGGGGAGGGAATGAAATGTCACAGGGAGAGGGAATGAAATGTCACAGGGAGAAGGGAATAAAATGTCACAGGGAGAAGGGAATAAAATGTCACAGGGAGAAGGGAATAAACTGTCACAGGGAGACGGAATAAAATGTCACAGGGAGAGGGAATAAAATGTCACAGGGAGAAGGGAAAAAAATGTCACAGGGAGAGGGAATAAAATGACACAGGGAGAAGGGAATAAAATGTTACAGGAAGAGGGAATAAAATGTCACAGGGAGAAGGGAATAAAATGTCACAGGGAGAAGGAATAAAATGTCACAGGGAGAAGGGAATAAAATGTCACAGGGAGAAGGGAGTAAAATGTCACAGGGAGAGGGAATGAAATGTCACAGGGAGAAGGAAATAAAATGTCACAGGGAGAAGTGAATAAAATGTCACAGGGAGAATGAAATAAAATATTACAGGGAGATGGAATAAAATTTCACAGGGAGAGGGAATAAAATGACACAGGGAGAAGGGAATGAAATGTCACAGGTAGAAGGGAAAGAAATGTCATAGGAGGAGGGAATGAATTGTCACAGGGAGAAGGGAATAAAATGTCACAGGAAGAGGGAGTAAAACGTCACAGGGAGAGGGAATGAAAGGTCACAGGGAGAAGGGAATAAAAAGTCACAGGAAGAGGGAATAAAATGTCACAGGGAGAAGGGAATAAAATGTCACAGGGCGAGAGAATAAAATGTCACAGGGAGAAGGAATAAAATGTCACAGGGAGAAGGGAATAAAATGTCACAGGGAGAAGGGAATAAAATGTAACAGGGAGAGGGAATGAAATGTCACAGGGAGAAGGAAATAAAATGTCACAGGGAGAAGGGAATAAAATGTCACAGGGAGAGGGTAATGAAATGTCAAAGGGAGAAGGAAATAAAATATCACAGGGAGATGGAAAAAATTTCGTAGGGAGAGGGAATAAAAAATCACAGGAAGTGGGAATAAAATGTCACAGGGAGAAGGGAATAAAAAGTCACAGGGAGAGGGAATAAAATTTCACAGGGAGAGGGAATAAAATGTCACGGGGAGAGGGAATAAAATGTTACGGGAGAAGGGAATAAAATGTCACAGGGAGAAGGGAATAAAAGGTCACAGGAAGAGGGAATAAAATGTCACAGTGAGAGGGAATGAAAAGTCACACGGAGAAGGGAAGAAAATGACAGAGGGAGAAGGGAATAAAATGACAAAGGGAGAAGGGAATAAAATGTCACAAGGTGAGGGAATGAAATGTCACAGGGTTAGGGAATGAAATGTCACAGGGAAAGGGAATGAAATGTCACAGGGGGAGGGAATGAAATATCACAGGGAGAAGGGAAAGAAATGTCACAGGGGGAGGGAATGTAATGTCACACGGAGAGGGAATAAAAAGTCACAGGGAGAAGGGAATAAAATGTCACAGTGTGAAGGAATAAAATGTCACAGGGAGAGGGAATAAAATGTCACAGAGAGAAGGGATTAAAATGTCAGAGGGAGAAGGGAATAAAATTTCACAGGGAGAAGGAAATAAAATGTGAAATGGAGAGGGAATAAAAAGTCACAGGGAGAAGGAAATAAAATGTCACATGGAGATGGAATAAAATGTCACAGGGAGAAGGGAAAGAAATGTCACCGGGAGAAGGGAATAACATGTCACAGGGAGAAGGAATAAAATGTCACAGGGAGAAGGGAATAAAAGGTCTCAGGGAGAAGGGAAAAAATGTCACAGTGAGAAGGAAATAAAATGTCACAGGGACAAGGGAATAAAATGTCACTGGGAGATGGGAATAAAATGTCGCAGGGAGAAGGGAATTAAATATTACAGGGAGAGGGAATCAAATGTCACAGGGTGAAGGGAAGAAAATGTCACAGGGAGAAGGGAATAATATGTCACAGAGAGAAGGAATAAAATGTCACATGGAGAAGGGAATAAAATGTCACAGGGAGAAGGGAATAAAATGTAACAGGGAGAGGGAATGAAATGTCACAGGGAGAAGGAAATAAAATGTCACAGGGAGAAGGGAATAAAAAGTCACAGGAAGAAGGAATAAAATGTCACAGGGAGAAGGGAATAAAATGTCACAGTGCGAGAGAATAAAATGTCAGAGGGAGAAGGAATAAAAGGTCACAGGGAGAAGGGAATAAAATGTCACAGGGAGAAGGGAATAAAATGTAACAGGGAGAGGGAATGAAATGTCACAGGGAGAAGGGAATAAAATGTCACAGGGAGAAGGGAATAAAATGTAACAGGGAGAAGGAATAAAATGTCACAGGGAGAAGGGAATAAAATGTCACAGGGAGAAGGGAATAAAATGTCACAGGGAGAAGGGAATAAAATGTCACAGGGAGAAGGGAATAAAATGTCACAGGGAGAGAGAATAAAATGTCACAGGGAGAAGGAATAAAATGTCACAGGGAGAAGGGAATAAAATGTAACAGGGAGAAGGGAATAAAATGTAACAGGAAGAGGGAATAAAATGTCACAGGGAGAGGGAATAAAATGTCACAGGGCGAGAGAATAAAATGTCACAGGGAGAGGGAATGAAATGTCACAGGGAGAAGGAAATAAAATGTCACAGGGAAAATGAAATAAAATATTACAGGGAGATGGAATAAAATTTCACAGGGAGAGGGAATAAAAAATCACAGGGAGAGGGAATAAAATGTCACATGGAGTGGGAATAAAATGTCACGGGGAGAGGGAATGAAATGACACAGGGAGAAGGGAATAAAATATCCCAAGGAGAGGGAATAAGATGTCATAGGGGGAGGGAATGAAATGTCACAGGTAGAAGGGAAAGAAATGTCACAGGGGGAGGGAATGAAATATCACAGGGAGAAGGGAAAGAAATGTCACAGGGGGAGGGAATGTAATGTCACACGGAGAGGGAATAAAAAGTCACAGGGAGAAGGGAATAAAATGTCACAGTGTGAAGGAATAAAATGTCACAGGGAGAAGGGAATAAAATGTAACAGGGAGAGGGAATGAAATGTCACAGGGAGAAGGGAATAAAATGTCACAGGGAGAAGGGAATAAAAGGTCACAGGAAGAGGGAATAAAATGTCACAGTGAGAGGGAATGAAAAGTCACACGGAGAAGGGAAGAAAATGACAGAGGGAGAAGGGAATAAAATGACAAAGGGAGAAGGGAATAAAATGTCACAAGGTGAGGGAATGAAATGTCACAGGGTTAGGGAATGAAATGTCACAGGGAAAGGGAATGAAATGTCACAGGGGGAGGGAATGAAATATCACAGGGAGAAGGGAAAGAAATGTCACAGGGGGAGGGAATGTAATGTCACACGGAGAGGGAATAAAAAGTCACAGGGAGAAGGGAATAAAATGTCACAGTGTGAAGGAATAAAATGTCACAGGGAGAGGGAATAAAATGTCACAGAGAGAAGGGATTAAAATGTCAGAGGGAGAAGGGAATAAAATTTCACAGGGAGAAGGAAATAAAATGTGAAATGGAGAGGGAATAAAAAGTCACAGGGAGAAGGAAATAAAATGTCACATGGAGATGGAATAAAATGTCACAGGGAGAAGGGAAAGAAATGTCACCGGGAGAAGGGAATAACATGTCACAGGGAGAAGGAATAAAATGTCACAGGGAGAAGGGAATAAAAGGTCTCAGGGAGAAGGGAAAAAATGTCACAGTGAGAAGGAAATAAAATGTCACAGGGACAAGGGAATAAAATGTCACTGGGAGATGGGAATAAAATGTCGCAGGGAGAAGGGAATTAAATATTACAGGGAGAGGGAATCAAATGTCACAGGGTGAAGGGAAGAAAATGTCACAGGGAGAAGGGAATAATATGTCACAGAGAGAAGGAATAAAATGTCACATGGAGAAGGGAATAAAATGTCACAGGGAGAAGGGAATAAAATGTAACAGGGAGAGGGAATGAAATGTCACAGGGAGAAGGAAATAAAATGTCACAGGGAGAAGGGAATAAAAAGTCACAGGAAGAGGGAATAAAATGTCACAGGGAGAAGGGAATAAAATGTCACAGGGCGAGAGAATAAAATGTCAGAGGGAGAAGGAATAAAAGGTCACAGGGAGAAGGGAATAAAATGTCACAGGGAGAAGGGAATAAAATGTAACAGGGAGAGGGAATGAAATGTCACAGGGAGAAGTGAATAAAATGTCACAGGGAGAAGGGAATAAAATGTAACAGGGAGAAGGAATAAAATGTCACAGGGAGAAGGGAATAAAATGTCACAGGGAGAAGGGAATAAAATGTCACAGGGAGAAGGGAATAAAATGTCACAGGGAGAAGGGAATAAAATGTCACAGGGAGAGAGAATAAAATGTCACAGGGAGAAGGAATAAAATGTCACAGGGAGAAGGGAATAAAATGTAACAGGGAGAAGGGAATAAAATATCCCAAGGAGAGGGAATAAGATGTCATAGGGGGAGGGAATGAAATGTCACAGGTAGAAGGGAAAGAAATGTCACAGGAAGAGGGAATGAATTGTCACAGGGAGAAGGGAGTAAAATGTCACAGGAAGAGGGAATAAAACGTCACAGGGAGAGGGAATGAAATGTCACAGTGAGAAGGGTATAAAATGTCACTAGGAGATGGGAATAAAATGTCAAAGGGAGTGGGAATAAAAAATCACTGCGAGAGTGAATAAAATGTCACAGGGAGAAGGGAATAAAAAGTCACAGGAAGAGGGAATAATATTTAACAGCAAGAGGGAATAAAATGTCACGGGGATAGAGAATGAAATGTCAAAGGGGGAGGGAATGAAATGTCACAGGGAGAGGGCATGAAATGTCACAGGGAGAAGGGAATAAAATGTCACAGGGAGAAGGGAATAAAATGTCACAGGGAGAAGGGAATAAACTGTCACAGGTAGAGGGAATAAAATGTCACAGGGAGAGGGAATAAAATGTCACAGGGAGAAGGGAATAAAATGTCACAGAGAGAGGGAATAAAATGTCACGGAGAAGGGAATAAAATGTTACAGGAAGAGGGAATAAAATGTCACAGGGAGAAGGGAATAAAATGTCACAGGGCGAGAGAATAAAATGTCACAGGGAGAAGAAATAAAATGTCACAGGGAGAAGGGAATAAAATGTCACAGGGAGAAGGAAATAAAATGTCACAGGGAGAATGAAATAAAATATTACAGGGAGATGTAATAAAATTTCACATGGAGAGGGAATAAAAAATCACAGGGAGTGGGAATAAAATGTCACGGGGAGAGGGAATGAAACGACACAGGGAGAAGGGAATAAAATATGCCAAGGAGAGGGAATAAGATGTCACAGGGGGAGGGAATGAAATGTCACAGGTAGAAGGGAAAGAAATGTCACAGGAAGAGGGAATAAAACGTCACAGGGAGAGGGAATGAAATGTCACAGTGAGAAGGGAATAAAATGTCACTAGGAGATGGGAATAAAATGTCAAAGGGAGTGGGAATAAAATGTCACAGGGAGAAGGAAATAAAATATCACAGCGAGAAGGAATAAAATTTCAGACGGAGAGGGAATAAAAAATCACAGCGAGAGGGAATAAAATGTCACAGGGAGAAGGGAATAAAAAGTCACAGGAAGAGGGAATAATATTTAACAGCGAGAGGGAATAAAATGTCACGGGGAGAGGGAATGAAATGTCACAGGGTGAGGGAATGAAATGTCACAGGGCGAGAGAATAAAATGTCAGAGGGAGAAGGAATAAAAGGTCACAGGGAGAAGGGAATAAAATGTCAAAGGGAGAAGGGAATAAAATGTAACAGGGAGAGGGAATGAAATGTCACAGGGAGAAGGGAATAAAATGTCACAGGGAGAAGGGAATAAAATGTAACAGGGAGAAGGAATAAAATGTCACAGGGAGAAGGGAATAAAATGTCACAGGGAGAAGGGAATAAAATGTCACAGGGAGAATGGAATAAAATGTCACAGGGCGAGAGAATAAAATGTCACAGGGAGAAGGAATAAAATGTCACAGGGAGAAGGGAATAAAATGTCACAGGCAGAAGGGAATAAAATGTAACAGTAAGAGGGAATAAAATGTCACAGGGAGAAGGGAATAAAATGTCACAGGGCGAGAGAATAAAATGTCACAGGGAGAGGGAATGAAATGTCACAGGGAGAAGGAAATAAAATGTCACAGGGAGAAGGGAATAAAATGTCACAGGGAGAATGAAATAAAATATTACAGGGAGATGGAATAAAATTTCACAGGGAGAGTGAATAAAAAATCACAGGGAGAGGGAATAAAATGTCACAGGGAGTGGGATTAAAATGTCACGGGGAGAGGGAATGAAATGACACAGGGAGAAGGGACTAAAATATCCCAAGGAGAGGGAATAAGATGTCACAGGGGGAGGGAATGAAATGTCACAGGTAGAAGGGAAAGAAATGTCACAGGAAGAGGGAATGAATTGTCACAGGGAGAAGGGAATAAAATGTCACAGGAAGAGGTAATAAAACGTCACAGGGAGAGGGAATGAAATGTCACAGTGAGAAGGGAATAAAATGTCACTAGGAGATGGGAATAAAATGTCAAAGGGAGTGGGAATAAAATGTCACAGGGAGAAGGAAATAAAATATCACAGGGAGAAGGAATAAAATTTCACAGCGAGAGGGAATAAAAAATCACAGCGAGAGGGAATAAAATGTCACAGGGAGAAGGGAATAAAAAGTCAGAGGAAGAGGGAATAATATTTAACAGCGAGAGGGAATAAAATGTCACGGGGATTGAGAATTAAAAGTCAAAGGGGGAGGGAATGAAATGTCACAGGGAGAGGGCATGAAATGTCACAGGGAGAGGGAATAAAATGTCACAGGGAGAAGGGAATAAAATTTCACAGGGAGAGGGAATAAAATGTCACGGAGAAGGGAATAAAATGTTACAGGAAGAGGGAATAAAATGTCACAGGGAGAAGGGAATAAAATGTCACAGGGCGAGAGAATAAAATGTCACAGGGAGAAGGAATAAAATGTCACAGGGAGAAGGGAATAAAATGTCACAGGGAGAAGGGAATAAATTGTCACAGGGAGAATGAAATAAAATATTACAGGGAGATGTAATAAAATTTCACATGGAGAGGGAATAAAAAATCACATGGAGTGGGAATAAAATGTCACGGGGAGAGGGAATGAAACGACACAGGGAGAAGGGAATAAAATATCCCAAGGAGAGGGAATAAGATGTCACAGGGGGAGGGAATGAAATGTTACAGGTAGAAGGGAAAGAAATGTCACAGGAAGAGGGAATGAATTGTCACAGGGAGAAGGGAATAAAATGTCACAGGAAGAGGGAATAAAACGTCACAGGGAGAGGGAATGAAATGTCACAGTGAGAAGGGAATAAAATGTCACTAGGAGATGGGAATAAAATGTCAAAGGGAGTGGGAATAAAATGTCACAGGGAGAAGGAAATAAAATATCACAGGGAGAAGGAATAAAATTTCACAGGGAGAGGGAATAAAAAATCACAACGAGAGGGAATAAAATGTCACAGGGAGAAGGGAATAAAAAGTCACAGGAAGAGGGAATAATATTTAACAGCGAGAGGGAATAAAATGTCACGGGGATAGAGAATGAAATGTCAAAGGGGGAGGGAATGAAATGTCACAGGGAGAGGGAATGAAATGTCACAGGGTGAGGGAATGAAATGTCACAGGGAGAAGGGAATAAAATGTCACAGGGAGAATGGAATAAAATGTCACAGGGCGAGAGAATAAAATGTCACAGGGAGAAGGAATAAAATGTCACAGGGAGAAGGGAATAAAATGTCACAGGCAGAAGGGAATAAAATGTAACAGGAAGAGGGAATAAAATGTCACAGGGAGAAGGGAATAAAATGTCACAGGGCGAGAGAATAAAATGTCACAGGGAGAGGGAATGAAATGTCACAGGGAGAAGGAAATAAAATGTCACAGGGAGAAGGGAATAAAATGTCACAGGGAGAATGAAATAAAATATTACAGGGAGATGGAATAAAATTTCACAGGGAGAGTGAATAAAAAATCACAGGGAGAGGGAATAAAATGTCACAGGGAGTGGGATTAAAATGTCACGGGGAGAGGGAATGAAATGACACAGGGAGAAGGGACTAAAATATCCCAAGGAGAGGGAATAAGATGTCACAGGGGGAGGGAATGAAATGTCACAGGTAGAAGGGAAAGAAATGTCACAGGAAGAGGGAATGAATTGTCACAGGGAGAAGGGAATAAAATGTCACAGGGAGAAGGAATAAAATTTCACAGCGAGAGGGAATAAAAAATCACAGCGAGAGGGAATAAAATGTCACAGGGAGAAGGGAATAAAAAGTCAGAGGAAGAGGGAATAATATTTAACAGCGAGAGGGAATAAAATGTCACGGGGATTGAGAATTAAAAGTCAAAGGGGGAGGGAATGAAATGTCACAGGGAGAGGGCATGAAATGTCACAGGGAGAGGGAATAAAATGTCACAGGGAGAAGGGAATAAAATGTCACAGGGAGAGGGAATAAAATGTCACGGATAAGGGAATAAAATGTTACAGGAAGAGGGAATAAAATGTCACAGGGAGAAGGGAATAAAATGTCACAGGGCGAGAGAATAAAATGTCACAGGGAGAAGGAATAAAATGTCACAGGGAGAAGGGAATAAAATGTCACAGGGAGAAGGGAATAAATTGTCACAGGGAGAATGAAATAAAATATTACAGGGAGATGTAATAAAATTTCACATGGAGAGGGAATAAAAAATCACATGGAGTGGGAATAAAATGTCACGGGGAGAGGGAATGAAACGACACAGGGAGAAGGGAATAAAATATCCCAAGGAGAGGGAATAAGATGTCACAGGGGGAGGGAATGAAATGTTACAGGTAGAAGGGAAAGAAATGTCACAGGAAGAGGGAATGAATTGTCACAGGGAGAAGGGAATAAAATGTCACAGGAAGAGGGAATAAAACGTCACAGGGAGAGGGAATGAAATGTCACAGTGAGAAGGGAATAAAATGTCACTAGGAGATGGGAATAAAATGTCAAAGGGAGTGGGAATAAAATGTCACAGGGAGAAGGAAATAAAATATCACAGGGAGAAGGAATAAAATTTCACAGGGAGAGGGAATAAAAAATCACAACGAGAGGGAATAAAATGTCACAGGGAGAAGGGAATAAAAAGTCACAGGAAGAGGGAATAATATTTAACAGCGAGAGGGAATAAAATGTCACGGGGATAGAGAATGAAATGTCAAAGGGGGAGGGAATGAAATGTCACAGGGAGAGGGAATGAAATGTCACAGGGTGAGGGAATGAAATGTCACGGGAATAGAGAATGAAATGTCAAAGGGGGAGGGAATGAAATGTCACAGGGAGAGGGAATGAAATGTCACAGGGAGAAGGGAATAAAATGTCACAGGGAGAAGGGAATAAAATGTCACAGGGAGAAGGGAATAAACTGTCACAGGGAGACGGAATAAAATGTCACAGGGAGAGGGAATAAAATGTCATAGGGAGAAGGGAAAAAAATGTCACACGGAGAGGGAATAAAATGACACAGGGAGAAGGGAATAATTTGTTACAGGAAGAGGGAATAAAATGTCACAGGGAGAAGGGAATAAAATGTCACAGGGAGAAGGAATAAAATGTCACAGGGAGAAGGGAATAAAATGTCACAGGGAGAAGGGAGTAAAATGTCACAGGGAGAGGGAATGAAATGTCACAGGGAGAAGGAAATAAAATGTCACAGGGAGAAGTGAATAAAATGTCACAGGGAGAATGAAATAAAATATTACAGGGAGATGGAATAAAATTTCACAGGGAGAGGGAATAAAAAATCACAGGGATAGGGAATAAAATGTCACGGGGAGAGGGAATGAAACGACACAGGGAGAAGGGAATAAAATATCCCAGGAGACGGAATAAGATGTCACAGGGGGAGGGAATAAAATGTCACAGGCAGAAGGGAAATAAATGTCACAGGAGGTGGGAATGAATTGTCAAAGGGAGAAGGGAATACAATGTCACAGGGAGAATGAAATAAAATATTACAGGGAGATGTAATAAAATTTGACATGGAGAGGGAATAAAAAATCACAGGGAGTGGGAATAAAATGTCACGGGGAGAGGGAATGAAACGACACAGGGAGAAGGGAATAAAATATCCCAAGGAGAGGGAATAAGATGTCACAGGGGGAGGGAATGAAATGTCACAGGTAGAAGGGAAAGAAATGTCATAGGAGGAGGGAATGAATTGTCACAGGGAGAAGGGAATAAAATGTCACAGGAAGAGGGAGTAAAACGTCACAGGGAGAGGGAATGAAAGGTCACAGAGAGAAGGGAATAAAATGTCACAGGGAGAAGGAAATAAAATATCACAGGGAAGAGGAATAAAATGTCACAGGGAGAGGGAATAAAAAATCAAAGGGAGTGGGAATAAAATGTCACAGGGAGAAGGGAATAAAAAGTCACAGGAAGAGGGAATAAAATGTCACAGGGAGAAGGGAATAAAATGTCACAGGGCGAGAGAATAAAATGTCACAGGGAGAAGGAATAAAATGTCACAGGGAGAAGGGAATAAAATGTCACAGGGAGAAGGGAATAAAATGTAACAGGGAGAGGGAATGAAATGTCACAGGGAGAAGGAAATAAAATGTCACAGGGAGAAGGGAATAAAATGTCACAGGGAGAGGGGAATGAAATGTCACAGGGAGAAGGAAATAAAATATCACAGGGAGATGGAAAAAATTTCGCAGGGTGAGGGAATAAAAAATCACAGGAAGAGGGAATAAAATGTCACAGGGAGAAGGGAATAAAAAGTCACAGGGAGAGGGAATAAAATTTCACAGGGAGAGGGAATAAAATGTCACGGGGAGAGGGAATAAAATGTTACGGGAGAAGGGAATAAAATGTCACAGGGAGAAGGGAATAAAAGGTCACAGGAAGAGGGAATAAAATGTCACAGTGAGAGGGAATGAAAAGTCACACGGAGAAGGGAAGAAAATGACAGAGGGAGAAGGGAATAAAATGACAAAGGGAGAAGGGAATAAAATGTCACAAGGTGAGGGAATGAAATGTCACAGGGTTAGGGAATGAAATGTCACAGGGAAAGGGAATGAAATGTCACAGGGGGAGGGAATGAAATATCACAGGGAGAAGGGAAAGAAATGTCACAGGGGGAGGGAATGTAATGTCACAGGGAGAGGGAATAAAAAGTCACAGGGAGAAGGGAATAAAATGTCACAGTGTGAAGGAATAAAATGTCACAGGGAGAGGGAATAAAATGTCACAGAGAGAAGGGATTAAAATGTCAGAGGGAGAAGGGAATAAAATGTCACAGGGAGAAGGGAATAAAATGTGAAATGGAGAGGGAATAAAAAGTCACAGGGAGAAGGAAATAAAATGTCACATGGAGATGGAATAAAATGTCACAGGGAGAAGGGAAAGAAATGTCACCGGGAGAAGGGAATAACATGTCACAGGGAGAAGGAATAAAATGTCACAGGGAGAAGGGAATAAAAGGTCTCAGGGAGAAGGGAAAAAATGTCACAGTGAGAAGGAAATAAAATGTCACAGGGACAAGGGAATAAAATGTCACTGGGAGATGGGAATAAAATGTCACAGGGAGAAGGGAATTAAATATTACAGGGAGAGGGAATCAAATGTCACAGGGTGAAGGGAAGAAAATGTCACAGGGAGAATGGAATAATATGTCACAGAGAGAAGGAATAAAATGTCACATGGAGAAGGGAATAAAATGTCAGAGGGTGAAGGAATAAAATGTCACAGGGAGAGGCAATAAAATGTCACAGGGTGAAGGAATAAAATTTCACAGGGAGGGGGAATAAAATTTCACAGGGAGAAGGGAATAAAATGTCACAGGGAGAAGGAAATAAAATATCACAGGGAAAAGGAATAAAATTTTACAGGGAGAGGGAATAAAAAATCACAGGGAGAGGGAATAAAATGTCACAGGGAGAAGGGAATAAAAAGTCACAGGAAGAGGGAATAAAATTTCACAGGGAGAGGGAATAAATTGTCACGGGGAGAAGGAATAAAATGTCACAGGGAAAAGGGAATGAAATGTCAAAGGGGGAGGGAATGAAATGTCACAGGGAGATGGAATGAAATGTCACAGGGAGAAGGGAATAAAATGTCACAGGGAGAAGGAATAAAATGTCACAGGGAGAGGGAATGAAATGTCAGAGGGAGAAGACAATAAAATGTCACAGGGAGCAGGAATAAAATGTCAGAGGGAGAAGGAAATAAAATGTCACAGGGAGAAGGGAATAAAATGTCACCGGGAGAGGGAATAAAATGTCACAGGAAGAGGGAATAAAATGTCAAAGGGAGAAGGAAATAAAATGTCACAAGGAGAAGGGAACAAAATGTCACAGGGAGAGGAAATAAAATGTCACAGGGAGAAGGGAAAAAATGTCAAAGTGAGAAGGGAATAAAATGTCACAGGGAGAAGGAATAAAATGTCACAGGGAGAAGGGAATAAAATTTCACAGGGAGAGGGAATAAAATGTCACAGGGAGAAGGGAATAAAATGTCACAGGGAGAGGGAATAAAATGTCACAGGCAGATAGAAAAAAATGTCACAGGGAGAAGGAAATAAAATATTACAGGGAGATGGAATAAAATTTCACAGGGAGAGGGAATAAAAAATCACAGGGAGAGGGAATAAAATGTCACAGGGAGTGGGAATAAAATGTCACAGGGAGAGGGAATAAAATGTCACAGGGAGAAGGGAATAAAATGTCACAGTGAGAGGGAATAAAATGTCACGGAGAAGGGAATAAAATGTTACAGGAAGAGGGAATAAAATGTCACAGGGAGAAGGGAATAAACTGTCACAGGTAGAGGGAATAAAATGTCACAGGGAGAGGGAATAAAATGTCACAGGGAGAAGGGAATAAAATGTCACAGAGAGAGGGAATAAAATGTCACGGAGAAGGGAATAAAATGTTACAGGAAGAGGGAATAAAATGTCACAGGGAGAAGGGAATAAAATGTCACAGGGCGAGAGAATAAAATGTCACAGGGAGAAGGAATAAAATGTCACAGGGAGAAGGGAATAAAATGTCACAGGGAGAAGGGAATAAAATGTCACAGGGAGAATGAAATAAAATATTACAGGGAGATGTAATAAAATTTCACATGGAGAGGGAATAAAAAATCACAGGGAGTGGGAATAAAATGTCATGGAGAAGGGAATAAAATGTTACAGGAAGAGGGAATAAAATGTCACAGGGAGAAGGGAATAAAATGTCACAGGGCTAGAGAATAAAATGTCACAGGGAGAAGGAATAAAATGTCACAGGGAGAAGGGAATAAAATGTCACAGGGAGAAGGGAATAAAATGTCACAGGGAGAATGAAATAAAATATTACAGGGAGATGTAATAAAATTTCACATGGAGAGGGAATAAAAAATCACAGGGAGTGGGAATAAAATGTCACGGGGAGAGGGAATGAAACGACACAGGGAGAAGGGAATAAAATATCCCAAGGAGAGGGAATAAGATGTCACAGGGGGAGGGAATGAAATGTCACAGGTAGAAGGGAAAGAAATGTCACAGGAAGAGGGAATAAAACGTCACAGGGAGAGGGAATGAAATGTCACAGTGAGAAGGGAATAAAAAGTCACAGGAAGAGGGAATAATATTTAACAGCAAGAGGGAATAAAATGTCACGGGGATAGAGAATGAAATGTCAAAGGGGGAGGGAATGAAATGTCACAGGGAGAGGGCATGAAATGTCACAGGGAGAAGGGAATAAAATGTCACAGGGAGAAGGGAATAAAATGTCACAGGGAGAAGGGAATAAACTGTCACAGGTAGAGGGAATAAAATGTCACAGGGAGAGGGAATAAAATGTCACAGGGAGAAGGGAATAAAATGTCACAGAGAGAGGGAATAAAATGTCACGGAGAAGGGAATAAAATGTTACAGGAAGAGGGAATAAAATGTCACAGGGCGAGAGAATAAAATGTCACAGGGAGAAGGAATAAAATGTCACAGGGAGAAGGGAATAAAATGTCACAGGGAGAATGAAATAAAATATTACAGGGAGATGGAATAAAATTTCACAGGGAGAGGGAATAAAAAATCACAGGGAGAGGGAATAAAATGTCACAGGGAGTGGGAATAAAATGTCACGGGGAGAGGGAATGAAATGACACAGGGAGAAGGGAATAAAATATCCCAAGGAGAGGGAATAAGATGTCACAGGGGGAGGGAATGAAATGTCACAGGTAGAAGGGAAAGAAATGTCACAGGAAGAGGGAATGAATTGTCACAGGGAGAAGGGAGTAAAATGTCACAGGAAGAGGGAATAAAACGTCACAGGGAGAGGGAATGAAATGTCACAGTGAGAAGGGAATAAAATGTCACTAGGAGATGGGAATAAAATGTCAAAGGGAGTGGGAATAAAAAATCACTGCGAGAGGGAATAAAATGTCACAGGGAGAAGGGAATAAAAAGTCACAGGAAGAGGGAATAATATTTAACTGCAAGTGGGAATAAAATGTCACGGGGATAGAGAATGAAATGTCAAAGGTGGAGGGAATGAAATGTCACAGGGAGAGGGCATGAAATGTCACAGGGAGAAGGAAATAAAATGTCACAGGGAGAAGGGAATAAAATGTCACAGGGAGAAGGGAATAAACTGTCACAGGTAGAGGGAATAAAATGTCACAGGGAGAGGGAATAAAATGTCACAGGGAGAAGGGAATAAAATGTCACAGAGAGAGGGAATAAAATGTTACAGGAAGAGGGAATAAAATGTCACAGGGAGAAGGGAATAAAATGTCACAGGGCGAGAGAATAAAATGTCACAGGGAGAAGGAATAAAATGTCACAGGGAGAAGGGAATAAAATGTCACAGGGAGAAGGGAATAAAATGTCACAGGGAGAATGAAATAAAATATTACAGGGAGATGTAATAAAATTTCACATGGAGAGGGAATAAAAAATCACAGGGAGTGGGAATAAAATGTCATGGAGAAGGGAATAAAATGTTACAGGAAGAGGGAATAAAATGTCACAGGGAGAAGGGAATAAAATGTCACAGGGCGAGAGAATAAAATGTCACAGGGAGAAGGAATAAAATGTCACAGGGAGAAGGGAATAAAATGTCACAGGGAGAAGGGAATAAAATGTCACAGGGAGAATGAAATAAAATATCCCAAGGAGAGGGAATAAGATGTCACAGGGGGAGGGAATGAAATGTCACAGGTAGAAGGGAAAGAAATGTCACAGGAAGAGGGAATAAAACGTCACAGGGAGAGGGAATGAAATGTCACAGTGAGAAGGGAATAAAAAGTCACAGGAAGAGGGAATAATATTTAACAGCAAGAGGGAATAAAATGTCACGGGGATAGAGAATGAAATGTTAAAGGGGGAGGGAATGAAATGTCACAGGGAGAGGTCATGAAATGTCACAGGGAGAAGGGAATAAAATGTCACAGGGAGAAGGGAATAAAATGTCACAGGGAGAAGGGAATAAACTGTCACAGGTAGAGGGAATAAAATGTCACAGGGAGAGGGAATAAAATGTCACAGGGAGAAGGGAATAAAATGTCACAGAGAGAGGGAATAAAATGTCACGGAGAAGGGAATAAAATGTTACAGGAAGAGGGAATAAAATGTCACAGGGCGAGAGAATAAAATGTCACAGGGAGAAGGAATAAAATGTCACAGGGAGAAGGGAATAAAATGTCACAGGGAGAAGGGAATAAAATGTCACAGGGAGAATGAAATAAAATATTACAGGGAGAGGGAATAAAATGTCACAGGGAGAGGGAATAAAATGTCACAGGCAGATAGAAAAAAATGTCACAGGGAGAAGGAAATAAAATATTACAGGGAGATGGAATAAAATTTCACAGGGAGAGGGAATAAAAAATCACAGGGAGAGGGAATAAAATGTCACAGGGAGTGGGAATAAAATGTCACAGGGAGAGGGAATAAAATGTCACAGGGAGAAGGGAATAAAATGTCACAGAGAGAGGGAATAAAATGTCACGGAGAAGGGAATAAAATGTTACAGGAAGAGGGAATAAAATGTCACAGGGAGAAGGGAATAAACTGTCACAGGTAGAGGGAATAAAATGTCACAGGGAGAGGGAATAAAATGTCACAGGGAGAAGGGAATAAAATGTCACAGAGAGAGGGAATAAAATGTCACGGAGAAGGGAATAAAATGTTACAGGAAGAGGGAATAAAATGTCACAGGGAGAAGGGAATAAAATGTCACAGGGCGAGAGAATAAAATGTCACAGGGAGAATGAAATAAAATATTACAGGGAGAGGGAATAAAATGTCACAGGGAGAGGGAATAAAATGTCACAGGCAGATAGAAAAAAATGTCACAGGGAGAAGGAAATAAAATATTACAGGGAGATGGAATAAAATTTCACAGGGAGAGGGAATAAAAAATCACAGGGAGAGGGAATAAAATGTCACAGGGAGTGGGAATAAAATGTCACAGGGAGAGGGAATAAAACGTCACAGGGAGAGGGAATGAAATGTCACAGTGAGAAGGGAATAAAATGTCACTAGGAGATGGGAATAAAATGTCAAAGGGAGTGGGAATAAAAAATCACTGCGAGAGGGAATAAAATGTCACAGGGAGAAGGGAATAAAAAGTCACAGGAAGAGGGAATAATATTTAACTGCAAGTGGGAATAAAATGTCACGGGGATAGAGAATGAAATGTCAAAGGTGGAGGGAATGAAATGTCACAGGGAGAGGGCATGAAATGTCACAGGGAGAAGGAAATAAAATGTCACAGGGAGAAGGGAATAAAATGTCACAGGGAGAAGGGAATAAACTGTCACAGGTAGAGGGAATAAAATGTCACAGGGAGAGGGAATAAAATGTCACAGGGAGAAGGGAATAAAATGTCACAGAGAGAGGGAATAAAATGTCACGGAGAAGGGAATAAAATGTTACAGGAAGAGGGAATAAAATGTCACAGGGAGAAGGGAATAAAATGTCACAGGGCGAGAGAATAAAATGTCACAGGGAGAAGGAATAAAATGTCACAGGGAGAAGGGAATAAAATGTCACAGGGAGAAGGGAATAAAATGTCACAGGGAGAATGAAATAAAATATTACAGGGAGATGTAATAAAATTTCACATGGAGAGGGAATAAAAAATCACAGGGAGTGGGAATAAAATGTCATGGAGAAGGGAATAAAATGTTACAGGAAGAGGGAATAAAATGTCACAGGGAGAAGGGAATAAAATGTCACAGGGCGAGAGAATAAAATGTCACAGGGAGAAGGAATAAAATGTCACAGGGAGAAGGGAATAAAATGTCACAGGGAGAAGGGAATAAAATGTCACAGGGAGAATGAAATATAATATTACAGGGAGATGTAATAAAATTTCACATGGAGAGGGAATAAAAAATCACAGGGAGTGGGAATAAAATGTCACGGGGAGAGGGAATGAAACGACACAGGGAGAAGGGAATAAAATATCCCAAGGAGAGGGAATAAGATGTCACAGGGGGAGGGAATGAAATGTCACAGGTAGAAGGGAAAGAAATGTCACAGGAAGAGGGAATAAAACGTCACAGGGAGAGGGAATGAAATGTCACAGTGAGAAGGGAATAAAAAGTCACAGGAAGAGGGAATAATATTTAACAGCAAGAGGGAATAAAATGTCACGGGGATAGAGAATGAAATGTCAAAGGGGGAGGGAATGAAATGTCACAGGGAGAGGGCATGAAATGTCACAGGGAGAAGGGAATAAAATGTCACAGGGAGAAGGGAATAAAATGTCACAGGGAGAAGGGAATAAACTGTCACAGGTAGAGGGAATAAAATGTCACAGGGAGAGGGAATAAAATGTCACAGGGAGAAGGGAATAAAATGTCACAGAGAGAGGGAATAAAATGTCACGGAGAAGGGAATAAAATGTTACAGGAAGAGGGAATAAAATGTCACAGGGCGAGAGAATAAAATGTCACAGGGAGAAGGAATAAAATGTCACAGGGAGAAGGGAATAAAATGTCACAGGGAGAATGAAATAAAATATTACAGGGAGATGGAATAAAATTTCACAGGGAGAGGGAATAAAAAATCACAGGGAGAGGGAATAAAATGTCACAGGGAGTGGGAATAAAATGTCACGGGGAGAGGGAATGAAATGACACAGGGAGAAGGGAATAAAATATCCCAAGGAGAGGGAATAAGATGTCACAGGGGGAGGGAATGAAATGTCACAGGTAGAAGGGAAAGAAATGTCACAGGAAGAGGGAATGAATTGTCACAGGGAGAAGGGAGTAAAATGTCACAGGAAGAGGGAATAAAACGTCACAGGGAGAGGGAATGAAATGTCACAGTGAGAAGGGAATAAAATGTCACTAGGAGATGGGAATAAAATGTCAAAGGGAGTGGGAATAAAAAATCACTGCGAGAGGGAATAAAATGTCACAGGGAGAAGGGAATAAAAAGTCACAGGAAGAGGGAATAATATTTAACTGCAAGTGGGAATAAAATGTCACGGGGATAGAGAATGAAATGTCAAAGGTGGAGGGAATGAAATGTCACAGGGAGAGGGCATGAAATGTCTCAGGGAGAAGGAAATAAAATGTCACAGGGAGAAGGGAATAAAATGTCACAGGGAGAAGGGAATAAACTGTCACAGGTAGAGGGAATAAAATGTCACAGGGAGAGGGAATAAAATGTCACAGGGAGAAGGGAATAAAATGTCACAGAGAGAGGGAATAAAATGTCACGGAGAAGGGAATAAAATGTTACAGGAAGAGGGAATAAAATGTCACAGGGAGAAGGGAATAAAATGTCACAGGGCGAGAGAATAAAATGTCACAGGGAGAAGGAATAAAATGTCACAGGGAGAAGGGAATAAAATGTCACAGGGAGAAGGGAATAAAATGTCACAGGGAGAATGAAATAAAATATTATAGGGAGATGTAATAAAATTTCACATGGAGAGGGAATAAAAAATCACAGGGAGTGGGAATAAAATGTCATGGAGAAGGGAATAAAATGTTACAGGAAGAGGGAATAAAATGTCACAGGGAGAAGGGAATAAAATGTCACAGGGCGAGAGAATAAAATGTCACAGGGAGAAGGAATAAAATGTCACAGGGAGAAGAGAATAAAATGTCACAGGGAGAAGGGAATAAAATGTCACAGGGAGAATGAAATAAAATATTACAGGGAGATGGAATAAAATTTCACAGGGAGAGGGAATAAAAAATCACAGGGATAGGGAATAAAATGTCACGGGGAGAGGGAATGAAACGACACAGGGAGAAGGGAATAAAATATCCCAGGAGACGGAATAAGATGTCACAGGGGGAGGGAATAAAATGTCACAGGCAGAAGGGAAATAAATGTCACAGGAGGTGGGAATGAATTGTCAAAGGGAGAAGGGAATACAATGTCACAGGGAGAATGAAATAAAATATTACAGGGAGATGTAATAAAATTTGACATGGAGAGGGAATAAAAAATCACAGGGAGTGGGAATAAAATGTCACGGGGAGAGGGAATGAAACGACACAGGGAGAAGGGAATAAAATATCCCAAGGAGAGGGAATAAGATGTCACAGGGGGAGGGAATGAAATGTCACAGGTAGAAGGGAAAGAAATGTCATAGGAGGAGGGAATGAATTGTCACAGGGAGAAGGGAATAAAATGTCACAGGAAGAGGGAGTAAAACGTCACAGGGAGAGGGAATGAAAGGTCACAGAGAGAAGGGAATAAAATGTCACAGGGAGAAGGAAATAAAATATCACAGGGAAGAGGAATAAAATGTCACAGGGAGAGGGAATAAAAAATCAAAGGGAGTGGGAATAAAATGTCACAGGGAGAAGGGAATAAAAAGTCACAGGAAGAGGGAATAAAATGTCACAGTGAGAAGGGAATAAAATGTCACAGGGCGAGAGAATAAAATGTCACAGGGAGAAGGAATAAAATGTCACAGGGAGAAGGGAATAAAATGTCACAGGGAGAAGGGAATAAAATGTAACAGGGAGAGGGAATGAAATGTCACAGGGAGAAGGAAATAAAATGTCACAGGGAGAAGGGAATAAAATGTCACAGGGAGAGGGGAATGAAATGTCACAGGGAGAAGGAAATAAAATATCACAGGGAGATGGAAAAAATTTCGCAGGGAGAGGGAATAAAAAATCACAGGAAGAGGGAATAAAATGTCACAGGGAGAAGGGAATAAAAAGTCACAGGGAGAGGGAATAAAATTTCACAGGGAGAGGGAATAAAATGTCACGGGGAGAGGGAATAAAATGTTACGGGAGAAGGGAATAAAATGTCACAGGGAGAAGGGAATAAAAGGTCACAGGAAGAGGGAATAAAATGTCACAGTGAGAGGGAATGAAAAGTCACACGGAGAAGGGAAGAAAATGACAGAGGGAGAAGGGAATAAAATGACAAAGGGAGAAGGGAATAAAATGTCACAAGGTGAGGGAATGAAATGTCACAGGGTTAGGGAATGAAATGTCACAGGGAGAATTGAATAAAATGTCACAGGGAGAATGAAATAAAATATTACAGGGAGATGGAATAAAATTTCACAGGGAGAGGGAATAAAAAATCACAGGGATAGGGAATAAAATGTCACGGGGAGAGGGAATGAAACGACACAGGGAGAAGGGAATAAAATATCCCAGGAGACGGAATAAGATGTCACAGGGGGAGGGAATAAAATGTCACAGGCAGAAGGGAAATAAATGTCACAGGAGGTGGGAATGAATTGTCAAAGGGAGAAGGGAATACAATGTCACAGGGAGAATGAAATAAAATATTACAGGGAGATGTAATAAAATTTGACATGGAGAGGGAATAAAAAATCACAGGGAGTGGGAATAAAATGTCACGGGGAGAGGGAATGAAACGACACAGGGAGAAGGGAATAAAATATCCCAAGGAGAGGGAATAAGATGTCACAGGGGGAGGGAATGAAATGTCACAGGTAGAAGGGAAAGAAATGTCATAGGAGGAGGGAATGAATTGTCACAGGGAGAAGGGAATAAAATGTCACAGGAAGAGGGAGTAAAACGTCACAGGGAGAGGGAATGAAAGGTCACAGAGAGAAGGGAATAAAATGTCACAGGGAGAAGGAAATAAAATATCACAGGGAAGAGGAATAAAATGTCACAGGGAGAGGGAATAAAAAATCAAAGGGAGTGGGAATAAAATGTCACAGGGAGAAGGGAATAAAAAGTCACAGGAAGAGGGAATAAAATGTCACAGGGAGAAGGGAATAAAATGTCACAGGGCGAGAGAATAAAATGTCACAGGGAGAAGGAATAAAATGTCACAGGGAGAAGGGAATAAAATGTCACAGGGAGAAGGGAATAAAATGTAACAGGGAGAGGGAATGAAATGTCACAGGGAGAAGGAAATAAAATGTCACAGGGAGAAGGGAATAAAATGTCACAGGGAGAGGGGAATGAAATGTCACAGGGAGAAGGAAATAAAATATCACAGGGAGATGGAAAAAATTTCGCAGGGAGAGGGAATAAAAAATCACAGGAAGAGGGAATAAAATGTCACAGGGAGAAGGGAATAAAAAGTCACAGGGAGAGGGAATAAAATTTCACAGGGAGAGGGAATAAAATGTCACGGGGAGAGGGAATAAAATGTTACGGGAGAAGGGAATAAAATGTCACAGGGAGAAGGGAATAAAAGGTCACAGGAAGAGGGAATAAAATGTCACAGTGAGAGGGAATGAAAAGTCACACGGAGAAGGGAAGAAAATGACAGAGGGAGAAGGGAATAAAATGACAAAGGGAGAAGGGAATAAAATGTCACAAGGTGAGGGAATGAAATGTCACAAGGTTAGGGAATGAAATGTCACAGGGAAAGGGAATGAAATGTCACAGGGGGAGGGAATGAAATATCACAGGGAGAAGGGAAAGAAATGTCACAGGGGGAGGGAATGTAATGTCACAGGGAGAGGGAATAAAAAGTCACAGGGAGAAGGGAATAAAATGTCACAGTGTGAAGGAATAAAATGTCACAGGGAGAGGGAATAAAATGTCACAGAGAGAAGGGATTAAAATGTCAGAGGGAGAAGGGAATAAAATGTCACAGGGAGAAGGGAATAAAATGTGAAATGGAGAGGGAATAAAAAGTCACAGGGAGAAGGAAATAAAATGTCACATGGAGATGGAATAAAATGTCACAGGGAGAAGGGAAAGAAATGTCACCGGGAGAAGGGAATAACATGTCACAGGGAGAAGGAATAAAATGTCACAGGGAGAAGGGAATAAAAGGTCTCAGGGAGAAGGGAAAAAATGTCACAGTGAGAAGGAAATAAAATGTCACAGGGACAAGGGAATAAAATGTCACTGGGAGATGGGAATAAAATGTCACAGGGAGAAGGGAATTAAATATTACAGGGAGAGGGAATCAAATGTCACAGGGTGAAGGGAAGAAAATGTCACAGGGAGAATGGAATAATATGTCACAGAGAGAAGGAATAAAATGTCACATGGAGAAGGGAATAAAATGTCAGAGGGTGAAGGAATAAAATGTCACAGGGAGAGGCAATAAAATGTCACAGGGTGAAGGAATAAAATTTCACAGGGAGGGGGAATAAAATTTCACAGGGAGAAGGGAATAAAATGTCACAGGGAGAAGGAAATAAAATATCACAGGGAAAAGGAATAAAATTTTACAGGGAGAGGGAATAAAAAATCACAGGGAGAGGGAATAAAATGTCACAGGGAGAAGGGAATAAAAAGTCACAGGAAGAGGGAATAAAATTTCACAGGGAGAGGGAATAAATTGTCACGGGGAGAAGGAATAAAATGTCACAGGGAAAAGGGAATGAAATGTCAAAGGGGGAGGGAATGAAATGTCACAGGGAGATGGAATGAAATGTCACAGGGAGAAGGGAATAAAATGTCACAGGGAGAAGGAATAAAATGTCACAGGGAGAGGGAATGAAATGTCAGAGGGAGAAGACAATAAAATGTCACAGGGAGCAGGAATAAAATGTCAGAGGGAGAAGGAAATAAAATGTCACAGGGAGAAGGGAATAAAATGTCACCGGGAGAGGGAATAAAATGTCACAGGAAGAGGGAATAAAATGTCAAAGGGAGAAGGAAATAAAATGTCACAAGGAGAAGGGAACAAAATATCACAGGGAGAGGAAATAAAATGTCACAGGGAGAAGGGAAAAAATGTCAAAGTGAGAAGGGAATAAAATGTCACAGGGAGAAGGAATAAAATGTCACAGGGAGAAGGGAATAAAATTTCACAGGGAGAGGGAATAAAATGTCACAGGGAGAAGGGAATAAAATGTCACAGGGAGAGGGAATAAAATGTCACAGGCAGATAGAAAAAAATGTCACAGGGAGAAGGAAATAAAATATTACAGGGAGATGGAATAAAATTTCACAGGGAGAGGGAATAAAAAATCACAGGGAGAGGGAATAAAATGTCACAGGGAGTGGGAATAAAATGTCACAGGGAGAGGGAATAAAATGTCACAGGGAGAAGGGAATAAAATGTCACAGAGAGAGGGAATAAAATGTCACGGAGAAGGGAATAAAATGTTACAGGAAGAGGGAATAAAATGTCACAGGGAGAAGGGAATAAACTGTCACAGGTAGAGGGAATAAAATGTCACAGGGAGAGGGAATAAAATGTCACAGGGAGAAGGGAATAAAATGTCACAGAGAGAGGGAATAAAATGTCACGGAGAAGGGAATAAAATGTTACAGGAAGAGGGAATAAAATGTCACAGGGAGAAGGGAATAAAATGTCACAGGGCGAGAGAATAAAATGTCACAGGGAGAAGGAATAAAATGTCACAGGGAGAAGGGAATAAAATGTCACAGGGAGAGGGAATAAAATGTCACAGGGAGAATGAAATAAAATATTACAGGGAGATGTAATAAAATTTCACATGGAGAGGGAATAAAAAATCACAGGGAGTGGGAATAAAATGTCATGGAGAAGGGAATAAAATGTTACAGGAAGAGGGAATAAAATGTCACAGGGAGAAGGGAATAAAATGACACAGGGCGAGAGAATAAAATGTCACAGGGAGAAGGAATAAAATGTCACAGGGAGAAGGGAATAAAATGTCACAGGGAGAAAGGAATAAAATGTCACAGGGAGAATGAAATAAAATATTACAGGGAGATGTAATAAAATTTCACATGGAGAGGGAATAAAAAATCACAGGGAGTGGGAATAAAATGTCACGGGTAGAGGGAATGAAACGACACAGGGAGAAGGGAATAAAATATCCCAAGGAGAGGGAATAAGATGTCACAGGGGGAGGGAATGAAATGTCACAGGTAGAAGGGAAAGAAATGTCACAGGAAGAGGGAATAAAACGTCACAGGGAGAGGGAATGAAATGTCACAGTGAGAAGGGAATAAAAAGTCACAGGAAGAGGGAATAATATTTAACAGCAAGAGGGAATAAAATGTCACGGGGATAGAGAATGAAATATCAAAGGGGGAGGGAATGAAATGTCACAGGGAGAGGGCATGAAATGTCACAGGGAGAAGGGAATAAAATGTCACAGGGAGAAGGGAATAAAATGTCACAGGGAGAAGGGAATAAACTGTCACAGGTAGAGGGAATAAAATGTCACAGGGAGAGGGAATAAAATGTCACAGGGAGAAGGGAATAAAATGTCACAGAGAGAGGGAATAAAATGTCACGGAGAAGGGAATAAAATGTTACAGGAAGAGGGAATAAAATGTCACAGGGCGAGAGAATAAAATGTCACAGGGAGAAGGAATAAAATGTCACAGGGAGAAGGGAATAAAATGTCACAGGGAGAATGAAATAAAATATTACAGGGAGATGGAATAAAATTTCACAGGGAGAGGGAATAAAAAATCACAGGGAGAGGGAATAAAATGTCACAGGGAGTGGGAATAAAATGTCACGGGGAGAGGGAATGAAATGACACAGGGAGAAGGGAATAAAATATCCCAAGGAGAGGGAATAAGATGTCACAGGGGGAGGGAATGAAATGTCACAGGTAGAAGGGAAAGAAATGTCACAGGAAGAGGGAATGAATTGTCACAGGGAGAAGGGAGTAAAATGTCACAGGAAGAGGGAATAAAACGTCACAGGGAGAGGGAATGAAATGTCACAGTGAGAAGGGAATAAAATGTCACTAGGAGATGGGAATAAAATGTCAAAGGGAGTGGGAATAAAAAATCACTGCGAGAGGGAATAAAATGTCACAGGGAGAAGGGAATAAAAAGTCACAGGAAGAGGGAATAATATTTAACTGCAAGTGGGAATAAAATGTCACGGGGATAGAGAATGAAATGTCAAAGGTGGAGGGAATGAAATGTCACAGGGAGAGGGCATGAAATGTCACAGGGAGAAGGAAATAAAATGTCACAGGGAGAAGGGAATAAAATGTCACAGGGAGAAGGGAATAAACTGTCACAGGTAGAGGGAATAAAATGTCACAGGGAGAGGGAATAAAATGTCACAGGGAGAAGGGAATAAAATGTCACAGAGAGAGGGAATAAAATGTCACGGAGAAGGGAATAAAATGTTACAGGAAGAGGGAATAAAATGTCACAGGGAGAAGGGAATAAAATGTCACAGGGCGAGAGAATAAAATGTCACAGGGAGAAGGAATAAAATGTCACAGGGAGAAGGGAATAAAATGTCACAGGGAGAAGGGAATAAAATGTCACAGGGAGAATGAAATAAAATATTACAGGGAGATGTAATAAAATTTCACATGGAGAGGGAATAAAAAATCACAGGGAGTGGGAATAAAATGTCATGGAGAAGGGAATAAAATGTTACAGGAAGAGGGAATAAAATGTCACAGGGAGAAGGGAATAAAATGTCACAGGGCGAGAGAATAAAATGTCACAGGGAGAAGGAATAAAATGTCACAGGGAGAAGGGAATAAAATGTCACAGGGAGAAGGGAATAAAATGTCACAGGGAGAATGAAATAAAATATTACAGGGAGATGTAATAAAATTTCACATGGAGAGGGAATAAAAAATCACAGGGAGTGGGAATAAAATGTCACGGGGAGAGGGAATGAAACGACACAGGGAGAAGGGAATAAAATATCCCAAGGAGAGGGAATAAGATGTCACAGGGGGAGGGAATGAAATGTCACAGGTAGAAGGGAAAGAAATGTCACAGGAAGAGGGAATAAAACGTCACAGGGAGAGGGAATGAAATGTCACAGTGAGAAGGGAATAAAAAGTCACAGGAAGAGGGAATAATATTTAACAGCAAGAGGGAATAAAATGTCACGGGGATAGAGAATGAAATGTCAAAGGGGGAGGGAATGAAATGTCACAGGGAGAGGGCATGAAATGTCACAGGGAGAAGGGAATAAAATGTCACAGGGAGAAGGGAATAAAATGTCACAGGGAGAAGGGAATAAACTGTCACAGGTAGAGGGAATAAAATGTCACAGGGAGAGGGAATAAAATGTCACAGGGAGAAGGGAATAAAATGTCACAGAGAGAGGGAATAAAATGTCACGGAGAAGGGAATAAAATGTTACAGGAAGAGGGAATAAAATGTCACAGGGCGAGAGAATAAAATGTCACAGGGAGAAGGAATAAAATGTCACAGGGAGAAGGGAATAAAATGTCACAGGGAGAATGAAATAAAATATTACAGGGAGATGGAATAAAATTTCACAGGGAGAGGGAATAAAAAATCACAGGGAGAGGGAATAAAATGTCACAGGGAGTGGGAATAAAATGTCACGGGGAGAGGGAATGAAATGACACAGGGAGAAGGGAATAAAATATCCCAAGGAGAGGGAATAAGATGTCACAGGGGGAGGGAATGAAATGTCACAGGTAGAAGGGAAAGAAATGTCACAGGAAGAGGGAATGAATTGTCACAGGGAGAAGGGAGTAAAATGTCACAGGAAGAGGGAATAAAACGTCACAGGGAGAGGGAATGAAATGTCACAGTGAGAAGGGAATAAAATGTCACTAGGAGATGGGAATAAAATGTCAAAGGGAGTGGGAATAAAAAATCACTGCGAGAGGGAATAAAATGTCACAGGGAGAAGGGAATAAAAAGTCACAGGAAGAGGGAATAATATTTAACTGCAAGTGGGAATAAAATGTCACGGGGATAGAGAATGAAATGTCAAAGGTGGAGGGAATGAAATGTCACAGGGAGAGGGCATGAAATGTCACAGGGAGAAGGAAATAAAATGTCACAGGGAGAAGGGAATAAAATGTCACAGGGAGAAGGGAATAAACTGTCACAGGTAGAGGGAATAAAATGTCACAGGGAGAGGGAATAAAATGTCACAGGGAGAAGGGAATAAAATGTCACAGAGAGAGGGAATAAAATGTTACAGGAAGAGGGAATAAAATGTCACAGGGAGAAGGGAATAAAATGTCACAGGGCGAGAGAATAAAATGTCACAGGGAGAAGGAATAAAATGTCACAGGGAGAAGGGAATAAAATGTCACAGGGAGAAGGGAATAAAATGTCACAGGGAGAATGAAATAAAATATTACAGGGAGATGTAATAAAATTTCACATGGAGAGGGAATAAAAAATCACAGGGAGTGGGAATAAAATGTCATGGAGAAGGGAATAAAATGTTACAGGAAGAGGGAATAAAATGTCACAGGGAGAAGGGAATAAAATGTCACAGGGCGAGAGAATAAAATGTCACAGGGAGAAGGAATAAAATGTCACAGGGAGAAGGGAATAAAATGTCACAGGGAGAAGGGAATAAAATGTCACAGGGAGAATGAAATAAAATATTACAGGGAGATGTAATAAAATTTCACATGGAGAGGGAATAAAAAATCACAGGGAGTGGGAATAAAATGTCACGGGGAGAGGGAATGAAACGACACAGGGAGAAGGGAATAAAATATCCCAAGGAGAGGGAATAAGATGTCACAGGGGGAGGGAATGAAATGTCACAGGTAGAAGGGAAAGAAATGTCACAGGAAGAGGGAATAAAACGTCACAGGGAGAGGGAATGAAATGTCACAGTGAGAAGGGAATAAAAAGTCACAGGAAGAGGGAATAATATTTAACAGCAAGAGGGAATAAAATGTCACTGGGATAGAGAATGAAATGTCAAAGGGGGAGGGAATGAAATGTCACAGGGAGAGGTCATGAAATGTCACAGGGAGAAGGGAATAAAATGTCACAGGGAGAAGGGAATAAAATGTCACAGGGAGAAGGGAATAAACTGTCACAGGTAGAGGGAATAAAATGTCACAGGGAGAAGGGAATAAAATGTCACAGAGAGAGGGAATAAAATGTCACGGAGAAGGGAATAAAATGTTACAGGAAGAGGGAATAAAATGTCACAGGGCGAGAGAATAAAATGTCACAGGGAGAAGGAATAAAATGTCACAGGGAGAAGGGAATAAAATGTCACAGGGAGAAGGGAATAAAATGTCACAGGGAGAATGAAATAAAATATTACAGGGAGAGGGAATAAAATGTCACAGGGAGAGGGAATAAAATGTCACAGGCAGATAGAAAAAAATGTCACAGGGAGAAGGAAATAAAATATTACAGGGAGATGGAATAAAATCTCACAGGGAGAGGGAATAAAAATCACAGGGAGAGGGAATAAAATGTCACAGGGAGTGGGAATAAAATGTCACAGGGAGAGGGAATAAAATGTCACAGGGAGAAGGGAATAAAATGTCACAGAGAGAGGGAATAAAATGTCACGGAGAAGGGAATAAAATGTTACAGGAAGAGGGAATAAAATGTCACAGGGAGAAGGGAATAAACTGTCACAGGTAGAGGGAATAAAATGTCACAGGGAGAGGGAATAAAATGTCACAGGGAGAAGGGAATAAAATGTCACAGAGAGAGGGAATAAAATGTCACGGAGAAGGGAATAAAATGTTACAGGAAGAGGGAATAAAATGTCACAGGGAGAAGGGAATAAAATGTCACAGGGCGAGAGAATAAAATGTCACAGGGAGAATGAAATAAAATATTACAGGGAGAGGGAATAAAATGTCACAGGGAGAGGGAATAAAATGTCACAGGCAGATAGAAAAAAATGTCACAGGGAGAAGGAAATAAAATATTACAGGGAGATGGAATAAAATTTCACAGGGAGAGGGAATAAAAAATCACAGGGAGAGGGAATAAAATGTCACAGGGAGTGGGAATAAAATGTCACAGGGAGAGGGAATAAAACGTCACAGGGAGAGGGAATGAAATGTCACAGTGAGAAGGGAATAAAATGTCACTAGGAGATGGGAATAAAATGTCAAAGGGAGTGGGAATAAAAAATCACTGCGAGAGGGAATAAAATGTCACAGGGAGAGGGCATGAAATGTCACAGGGAGAAGGAAATAAAATGTCACAGGGAGAAGGGAATAAAATGTCACAGGGAGAAGGGAATAAACTGTCACAGGTAGAGGGAATAAAATGTCACAGGGAGAGGGAATAAAATGTCACAGGGAGAAGGGAATAAAATGTCACAGAGAGAGGGAATAAAATGTCACGGAGAAGGGAATAAAATGTTACAGGAAGAGGGAATAAAATGTCACAGGGAGAAGGGAATAAAATGTCACAGGGCGAGAGAATAAAATGTCACAGGGAGAAGGAATAAAATGTCACAGGGAGAAGGGAATAAAATGTCACAGGGAGAAGGGAATAAAATGTCACAGGGAGAATGAAATAAAATATTACAGGGAGATGTAATAAAATTTCACATGGAGAGGGAATAAAAAATCACAGGGAGTGGGAATAAAATGTCATGGAGAAGGGAATAAAATGTTACAGGAAGAGGGAATAAAATGTCACAGGGAGAAGGGAATAAAATGTCACAGGGCGAGAGAATAAAATGTCACAGGGAGAAGGAATAAAATGTCACAGGGAGAAGGGAATAAAATGTCACAGGGAGAAGGGAATAAAATGTCACAGGGAGAATGAAATAAAATATTACAGGGAGATGTAATAAAATTTCACATGGAGAGGGAATAAAAAATCACAGGGAGTGGGAATAAAATGTCACGGGGAGAGGGAATGAAACGACACAGGGAGAAGGGAATAAAATATCCCAAGGAGAGGGAATAAGATGTCACAGGGGGAGGGAATGAAATGTCACAGGTAGAAGGGAAAGAAATGTCACAGGAAGAGGGAATAAAACGTCACAGGGAGAGGGAATGAAATGTCACAGTGAGAAGGGAATAAAAAGTCACAGGAAGAGGGAATAATATTTAACAGCAAGAGGGAATAAAATGTCACGGGGATAGAGAATGAAATGTCAAAGGGGGAGGGAATGAAATGTCACAGGGAGAGGGCATGAAATGTCACAGGGAGAAGGGAATAAAATGTCACAGGGCGAGAGAATAAAATGTCACAGGGAGAAGGAATAAAATGTCACAGGGAGAAGGGAATAAAATGTCACAGGGAGAATGAAATAAAATATTACAGGGAGATGGAATAAAATTTCACAGGGAGAGGGAATAAAAAATCACAGGGAGAGGGAATAAAATGTCACAGGGAGTGGGAATAAAATGTCACGGGGAGAGGGAATGAAATGACACAGGGAGAAGGGAATAAAATATCCCAAGGAGAGGGAATAAGATGTCACAGGGGGAGGGAATGAAATGTCACAGGTAGAAGGGAAAGAAATGTCACAGGAAGAGGGAATGAATTGTCACAGGGAGAAGGGAGTAAAATGTCACAGGAAGAGGGAATAAAACGTCACAGGGAGAGGGAATGAAATGTCACAGTGAGAAGGGAATAAAATGTCACTAGGAGATGGGAATAAAATGTCAAAGGGAGTGGGAATAAAAAATCACTGCGAGAGGGAATAAAATGTCACAGGGAGAAGGGAATAAAAAGTCACAGGAAGAGGGAATAATATTTAACTGCAAGTGGGAATAAAATGTCACGGGGATAGAGAATGAAATGTCAAAGGTGGAGGGAATGAAATGTCACAGGGAGAGGGCATGAAATGTCACAGGGAGAAGGAAATAAAATGTCACAGGGAGAAGGGAATAAAATGTCACAGGGAGAAGGGAATAAACTGTCACAGGTAGAGGGAATAAAATGTCACAGGGAGAGGGAATAAAATGTCACAGGGAGAAGGGAATAAAATGTCACAGAGAGAGGGAATAAAATGTTACAGGAAGAGGGAATAAAATGTCACAGGGAGAAGGGAATAAAATGTCACAGGGCGAGAGAATAAAATGTCACAGGGAGAAGGAATAAAATGTCACAGGGAGAAGGGAATAAAATGTCACAGGGAGAAGGGAATAAAATGTCACAGGGAGAATGAAATAAAATATTACAGGGAGATGTAATAAAATTTCACATGGAGAGGGAATAAAAAATCACAGGGAGTGGGAATAAAATGTCATGGAGAAGGGAATAAAATGTTACAGGAAGAGGGAATAAAATGTCACAGGGAGAAGGGAATAAAATGTCACAGGGCGAGAGAATAAAATGTCACAGGGAGAAGGAATAAAATGTCACAGGGAGAAGGGAATAAAATGTCACAGGGAGAAGGGAATAAAATGTCACAGGGAGAATGAAATAAAATATTACAGGGAGATGTAATAAAATTTCACATGGAGAGGGAATAAAAAATCACAGGGAGTGGGAATAAAATGTCACGGGGAGAGGGAATGAAACGACACAGGGAGAAGGGAATAAAATATCCCAAGGAGAGGGAATAAGATGTCACAGGGGGAGGGAATGAAATGTCACAGGTAGAAGGGAAAGAAATGTCACAGGAAGAGGGAATAAAACGTCACAGGGAGAGGGAATGAAATGTCACAGTGAGAAGGGAATAAAAAGTCACAGGAAGAGGGAATAATATTTAACAGCAAGAGGGAATAAAATGTCACTGGGATAGAGAATGAAATGTCAAAGGGGGAGGGAATGAAATGTCACAGGGAGAGGTCATGAAATGTCACAGGGAGAAGGGAATAAAATGTCACAGGGAGAAGGGAATAAAATGTCACAGGGAGAAGGGAATAAACTGTCACAGGTAGAGGGAATAAAATGTCACAGGGAGAAGGGAATAAAATGTCACAGAGAGAGGGAATAAAATGTCACGGAGAAGGGAATAAAATGTTACAGGAAGAGGGAATAAAATGTCACAGGGCGAGAGAATAAAATGTCACAGGGAGAAGGAATAAAATGTCACAGGGAGAAGGGAATAAAATGTCACAGGGAGAAGGGAATAAAATGTCACAGGGAGAATGAAATAAAATATTACAGGGAGAGGGAATAAAATGTCACAGGGAGAGGGAATAAAATGTCACAGGCAGATAGAAAAAAATGTCACAGGGAGAAGGAAATAAAATATTACAGGGAGATGGAATAAAATCTCACAGGGAGAGGGAATAAAAATCACAGGGAGAGGGAATAAAATGTCACAGGGAGTGGGAATAAAATGTCACAGGGAGAGGGAATAAAATGTCACAGGGAGAAGGGAATAAAATGTCACAGAGAGAGGGAATAAAATGTCACGGAGAAGGGAATAAAATGTTACAGGAAGAGGGAATAAAATGTCACAGGGAGAAGGGAATAAACTGTCACAGGTAGAGGGAATAAAATGTCACAGGGAGAGGGAATAAAATGTCACAGGGAGAAGGGAATAAAATGTCACAGAGAGAGGGAATAAAATGTCACGGAGAAGGGAATAAAATGTTACAGGAAGAGGGAATAAAATGTCACAGGGAGAAGGGAATAAAATGTCACAGGGCGAGAGAATAAAATGTCACAGGGAGAATGAAATAAAATATTACAGGGAGAGGGAATAAAATGTCACAGGGAGAGGGAATAAAATGTCACAGGCAGATAGAAAAAAATGTCACAGGGAGAAGGAAATAAAATATTACAGGGAGATGGAATAAAATTTCACAGGGAGAGGGAATAAAAAATCACAGGGAGAGGGAATAAAATGTCACAGGGAGTGGGAATAAAATGTCACAGGGAGAGGGAATAAAACGTCACAGGGAGAGGGAATGAAATGTCACAGTGAGAAGGGAATAAAATGTCACTAGGAGATGGGAATAAAATGTCAAAGGGAGTGGGAATAAAAAATCACTGCGAGAGGGAATAAAATGTCACAGGGAGAAGGGAATAAAAAGTCACAGGAAGAGGGAATAATATTTAACTGCAAGTGGGAATAAAATGTCACGGGGATAGAGAATGAAATGTCAAAGGTGGAGGGAATGAAATTTCACAGGGAGAGGGCATGAAATGTCACAGGGAGAAGGAAATAAAATGTCACAGGGAGAAGGGAATAAAATGTCACAGGGAGAAGGGAATAAACTGTCACAGGTAGAGGGAATAAAATGTCATAGGGAGAGGGAATAAAATGTCACAGGGAGAAGGGAATAAAATGTCACAGAGAGAGGGAAAAAAATGTCACGGAGAAGGGAATAAAATGTTACAGGAAGAGGGAATAAAATGTCACAGGGAGAAGGGAATAAAATGTCACAGGGCGAGAGAATAAAATGTCACAGGGAGAAGGAATAAAATGTCACAGGGAGAAGGGAATAAAATGTCACAGGGAGAAGGGAATAAAATGTCACAGGGAGAATGAAATAAAATATTACAGGGAGATGTAATAAAATTTCACATGGAGAGGGAATAAAAAATCACAGGGAGTGGGAATAAAATGTCATGGAGAAGGGAATAAAATGTTACAGGAAGAGGGAATAAAATGTCACAGGGAGAAGGGAATAAAATGTCACAGGGCGAGAGAATAAAATGTCACAGGGAGAAGGAATAAAATGTCACAGGGAGAAGGGAATAAAATGTCACAGGGAGAAGGGAATAAAATGTCACAGGGAGAATGAAATAAAATATTACAGGGAGATGTAATAAAATTTCACATGGAGAGGGAATAAAAAATCACAGGGAGTGGGAATAAAACGACACAGGGAGAAGGGAATAAAATATCCCAAGGAGAGGGAATAAGATGTCACAGGGGGAGGGAATGAAATGTCACAGGTAGAAGGGAAAGAAATGTCACAGGAAGAGGGAATAAAACGTCACAGGGAGAGGGAATGAAATGTCACAGTGAGAAGGGAATAAAAAGTCACAGGAAGAGGGAATAATATTTAACAGCAAGAGGGAATAAAATGTCACGGGGATAGAGAATGAAATGTCAAAGGGGGAGGGAATGAAATGTCACAGGGAGAGGGCATGAAATGTCACAGGGAGAAGGGAATAAAATGTCACAGGGAGAAGGGAATAAAATGTCACAGGGAGAAGGGAATAAACTGTCACAGGTAGAGGGAATAAAATGTCACAGGGAGAGGGAATAAAATGTCACAGGGAGAAGGGAATAAAATGTCACAGAGAGAGGGAATAAAATGTCACGGAGAAGGGAATAAAATGTTACAGGAAGAGGGAATAAAATGTCACAGGGCGAGAGAATAAAATGTCACAGGGAGAAGGAATAAAATGTCACAGGGAGAAGGGAATAAAATGTCACAGGGAGAATGAAATAAAATATTACAGGGAGATGGAATAAAATTTCACAGGGAGAGGGAATAAAAAATCACAGGGAGAGGGAATAAAATGTCACAGGGAGTGGGAATAAAATGTCACGGGGAGAGGGAATGAAATGACACAGGGAGAAGGGAATAAAATATCCCAAGGAGAAGGAATAAGATGTCACAGGGGGAGGGAATGAAATGTCACAGGTAGAAGGGAAAGAAATGTCACAGGAAGAGGGAATGAATTGTCACAGGGAGAAGGGAGTAAAATGTCACAGGAAGAGGGAATAAAACGTCACAGGGAGAGGGAATGAAATGTCACAGTGAGAAGGGAATAAAATGTCACTAGGAGATGGGAATAAAATGTCAAAGGGAGTGGGAATAAAAAATCACTGCGAGAGGGAATAAAATGTCACAGGGAGAAGGGAATAAAAAGTCACAGGAAGAGGGAATAATATTTAACTGCAAGTGGGAATAAAATGTCACGGGGATAGAGAATGAAATGTCAAAGGTGGAGGGAATGAAATGTCACAGGGAGAGGGCATGAAATGTCACAGGGAGAAGGAAATAAAATGTCACAGGGAGAAGGGAATAAAATGTCACAGGGAGAAGGGAATAAACTGTCACAGGTAGAGGGAATAAAATGTCACAGGGAGAGGGAATAAAATGTCACAGGGAGAAGGGAATAAAATGTCACAGAGAGAGGGAATAAAATGTCACGGTGAAGGGAATAAAATGTTACAGGAAGAGGGAATAAAATGTCACAGGGAGAAGGGAATAAAATGTCACAGGGCGAGAGAATAAAATGTCACAGGGAGAAGGAATAAAATGTCACAGGGAGAAGGGAATAAAATGTCACAGGGAGAAGGGAATAAAATGTCACAGGGAGAATGAAATAAAATATTACAGGGAGATGTAATAAAATTTCACATGGAGAGGGAATAAAAAATCACAGGGAGTGGGAATAAAATGTCATGGAGAAGGGAATAAAATGTTACAGGAAGAGGGAATAAAATGTCACAGGGAGAAGGGAATAAAATGTCACAGGGCGAGAGAATAAAATGTCACAGGGAGAAGGAATAAAATGTCACAGGGAGAAGAGAATAAAATGTCACAGGGAGAAGGGAATAAAATGTCACAGGGAGAATGAAATAAAATATTACAGGGAGATGTAATAAAATTTCACATGGAGAGGGAATAAAAAATCACAGGGAGTGGGAATAAAATGTCACGGGGAGAGGGAATGAAATGACACAGGGAGAAGGGAATAAAATATCCCAAGGAGAGGGAATAAGATGTCACAGGGGGAGGGAATGAAATGTCACAGGTAGAAGGGAAAGAAATGTCACAGGAAGAGGGAATAAAACGTCACAGGGAGAGGGAATGAAATGTCACAGTGAGAAGGGAATAAAAAGTCACAGGAAGAGGGAATAATATTTAACAGCAAGAGGGAATAAAATGTCACGGGGATAGAGAATGAAATGTCAAAGGGGGAGGGAATGAAATGTCACAGGGAGAGGTCATGAAATGTCACAGGGAGAAGGGAATAAAATGTCACAGGGAGAAGGGAATAAAATGTCACAGGGAGAAGGGAATAAACTGTCACAGGTAGAGGGAATAAAATGTCACAGGGAGAGGGAATAAAATGTCACAGGGAGAAGGGAATAAAATGTCACAGAGAGAGGGA
Organism: Narcine bancroftii; assembly: GCF_036971445.1. Taxonomy (NCBI): domain Eukaryota; kingdom Metazoa; phylum Chordata; class Chondrichthyes; order Torpediniformes; family Narcinidae; genus Narcine; species Narcine bancroftii. The sequence goes on along the minus strand of NC_091470.1, from coordinate 1,655,076 downwards.
ATAAAATGTCACGGAGAAGGGAATAAAATGTTACAGGAAGAGGGAATAAAATGTCACAGGGCGAGAGAATATAATGTCACAGGGAGAAGGAATAAAATGTCACAGGGAGAAGGGAATAAAATGTCACAGGGAGAAGGGAATAAAATGTCACAGGGAGAATGAAATAAAATATTACAGGGAGAGGGAATAAAATGTCACAGGGAGAGGGAATAAAATGTCACAGGCAGATAGAAAAAAATGTCACAGGGAGAAGGAAATAAAATATTACAGGGAGATGGAATAAAATTTCACAGGGAGAGGGAATAAAAAATCACAGGGAGAGGGAATAAAATGTCACAGGGAGTGGGAATAAAATGTCACAGGGAGAGGGAATAAAATGTCACAGGGAGAAGGGAATAAAATGTCACAGAGAGAGGGAATAAAATGTCACGGAGAAGGGAATAAAATGTTACAGGAAGAGGGAATAAAATGACACAGGGAGAAGGGAATAAACTGTCACAGGTAGAGGGAATAAAATGTCACAGGGAGAGGGAATAAAATGTCACAGGGAGAAGGGAATAAACTGTCACAGGTAGAGGGAATAAAATGTCACAGGGAGAGGGAATAAAATGTCACAGGTAGAGGGAATAAAATGTCACAGAGAGAGGGAATAAAATGTCACGGAGAAGGGAATAAAATGTTACAGGAAGAGGGAATAAAATGTCACAGGGAGAAGGGAATAAAATGTCACAGGGCGAGAGAATAAAATGTCACAGGGAGAATGAAATAAAATATTACAGGGAGAGGGAATAAAATGTCACAGGGAGAGGGAATAAAATGTCACAGGCAGATAGAAAAAAATGTCACAGGGAGAAGGAAATAAAATATTACAGGGAGATGGAATAAAATTTCACAGGGAGAGGGAATAAAAAATCACAGGGAGAGGGAATAAAATGTCACAGGGAGTGGGAATAAAATGTCACAGGGAGAGGGAATAAAATGTCACAGGGAGAAGGGAATAAAATGTCACAGAGAGAGGGAATAAAATGTCACGGAGAAGGGAATAAAATGTTACAGGAAGAGGGAATAAAATGTCACAGGGAGAAGGGAATAAACTGTCACAGGTAGAGGGAATAAAATGTCACAGGGAGAGGGAATAAAATGTCACAGGGAGAAGGGAATAAAATGTCACAGAGAGAGGGAATAAAATGTCACGGAGAAGGGAATAAAATGTTACAGGAAGAGGGAATAAAATGTCACAGGGAGAAGGGAATAAAATGTGACAGGGCGAGAGAATAAAATGTCACAGGGAGAAGGAATAAAATGTCACAGGGAGAAGGGAATAAAATGTCACAGGGAGAAGGGAATAAAATGTCACAGGGAGAATGAAATAAAATATTACAGGGAGATGTAATAAAATTTCACATGGAGAGGGAATAAAAAATCACAGGGAGTGGGAATAAAATGTCATGGAGAAGGGAATAAAATGTTACAGGAAGAGGGAATAAAATGTCACAGGGAGAAGGGAATAAAATGACACAGGGCGAGAGAATAAAATGTCACAGGGAGAAGGAATAAAATGTCACGGGGAGAAGGGAATAAAATGTCACAGGGAGAAGGGAATAAAATGTCACAGGGAGAATGAAATAAAATATTACAGGGAGATGTAATAAAATTTCACATGGAGAGGGAATAAAAAATCACAGGGAGTGGGAATAAAATGTCACGGGTAGAGGGAATGAAACGACACAGGGAGAAGGGAATAAAATATCCCAAGGAGAGGGAATAAGATGTCACAGGGGGAGGGAATGAAATGTCACAGGTAGAAGGGAAAGAAATGTCACAGTGAGAAGGGAATAAAAAGTCACAGGAAGAGGGATTAATATTTAACAGCAAGAGGGAATAAAATGTCACGGGGATAGAGAATGAAATGTCAAAGGGGGAGGGAATGAAATGTCACAGGGAGAGGGCATGAAATGTCACAGGGAGAAGGGAATAAAATGTCACAGGGAGAAGGGAATAAAATGTCACAGGGAGAAGGGAATAAACTGTCACAGGTAGAGGGAATAAAATGTCACAGGGAGAGGGAATAAAATGTCACAGGGAGAAGGGAATAAAATGTCACAGAGAGAGGGAATAAAATGTCACGGAGAAGGGAATAAAATGTTACAGGAAGAGGGAATAAAATGTCACAGGGCGAGAGAATAAAATGTCACAGGGAGAAGGAATAAAATGTCACAGGGAGAAGGGAATAAAATGTCACAGGGAGAATGAAATAAAATATTACAGGGAGATGGAATAAAATTTCACAGGGAGAGGGAATAAAAAATCACAGGGAGAGGGAATAAAATGTCACAGGGAGTGGGAATAAAATGTCACGGGGAGAGGGAATGAAATGACACAGGGAGAAGGGAATAAAATATCCCAAGGAGAGGGAATAAGATGTCACAGGGGGAGGGAATGAAATGTCACAGGTAGAAGGGAAAGAAATGTCACAGGAAGAGGGAATGAATTGTCACAGGGAGAAGGGAGTAAAATGTCACAGGAAGAGGGAATAAAACGTCACAGGGAGAGGGAATGAAATGTCACAGTGAGAAGGGAATAAAATGTCACTAGGAGATGGGAATAAAATGTCAAAGGGAGTGGGAATAAAAAATCACTGCGAGAGGGAATAAAATGTCACAGGGAGAAGGGAATAAAAAGTCACAGGAAGAGGGAATAATATTTAACTGCAAGTGGGAATAAAATGTCACGGGGATAGAGAATGAAATGTCAAAGGTGGAGGGAATGAAATGTCACAGGGAGAGGGCATGAAATGTCACAGGGAGAAGGAAATAAAATGTCACAGGGAGAAGGGAATAAAATGTCACAGGGAGAAGGGAATAAACTGTCACAGGTAGAGGGAATAAAATGTCACAGGGAGAGGGAATAAAATGTCACAGGGAGAAGGGAATAAAATGTCACAGAGAGAGGGAATAAAATGTCACGGAGAAGGGAATAAAATGTTACAGGAAGAGGGAATAAAATGTCACAGGGAGAAGGGAATAAAATGTCACAGGGCGAGAGAATAAAATGTCACAGGGAGAAGGAATAAAATGTCACAGGGAGAAGGGAATAAAATGTCACAGGGAGAAGGGAATAAAATGTCACAGGGAGAATGAAATAAAATATTACAGGGAGATGTAATAAAATTTCACATGGAGAGGGAATAAAAAATCACAGGGAGTGGGAATAAAATGTCGTGGAGAAGGGAATAAAATGTTACAGGAAGAGGGAATAAAATGTCACAGGGAGAAGGGAATAAAATGTCACAGGGCGAGAGAATAAAATGTCACAGGGAGAAGGAATAAAATGTCACAGGGAGAAGGGAATAAAATGTCACAGGGAGAAGGGAATAAAATGTCACAGGGAGAATGAAATAAAATATTACAGGGAGATGTAATAAAATTTCACATGGAGAGGGAATAAAAAATCACAGGGAGTGGGAATAAAATGTCACGGGGAGAGGGAATGAAACGACACAGGGAGAAGGGAATAAAATATCCCAAGGAGAGGGAATAAGATGTCACAGGGGGAGGGAATGAAATGTCACAGGTAGAAGGGAAAGAAATGTCACAGGAAGAGGGAATAAAACGTCACAGGGAGAGGGAATGAAATGTCACAGTGAGAAGGGAATAAAAAGTCACAGGAAGAGGGAATAATATTTAACAGCAAGAGGGAATAAAATGTCACGGGGATAGAGAATGAAATGTCAAAGGGGGAGGGAATGAAATGTCACAGGGAGAGGGCATGAAATGTCACAGGGAGAAGGGAATAAAATGTCACAGGGAGAAGGGAATAAAATGTCACAGGGAGAAGGGAATAAACTGTCACAGGTAGAGGGAATAAAATGTCACAGGGAGAGGGAATAAAATGTCACAGGGAGAAGGGAATAAAATGTCACAGAGAGAGGGAATAAAATGTCACGGAGAAGGGAATAAAATGTTACAGGAAGAGGGAATAAAATGTCACAGGGCGAGAGAATAAAATGTCACAGGGAGAAGGAATAAAATGTCACAGGGAGAAGGGAATAAAATGTCACAGGGAGAATGAAATAAAATATTATAGGGAGATGGAATAAAATTTCACAGGGAGAGGGAATAAAAAATCACAGGGAGAGGGAATAAAATGTCACAGGGAGTGGGAATAAAATGTCACGGGGAGAGGGAATGAAATGACACAGGGAGAAGGGAATAAAATATCCCAAGGAGAGGGAATAAGATGTCACAGGGGGAGGGAATGAAATGTCACAGGTAGAAGGGAAAGAAATGTCACAGGAAGAGGGAATGAATTGTCACAGGGAGAAGGGAGTAAAATGTCACAGGAAGAGGGAATAAAACGTCACAGGGAGAGGGAATGAAATGTCACAGTGAGAAGGGAATAAAATGTCACTAGGAGATGGGAATAAAATGTCAAAGGGAGTGGGAATAAAAAATCACTGCGAGAGGGAATAAAATGTCACAGGGAGAAGGGAATAAAAAGTCACAGGAAGAGGGAATAATATTTAACTGCAAGTGGGAATAAAATGTCACGGGGATAGAGAATGAAATGTCAAAGGTGGAGGGAATGAAATGTCACAGGGAGAGGGCATGAAATGTCACAGGGAGAAGGAAATAAAATGTCACAGGGAGAAGGGAATAAAATGTCACAGGGAGAAGGGAATAAACTGTCACAGGTAGAGGGAATAAAATGTCACAGGGAGAGGGAATAAAATGTCACAGGGAGAAGGGAATAAAATGTCACAGAGAGAGGGAATAAAATGTCACGGAGAAGGGAATAAAATGTTACAGGAAGAGGGAATAAAATGTCACAGGGAGAAGGGAATAAAATGTCACAGGGCGAGAGAATAAAATGTCACAGGGAGAAGGAATAAAATGTCACAGGGAGAAGGGAATAAAATGTCACAGGGAGAAGGGAATAAAATGTCACAGGGAGAATGAAATAAAATATTACAGGGAGATGTAATAAAATTTCACATGGAGAGGGAATAAAAAATCACAGGGAGTGGGAATAAAATGTCATGGAGAAGGGAATAAAATGTTACAGGAAGAGGGAATAAAATGTCACAGGGAGAAGGGAATAAAATGTCACAGGGCGAGAGAATAAAATGTCACAGGGAGAAGGAATAAAATGTCACAGGGAGAAGGGAATAAAATGTCACAGGGAGAAGGGAATAAAATGTCACAGGGAGAATGAAATAAAATATTACAGGGAGATGTAATAAAATTTCACATGGAGAGGGAATAAAAAATCACAGGGAGTGGGAATAAAATGTCACGGGGAGAGGGAATGAAACGACACAGGGAGAAGGGAATAAAATATCCCAAGGAGAGGGAATAAGATGTCACAGGGGGAGGGAATGAAATGTCACAGGTAGAAGGGAAAGAAATGTCACAGGAAGAGGGAATAAAACGTCACAGGGAGAGGGAATGAAATGTCACAGTGAGAAGGGAATAAAAAGTCACAGGAAGAGGGAATAATATTTAACAGCAAGAGGGAATAAAATGTCACGGGGATAGAGAATGAAATGTCAAAGGGGGAGGGAATGAAATGTCACAGGGAGAGGTCATGAAATGTCACAGGGAGAAGGGAATAAAATGTCACAGGGAGAAGGGAATAAAATGTCACAGGGAGAAGGGAATAAACTGTCACAGGTAGAGGGAATAAAATGTCACAGGGAGAGGGAATAAAATGTCACAGGGAGAAGGGAATAAAATGTCACAGAGAGAGGGAATAAAATGTCACGGAGAAGGGAATAAAATGTTACAGGAAGAGGGAATAAAATGTCACAGGGCGAGAGAATAAAATGTCACAGGGAGAAGGAATAAAATGTCACAGGGAGAAGGGAATAAAATGTCACAGGGAGAAGGGAATAAAATGTCACAGGGAGAATGAAATAAAATATTACAGGGAGATGTAATAAAATTTCACATGGAGAGGGAATAAAAAATCACAGGGAGTGGGAATAAAATGTCACGGGGAGAGGGAATGAAACGACACAGGGAGAAGGGAATAAAATATCCCAAGGAGAGGGAATAAGATGTCACAGGGGGAGGGAATGAAATGTCACAGGTAGAAGGGAAAGAAATGTCACAGGAAGAGGGAATAAAACGTCACAGGGAAAGGGAATGAAATGTCACAGTGAGAAGGGAATAAAATGTCACTAGGAGATGGGAATAAAATGTCAAAGGGAGTGGGAATAAAATGTCACAGGGAGAAGGAATAAAATTTCACAGGGAGAGGGAATAAAAAATCACAGCGAGAGGGAATAAAATGTCACAGGGAGAAGGGAATAAAAAGTCACAGGAAGAGGGAATAATATTTAACAGCGAGAGGGAATAAAATGTCACGGGGATAGAGAATGAAATGTCAAAGGGGGAGGGAATGAAATGTCACAGGGAGAGGGAATGAAATGTCACAGGGTGAGGGAATGAAATGTCACGGGGATAGAGAATGAAATGTCAAAGGGGGAGGGAATAAAATGTCACAGGGAGAGGGAATGAAATGTCACAGGGAGAAGGGAATAAAATGTCACAGGGAGAAGGGAATAAAATGTCACAGGGAGAAGGGAATAAACTGTCACAGGGAGACGGAATAAAATGTCACAGGGAGAGGGAATAAAATGTCACAGGGAGAAGGGAATAAAATGTCACAGGGCGAGAGAATAAAATGTCACAGGGAGAAGGAATAAAATGTCACAGGGAGAAGGGAATAAAATGTCACAGGGAGAAGGGAATAAAATGTCACAGGGAGAATGAAATAAAATATTACAGGGAGATGTAATAAAATTTCACATGGAGAGGGAATAAAAAATCACAGGGAGTGGGAATAAAATGTCATGGAGAAGGGAATAAAATGTTACAGGAAGAGGGAATAAAATGTCACAGGGAGAAGGGAACAAAATGTCACAGGGCGAGAGAATAAAATGTCACAGGGAGAAGGAATAAAATGTCACAGGGAGAAGAGAATAAAATGTCACAGGGAGAAGGGAATAAAATGTCACAGGGAGAATGAAATAAAATATTACAGGGAGATGGAATAAAATTTCACAGGGAGAGGGAATAAAAAATCACAGGGATAGGGAATAAAATGTCACGGGGAGAGGGAATGAAACGACACAGGGAGAAGGGAATAAAATATCCCAGGAGACGGAATAAGATGTCACAGGGGGAGGGAATAAAATGTCACAGGCAGAAGGGAAATAAATGTCACAGGAGGTGGGAATGAATTGTCAAAGGGAGAAGGGAATACAATGTCACAGGGAGAATGAAATAAAATATTACAGGGAGATGTAATAAAATTTGACATGGAGAGGGAATAAAAAATCACAGGGAGTGGGAATAAAATGTCACGGGGAGAGGGAATGAAACGACACAGGGAGAAGGGAATAAAATATCCCAAGGAGAGGGAATAAGATGTCACAGGGGGAGGGAATGAAATGTCACAGGTAGAAGGGAAAGAAATGTCATAGGAGGAGGGAATGAATTGTCACAGGGAGAAGGGAATAAAATGTCACAGGAAGAGGGAGTAAAACGTCACAGGGAGAGGGAATGAAAGGTCACAGAGAGAAGGGAATAAAATGTCACAGGGAGAAGGAAATAAAATATCACAGGGAAGAGGAATAAAATGTCACAGGGAGAGGGAATAAAAAATCAAAGGGAGTGGGAATAAAATGTCACAGGGAGAAGGGAATAAAAAGTCACAGGAAGAGGGAATAAAATGTCACAGGGAGAAGGGAATAAAATGTCACAGGGCGAGAGAATAAAATGTCACAGGGAGAAGGAATAAAATGTCACAGGGAGAAGGGAATAAAATGTCACAGGGAGAAGGGAATAAAATGTCACAGGGAGAAGGAAATAAAATGTCACAGGGAGAAGGGAATAAAATGTCACAGGGAGAGGGGAATGAAATGTCACAGGGAGAAGGAAATAAAATATCACAGGGAGATGGAAAAAATTTCGCAGGGAGAGGGAATAAAAAATCACAGGAAGAGGGAATAAAATGTCACAGGGAGAAGGGAATAAAAAGTCACAGGGAGAGGGAATAAAATTTCACAGGGAGAGGGAATAAAATGTCACGGGGAGAGGGAATAAAATGTTACGGGAGAAGGGAATAAAATGTCACAGGGAGAAGGGAATAAAAGGTCACAGGAAGAGGGAATAAAATGTCACAGTGAGAGGGAATGAAAAGTCACACGGAGAAGGGAAGAAAATGACAGAGGGAGAAGGGAATAAAATGACAAAGGGAGAAGGGAATAAAATGTCACAAGGTGAGGGAATGAAATGTCACAGGGTTAGGGAATGAAATGTCACAGGGAAAGGGAATGAAATGTCACAGGGGGAGGGAATGAAATATCACAGGGAGAAGGGAAAGAAATGTCACAGGGGGAGGGAATGTAATGTCACAGGGAGAGGGAATAAAAAGTCACAGGGAGAAGGGAATAAAATGTCACAGTGTGAAGGAATAAAATGTCACAGGGAGAGGGAATAAAATGTCACAGAGAGAAGGGATTAAAATGTCAGAGGGAGAAGGGAATAAAATGTCACAGGGAGAAGGGAATAAAATGTGAAATGGAGAGGGAATAAAAAGTCACAGGGAGAAGGAAATAAAATGTCACATGGAGATGGAATAAAATGTCACAGGGAGAAGGGAAAGAAATGTCACCGGGAGAAGGGAATAACATGTCACAGGGAGAAGGAATAAAATGTCACAGGGAGAAGGGAATAAAAGGTCTCAGGGAGAAGGGAAAAAATGTCACAGTGAGAAGGAAATAAAATGTCACAGGGACAAGGGAATAAAATGTCACTGGGAGATGGGAATAAAATGTCACAGGGAGAAGGGAATTAAATATTACAGGGAGAGGGAATCAAATGTCACAGGGTGAAGGGAAGAAAATGTCACAGGGAGAATGGAATAATATGTCACAGAGAGAAGGAATAAAATGTCACATGGAGAAGGGAATAAAATGTCAGAGGGTGAAGGAATAAAATGTCACAGGGAGAGGCAATAAAATGTCACAGGGTGAAGGAATAAAATTTCACAGGGAGGGGGAATAAAATTTCACAGGGAGAAGGGAATAAAATGTCACAGGGAGAAGGAAATAAAATATCACAGGGAAAAGGAATAAAATTTTACAGGGAGAGGGAATAAAAAATCACAGGGAGAGGGAATAAAATGTCACAGGGAGAAGGGAATAAAAAGTCACAGGAAGAGGGAATAAAATTTCACAGGGAGAGGGAATAAATTGTCACGGGGAGAAGGAATAAAATGTCACAGGGAAAAGGGAATGAAATGTCAAAGGGGGAGGGAATGAAATGTCACAGGGAGATGGAATGAAATGTCACAGGGAGAAGGGAATAAAATGTCACAGGGAGAAGGAATAAAATGTCACAGGGAGAGGGAATGAAATGTCAGAGGGAGAAGACAATAAAATGTCACAGGGAGCAGGAATAAAATGTCAGAGGGAGAAGGAAATAAAATGTCACAGGGAGAAGGGAATAAAATGTCACCGGGAGAGGGAATAAAATGTCACAGGAAGAGGGAATAAAATGTCAAAGGGAGAAGGAAATAAAATGTCACAAGGAGAAGGGAACAAAATATCACAGGGAGAGGAAATAAAATGTCACAGGGAGAAGGGAAAAAATGTCAAAGTGAGAAGGGAATAAAATGTCACAGGGAGAAGGAATAAAATGTCACAGGGAGAAGGGAATAAAATTTCACAGGGAGAGGGAATAAAATGTCACAGGGAGAAGGGAATAAAATGTCACAGGGAGAGGGAATAAAATGTCACAGGCAGATAGAAAAAAATGTCACAGGGAGAAGGAAATAAAATATTACAGGGAGATGGAATAAAATTTCACAGGGAGAGGGAATAAAAAATCACAGGGAGAGGGAATAAAATGTCACAGGGAGTGGGAATAAAATGTCACAGGGAGAGGGAATAAAATGTCACAGGGAGAAGGGAATAAAATGTCACAGAGAGAGGGAATAAAATGTCACGGAGAAGGGAATAAAATGTTACAGGAAGAGGGAATAAAATGTCACAGGGAGAAGGGAATAAACTGTCACAGGTAGAGGGAATAAAATGTCACAGGGAGAGGGAATAAAATGTCACAGATAGAGGGAATAAAATGTCACGGAGAAGGGAATAAAATGTTACAGGAAGAGGGAATAAAATGTCACAGGGAGAAGGGAATAAAATGTCACAGGGCGAGAGAATAAAATGTCACAGGGAGAAGGAATAAAATGTCACAGGGAGAAGGGAATAAAATGTCACAGGGAGAGGGAATAAAATGTCACAGGGAGAATGAAATAAAATATTACAGGGAGATGTAATAAAATTTCACATGGAGAGGTAATAAAAAATCACAGCGAGTGGGAATAAAATGTCATGGAGAAGGGAATAAAATGTTACAGGAAGAGGGAATAAAATGTCACAGGGAGAAGGGAATAAAATGACACAGGGCGAGAGAATAAAATGTCACAGGGAGAAGGAATAAAATGTCACAGGGAGAAGGGAATAAAATGTCACAGGGAGAAAGGAATAAAATGTCACAGGGAGAATGAAATAAAATATTACAGGGAGATGTAATAAAATTTCACATGGAGAGGGAATAAAAAATCACAGGGAGTGGGAATAAAATGTCACGGGTAGAGGGAATGAAACGACACAGGGAGAAGGGAATAAAATATCCCAAGGAGAGGGAATAAGATGTCACAGGGGGAGGGAATGAAATGTCACAGGTAGAAGGGAAAGAAATGTCACAGGAAGAGGGAATAAAACGTCACAGGGAGAGGGAATGAAATGTCACAGTGAGAAGGGAATAAAAAGTCACAGGAAGAGGGAATAATATTTAACAGCAAGAGGGAATAAAATGTCACGGGGATAGAGAATGAAATGTCAAAGGGGGAGGGAATGAAATGTCACAGGGAGAGGGCATGAAATGTCACAGGGAGAAGGGAATAAAATGTCACAGGGAGAAGGGAATAAAATGTCACAGGGAGAAGGGAATAAACTGTCACAGGTAGAGGGAATAAAATGTCACAGGGAGAGGGAATAAAATGTCACAGGGAGAAGGGAATAAAATGTCACAGAGAGAGGGAATAAAATGTCACGGAGAAGGGAATAAAATGTTACAGGAAGAGGGAATAAAATGTCACAGGGCGAGAGAATAAAATGTCACAGGGAGAAGGAATAAAATGTCACAGGGAGAAGGGAATAAAATGTCACAGGGAGAATGAAATAAAATATTACAGGGAGATGGAATAAAATTTCACAGGGAGAGGGAATAAAAAATCACAGGGAGAGGGAATAAAATGTCACAGGGAGTGGGAATAAAATGTCACGGGGAGAGGGAATGAAATGACACAGGGAGAAGGGAATAAAATATCCCAAGGAGAGGGAATAAGATGTCACAGGGGGAGGGAATGAAATGTCACAGGTAGAAGGGAAAGAAATGTCACAGGAAGAGGGAATGAATTGTCACAGGGAGAAGGGAGTAAAATGTCACAGGAAGAGGGAATAAAACGTCACAGGGAGAGGGAATGAAATGTCACAGTGAGAAGGGAATAAAATGTCACTAGGAGATGGGAATAAAATGTCAAAGGGAGTGGGAATAAAAAATCACTGCGAGAGGGAATAAAATGTCACAGGGAGAAGGGAATAAAAAGTCACAGGAAGAGGGAATAATATTTAACTGCAAGTGGGAATAAAATGTCACGGGGATAGAGAATGAAATGTCAAAGGTGGAGGGAATGAAATGTCACAGGGAGAGGGCATGAAATGTCACAGGGAGAAGGAAATAAAATGTCACAGGGAGAAGGGAATAAAATGTCACAGGGAGAAGGGAATAAACTGTCACAGGTAGAGGGAATAAAATGTCACAGGGAGAGGGAATAAAATGTCACAGGGAGAAGGGAATAAAATGTCACAGAGAGAGGGAATAAAATGTCACGGAGAAGGGAATAAAATGTTACAGGAAGAGGGAATAAAATGTCACAGGGAGAAGGGAATAAAATGTCACAGGGCGAGAGAATAAAATGTCACAGGGAGAAGGAATAAAATGTCACAGGGAGAAGGGAATAAAATGTCACAGGGAGAAGGGAATAAAATGTCACAGGGAGAATGAAATAAAATATTACAGGGAGATGTAATAAAATTTCACATGGAGAGGGAATAAAAAATCACAGGGAGTGGGAATAAAATGTCATGGAGAAGGGAATAAAATGTTACAGGAAGAGGGAATAAAATGTCACAGGGAGAAGGGAATAAAATGTCACAGGGCGAGAGAATAAAATGTCACAGGGAGAAGGAATAAAATGTCACAGGGAGAAGGGAATAAAATGTCACAGGGAGAAGGGAATAAAATGTCACAGGGAGAATGAAATAAAATATTACAGGGAGATGTAATAAAATTTCACATGGAGAGGGAATAAAAAATCACAGGGAGTGGGAATAAAATGTCACGGGGAGAGGGAATGAAACGACACAGGGAGAAGGGAATAAAATATCCCAAGGAGAGGGAATAAGATGTCACAGGGGGAGGGAATGAAATGTCACAGGTAGAAGGGAAAGAAATGTCACAGGAAGAGGGAATAAAACGTCACAGGGAGAGGGAATGAAATGTCACAGTAAGAAGGGAATAAAAAGTCACAGGAAGAGGGAATAATATTTAACAGCAAGAGGGAATAAAATGTCACGGGGATAGAGAATGAAATGTCAAAGGGGGAGGGAATGAAATGTCACAGGGAGAGGGCATGAAATGTCACAGGGAGAAGGGAATAAAATGTCACAGGGAGAAGGGAATAAAATGTCACAGGGAGAAGGGAATAAACTGTCACAGGTAGAGGGAATAAAATGTCACAGGGAGAGGGAATAAAATGTCACAGGGAGAAGGGAATAAAATGTCACAGAGAGAGGGAATAAAATGTCACGGAGAAGGGAATAAAATGTTACAGGAAGAGGGAATAAAATGTCACAGGGCGAGAGAATAAAATGTCACAGGGAGAAGGAATAAAATGTCACAGGGAGAAGGGAATAAAATGTCACAGGGAGAATGAAATAAAATATTACAGGGAGATGGAATAAAATTTCACAGGGAGAGGGAATAAAAAATCACAGGGAGAGGGAATAAAATGTCACAGGGAGTGGGAATAAAATGTCACGGGGAGAGGGAATGAAATGACACAGGGAGAAGGGAATAAAATATCCCAAGGAGAGGGAATAAGATGTCACAGGGGGAGGGAATGAAATGTCACAGGTAGAAGGGAAAGAAATGTCACAGGAAGAGGGAATGAATTGTCACAGGGAGAAGGGAGTAAAATGTCACAGGAAGAGGGAATAAAACGTCACAGGGAGAGGGAATGAAATGTCACAGTGAGAAGGGAATAAAATGTCACTAGGAGATGGGAATAAAATGTCAAAGGGAGTGGGAATAAAAAATCACTGCGAGAGGGAATAAAATGTCACAGGGAGAAGGGAATAAAAAGTCACAGGAAGAGGGAATAATATTTAACTGCAAGTGGGAATAAAATGTCACGGGGATAGAGAATGAAATGTCAAAGGTGGAGGGAATGAAATGTCACAGGGAGAGGGCATGAAATGTCACAGGGAGAAGGAAATAAAATGTCACAGGGAGAAGGGAATAAAATGTCACAGGGAGAAGGGAATAAACTGTCACAGGTAGAGGGAATAAAATGTCACAGGGAGAGGGAATAAAATGTCACAGGGAGAAGGGAATAAAATGTCACAGAGAGAGGGAATAAAATGTTACAGGAAGAGGGAATAAAATGTCACAGGGAGAAGGGAATAAAATGTCACAGGGCGAGAGAATAAAATGTCACAGGGAGAAGGAATAAAATGTCACAGGGAGAAGGGAATAAAATGTCACAGGGAGAAGGGAATAAAATGTCACAGGGAGAATGAAATAAAATATTACAGGGAGATGTAATAAAATTTCACATGGAGAGGGAATAAAAAATCACAGGGAGTGGGAATAAAATGTCATGGAGAAGGGAATAAAATGTTACAGGAAGAGGGAATAAAATGTCACAGGGAGAAGGGAATAAAATGTCACAGGGCGAGAGAATAAAATGTCACAGGGAGAAGGAATAAAATGTCACAGGGAGAAGGGAATAAAATGTCACAGGGAGAAGGGAATAAAATGTCACAGGGAGAATGAAATAAAATATTACAGGGAGATGTAATAAAATTTCACATGGAGAGGGAATAAAAAATCACAGGGAGTGGGAATAAAATGTCACGGGGAGAGGGAATGAAACGACACAGGGAGAAGGGAATAAAATATCCCAAGGAGAGGGAATAAGATGTCACAGGGGGAGGGAATGCAATGTCACAGGTAGAAGGGAAAGAAATGTCACAGGAAGAGGGAATAAAACGTCACAGGGAGAGGGAATGAAATGTCACAGTGAGAAGGGAATAAAAAGTCACAGGAAGAGGGAATAATATTTAACAGCAAGAGGGAATAAAATGTCACTGGGATAGAGAATGAAATGTCAAAGGGGGAGGGAATGAAATGTCACAGGGAGAGGTCATGAAATGTCACAGGGAGAAGGGAATAAAATGTCACAGGGAGAAGGGAATAAAATGTCACAGGGAGAAGGGAATAAACTGTCACAGGTAGAGGGAATAAAATGTCACAGGGAGAAGGGAATAAAATGTCACAGAGAGAGGGAATAAAATGTCACGGAGAAGGGAATAAAATGTTACAGGAAGAGGGAATAAAATGTCACAGGGCGAGAGAATAAAATGTCACAGGGAGAAGGAATAAAATGTCACAGGGAGAAGGGAATAAAATGTCACAGGGAGAAGGGAATAAAATGTCACAGGGAGAATGAAATAAAATATTACAGGGAGAGGGAATAAAATGTCACAGGGAGAGGGAATAAAATGTCACAGGCAGATAGAAAAAAATGTCACAGGGAGAAGGAAATAAAATATTACAGGGAGATGGAATAAAATCTCACAGGGAGAGGGAATAAAAATCACAGGGAGAGGGAATAAAATGTCACAGGGAGTGGGAATAAAATGTCACAGGGAGAGGGAATAAAATGTCACAGGGAGAAGGGAATAAAATGTCACAGAGAGAGGGAATAAAATGTCACGGAGAAGGGAATAAAATGTTACAGGAAGAGGGAATAAAATGTCACAGGGAGAAGGGAATAAACTGTCACAGGTAGAGGGAATAAAATGTCACAGGGAGAGGGAATAAAATGTCACAGGGAGAAGGGAATAAAATGTCACAGAGAGAGGGAATAAAATGTCACGGAGAAGGGAATAAAATGTTACAGGAAGAGGGAATAAAATGTCACAGGGAGAAGGGAATAAAATGTCACAGGGCGAGAGAATAAAATGTCACAGGGCGAGAGAATAAAATGTCACAGGGAGAAGGAATAAAATGTCACAGGGAGAAGAGAATAAAATGTCACAGGGAGAAGGGAATAAAATGTCACAGGGAGAATGAAATAAAATATTACAGGGAGATGGAATAAAATTTCACAGGGAGAGGGAATAAAAAATCACAGGGATAGGGAATAAAATGTCACGGGGAGAGGGAATGAAACGACACAGGGAGAAGGGAATAAAATATCCCAGGAGACGGAATAAGATGTCACAGGGGGAGGGAATAAAATGTCACAGGCAGAAGGGAAATAAATGTCACAGGAGGTGGGAATGAATTGTCAAAGGGAGAAGGGAATACAATGTCACAGGGAGAATGAAATAAAATATTACAGGGAGATGTAATAAAATTTGACATGGAGAGGGAATAAAAAATCACAGGGAGTGGGAATAAAATGTCACGGGGAGAGGGAATGAAACGACACAGGGAGAAGGGAATAAAATATCCCAAGGAGAGGGAATAAGATGTCACAGGGGGAGGGAATGAAATGTCACAGGTAGAAGGGAAAGAAATGTCATAGGAGGAGGGAATGAATTGTCACAGGGAGAAGGGAATAAAATGTCACAGGAAGAGGGAGTAAAACGTCACAGGGAGAGGGAATGAAAGGTCACAGAGAGAAGGGAATAAAATGTCACAGGGAGAAGGAAATAAAATATCACAGGGAAGAGGAATAAAATGTCACAGGGAGAGGGAATAAAAAATCAAAGGGAGTGGGAATAAAATGTCACAGGGAGAAGGGAATAAAAAGTCACAGGAAGAGGGAATAAAATGTCACAGGGCGAGAGAATAAAATGTCACAGGGAGAAGGAATAAAATGTCACAGGGAGAAGGGAATAAAATGTCACAGGGAGAAGGGAATAAAATGTAACAGGGAGAGGGAATGAAATGTCACAGGGAGAAGGAAATAAAATGTCACAGGGAGAAGGGAATAAAATGTCACAGGGAGAGGGGAATGAAATGTCACAGGGAGAAGGAAATAAAATATCACAGGGAGATGGAAAAAATTTCGCAGGGAGAGGGAATAAAAAATCACAGGAAGAGGGAATAAAATGTCACAGGGAGAAGGGAATAAAAAGTCACAGGGAGAGGGAATAAAATTTCACAGGGAGAGGGAATAAAATGTCACGGGGAGAGGGAATAAAATGTTACGGGAGAAGGGAATAAAATGTCACAGGGAGAAGGGAATAAAAGGTCACAGGAAGAGGGAATAAAATGTCACAGTGAGAGGGAATGAAAAGTCACACGGAGAAGGGAAGAAAATGACAGAGGGAGAAGGGAATAAAATGACAAAGGGAGAAGGGAATAAAATGTCACAAGGTGAGGGAATGAAATGTCACAGGGTTAGGGAATGAAATGTCACAGGGAAAGGGAATGAAATGTCACAGGGGGAGGGAATGAAATATCACAGGGAGAAGGGAAAGAAATGTCACAGGGGGAGGGAATGTAATGTCACAGGGAGAGGGAATAAAAAGTCACAGGGAGAAGGGAATAAAATGTCACAGTGTGAAGGAATAAAATGTCACAGGGAGAGGGAATAAAATGTCACAGAGAGAAGGGATTAAAATGTCAGAGGGAGAAGGGAATAAAATGTCACAGGGAGAAGGGAATAAAATGTGAAATGGAGAGGGAATAAAAAGTCACAGGGAGAAGGAAATAAAATGTCACATGGAGATGGAATAAAATGTCACAGGGAGAAGGGAAAGAAATGTCACCGGGAGAAGGGAATAACATGTCACAGGGAGAAGGAATAAAATGTCACAGGGAGAAGGGAATAAAAGGTCTCAGGGAGAAGGGAAAAAATGTCACAGTGAGAAGGAAATAAAATGTCACAGGGACAAGGGAATAAAATGTCACTGGGAGATGGGAATAAAATGTCACAGGGAGAAGGGAATTAAATATTACAGGGAGAGGGAATCAAATGTCACAGGGTGAAGGGAAGAAAATGTCACAGGGAGAATGGAATAATATGTCACAGAGAGAAGGAATAAAATGTCACATGGAGAAGGGAATAAAATGTCAGAGGGTGAAGGAATAAAATGTCACAGGGAGAGGCAATAAAATGTCACAGGGTGAAGGAATAAAATTTCACAGGGAGGGGGAATAAAATTTCACAGGGAGAAGGGAATAAAATGTCACAGGGAGAAGGAAATAAAATATCACAGGGAAAAGGAATAAAATTTTACAGGGAGAGGGAATAAAAAATCACAGGGAGAGGGAATAAAATGTCACAGGGAGAAGGGAATAAAAAGTCACAGGAAGAGGGAATAAAATTTCACAGGGAGAGGGAATAAATTGTCACGGGGAGAAGGAATAAAATGTCACAGGGAAAAGGGAATGAAATGTCAAAGGGGGAGGGAATGAAATGTCACAGGGAGATGGAATGAAATGTCACAGGGAGAAGGGAATAAAATGTCACAGGGAGAAGGAATAAAATGTCACAGGGAGAGGGAATGAAATGTCAGAGGGAGAAGACAATAAAATGTCACAGGGAGCAGGAATAAAATGTCAGAGGGAGAAGGAAATAAAATGTCACAGGGAGAAGGGAATAAAATGTCACCGGGAGAGGGAATAAAATGTCACAGGAAGAGGGAATAAAATGTCAAAGGGAGAAGGAAATAAAATGTCACAAGGAGAAGGGAACAAAATATCACAGGGAGAGGAAATAAAATGTCACAGGGAGAAGGGAAAAAATGTCAAAGTGAGAAGGGAATAAAATGTCACAGGGAGAAGGAATAAAATGTCACAGGGAGAAGGGAATAAAATTTCACAGGGAGAGGGAATAAAATGTCACAGGGAGAAGGGAATAAAATGTCACAGGGAGAGGGAATAAAATGTCACAGGCAGATAGAAAAAAATGTCACAGGGAGAAGGAAATAAAATATTACAGGGAGATGGAATAAAATTTCACAGGGAGAGGGAATAAAAAATCACAGGGAGAGGGAATAAAATGTCACAGGGAGTGGGAATAAAATGTCACAGGGAGAGGGAATAAAATGTCACAGGGAGAAGGGAATAAAATGTCACAGAGAGAGGGAATAAAATGTCACGGAGAAGGGAATAAAATGTTACAGGAAGAGGGAATAAAATGTCACAGGGAGAAGGGAATAAACTGTCACAGGTAGAGGGAATAAAATGTCACAGGGAGAGGGAATAAAATGTCACAGGGAGAAGGGAATAAAATGTCACAGAGAGAGGGAATAAAATGTCACGGAGAAGGGAATAAAATGTTACAGGAAGAGGGAATAAAATGTCACAGGGAGAAGGGAATAAAATGTCACAGGGCGAGAGAATAAAATGTCACAGGGAGAAGGAATAAAATGTCACAGGGAGAAGGGAATAAAATGTCACAGGGAGAGGGAATAAAATGTCACAGGGAGAATGAAATAAAATATTACAGGGAGATGTAATAAAATTTCACATGGAGAGGGAATAAAAAATCACAGGGAGTGGGAATAAAATGTCATGGAGAAGGGAATAAAATGTTACAGGAAGAGGGAATAAAATGTCACAGGGAGAAGGGAATAAAATGACACAGGGCGAGAGAATAAAATGTCACAGGGAGAAGGAATAAAATGTCACAGGGAGAAGGGAATAAAATGTCACAGGGAGAAAGGAATAAAATGTCACAGGGAGAATGAAATAAAATATTACAGGGAGATGTAATAAAATTTCACATGGAGAGGGAATAAAAAATCACAGGGAGTGGGAATAAAATGTCACGGGTAGAGGGAATGAAACGACACAGGGAGAAGGGAATAAAATATCCCAAGGAGAGGGAATAAGATGTCACAGGGGGAGGGAATGAAATGTCACAGGTAGAAGGGAAAGAAATGTCACAGGAAGAGGGAATAAAACGTCACAGGGAGAGGGAATGAAATGTCACAGTGAGAAGGGAATAAAAAGTCACAGGAAGAGGGAATAATATTTAACAGCAAGAGGGAATAAAATGTCACGGGGATAGAGAATGAAATGTCAAAGGGGGAGGGAATGAAATGTCACAGGGAGAGGGCATGAAATGTCACAGGGAGAAGGGAATAAAATGTCACAGGGAGAAGGGAATAAAATGTCACAGGGAGAAGGGAATAAACTGTCACAGGTAGAGGGAATAAAATGTCACAGGGAGAGGGAATAAAATGTCACAGGGAGAAGGGAATAAAATGTCACAGAGAGAGGGAATAAAATGTCACGGAGAAGGGAATAAAATGTTACAGGAAGAGGGAATAAAATGTCACAGGGCGAGAGAATAAAATGTCACAGGGAGAAGGAATAAAATGTCACAGGGAGAAGGGAATAAAATGTCACAGGGAGAATGAAATAAAATATTACAGGGAGATGGAATAAAATTTCACAGGGAGAGGGAATAAAAAATCACAGGGAGAGGGAATAAAATGTCACAGGGAGTGGGAATAAAATGTCACGGGGAGAGGGAATGAAATGACACAGGGAGAAGGGAATAAAATATCCCAAGGAGAGGGAATAAGATGTCACAGGGGGAGGGAATGAAATGTCACAGGTAGAAGGGAAAGAAATGTCACAGGAAGAGGGAATGAATTGTCACAGGGAGAAGGGAGTAAAATGTCACAGGAAGAGGGAATAAAACGTCACAGGGAGAGGGAATGAAATGTCACAGTGAGAAGGGAATAAAATGTCACTAGGAGATGGGAATAAAATGTCAAAGGGAGTGGGAATAAAAAATCACTGCGAGAGGGAATAAAATGTCACAGGGAGAAGGGAATAAAAAGTCACAGGAAGAGGGAATAATATTTAACTGCAAGTGGGAATAAAATGTCACGGGGATAGAGAATGAAATGTCAAAGGTGGAGGGAATGAAATGTCACAGGGAGAGGGCATGAAATGTCACAGGGAGAAGGAAATAAAATGTCACAGGGAGAAGGGAATAAAATGTCACAGGGAGAAGGGAATAAACTGTCACAGGTAGAGGGAATAAAATGTCACAGGGAGAGGGAATAAAATGTCACAGGGAGAAGGGAATAAAATGTCACAGAGAGAGGGAATAAAATGTCACGGAGAAGGGAATAAAATGTTACAGGAAGAGGGAATAAAATGTCACAGGGAGAAGGGAATAAAATGTCACAGGGCGAGAGAATAAAATGTCACAGGGAGAAGGAATAAAATGTCACAGGGAGAAGGGAATAAAATGTCACAGGGAGAAGGGAATAAAATGTCACAGGGAGAATGAAATAAAATATTACAGGGAGATGTAATAAAATTTCACATGGAGAGGGAATAAAAAATCACAGGGAGTGGGAATAAAATGTCATGGAGAAGGGAATAAAATGTTACAGGAAGAGGGAATAAAATGTCACAGGGAGAAGGGAATAAAATGTCACAGGGCGAGAGAATAAAATGTCACAGGGAGAAGGAATAAAATGTCACAGGGAGAAGGGAATAAAATGTCACAGGGAGAAGGGAATAAAATGTCACAGGGAGAATGAAATAAAATATTACAGGGAGATGTAATAAAATTTCACATGGAGAGGGAATAAAAAATCACAGGGAGTGGGAATAAAATGTCACGGGGAGAGGGAATGAAACGACACAGGGAGAAGGGAATAAAATATCCCAAGGAGAGGGAATAAGATGTCACAGGGGGAGGGAATGAAATGTCACAGGTAGAAGGGAAAGAAATGTCACAGGAAGAGGGAATAAAACGTCACAGGGAGAGGGAATGAAATGTCACAGTAAGAAGGGAATAAAAAGTCACAGGAAGAGGGAATAATATTTAACAGCAAGAGGGAATAAAATGTCACGGGGATAGAGAATGAAATGTCAAAGGGGGAGGGAATGAAATGTCACAGGGAGAGGGCATGAAATGTCACAGGGAGAAGGGAATAAAATGTCACAGGGAGAAGGGAATAAAATGTCACAGGGAGAAGGGAATAAACTGTCACAGGTAGAGGGAATAAAATGTCACAGGGAGAGGGAATAAAATGTCACAGGGAGAAGGGAATAAAATGTCACAGAGAGAGGGAATAAAATGTCACGGAGAAGGGAATAAAATGTTACAGGAAGAGGGAATAAAATGTCACAGGGCGAGAGAATAAAATGTCACAGGGAGAAGGAATAAAATGTCACAGGGAGAAGGGAATAAAATGTCACAGGGAGAATGAAATAAAATATTACAGGGAGATGGAATAAAATTTCACAGGGAGAGGGAATAAAAAATCACAGGGAGAGGGAATAAAATGTCACAGGGAGTGGGAATAAAATGTCACGGGGAGAGGGAATGAAATGACACAGGGAGAAGGGAATAAAATATCCCAAGGAGAGGGAATAAGATGTCACAGGGGGAGGGAATGAAATGTCACAGGTAGAAGGGAAAGAAATGTCACAGGAAGAGGGAATGAATTGTCACAGGGAGAAGGGAGTAAAATGTCACAGGAAGAGGGAATAAAACGTCACAGGGAGAGGGAATGAAATGTCACAGTGAGAAGGGAATAAAATGTCACTAGGAGATGGGAATAAAATGTCAAAGGGAGTGGGAATAAAAAATCACTGCGAGAGGGAATAAAATGTCACAGGGAGAAGGGAATAAAAAGTCACAGGAAGAGGGAATAATATTTAACTGCAAGTGGGAATAAAATGTCACGGGGATAGAGAATGAAATGTCAAAGGTGGAGGGAATGAAATGTCACAGGGAGAGGGCATGAAATGTCACAGGGAGAAGGAAATAAAATGTCACAGGGAGAAGGGAATAAAATGTCACAGGGAGAAGGGAATAAACTGTCACAGGTAGAGGGAATAAAATGTCACAGGGAGAGGGAATAAAATGTCACAGGGAGAAGGGAATAAAATGTCACAGAGAGAGGGAATAAAATGTTACAGGAAGAGGGAATAAAATGTCACAGGGAGAAGGGAATAAAATGTCACAGGGCGAGAGAATAAAATGTCACAGGGAGAAGGAATAAAATGTCACAGGGAGAAGGGAATAAAATGTCACAGGGAGAAGGGAATAAAATGTCACAGGGAGAATGAAATAAAATATTACAGGGAGATGTAATAAAATTTCACATGGAGAGGGAATAAAAAATCACAGGGAGTGGGAATAAAATGTCATGGAGAAGGGAATAAAATGTTACAGGAAGAGGGAATAAAATGTCACAGGGAGAAGGGAATAAAATGTCACAGGGCGAGAGAATAAAATGTCACAGGGAGAAGGAATAAAATGTCACAGGGAGAAGGGAATAAAATGTCACAGGGAGAAGGGAATAAAATGTCACAGGGAGAATGAAATAAAATATTACAGGGAGATGTAATAAAATTTCACATGGAGAGGGAATAAAAAATCACAGGGAGTGGGAATAAAATGTCACGGGGAGAGGGAATGAAACGACACAGGGAGAAGGGAATAAAATATCCCAAGGAGAGGGAATAAGATGTCACAGGGGGAGGGAATGCAATGTCACAGGTAGAAGGGAAAGAAATGTCACAGGTAGAGGGAATAAAATGTCACAGGGAGAGGGAATAAAATGTCACAGGGAGAAGGGAATAAAATGTCACAGAGAGAGGGAATAAAATGTTACAGGAAGAGGGAATAAAATGTCACAGGGAGAAGGGAATAAAATGTCACAGGGCGAGAGAATAAAATGTCACAGGGAGAAGGAATAAAATGTCACAGGGAGAAGGGAATAAAATGTCACAGGGAGAAGGGAATAAAATGTCACAGGGAGAATGAAATAAAATATTACAGGGAGATGTAATAAAATTTCACATGGAGAGGGAATAAAAAATCACAGGGAGTGGGAATAAAATGTCATGGAGAAGGGAATAAAATGTTACAGGAAGAGGGAATAAAATGTCACAGGGAGAAGGGAATAAAATGTCACAGGGCGAGAGAATAAAATGTCACAGGGAGAAGGAATAAAATGTCACAGGGAGAAGGGAATAAAATGTCACAGGGAGAAGGGAATAAAATGTCACAGGGAGAATGAAATAAAATATTACAGGGAGATGTAATAAAATTTCACATGGAGAGGTAATAAAAAATCACAGGGAGTGGGAATAAAATGTCATGGAGAAGGGAATAAAATGTTACAGGAAGAGGGAATAAAATGTCACAGGGAGAAGGGAATAAAATGACACAGGGCGAGAGAATAAAATGTCACAGGGAGAAGGAATAAAATGTCACAGGGAGAAGGGAATAAAATGTCACAGGGAGAAAGGAATAAAATGTCACAGGGAGAATGAAATAAAATATTACAGGGAGATGTAATAAAATTTCACATGGAGAGGGAATAAAAAATCACAGGGAGTGGGAATAAAATGTCACGGGTAGAGGGAATGAAACGACACAGGGAGAAGGGAATAAAATATCCCAAGGAGAGGGAATAAGATGTCACAGGGGGAGGGAATGAAATGTCACAGGTAGAAGGGAAAGAAATGTCACAGGAAGAGGGAATAAAACGTCACAGGGAGAGGGAATGAAATGTCACAGTGAGAAGGGAATAAAAAGTCACAGGAAGAGGGAATAATATTTAACAGCAAGAGGGAATAAAATGTCACGGGGATAGAGAATGAAATGTCAAAGGGGGAGGGAATGAAATGTCACAGGGAGAGGGCATGAAATGTCACAGGGAGAAGGGAATAAAATGTCACAGGGAGAAGGGAATAAAATGTCACAGGGAGAAGGGAATAAACTGTCACAGGTAGAGGGAATAAAATGTCACAGGGAGAAGGGAATAAAATGTCACAGGGCGAGAGAATAAAATGTCACAGGGAGAAGGAATAAAATGTCACAGGGAGAAGGGAATAAAATGTCACAGGGAGAAGGGAATAAAATGTCACAGGGAGAATGAAATAAAATATTACAGGGAGATGTAATAAAATTTCACATGGAGAGGGAATAAAAAATCACAGGGAGTGGGAATAAAATGTCATGGAGAAGGGAATAAAATGTTACAGGAAGAGGGAATAAAATGTCACAGGGAGAAGGGAATAAAATGTCACAGGGCGAGAGAATAAAATGTCACAGGGAGAAGGAATAAAATGTCACAGGGAGAAGGGAATAAAATGTCACAGGGAGAAGGGAATAAAATGTCACAGGGAGAATGAAATAAAATATTACAGGGAGATGTAATAAAATTTCACATGGAGAGGTAATAAAAAATCACAGGGAGTGGGAATAAAATGTCATGGAGAAGGGAATAAAATGTTACAGGAAGAGGGAATAAAATGTCACAGGGAGAAGGGAATAAAATGACACAGGGCGAGAGAATAAAATGTCACAGGGAGAAGGAATAAAATGTCACAGGGAGAAGGGAATAAAATGTCACAGGGAGAAAGGAATAAAATGTCACAGGGAGAATGAAATAAAATATTACAGGGAGATGTAATAAAATTTCACATGGAGAGGGAATAAAAAATCACAGGGAGTGGGAATAAAATGTCACGGGTAGAGGGAATGAAACGACACAGGGAGAAGGGAATAAAATATCCCAAGGAGAGGGAATAAGATGTCACAGGGGGAGGGAATGAAATGTCACAGGTAGAAGGGAAAGAAATGTCACAGGAAGAGGGAATAAAACGTCACAGGGAGAGGGAATGAAATGTCACAGTGAGAAGGGAATAAAAAGTCACAGGAAGAGGGAATAATATTTAACAGCAAGAGGGAATAAAATGTCACGGGGATAGAGAATGAAATGTCAAAGGGGGAGGGAATGAAATGTCACAGGGAGAGGGCATGAAATGTCACAGGGAGAAGGGAATAAAATGTCACAGGGAGAAGGGAATAAAATGTCACAGGGAGAAGGGAATAAACTGTCACAGGTAGAGGGAATAAAATGTCACAGGGAGAGGGAATAAAATGTCACAGGGAGAAGGGAATAAAATGTCACAGAGAGAGGGAATAAAATGTCACGGAGAAGGGAATAAAATGTTACAGGAAGAGGGAATAAAATGTCACAGGGCGAGAGAATAAAATGTCACAGGGAGAAGGAATAAAATGTCACAGGGAGAAGGGAATAAAATGTCACAGGGAGAATGAAATAAAATATTACAGGGAGATGGAATAAAATTTCACAGGGAGAGGGAATAAAAAATCACAGGGAGAGGGAATAAAATGTCACAGGGAGTGGGAATAAAATGTCACGGGGAGAGGGAATGAAATGACACAGGGAGAAGGGAATAAAATATCCCAAGGAGAGGGAATAAGATGTCACAGGGGGAGGGAATGAAATGTCACAGGTAGAAGGGAAAGAAATGTCACAGGAAGAGGGAATGAATTGTCACAGGGAGAAGGGAGTAAAATGTCACAGGAAGAGGGAATAAAACGTCACAGGGAGAGGGAATGAAATGTCACAGTGAGAAGGGAATAAAATGTCACTAGGAGATGGGAATAAAATGTCAAAGGGAGTGGGAATAAAAAATCACTGCGAGAGGGAATAAAATGTCACAGGGAGAAGGGAATAAAAAGTCACAGGAAGAGGGAATAATATTTAACTGCAAGTGGGAATAAAATGTCACGGGGATAGAGAATGAAATGTCAAAGGTGGAGGGAATGAAATGTCACAGGGAGAGGGCATGAAATGTCACAGGGAGAAGGAAATAAAATGTCACAGGGAGAAGGGAATAAAATGTCACAGGGAGAAGGGAATAAACTGTCACAGGTAGAGGGAATAAAATGTCACAGGGAGAGGGAATAAAATGTCACAGGGAGAAGGGAATAAAATGTCACAGAGAGAGGGAATAAAATGTCACGGAGAAGGGAATAAAATGTTACAGGAAGAGGGAATAAAATGTCACAGGGAGAAGGGAATAAAATGTCACAGGGCGAGAGAATAAAATGTCACAGGGAGAAGGAATAAAATGTCACAGGGAGAAGGGAATAAAATGTCACAGGGAGAAGGGAATAAAATGTCACAGGGAGAATGAAATAAAATATTACAGGGAGATGTAATAAAATTTCACATGGAGAGGGAATAAAAAATCACAGGGAGTGGGAATAAAATGTCATGGAGAAGGGAATAAAATGTTACAGGAAGAGGGAATAAAATGTCACAGGGAGAAGGGAATAAAATGTCACAGGGCGAGAGAATAAAATGTCACAGGGAGAAGGAATAAAATGTCACAGGGAGAAGGGAATAAAATGTCACAGGGAGAAGGGAATAAAATGTCACAGGGAGAATGAAATAAAATATTACAGGGAGATGTAATAAAATTTCACATGGAGAGGGAATAAAAAATCACAGGGAGTGGGAATAAAATGTCACGGGGAGAGGGAATGAAACGACACAGGGAGAAGGGAATAAAATATCCCAAGGAGAGGGAATAAGATGTCACAGGGGGAGGGAATGAAATGTCACAGGTAGAAGGGAAAGAAATGTCACAGGAAGAGGGAATAAAACGTCACAGGGAGAGGCAATGAAATGTCACAGTAAGAAGGGAATAAAAAGTCACAGGAAGAGGGAATAATATTTAACAGCAAGAGGGAATAAAATGTCACGGGGATAGAGAATGAAATGTCAAAGGGGGAGGGAATGAAATGTCACAGGGAGAGGGCATGAAATGTCACAGGGAGAAGGGAATAAAATGTCACAGGGAGAAGGGAATAAAATGTCACAGGGAGAAGGGAATAAACTGTCACAGGTAGAGGGAATAAAATGTCACAGGGAGAGGGAATAAAATGTCACAGGGAGAAGGGAATAAAATGTCACAGAGAGAGGGAATAAAATGTCACGGAGAAGGGAATAAAATGTTACAGGAAGAGGGAATAAAATGTCACAGGGCGAGAGAATAAAATGTCACAGGGAGAAGGAATAAAATGTCACAGGGAGAAGGGAATAAAATGTCACAGGGAGAATGAAATAAAATATTACAGGGAGATGGAATAAAATTTCACAGGGAGAGGGAATAAAAAATCACAGGGAGAGGGAATAAAATGTCACAGGGAGTGGGAATAAAATGTCACGGGGAGAGGGAATGAAATGACACAGGGAGAAGGGAATAAAATATCCCAAGGAGAGGGAATAAGATGTCACAGGGGGAGGGAATGAAATGTCACAGGTAGAAGGGAAAGAAATGTCACAGGAAGAGGGAATGAATTGTCACAGGGAGAAGGGAGTAAAATGTCACAGGAAGAGGGAATAAAACGTCACAGGGAGAGGGAATGAAATGTCACAGTGAGAAGGGAATAAAATGTCACTAGGAGATGGGAATAAAATGTCAAAGGGAGTGGGAATAAAAAATCACTGCGAGAGGGAATAAAATGTCACAGGGAGAAGGGAATAAAAAGTCACAGGAAGAGGGAATAATATTTAACTGCAAGTGGGAATAAAATGTCACGGGGATAGAGAATGAAATGTCAAAGGTGGAGGGAATGAAATGTCACAGGGAGAGGGCATGAAATGTCACAGGGAGAAGGAAATAAAATGTCACAGGGAGAAGGGAATAAAATGTCACAGGGAGAAGGGAATAAACTGTCACAGGTAGAGGGAATAAAATGTCACAGGGAGAGGGAATAAAATGTCACAGGGAGAAGGGAATAAAATGTCACAGAGAGAGGGAATAAAATGTTACAGGAAGAGGGAATAAAATGTCACAGGGAGAAGGGAATAAAATGTCACAGGGCGAGAGAATAAAATGTCACAGGGAGAAGGAATAAAATGTCACAGGGAGAAGGGAATAAAATGTCACAGGGAGAAGGGAATAAAATGTCACAGGGAGAATGAAATAAAATATTACAGGGAGATGTAATAAAATTTCACATGGAGAGGGAATAAAAAATCACAGGGAGTGGGAATAAAATGTCATGGAGAAGGGAATAAAATGTTACAGGAAGAGGGAATAAAATGTCACAGGGAGAAGGGAATAAAATGTCACAGGGCGAGAGAATAAAATGTCACAGGGAGAAGGAATAAAATGTCACAGGGAGAAGGGAATAAAATGTCACAGGGAGAAGGGAATAAAATGTCACAGGGAGAATGAAATAAAATATTACAGGGAGATGTAATAAAATTTCACATGGAGAGGGAATAAAAAATCACAGGGAGTGGGAATAAAATGTCACGGGGAGAGGGAATGAAACGACACAGGGAGAAGGGAATAAAATATCCCAAGGAGAGGGAATAAGATGTCACAGGGGGAGGGAATGCAATGTCACAGGTAGAAGGGAAAGAAATGTCACAGGAAGAGGGAATAAAACGTCACAGGGAGAGGGAATGAAATGTCACAGTGAGAAGGGAATAAAAAGTCACAGGAAGAGGGAATAATATTTAACAGCAAGAGGGAATAAAATGTCACTGGGATAGAGAATGAAATGTCAAAGGGGGAGGGAATGAAATGTCACAGGGAGAGGTCATGAAATGTCACAGGGAGAAGGGAATAAAATGTCACAGGGAGAAGGGAATAAAATGTCACAGGGAGAAGGGAATAAACTGTCACAGGTAGAGGGAATAAAATGTCACAGGGAGAAGGGAATAAAATGTCACAGAGAGAGGGAATAAAATGTCACGGAGAAGGGAATAAAATGTTACAGGAAGAGGGAATAAAATGTCACAGGGCGAGAGAATAAAATGTCACAGGGAGAAGGAATAAAATGTCACAGGGAGAAGGGAATAAAATGTCACAGGGAGAAGGGAATAAAATGTCACAGGGAGAATGAAATAAAATATTACAGGGAGAGGGAATAAAATGTCACAGGGAGAGGGAATAAAATGTCACAGGCAGATAGAAAAAAATGTCACAGGGAGAAGGAAATAAAATATTACAGGGAGATGGAATAAAATCTCACAGGGAGAGGGAATAAAAATCACAGGGAGAGGGAATAAAATGTCACAGGGAGTGGGAATAAAATGTCACAGGGAGAGGGAATAAAATGTCACAGGGAGAAGGGAATAAAATGTCACAGAGAGAGGGAATAAAATGTCACGGAGAAGGGAATAAAATGTTACAGGAAGAGGGAATAAAATGTCACAGGGAGAAGGGAATAAACTGTCACAGGTAGAGGGAATAAAATGTCACAGGGAGAGGGAATAAAATGTCACAGGGAGAAGGGAATAAAATGTCACAGAGAGAGGGAATAAAATGTCACGGAGAAGGGAATAAAATGTTACAGGAAGAGGGAATAAAATGTCACAGGGAGAAGGGAATAAAATGTCACAGGGCGAGAGAATAAAATGTCACAGGGCGAGAGAATAAAATGTCACAGGGAGAAGGAATAAAATGTCACAGGGAGAAGAGAATAAAATGTCACAGGGAGAAGGGAATAAAATGTCACAGGGAGAATGAAATAAAATATTACAGGGAGATGGAATAAAATTTCACAGGGAGAGGGAATAAAAAATCACAGGGATAGGGAATAAAATGTCACGGGGAGAGGGAATGAAACGACACAGGGAGAAGGGAATAAAATATCCCAGGAGACGGAATAAGATGTCACAGGGGGAGGGAATAAAATGTCACAGGCAGAAGGGAAATAAATGTCACAGGAGGTGGGAATGAATTGTCAAAGGGAGAAGGGAATACAATGTCACAGGGAGAATGAAATAAAATATTACAGGGAGATGTAATAAAATTTGACATGGAGAGGGAATAAAAAATCACAGGGAGTGGGAATAAAATGTCACGGGGAGAGGGAATGAAACGACACAGGGAGAAGGGAATAAAATATCCCAAGGAGAGGGAATAAGATGTCACAGGGGGAGGGAATGAAATGTCACAGGTAGAAGGGAAAGAAATGTCATAGGAGGAGGGAATGAATTGTCACAGGGAGAAGGGAATAAAATGTCACAGGAAGAGGGAGTAAAACGTCACAGGGAGAGGGAATGAAAGGTCACAGAGAGAAGGGAATAAAATGTCACAGGGAGAAGGAAATAAAATATCACAGGGAAGAGGAATAAAATGTCACAGGGAGAGGGAATAAAAAATCAAAGGGAGTGGGAATAAAATGTCACAGGGAGAAGGGAATAAAAAGTCACAGGAAGAGGGAATAAAATGTCACAGGGAGAAGGGAATAAAATGTCACAGGGCGAGAGAATAAAATGTCACAGGGAGAAGGAATAAAATGTCACAGGGAGAAGGGAATAAAATGTCACAGGGAGAAGGGAATAAAATGTAACAGGGAGAGGGAATGAAATGTCACAGGGAGAAGGAAATAAAATGTCACAGGGAGAAGGGAATAAAATGTCACAGGGAGAGGGGAATGAAATGTCACAGGGAGAAGGAAATAAAATATCACAGGGAGATGGAAAAAATTTCGCAGGGAGAGGGAATAAAAAATCACAGGAAGAGGGAATAAAATGTCACAGGGAGAAGGGAATAAAAAGTCACAGGGAGAGGGAATAAAATTTCACAGGGAGAGGGAATAAAATGTCACGGGGAGAGGGAATAAAATGTTACGGGAGAAGGGAATAAAATGTCACAGGGAGAAGGGAATAAAAGGTCACAGGAAGAGGGAATAAAATGTCACAGTGAGAGGGAATGAAAAGTCACACGGAGAAGGGAAGAAAATGACAGAGGGAGAAGGGAATAAAATGACAAAGGGAGAAGGGAATAAAATGTCACAAGGTGAGGGAATGAAATGTCACAGGGTTAGGGAATGAAATGTCACAGGGAAAGGGAATGAAATGTCACAGGGGGAGGGAATGAAATATCACAGGGAGAAGGGAAAGAAATGTCACAGGGGGAGGGAATGTAATGTCACAGGGAGAGGGAATAAAAAGTCACAGGGAGAAGGGAATAAAATGTCACAGTGTGAAGGAATAAAATGTCACAGGGAGAGGGAATAAAATGTCACAGAGAGAAGGGATTAAAATGTCAGAGGGAGAAGGGAATAAAATGTCACAGGGAGAAGGGAATAAAATGTGAAATGGAGAGGGAATAAAAAGTCACAGGGAGAAGGAAATAAAATGTCACATGGAGATGGAATAAAATGTCACAGGGAGAAGGGAAAGAAATGTCACCGGGAGAAGGGAATAACATGTCACAGGGAGAAGGAATAAAATGTCACAGGGAGAAGGGAATAAAAGGTCTCAGGGAGAAGGGAAAAAATGTCACAGTGAGAAGGAAATAAAATGTCACAGGGACAAGGGAATAAAATGTCACTGGGAGATGGGAATAAAATGTCACAGGGAGAAGGGAATTAAATATTACAGGGAGAGGGAATCAAATGTCACAGGGTGAAGGGAAGAAAATGTCACAGGGAGAATGGAATAATATGTCACAGAGAGAAGGAATAAAATGTCACATGGAGAAGGGAATAAAATGTCAGAGGGTGAAGGAATAAAATGTCACAGGGAGAGGCAATAAAATGTCACAGGGTGAAGGAATAAAATTTCACAGGGAGGGGGAATAAAATTTCACAGGGAGAAGGGAATAAAATGTCACAGGGAGAAGGAAATAAAATATCACAGGGAAAAGGAATAAAATTTTACAGGGAGAGGGAATAAAAAATCACAGGGAGAGGGAATAAAATGTCACAGGGAGAAGGGAATAAAAAGTCACAGGAAGAGGGAATAAAATTTCACAGGGAGAGGGAATAAATTGTCACGGGGAGAAGGAATAAAATGTCACAGGGAAAAGGGAATGAAATGTCAAAGGGGGAGGGAATGAAATGTCACAGGGAGATGGAATGAAATGTCACAGGGAGAAGGGAATAAAATGTCACAGGGAGAAGGAATAAAATGTCACAGGGAGAGGGAATGAAATGTCAGAGGGAGAAGACAATAAAATGTCACAGGGAGCAGGAATAAAATGTCAGAGGGAGAAGGAAATAAAATGTCACAGGGAGAAGGGAATAAAATGTCACCGGGAGAGGGAATAAAATGTCACAGGAAGAGGGAATAAAATGTCAAAGGGAGAAGGAAATAAAATGTCACAAGGAGAAGGGAACAAAATATCACAGGGAGAGGAAATAAAATGTCACAGGGAGAAGGGAAAAAATGTCAAAGTGAGAAGGGAATAAAATGTCACAGGGAGAAGGAATAAAATGTCACAGGGAGAAGGGAATAAAATTTCACAGGGAGAGGGAATAAAATGTCACAGGGAGAAGGGAATAAAATGTCACAGGGAGAGGGAATAAAATGTCACAGGCAGATAGAAAAAAATGTCACAGGGAGAAGGAAATAAAATATTACAGGGAGATGGAATAAAATTTCACAGGGAGAGGGAATAAAAAATCACAGGGAGAGGGAATAAAATGTCACAGGGAGTGGGAATAAAATGTCACAGGGAGAGGGAATAAAATGTCACAGGGAGAAGGGAATAAAATGTCACAGAGAGAGGGAATAAAATGTCACGGAGAAGGGAATAAAATGTTACAGGAAGAGGGAATAAAATGTCACAGGGAGAAGGGAATAAACTGTCACAGGTAGAGGGAATAAAATGTCACAGGGAGAGGGAATAAAATGTCACAGGGAGAAGGGAATAAAATGTCACAGAGAGAGGGAATAAAATGTCACGGAGAAGGGAATAAAATGTTACAGGAAGAGGGAATAAAATGTCACAGGGAGAAGGGAATAAAATGTCACAGGGCGAGAGAATAAAATGTCACAGGGAGAAGGAATAAAATGTCACAGGGAGAAGGGAATAAAATGTCACAGGGAGAGGGAATAAAATGTCACAGGGAGAATGAAATAAAATATTACAGGGAGATGTAATAAAATTTCACATGGAGAGGGAATAAAAAATCACAGGGAGTGGGAATAAAATGTCATGGAGAAGGGAATAAAATGTTACAGGAAGAGGGAATAAAATGTCACAGGGAGAAGGGAATAAAATGACACAGGGCGAGAGAATAAAATGTCACAGGGAGAAGGAATAAAATGTCACAGGGAGAAGGGAATAAAATGTCACAGGGAGAAAGGAATAAAATGTCACAGGGAGAATGAAATAAAATATTACAGGGAGATGTAATAAAATTTCACATGGAGAGGGAATAAAAAATCACAGGGAGTGGGAATAAAATGTCACGGGTAGAGGGAATGAAACGACACAGGGAGAAGGGAATAAAATATCCCAAGGAGAGGGAATAAGATGTCACAGGGGGAGGGAATGAAATGTCACAGGTAGAAGGGAAAGAAATGTCACAGGAAGAGGGAATAAAACGTCACAGGGAGAGGGAATGAAATGTCACAGTGAGAAGGGAATAAAAAGTCACAGGAAGAGGGAATAATATTTAACAGCAAGAGGGAATAAAATGTCACGGGGATAGAGAATGAAATGTCAAAGGGGGAGGGAATGAAATGTCACAGGGAGAGGGCATGAAATGTCACAGGGAGAAGGGAATAAAATGTCACAGGGAGAAGGGAATAAAATGTCACAGGGAGAAGGGAATAAACTGTCACAGGTAGAGGGAATAAAATGTCACAGGGAGAGGGAATAAAATGTCACAGGGAGAAGGGAATAAAATGTCACAGAGAGAGGGAATAAAATGTCACGGAGAAGGGAATAAAATGTTACAGGAAGAGGGAATAAAATGTCACAGGGCGAGAGAATAAAATGTCACAGGGAGAAGGAATAAAATGTCACAGGGAGAAGGGAATAAAATGTCACAGGGAGAATGAAATAAAATATTACAGGGAGATGGAATAAAATTTCACAGGGAGAGGGAATAAAAAATCACAGGGAGAGGGAATAAAATGTCACAGGGAGTGGGAATAAAATGTCACGGGGAGAGGGAATGAAATGACACAGGGAGAAGGGAATAAAATATCCCAAGGAGAGGGAATAAGATGTCACAGGGGGAGGGAATGAAATGTCACAGGTAGAAGGGAAAGAAATGTCACAGGAAGAGGGAATGAATTGTCACAGGGAGAAGGGAGTAAAATGTCACAGGAAGAGGGAATAAAACGTCACAGGGAGAGGGAATGAAATGTCACAGTGAGAAGGGAATAAAATGTCACTAGGAGATGGGAATAAAATGTCAAAGGGAGTGGGAATAAAAAATCACTGCGAGAGGGAATAAAATGTCACAGGGAGAAGGGAATAAAAAGTCACAGGAAGAGGGAATAATATTTAACTGCAAGTGGGAATAAAATGTCACGGGGATAGAGAATGAAATGTCAAAGGTGGAGGGAATGAAATGTCACAGGGAGAGGGCATGAAATGTCACAGGGAGAAGGAAATAAAATGTCACAGGGAGAAGGGAATAAAATGTCACAGGGAGAAGGGAATAAACTGTCACAGGTAGAGGGAATAAAATGTCACAGGGAGAGGGAATAAAATGTCACAGGGAGAAGGGAATAAAATGTCACAGAGAGAGGGAATAAAATGTCACGGAGAAGGGAATAAAATGTTACAGGAAGAGGGAATAAAATGTCACAGGGAGAAGGGAATAAAATGTCACAGGGCGAGAGAATAAAATGTCACAGGGAGAAGGAATAAAATGTCACAGGGAGAAGGGAATAAAATGTCACAGGGAGAAGGGAATAAAATGTCACAGGGAGAATGAAATAAAATATTACAGGGAGATGTAATAAAATTTCACATGGAGAGGGAATAAAAAATCACAGGGAGTGGGAATAAAATGTCATGGAGAAGGGAATAAAATGTTACAGGAAGAGGGAATAAAATGTCACAGGGAGAAGGGAATAAAATGTCACAGGGCGAGAGAATAAAATGTCACAGGGAGAAGGAATAAAATGTCACAGGGAGAAGGGAATAAAATGTCACAGGGAGAAGGGAATAAAATGTCACAGGGAGAATGAAATAAAATATTACAGGGAGATGTAATAAAATTTCACATGGAGAGGGAATAAAAAATCACAGGGAGTGGGAATAAAATGTCACGGGGAGAGGGAATGAAACGACACAGGGAGAAGGGAATAAAATATCCCAAGGAGAGGGAATAAGATGTCACAGGGGGAGGGAATGAAATGTCACAGGTAGAAGGGAAAGAAATGTCACAGGAAGAGGGAATAAAACGTCACAGGGAGAGGGAATGAAATGTCACAGTAAGAAGGGAATAAAAAGTCACAGGAAGAGGGAATAATATTTAACAGCAAGAGGGAATAAAATGTCACGGGGATAGAGAATGAAATGTCAAAGGGGGAGGGAATGAAATGTCACAGGGAGAGGGCATGAAATGTCACAGGGAGAAGGGAATAAAATGTCACAGGGAGAAGGGAATAAAATGTCACAGGGAGAAGGGAATAAACTGTCACAGGTAGAGGGAATAAAATGTCACAGGGAGAGGGAATAAAATGTCACAGGGAGAAGGGAATAAAATGTCACAGAGAGAGGGAATAAAATGTCACGGAGAAGGGAATAAAATGTTACAGGAAGAGGGAATAAAATGTCACAGGGCGAGAGAATAAAATGTCACAGGGAGAAGGAATAAAATGTCACAGGGAGAAGGGAATAAAATGTCACAGGGAGAATGAAATAAAATATTACAGGGAGATGGAATAAAATTTCACAGGGAGAGGGAATAAAAAATCACAGGGAGAGGGAATAAAATGTCACAGGGAGTGGGAATAAAATGTCACGGGGAGAGGGAATGAAATGACACAGGGAGAAGGGAATAAAATATCCCAAGGAGAGGGAATAAGATGTCACAGGGGGAGGGAATGAAATGTCACAGGTAGAAGGGAAAGAAATGTCACAGGAAGAGGGAATGAATTGTCACAGGGAGAAGGGAGTAAAATGTCACAGGAAGAGGGAATAAAACGTCACAGGGAGAGGGAATGAAATGTCACAGTGAGAAGGGAATAAAATGTCACTAGGAGATGGGAATAAAATGTCAAAGGGAGTGGGAATAAAAAATCACTGCGAGAGGGAATAAAATGTCACAGGGAGAAGGGAATAAAAAGTCACAGGAAGAGGGAATAATATTTAACTGCAAGTGGGAATAAAATGTCACGGGGATAGAGAATGAAATGTCAAAGGTGGAGGGAATGAAATGTCACAGGGAGAGGGCATGAAATGTCACAGGGAGAAGGAAATAAAATGTCACAGGGAGAAGGGAATAAAATGTCACAGGGAGAAGGGAATAAACTGTCACAGGTAGAGGGAATAAAATGTCACAGGGAGAGGGAATAAAATGTCACAGGGAGAAGGGAATAAAATGTCACAGAGAGAGGGAATAAAATGTTACAGGAAGAGGGAATAAAATGTCACAGGGAGAAGGGAATAAAATGTCACAGGGCGAGAGAATAAAATGTCACAGGGAGAAGGAATAAAATGTCACAGGGAGAAGGGAATAAAATGTCACAGGGAGAAGGGAATAAAATGTCACAGGGAGAATGAAATAAAATATTACAGGGAGATGTAATAAAATTTCACATGGAGAGGGAATAAAAAATCACAGGGAGTGGGAATAAAATGTCATGGAGAAGGGAATAAAATGTTACAGGAAGAGGGAATAAAATGTCACAGGGAGAAGGGAATAAAATGTCACAGGGCGAGAGAATAAAATGTCACAGGGAGAAGGAATAAAATGTCACAGGGAGAAGGGAATAAAATGTCACAGGGAGAAGGGAATAAAATGTCACAGGGAGAATGAAATAAAATATTACAGGGAGATGTAATAAAATTTCACATGGAGAGGGAATAAAAAATCACAGGGAGTGGGAATAAAATGTCACGGGGAGAGGGAATGAAACGACACAGGGAGAAGGGAATAAAATATCCCAAGGAGAGGGAATAAGATGTCACAGGGGGAGGGAATGCAATGTCACAGGTAGAAGGGAAAGAAATGTCACAGGAAGAGGGAATAAAACGTCACAGGGAGAGGGAATGAAATGTCACAGTGAGAAGGGAATAAAAAGTCACAGGAAGAGGGAATAATATTTAACAGCAAGAGGGAATAAAATGTCACTGGGATAGAGAATGAAATGTCAAAGGGGGAGGGAATGAAATGTCACAGGGAGAGGTCATGAAATGTCACAGGGAGAAGGGAATAAAATGTCACAGGGAGAAGGGAATAAAATGTCACAGGGAGAAGGGAATAAACTGTCACAGGTAGAGGGAATAAAATGTCACAGGGAGAAGGGAATAAAATGTCACAGAGAGAGGGAATAAAATGTCACGGAGAAGGGAATAAAATGTTACAGGAAGAGGGAATAAAATGTCACAGGGCGAGAGAATAAAATGTCACAGGGAGAAGGAATAAAATGTCACAGGGAGAAGGGAATAAAATGTCACAGGGAGAAGGGAATAAAATGTCACAGGGAGAATGAAATAAAATATTACAGGGAGAGGGAATAAAATGTCACAGGGAGAGGGAATAAAATGTCACAGGCAGATAGAAAAAAATGTCACAGGGAGAAGGAAATAAAATATTACAGGGAGATGGAATAAAATCTCACAGGGAGAGGGAATAAAAATCACAGGGAGAGGGAATAAAATGTCACAGGGAGTGGGAATAAAATGTCACAGGGAGAGGGAATAAAATGTCACAGGGAGAAGGGAATAAAATGTCACAGAGAGAGGGAATAAAATGTCACGGAGAAGGGAATAAAATGTTACAGGAAGAGGGAATAAAATGTCACAGGGAGAAGGGAATAAACTGTCACAGGTAGAGGGAATAAAATGTCACAGGGAGAGGGAATAAAATGTCACAGGGAGAAGGGAATAAAATGTCACAGAGAGAGGGAATAAAATGTCACGGAGAAGGGAATAAAATGTTACAGGAAGAGGGAATAAAATGTCACAGGGAGAAGGGAATAAAATGTCACAGGGCGAGAGAATAAAATGTCACAGGGAGAATGAAATAAAATATTACAGGGAGAGGGAATAAAATGTCACAGGGAGAGGGAATAAAATGTCACAGGCAGATAGAAAAAAATGTCACAGGGAGAAGGAAATAAAATATTACAGGGAGATGGAATAAAATTTCACAGGGAGAGGGAATAAAAAATCACAGGGAGAGGGAATAAAATGTCACAGGGAGTGGGAATAAAATGTCACAGGGAGAGGGAATAAAACGTCACAGGGAGAGGGAATGAAATGTCACAGTGAGAAGGGAATAAAATGTCACTAGGAGATGGGAATAAAATGTCAAAGGGAGTGGGAATAAAAAATCACTGCGAGAGGGAATAAAATGTCACAGGGAGAAGGGAATAAAAAGTCACAGGAAGAGGGAATAATATTTAACTGCAAGTGGGAATAAAATGTCACGGGGATAGAGAATGAAATGTCAAAGGTGGAGGGAATGAAATGTCACAGGGAGAGGGCATGAAATGTCACAGGGAGAAGGAAATAAAATGTCACAGGGAGAAGGGAATAAAATGTCACAGGGAGAAGGGAATAAACTGTCACAGGTAGAGGGAATAAAATGTCATAGGGAGAGGGAATAAAATGTCACAGGGAGAAGGGAATAAAATGTCACAGAGAGAGGGAAAAAAATGTCACGGAGAAGGGAATAAAATGTTACAGGAAGAGGGAATAAAATGTCACAGGGAGAAGGAATAAAATGTCACAGGGAGAAGGGAATAAAATGTCACAGGGAGAAGGGAATAAAATGTCACAGGGAGAATGAAATAAAATATTACAGGGAGATGTAATAAAATTTCACATGGAGAGGGAATAAAAAATCACAGGGAGTGGGAATAAAATGTCATGGAGAAGGGAATAAAATGTTACAGGAAGAGGGAATAAAATGTCACAGGGAGAAGGGAATAAAATGTCACAGGGCGAGAGAATAAAATGTCACAGGGAGAAGGAATAAAATGTCACAGGGAGAAGGGAATAAAATGTCACAGGGAGAAGGGAATAAAATGTCACAGGGAGAATGAAATAAAATATTACAGGGAGATGTAATAAAATTTCACATGGAGAGGGAATAAAAAATCACAGGGAGTGGGAATAAAATGTCACGGGGAGAGGGAATGAAACGACACAGAGAGAAGGGAATAAAATATCCCAAGGAGAGGGAATAAGATGTCACAGGGGGAGGGAATGAAATGTCACAGGTAGAAGGGAAAGAAATGTCACAGGAAGAGGGAATAAAACGTCACAGGGAGAGGGAATGAAATGTCACAGTGAGAAGGGAATAAAAAGTCACAGGAAGAGGGAATAATATTTAACAGCAAGAGGGAATAAAATGTCACGGGGATAGAGAATGAAATGTCAAAGGGGGAGGGAATGAAATGTCACAGGGAGAGGGCATGAAATGTCACAGGGAGAAGGGAATAAAATGTCACAGGGAGAAGGGAATAAAATGTCACAGGGAGAAGGGAATAAACTGTCACAGGTAGAGGGAATAAAATGTCACAGGGAGAGGGAATAAAATGTCACAGGGAGAAGGGAATAAAATGTCACAGAGAGAGGGAATAAAATGTCACGGAGAAGGGAATAAAATGTTACAGGAAGAGGGAATAAAATGTCACAGGGCGAGAGAATAAAATGTCACAGGGAGAAGGAATAAAATGTCACAGGGAGAAGGGAATAAAATGTCACAGGGAGAATGAAATAAAATATTACAGGGAGATGGAATAAAATTTCACAGGGAGAGGGAATAAAAAATCACAGGGAGAGGGAATAAAATGTCACAGGGAGTGGGAATAAAATGTCACGGGGAGAGGGAATGAAATGACACAGGGAGAAGGGAATAAAATATCCCAAGGAGAGGGAATAAGATGTCACAGGGGGAGGGAATGAAATGTCACAGGTAGAAGGGAAAGAAATGTCACAGGAAGAGGGAATGAATTGTCACAGGGAGAAGGGAGTAAAATGTCACAGGAAGAGGGAATAAAACGTCACAGGGAGAGGGAATGAAATGTCACAGTGAGAAGGGAATAAAATGTCACTAGGAGATGGGAATAAAATGTCAAAGGGAGTGGGAATAAAAAATCACTGCGAGAGGGAATAAAATGTCACAGGGAGAAGGGAATAAAAAGTCACAGGAAGAGGGAATAATATTTAACTGCAAGTGGGAATAAAATGTCACGGGGATAGAGAATGAAATGTCAAAGGTGGAGGGAATGAAATGTCACAGGGAGAGGGCATGAAATGTCACAGGGAGAAGGAAATAAAATGTCACAGGGAGAAGGGAATAAAATGTCACAGGGAGAAGGGAATAAACTGTCACAGGTAGAGGGAATAAAATGTCACAGGGAGAGGGAATAAAATGTCACAGGGAGAAGGGAATAAAATGTCACAGAGAGAGGGAATAAAATGTCACGGTGAAGGGAATAAAATGTTACAGGAAGAGGGAATAAAATGTCACAGGGAGAAGGGAATAAAATGTCACAGGGCGAGAGAATAAAATGTCACAGGGAGAAGGAATAAAATGTCACAGGGAGAAGGGAATAAAATGTCACAGGGAGAAGGGAATAAAATGTCACAGGGAGAATGAAATAAAATATTACAGGGAGATGTAATAAAATTTCACATGGAGAGGGAATAAAAAATCACAGGGAGTGGGAATAAAATGTCATGGAGAAGGGAATAAAATGTTACAGGAAGAGGGAATAAAATGTCACAGGGAGAAGGGAATAAAATGTCACAGGGCGAGAGAATAAAATGTCACAGGGAGAAGGAATAAAATGTCACAGGGAGAAGAGAATAAAATGTCACAGGGAGAAGGGAATAAAATGTCACAGGGAGAATGAAATAAAATATTACAGGGAGATGTAATAAAATTTCACATGGAGAGGGAATAAAAAATCACAGGGAGTGGGAATAAAATGTCACGGGGAGAGGGAATGAAACGACACAGGGAGAAGGGAATAAAATATCCCAAGGAGAGGGAATAAGATGTCACAGGGGGAGGGAATGAAATGTCACAGGTAGAAGGGAAAGAAATGTCACAGGAAGAGGGAATAAAACGTCACAGGGAGAGGGAATGAAATGTCACAGTGAGAAGGGAATAAAAAGTCACAGGAAGAGGGAATAATATTTAACAGCAAGAGGGAATAAAATGTCACGGGGATAGAGAATGAAATGTCAAAGGGGGAGGGAATGAAATGTCACAGGGAGAGGTCATGAAATGTCACAGGGAGAAGGGAATAAAATGTCACAGGGAGAAGGGAATAAAATGTCACAGGGAGAAGGGAATAAACTGTCACAGGTAGAGGGAATAAAATGTCACAGGGAGAGGGAATAAAATGTCACAGGGAGAAGGGAATAAAATGTCACAGAGAGAGGGAATAAAATGTCACGGAGAAGGGAATAAAATGTTACAGGAAGAGGGAATAAAATGTCACAGGGCGAGAGAATATAATGTCACAGGGAGAAGGAATAAAATGTCACAGGGAGAAGGGAATAAAATGTCACAGGGAGAAGGGAATAAAATGTCACAGGGAGAATGAAATAAAATATTACAGGGAGAGGGAATAAAATGTCACAGGGAGAGGGAATAAAATGTCACAGGCAGATAGAAAAAAATGTCACAGGGAGAAGGAAATAAAATATTACAGGGAGATGGAATAAAATTTCACAGGGAGAGGGAATAAAAAATCACAGGGAGAGGGAATAAAATGTCACAGGGAGTGGGAATAAAATGTCACAGGGAGAGGGAATAAAATGTCACAGGGAGAAGGGAATAAAATGTCACAGAGAGAGGGAATAAAATGTCACGGAGAAGGGAATAAAATGTTACAGGAAGAGGGAATAAAATGACACAGGGAGAAGGGAATAAACTGTCACAGGTAGAGGGAATAAAATGTCACAGGGAGAGGGAATAAAATGTCACAGGGAGAAGGGAATAAACTGTCACAGGTAGAGGGAATAAAATGTCACAGGGAGAGGGAATAAAATGTCACAGGTAGAGGGAATAAAATGTCACAGAGAGAGGGAATAAAATGTCACGGAGAAGGGAATAAAATGTTACAGGAAGAGGGAATAAAATGTCACAGGGAGAAGGGAATAAAATGTCACAGGGCGAGAGAATAAAATGTCACAGGGAGAATGAAATAAAATATTACAGGGAGAGGGAATAAAATGTCACAGGGAGAGGGAATAAAATGTCACAGGCAGATAGAAAAAAATGTCACAGGGAGAAGGAAATAAAATATTACAGGGAGATGGAATAAAATTTCACAGGGAGAGGGAATAAAAAATCACAGGGAGAGGGAATAAAATGTCACAGGGAGTGGGAATAAAATGTCACAGGGAGAGGGAATAAAATGTCACAGGGAGAAGGGAATAAAATGTCACAGAGAGAGGGAATAAAATGTCACGGAGAAGGGAATAAAATGTTACAGGAAGAGGGAATAAAATGTCACAGGGAGAAGGGAATAAACTGTCACAGGTAGAGGGAATAAAATGTCACAGGGAGAGGGAATAAAATGTCACAGGGAGAAGGGAATAAAATGTCACAGAGAGAGGGAATAAAATGTCACGGAGAAGGGAATAAAATGTTACAGGAAGAGGGAATAAAATGTCACAGGGAGAAGGGAATAAAATGTCACAGGGCGAGAGAATAAAATGTCACAGGGAGAAGGAATAAAATGTCACAGGGAGAAGGGAATAAAATGTCACAGGGAGAAGGGAATAAAATGTCACAGGGAGAATGAAATAAAATATTACAGGGAGATGTAATAAAATTTCACATGGAGAGGGAATAAAAAATCACAGGGAGTGGGAATAAAATGTCATGGAGAAGGGAATAAAATGTTACAGGAAGAGGGAATAAAATGTCACAGGGAGAAGGGAATAAAATGACACAGGGCGAGAGAATAAAATGTCACAGGGAGAAGGAATAAAATGTCACGGGGAGAAGGGAATAAAATGTCACAGGGAGAAGGGAATAAAATGTCACAGGGAGAATGAAATAAAATATTACAGGGAGATGTAATAAAATTTCACATGGAGAGGGAATAAAAAATCACAGGGAGTGGGAATAAAATGTCACGGGTAGAGGGAATGAAACGACACAGGGAGAAGGGAATAAAATATCCCAAGGAGAGGGAATAAGATGTCACAGGGGGAGGGAATGAAATGTCACAGGTAGAAGGGAAAGAAATGTCACAGGAAGAGGGAATAAAACATCACAGGGAGAGGGAATGAAATGTCACAGTGAGAAGGGAATAAAAAGTCACAGGAAGAGGGATTAATATTTAACAGCAAGAGGGAATAAAATGTCACGGGGATAGAGAATGAAATGTCAAAGGGGGAGGGAATGAAATGTCACAGGGAGAGGGCATGAAATGTCACAGGGAGAAGGGAATAAAATGTCACAGGGAGAAGGGAATAAAATGTCACAGGGAGAAGGGAATAAACTGTCACAGGTAGAGGGAATAAAATGTCACAGGGAGAGGGAATAAAATGTCACAGGGAGAAGGGAATAAAATGTCACAGAGAGAGGGAATAAAATGTCACGCAGAAGGGAATAAAATGTTACAGGAAGAGGGAATAAAATGTCACAGGGCGAGAGAATAAAATGTCACAGGGAGAAGGAATAAAATGTCACAGGGAGAAGGGAATAAAATGTCACAGGGAGAATGAAATAAAATATTACAGGGAGATGGAATAAAATTTCACAGGGAGAGGGAATAAAAAATCACAGGGAGAGGGAATAAAATGTCACAGGGAGTGGGAATAAAATGTCACGGGGAGAGGGAATGAAATGACACAGGGAGAAGGGAATAAAATATCCCAAGGAGAGGGAATAAGATGTCACAGGGG
This sequence comes from Narcine bancroftii, assembly GCF_036971445.1. Classification (NCBI taxonomy): domain Eukaryota; kingdom Metazoa; phylum Chordata; class Chondrichthyes; order Torpediniformes; family Narcinidae; genus Narcine; species Narcine bancroftii. Next base: position 1,611,115 of record NC_091470.1, on the reverse strand, counting down.
GAGGGAATGAAATGTCACAGGTAGAAGGGAAAGAAATGTCACAGGAAGAGGGAATGAATTGTCACAGGGAGAAGGGAGTAAAATGTCACAGGAAGAGGGAATAAAACGTCACAGGGAGAGGGAATGAAATGTCACAGTGAGAAGGGAATAAAATGTCACTAGGAGATGGGAATAAAATGTCAAAGGGAGTGGGAATAAAAAATCACTGCGAGAGGGAATAAAATGTCACAGGGAGAAGGGAATAAAAAGTCACAGGAAGAGGGAATAATATTTAACTGCAAGTGGGAATAAAATGTCACGGGGATAGAGAATGAAATGTCAAAGGTGGAGGGAATGAAATGTCACAGGGAGAGGGCATGAAATGTCACAGGGAGAAGGAAATAAAATGTCACAGGGAGAAGGGAATAAAATGTCACAGGGAGAAGGGAATAAACTGTCACAGGTAGAGGGAATAAAATGTCACAGGGAGAGGGAATAAAATGTCACAGGGAGAAGGGAATAAAATGTCACAGAGAGAGGGAATAAAATGTCACGGAGAAGGGAATAAAATGTTACAGGAAGAGGGAATAAAATGTCACAGGGAGAAGGGAATAAAATGTCACAGGGCGAGAGAATAAAATGTCACAGGGAGAAGGAATAAAATGTCACAGGGAGAAGGGAATAAAATGTCACAGGGAGAAGGGAATAAAATGTCACAGGGAGAATGAAATAAAATATTACAGGGAGATGTAATAAAATTTCACATGGAGAGGGAATAAAAAATCACAGGGAGTGGGAATAAAATGTCATGGAGAAGGGAATAAAATGTTACAGGAAGAGGGAATAAAATGTCACAGGGAGAAGGGAATAAAATGTCACAGGGCGAGAGAATAAAATGTCACAGGGAGAAGGAATAAAATGTCACAGGGAGAAGGGAATAAAATGTCACAGGGAGAAGGGAATAAAATGTCACAGGGAGAATGAAATAAAATATTACAGGGAGATGTAATAAAATTTCACATGGAGAGGGAATAAAAAATCACAGGGAGTGGGAATAAAATGTCACGGGGAGAGGGAATGAAACGACACAGGGAGAAGGGAATAAAATATCCCAAGGAGAGGGAATAAGATGTCACAGGGGGAGGGAATGAAATGTCACAGGTAGAAGGGAAAGAAATGTCACAGGAAGAGGGAATAAAACGTCACAGGGAGAGGGAATGAAATGTCTCAGTGAGAAGGGAATAAAAAGTCACAGGAAGAGGGAATAATATTTAACAGCAAGAGGGAATAAAATGTCACGGGGATAGAGAATGAAATGTCAAAGGGGGAGGGAATGAAATGTCACAGGGAGAGGTCATGAAATGTCACAGGGAGAAGGGAATAAAATGTCACAGGGAGAAGGGAATAAAATGTCACAGGGAGAAGGGAATAAACTGTCACAGGTAGAGGGAATAAAATGTCACAGGGAGAGGGAATAAAATGTCACAGGGAGAAGGGAATAAAATGTCACAGAGAGAGGGAATAAAATGTCACGGAGAAGGGAATAAAATGTTACAGGAAGAGGGAATAAAATGTCACAGGGCGAGAGAATAAAATGTCACAGGGAGAAGGAATAAAATGTCACAGGGAGAAGGGAATAAAATGTCACAGGGAGAAGGGAATAAAATGTCACAGGGAGAATGAAATAAAATATTACAGGGAGATGTAATAAAATTTCACATGGAGAGGGAATAAAAAATCACAGGGAGTGGGAATAAAATGTCACGGGGAGAGGGAATGAAACGACACAGGGAGAAGGGAATAAAATATCCCAAGGAGAGGGAATAAGATGTCACAGGGGGAGGGAATGAAATGTCACAGGTAGAAGGGAAAGAAATGTCACAGGAAGAGGGAATAAAACGTCACAGGGAAAGGGAATGAAATGTCACAGTGAGAAGGGAATAAAATGTCACTAGGAGATGGGAATAAAATGTCAAAGGGAGTGGGAATAAAATGTCACAGGGAGAAGGAATAAAATTTCACAGGGAGAGGGAATAAAAAATCACAGCGAGAGGGAATAAAATGTCACAGGGAGAAGGGAATAAAAAGTCACAGGAAGAGGGAATAATATTTAACAGCGAGAGGGAATAAAATGTCACGGGGATAGAGAATGAAATGTCAAAGGGGGAGGGAATGAAATGTCACAGGGAGAGGGAATGAAATGTCACAAGGTGAGGGAATGAAATGTCACGGGGATAGAGAATGAAATGTCAAAGGGGGAGGGAATAAAATGTCACAGGGAGAGGGAATGAAATGTCACAGGGAGAAGGGAATAAAATGTCACAGGGAGAAGGGAATAAAATGTCACAGGGAGAAGGGAATAAACTGTCACAGGGAGACGGAATAAAATGTCACAGGGAGAGGGAATAAAATGTCACAGGGAGAAGGGAAAAAAATGTCACAGGGAGAGGGAATGAAATGACACAGGGAGAAGGGAATAAAATGTTACAGGAAGAGGGAATAAAATGTCACAGGGAGAAGGGAATAAAATGTCACAGGGAGAAGGAATAAAATGTCACAGGGAGAAGGGAATAAAATGTCACAGCGAGAGGGAATGAAATGTCACAGGGAGAAGGGAATAAAATGTCACAGGGAGAAGGGAATAAAATGTCACAGGGAGAAGTGAATAAAATGTCACAGGGAGAATGAAATAAAATATTACAGGGAGATGGAATAAAATTTCACAGGGAGAGGGAATAAAAAATCACAGGGATAGGGAATAAAATGTCACGGGGAGAGGGAATGAAACGACACAGGGAGAAGGGAATAAAATATCCCAAGGAGACGGAATAAGATGTCACAGGGGGAGGGAATAAAATGTCACAGTCAGAAGGGAAATAAATGTCACAGGAGGTGGGAATGAATTGTCAAAGGGAGAAGGGAATAAAATGTCACAGGGAGAATGAAATAAAATATTACAGGGAGATGTAATAAAATTTGACATGGAGAGGGAATAAAAAATCACAGGGAGTGGGAATAAAATGTCACGGGGAGAGGGATTGAAACGACACAGGGAGAAGGGAATAAAATATCCCAAGGAGAGGGAATAAGATGTCACAGGGGGAGGGAATGAAATGTCACAGGTAGAAGGGAAAGAAATGTCATAGGAGGAGGGAATGAATTGTCACAGGGAGAAGGGAATAAAATGTCACAGGAAGAGGGAGTAAAACGTCACAGGGAGAGGGAATGAAAGGTCACAGTGAGAAGGGAATAAAATGTCACAGGGAGAAGGAAATAAAATATCACAGGGAAGAGGAATAAAATGTCACAGGGAGAGGGAATAAAAAATCAAAGGGAGAGGGAATAAAATGTCACAGGGAGAGGGAATGAAATGTCACAGGGAGAAGGAAATAAAATGTCACAGGGAGAAGGGAATAAAATGTCACAGGGAGAAGGGAATAAACTGTCACAGGTAGAGGGAATAAAATGTCACAGGGAGAGGGAATAAAATGTCACAGGGAGAAGGGAATAAAATGTCACAGAGAGAGGGAATAAAATGTCACGGAGAAGGGAATAAAATGTTACAGGAAGAGGGAATAAAATGTCACAGGGAGAAGGGAATAAAATGTCACAGGGCGAGAGAATAAAATGTCACAGGGAGAAGGAATAAAATGTCACAGGGAGAAGGGAATAAAATGTCACAGGGAGAAGGGAATAAAATGTCACAGGGAGAATGAAATAAAATATTACAGGGAGATGTAATAAAATTTCACATGGAGAGGGAATAAAAAATCACAGGGAGTGGGAATAAAATGTCATGGAGAAGGGAATAAAATGTTACAGGAAGAGGGAATAAAATGTCACAGGGAGAAGGGAATAAAATGTCACAGGGCGAGAGAATAAAATGTCACAGGGAGAAGGAATAAAATGTCACAGGGAGAAGGGAATAAAATGTCACAGGGAGAAGGGAATAAAATGTCACAGGGAGAATGAAATAAAATATTACAGGGAGATGTAATAAAATTTGACATGGAGAGGGAATAAAAAATCACAGGGAGTGGGAATAAAATGTCACGGGGAGAGGGATTGAAACGACACAGGGAGAAGGGAATAAAATATCCCAAGGAGAGGGAATAAGATGTCACAGGGGGAGGGAATGAAATGTCACAGGTAGAAGGGAAAGAAATGTCATAGGAGGAGGGAATGAATTGTCACAGGGAGAAGGGAATAAAATGTCACAGGAAGAGGGAGTAAAACGTCACAGGGAGAGGGAATGAAAGGTCACAGTGAGAAGGGAATAAAATGTCACAGGGAGAAGGAAATAAAATATCACAGGGAAGAGGAATAAAATGTCACAGGGAGAGGGAATAAAAAATCAAAGGGAGAGGGAATAAAATGTCACAGGGAGAAGGGAATAAAAAGTCACAGGAAGAGGGAATAAAATGTCACAGGGAGAAGGGAATAAAATGTCACAGGGCGAGAGAATAAAATGTCACAGGGAGAAGGAATAAAATGTCACAGGGAGAAGGGAATAAAATGTCACAGGGAGAAGGGAATAAAATGTAACAGGGAGAGGGAATGAAATGTCACAGGGAGAAGGAAATAAAATGTCACAGGGAGAAGGGAATAAAATGTCACAGGGAGAGGGGAATGAAATGTCACAGGGAGAAGGAAATAAAATATCACAGGGAGATGGAAAAAATTTCGCAGGGAGAGGGAATAAAAAATCACAGGAAGAGGGAATAAAATGTCACAGGGAGAAGGGAATAAAAAGTCACATGGAGAGGGAATAAAATTTCACAGGGAGAGGGAATAAAATGTCACGGGGAGAGGGAATAATATGTTACGGGAGAAGGGAATAAAATGTCACAGGGAGAAGGGAATAAAAGGTCACAGGAAGAGGGAATAAAATGTCACAGTGAGAGGGAATGAAAAGTCACACGGAGAAGGGAAGAAAATGACAGAGGGAGACAGGAATAAAATGACACAGGGAGAGGGAATAAAATGTCACGGGGGGAGGGAATGAAATGTCACAGGTAGAAGGGAAAGAAATGTCACAGGAAGAGGGAATGAATTGTCACAGGGAGAAGGGAGTAAAATGTCACAGGAAGAGGGAATAAGATGTCACAGGGGGAGGGAATGAAATGTCACAGGTAGAAGGGAAAGAAATGTCACAGGAAGAGGGAATGAATTGTCACAGGGAGAAGGGAGTAAAATGTCACAGGAAGAGGGAATAAAACGTCACAGGGAGAGGGAATGAAATGTCACAGTGAGAAGGGAATAAAATGTCACTAGGAGATGGGAATAAAATGTCAAAGGGAGTGGGAATAAAAAATCACTGCGAGAGGGAATAAAATGTCACAGGGAGAAGGGAATAAAAAGTCACAGGAAGAGGGAATAATATTTAACTGCAAGTGGGAATAAAATGTCACGGGGATAGAGAATGAAATGTCAAAGGTGGAGGGAATGAAATGTCACAGGGAGAGGGAATGAAATGTCACAGGGAGAAGGGAATAAAATGTCACAGGGAGAAGGGAATAAACTGTCACAGGTAGAGGGAATAAAATGTCACAGGGAGAGGGAATAAAATGTCACAGGGAGAAGGGAATAAAATGTCACAGAGAGAGGGAATAAAATGTCACGGAGAAGGGAATAAAATGTTACAGGAAGAGGGAATAAAATGTCACAGGGAGAAGGGAATAAAATGTCACAGGGCGAGAGAATAAAATGTCACAGGGAGAAGGAATAAAATGTCACAGGGAGAAGGGAATAAAATGTCACAGGGAGAAGGGAATAAAATGTCACAGGGAGAATGAAATAAAATATTACAGGGAGATGTAATAAAATTTCACATGGAGAGGGAATAAAAAATCACAGGGAGTGGGAATAAAATGTCATGGAGAAGGGAATAAAATGTTACAGGAAGAGGGAATAAAATGTCACAGGGAGAAGGGAATAAAATGTCACAGGGCGAGAGAATAAAATGTCACAGGGAGAAGGAATAAAATGTCACAGGGAGAAGGGAATAAAATGTCACAGGGAGAAGGGAATAAAATGTCACAGGGAGATTGAAATAAAATATTACAGGGAGATGTAATAAAATTTCACATGGAGAGGGAATAAAAAATCACAGGGAGTGGGAATAAAATGTCACGGGGAGAGGGAATGAAACGACACAGGGAGAAGGGAATAAAATATCCCAAGGAGAGGGAATAAGATGTCACAGGGGGAGGGAATGAAATGTCACAGGTAGAAGGGAAAGAAATGTCACAGGAAGAGGGAATAAAACGTCACAGGGAGAGGGAATGAAATGTCACAGTGAGAAGGGAATAAAAAGTCACAGGAAGAGGGAATAATATTTAACAGCAAGAGGGAATAAAATGTCACGGGGATAGAGAATGAAATGTCAAAGGGGGAGGGAATGAAATGTCACAGGGAGAGGTCATGAAATGTCACAGGGAGAAGGGAATAAAATGTCACAAGGAGAAGGGAATAAAATGTCACAGGGAGAAGGGAATAAACTGTCACAGGTAGAGGGAATAAAATGTCACAGGGAGAGGGAATAAAATATCACAGGGAGAAGGGAATAAAATGTCACAGAGAGAGGGAATAAAATGTCACGGAGAAGGGAATAAAATGTTACAGGAAGAGGGAATAAAATGTCACAGGGCGAGAGAATAAAATGTCACAGGGAGAAGGAATAAAATGTCACAGGGAGAAGGGAATAAAATGTCACAGGGAGAAGGGAATAAAATGTCACAGGGAGAATGAAATAAAATATTACAGGGAGATGTAATAAAATTTCACATGGAGAGGGAATAAAAAATCACAGGGAGTGGGAATAAAATGTCACGGGGAGAGGGAATGAAACGACACAGGGAGAAGGGAATAAAATATCCCAAGGAGAGGGAATAAGATGTCACAGGGGGAGGGAATGAAATGTCACAGGTAGAAGGGAAAGAAATGTCACAGGAAGAGGGAATAAAACGTCACAGGGAAAGGGAATGAAATGTCACAGTGAGAAGGGAATAAAATGTCACTAGGAGATGGGAATAAAATGTCAAAGGGAGTGGGAATAAAATGTCACAGGGAGAAGGAATAAAATTTCACAGGGAGAGGGAATAAAAAATCACAGCGAGAGGGAATAAAATGTCACAGGGAGAAGGGAATAAAAAGTCACAGGAAGAGGGAATAATATTTAACAGCGAGAGGGAATAAAATGTCACGGGGATAGAGAATGAAATGTCAAAGGGGGAGGGAATGAAATGTCACAGGGAGAGGGAATGAAATGTCACAGGGTGAGGGAATGAAATGTCACGGGGATAGAGAATGAAATGTCAAAGGGGGAGGGAATAAAATGTCACAGGGAGAGGGAATGAAATGTCACAGGGAGAAGGGAATAAAATGTCACAGGGAGAAGGGAATAAAATGTCACAGGGAGAAGGGAATAAACTGTCACAGGGAGACGGAATAAAATGTCACAGGGAGAGGGAATAAAATGTCACAGGGAGAAGGGAAAAAAATGTCACAGGGAGAGGGAATGAAATGACACAGGGAGAAGGGAATAAAATGTTACAGGAAGAGGGAATAAAATGTCACAGGGAGAAGGGAATAAAATGTCACAGGGAGAAGGAATAAAATGTCACAGGGAGAAGGGAATAAAATGTCACAGCGAGAGGGAATGAAATGTCACAGGGAGAAGGGAATAAAATGTCACAGGGAGAAGGGAATAAAATGTCACAGGGAGAAGTGAATAAAATGTCACAGGGAGAATGAAATAAAATATTACAGGGAGATGGAATAAAATTTCACAGGGAGAGGGAATAAAAAATCACAGGGATAGGGAATAAAATGTCACGGGGAGAGGGAATGAAACGACACAGGGAGAAGGGAATAAAATATCCCAAGGAGACGGAATAAGATGTCACAGGGGGAGGGAATAAAATGTCACAGTCAGAAGGGAAATAAATGTCACAGGAGGTGGGAATGAATTGTCAAAGGGAGAAGGGAATAAAATGTCACAGGGAGAATGAAATAAAATATTACAGGGAGATGTAATAAAATTTGACATGGAGAGGGAATAAAAAATCACAGGGAGTGGGAATAAAATGTCACGGGGAGAGGGATTGAAACGACACAGGGAGAAGGGAATAAAATATCCCAAGGAGAGGGAATAAGATGTCACAGGGGGAGGGAATGAAATGTCACAGGTAGAAGGGAAAGAAATGTCATAGGAGGAGGGAATGAATTGTCACAGGGAGAAGGGAATAAAATGTCACAGGAAGAGGGAGTAAAACGTCACAGGGAGAGGGAATGAAAGGTCACAGTGAGAAGGGAATAAAATGTCACAGGGAGAAGGAAATAAAATATCACAGGGAAGAGGAATAAAATGTCACAGGGAGAGGGAATAAAAAATCAAAGGGAGAGGGAATAAAATGTCACAGGGAGAGGGCATGAAATGTCACAGGGAGAAGGAAATAAAATGTCACAGGGAGAAGGGAATAAAATGTCACAGGGAGAAGGGAATAAACTGTCACAGGTAGAGGGAATAAAATGTCACAGGGAGAGGGAATAAAATGTCACAGGGAGAAGGGAATAAAATGTCACAGAGAGAGGGAATAAAATGTCACGGAGAAGGGAATAAAATGTTACAGGAAGAGGGAATAAAATGTCACAGGGAGAAGGGAATAAAATGTCACAGGGCGAGAGAATAAAATGTCACAGGGAGAAGGAATAAAATGTCACAGGGAGAAGGGAATAAAATGTCACAGGGAGAAGGGAATAAAATGTCACAGGGAGAATGAAATAAAATATTACAGGGAGATGTAATAAAATTTCACATGGAGAGGGAATAAAAAATCACAGGGAGTGGGAATAAAATGTCATGGAGAAGGGAATAAAATGTTACAGGAAGAGGGAATAAAATGTCACAGGGAGAAGGGAATAAAATGTCACAGGGCGAGAGAATAAAATGTCACAGGGAGAAGGAATAAAATGTCACAGGGAGAAGGGAATAAAATGTCACAGGGAGAAGGGAATAAAATGTCACAGGGAGAATGAAATAAAATATTACAGGGAGATGTAATAAAATTTGACATGGAGAGGGAATAAAAAATCACAGGGAGTGGGAATAAAATGTCACGGGGAGAGGGATTGAAACGACACAGGGAGAAGGGAATAAAATATCCCAAGGAGAGGGAATAAGATGTCACAGGGGGAGGGAATGAAATGTCACAGGTAGAAGGGAAAGAAATGTCATAGGAGGAGGGAATGAATTGTCACAGGGAGAAGGGAATAAAATATCACAGGAAGAGGGAGTAAAACGTCACAGGGAGAGGGAATGAAAGGTCACAGTGAGAAGGGAATAAAATGTCACAGGGAGAAGGAAATAAAATATCACAGGGAAGAGGAATAAAATGTCACAGGGAGAGGGAATAAAAAATCAAAGGGAGAGGGAATAAAATGTCACAGGGAGAAGGGAATAAAAAGTCACAGGAAGAGGGAATAAAATGTCACAGGGAGAAGGGAATAAAATGTCACAGGGCGAGAGAATAAAATGTCACAGGGAGAAGGAATAAAATGTCACAGGGAGAAGGGAATAAAATGTCACAGGGAGAAGGGAATAAAATGTAACAGGGAGAGGGAATGAAATGTCACAGGGAGAAGGAAATAAAATGTCACAGGGAGAAGGGAATAAAATGTCACAGGGAGAGGGGAATGAAATGTCACAGGGAGAAGGAAATAAAATATCACAGGGAGATGGAAAAAATTTCGCAGGGAGAGGGAATAAAAAATCACAGGAAGAGGGAATAAAATGTCACAGGGAGAAGGGAATAAAAAGTCACAGGGAGAGGGAATAAAATTTCACAGGGAGAGGGAATAAAATGTCACGGGGAGAGGGAATAAAATGTTACGGGAGAAGGGAATAAAATGTCACAGGGAGAAGGGAATAAAAGGTCACAGGAAGAGGGAATAAAATGTCACAGTGAGAGGGAATGAAAAGTCACACGGAGAAGGGAAGAAAATGACAGAGGGAGACAGGAATAAAATGACACAGGGAGAAGGGAATAAAATGTCACAAGGAGAGGGAATGAAATGTCACAGGGTTAGGGAATGAAATGTCACAGGGAAAGGGAATGAAATGTCACAGGGGGAGGGAATGAAATATCACAGGGAAAAGGGAAAGAAATGTCACATGGGGAGGGAATGTAATGTCACAGGGAGAGGGAATAAAATGTCACAGAGAGAAGGGATTAAAATGTCAGAGGGAGAAGGAAATAAAATGTCACAGGGAGAAGGGAATAAAATGTGACATGGAGAGGGAATAAAAAGTCACAGGGAGAAGGAAATAAAATGTCACATGGAGATGGAATAATATGTCACAGGGAGAAGGGAAAGAAATGTCACCGGGAGAAGGGAATAACATGTCACAGGGAGAAGGAATAAAATGTCACAGGGAGAAGGGAATAAAAGGTCTCAGGGAGAAGGGAAAAAATGTCACAGTGAGAAGGAAATAAAATGTCACAGGGACAAGGGAATAAAATGTCACTGGGAGAAGGGAATAAAATGTCACAGGGAGAAGGGAATTATATATTACAGGGAGAGGGAATAAAATTTCACAGGGAGAGGGAATAAAAAATCACAGGGAGAGGGAATAAAATGTCACAGGGAGTGGGAATAAAATGTCACGGGGAGAGGGAATGAAATGACACAGGGAGAAGGGAATAAAATATCCCAAGGAGAGGGAATAAAATGTCACAGGGGGAGGGAATGAAATGTCACAGGTAGAAGGGAAAGAAATGTCACAGGAAGAGGGAATGAATTGTCACAGGGAGAAGGGACTAAAATGTCACAGGAAGAGGGAATAAAACGTCACAGGGAGAGGGAATGAAATGTCACAGTGAGAAGGGAATAAAATGTCACTAGGAGATGGGAATAAAATGTCAAAGGGAGTGGGAATAAAAAATCACTGCGAGAGGGAATAAAATGTCACAGGGAGAAGGGAATAAAAAGTCACAGGAAGAGGGAATAATATTTAACAGCAAGTGGGAATAAAATGTCACGGGGATAGAGAATGAAATGTCAAAGGTGGAGGGAATGAAATGTCACAGGGAGAGGGCATGAAATGTCACAGGGAGAAGGGAATAAAATGTCACAGGGAGAAGGGAAAAAAATGTCACAGTGAGAAGGGAATAAACTGTCACAGGTAGAGGGAATAAAATGTCACAGGGAGAGGGAATAAAATGTCACAGGGAGAAGGGAATAAAATGTCACAGAGAGAGGGAATAAAATGTCACGGAGAAGGGAATAAAATGTTACAGGAAGAGGGAATAAAATGTCACAGGGAGAAGGGAATAAAATGTCACAGGGCGAGAGAATAAAATGTCACAGGGAGAAGGAATAAAATGTCACAGGGAGAAGGGAATAAAATGTCACAGGGAGAAGGGAATAAAATGTCACAGGGAGAATGAAATAAAATATTACAGGGAGATGTAATAAAATTTCACATGGAGAGGGAATAAAAAATCACAGGGAGTGGGAATAAAATGTCATGGAGAAGGGAATAAAATGTTACAGGAAGAGGGAATAAAATGTCACAGGGAGAAGGGAATAAAATGACACAGGGCGTGAGAATAAAATGTCACAGGGAGAAGGAATAAAATGTCACAGGGAGAAGGGAATAAAATGTCACAGGGAGAAGGGAATAAAATGTCACAGGGAGAATGAAATAAAATATTACAGGGAGATGTAATAAAATTTCACATGGAGAGGGAATAAAAAATCACAGGGAGTGGGAATAAAATGTCACGGGGAGAGGGAATGAAACGACACAGGGAGAAGGGAATAAAATATCCCAAGGAGAGGGAATAAGATGTCACAGGGGGAGGGAATGAAATGTCACAGGTAGAAGGGAAAGAAATGTCACAGGAAGAGGGAATAAAACGTCACAGGGAGAGGGAATGAAATGTCACAGTGAGAAGGGAATAAAAAGTCACAGGAAGAGGGAATAATATTTAACAGCAAGAGGGAATAAAATGTCACGGGGATAGAGAATGAAATGTCAAAGGGGGAGGGAATGAAATGTCACAGGGAGAGGGCATGAAATGTCACAGGGAGAAGGGAATAAAATGTCACAGGGAGAAGGGAATAAAATGTCACAGGGAGAAGGGAATAAACTGTCACAGGTAGAGGGAATAAAATGTCACAGGGAGAGGGAATAAAATGTCACAGGGAGAAGGGAATAAAATGTCACAGAGAGAGGGAATAAAATGTCACGGAGAAGGGAATAAAATGTTACAGGAAGAGGGAATAAAATGTCACAGGGCGAGAGAATAAAATGTCACAGGGAGGAGGAATAAAATGTCACAGGGAGAAGGGAATAAAATGTCACAGGGAGAATGAAATAAAATATTACAGGGAGATGGAATAAAATTTCACAGGGAGAGGGAATAAAAAATCACAGGGAGAGGGAATAAAATGTCACAGGGAGTGGGAATAAAATGTCACGGGGAGAGGGAATGAAATGACACAGGGAGAAGGGAATAAAATATCCCAAGGAGAGGGAATAAGATGTCACAGGGGGAGGGAATGAAATGTCACAGGTAGAAGGGAAAGAAATGTCACAGGAAGAGGGAATGAATTGTCACAGGGAGAAGGGAGTAAAATGTCACAGGAAGAGGGAATAAAACGTCACAGGGAGAGGGAATGAAATGTCACAGTGAGAAGGGAATAAAATGTCACTAGGAGATGGGAATAAAATGTCAAAGGGAGTGGGAATAAAAAATCACTGCGAGAGGGAATAAAATGTCACAGGGAGAAGGGAATAAAAAGTCACAGGAAGAGGGAATAATATTTAACTGCAAGTGGGAATAAAATGTCACGGGGATAGAGAATGAAATGTCAAAGGTGGAGGGAATGAAATGTCACAGGGAGAGGGCATGAAATGTCACAGGGAGAAGGGAATAAAATGTCACAGGGAGAAGGGAATAAAATGTCACAGGGAGAAGGGAATAAACTGTCACAGGTAGAGGGAATAAAATGTCACAGGGAGAGGGAATAAAATGTCACAGGGAGAAGGGAATAAAATGTCACAGAGAGAGGGAATAAAATGTCACGGAGAAGGGAATAAAATGTTACAGGAAGAGGGAATAAAATGTCACAGGGAGAAGGGAATAAAATGTCACAGGGCGAGAGAATAAAATGTCACAGGGAGAAGGAATAAAATGTCACAGGGAGAAGGGAATAAAATGTCACAGGGAGAAGGGAATAAAATGTCACAGGGAGAATGAAATAAAATATTACAGGGAGATGTAATAAAATTTCACATGGAGAGGGAATAAAAAATCACAGGGAGTGGGAATAAAATGTCATGGAGAAGGGAATAAAATGTTACAGGAAGAGGGAATAAAATGTCACAGGGAGAAGAGAATAAAATGTCACAGGGCGAGAGAATAAAATGTCACAGGGAGAAGGAATAAAATGTCACAGGGAGAAGGGAATAAAATGTCACAGGGAGAAGGGAATAAATTGTCACAGGGAGAATGAAATAAAATATTACAGGGAGATGTAATAAAATTTCACATGGAGAGGGAATAAAAAATCACAGGGAGTGGGAATAAAATGTCACGGGGAGAGGGAATGAAACGACACAGGGAGAAGGGAATAAAATATCCCAAGGAGAGGGAATAAGATGTCACAGGGGGAGGGAATGAAATGTCACAGGTAGAAGGGAAAGAAATGTCACAGGAAGAGGGAATAAAACGTCACAGGGAGAGGGAATGAAATGTCACAGTGAGAAGGGAATAAAAAGTCACAGGAAGAGGGAATAATATTTAACAGCAAGAGGGAATAAAATGTCACGGGGATAGAGAATGAAATGTCAAAGGGGGAGGGAATGAAATGTCACAGGGAGAGGGCATGAAATGTCACAGGGAGAAGGGAATAAAATGTCACAGGGAGAAGGGAATAAAATGTCACAGGGAGAAGGGAATAAAATGTCACAGGGAGAATGAAATAAAATATTACAGGGAGATGTAATAAAATTTCACATGGAGAGGGAATAAAAAATCACAGGGAGTGGGAATAAAATGTCACGGGGAGAGGGAATGAAACGACACAGGGAGAAAGGAATAAAATATCCCAAGGAGAGGGAATAAGATGTCACAGGGGGAGGGAATGAAATGTCACAGGTAGAAGGGAAAGAAATGTCACAGGAAGAGGGAATAAAACGTCACAGGGAGAGGGAATGAAATGTCACAGTGAGAAGGGAATAAAATGTCACTAGGAGATGGGAATAAAATGTCAAAGGGAGTGGGCATAAAATGTCACAGGGAGAAGGAATAAAATTTCACAGGGAGAGGGAATAAAAAATCACAGCGAGAGGGAATAAAATGTCACAGGGAGAAGGGAATAAAAAGTCACAGGAAGAGGGAATAATATTTAACAGCGAGAGGGAATAAAATGTCACGGGGATAGAGAATGAAATGTCAAAGGGGGAGGGAATGAAATGTCACAGGGAGAGGGAATGAAATGTCACAGGGTGAGGGAATGAAATGTCACGGGGATAGAGAATGAAATGTCAAAGGGGGAGGGAATAAAATGTCACAGGGAGAGGGAATGAAATGTCACAGGGAGAAGGGAATAAAATGTCACAGGGAGAAGGAATAAAATGTCACAGGGAGAAGGGAATAAAATGTCACAGCGAGAGGGAATGAAATGTCACAGGGAGAAGGGAATAAAATGTCACAGGAAGAGGGAATAAAATGTCACAGGGAGAAGGGAATAAAATGTCACAGGGAGAAGGAATAAAATGTCACAGGGAGAAGGGAATAAAATGTCACAGCGAGAGGGAATGAAATGTCACAGGGAGAAGGGAATAAAATGTCACAGGGAGAAGCGAATAAAATGTCACAGGGAGAAGTGAATAAAATGTCACAGGGAGAATGAAATAAAATATTACAGGGAGATGGAATAAAATTTCACAGGGAGAGGGAATAAAAAATCACAGGGATAGGGAATAAAATGTCACGGTGAGAGGGAATGAAACGACACAGGGAGAAGGGAATAAAATATCCCAAGGAGACGGAATAAGATGTCACAGGGGGAGGGAATAAAATGTCACAGTCAGAAGGGAAATAAATGTCACTGGAGGTGGGAATGAATTGTCAAAGGGAGAAGGGAATAAAATGTCACAGGGAGAATGAAATAAAATATTACAGGGAGATGTCATAAAATTTGACATGGAGAGGGAATAAAAAATCACAGGGAGTGGGAATAAAATGTCACGGGGAGAGGGAATGAAACGACACAGGGAGAAGGGAATAAAATATCCCAAGGAGAGGGAATAAGATGTCACAGGGGGAGGGAATGAAATGTCACAGGTAGAAGGGAAAGAAATGTCATAGGAGGAGGGAATGAATTGTCACAGGGAGAAGGGAATAAAATGTCACAGGAAGAGGGAGTAAAACGTCACAGGGAGAGGGAATGAAAGGTCACAGTGAGAAGGGAATAAAATGTCACAGGGAGAAGGAAATAAAATATCACAGGGAAGAGGAATAAAATGTCACAGGGAGAGGGAATAAAAAATCAAAGGGAGAGGGAATAAAATGTCACAGGGAGAAGGGAATAAAAAGTCACAGGAAGAGGGAATAAAATGTCACAGGGAGAAGGGAATAAAATGTCACAGGGCGAGAGAATAAAATGTCACAGGGAGAAGGAATAAAATGTCACAGGGAGAAGGGAATAAAATGTCACAGGGAGAAGGGAATAAAATGTAACAGGGAGAGGGAATGAAATGTCACAGGGAGAAGGAAATAAAATGTCACAGGGAGAAGGGAATAAAATGTCACAGGGAGAGGGGAATGAAATGTCACAGGGAGAAGGAAATAAAATATCACAGGGAGATGGAAAAAATTTCGCAGGGAGAGGGAATAAAAAATCACAGGAAGAGGGAATAAAATGTCACAGGGAGAAGGGAATAAAAAGTCACAGGGAGAGGGAATAAAATTTCACAGGGAGAGGGAATAAAATGTCACGGGGAGAGGGAATAAAATGTTACGGGAGAAGGGAATAAAATGTCACAGGGAGAAGGGAATAAAAGGTCACAGGAAGAGGGAATAAAATGTCACAGTGAGAGGGAATGAAAAGTCACACGGAGAAGGGAAGAAAATGACAGAGGGAGACAGGAATAAAATGACACAGGGAGAAGGGAATAAAATGTCACAAGGAGAGGGAATGAAATGTCACAGGGTTAGGGAATGAAATGTCACAGGGAAAGGGAATGAAATGTCACAGGGGGAGGGAATGAAATATCACAGGGAGAAGGGAAAGAAATGTCACATGGGGAGGGAATGTAATGTCACAGGGAGAGGGAATAAAAATTCACAGGGAGAAGGGAATAAAATGTCACAGGGTGAACGAATAAAATGTCACAGGGAGAGGGAATAAAATGTCACAGAGAGAAGGGATTAAAATGTCAGAGGGAGAAGGGAATAAAATGTCACAGGGAGAAGGGAATAAAATGTGACATGGAGAGGGAATAAAAAGTCACAGGGAGAAGGAAATAAAATGTCACATGGAGATGGAATAATATGTCACAGGGAGAAGGGAAAGAAATGTCACCGGGAGAAGGGAATAACATGTCACAGGGAGAAGGAATAAAATGTCACAGGGAGAAGGGAATAAAAGGTCTCAGGGAGAAGGGAAAAAATGTCACAGTGAGAAGGAAATAAAATGTCACAGGGACAAGGGAATAAAATGTCACTGGGAGAAGGGAATTATATATTACAGGGAGAGGGAATCAAATGTCACAGGGTGAAGGGAAGAAAATGTCACAGGGAGAAGGGAATAATATGCCACAGAGAGAAGGAATAAAATGTCACATGGAGAAGGGAATAAAATGTCAGAGGGTGAAGGAATAAAATGTCACAGGGAGAGGCAATAAAATGTCACAGGGTGAAGGAATAAAATTTCACAGGGAGAAGGGAATAAAATGTCACAGGGAGAAGGAAATAAAATATCACAGGGAAAAGGAATAAAATTTTACAGGGAGAGGGAATAAAAAATCACAGGGAGAGGGAATAAAATGTCACAGGGAGAAGGGAATAAAAAGTCACAGGAAGAGGGAATAAAATTTCACAGGGAGAGGGAATAAATTGTCACGGGGAGAAGGAATAAAATGTCACAGGGAAAAGGGAATGAAATGTCAAAGGGGGAAGGAATGAAATGTCACAGGGAGATGGAATGAAATGTCACAGGGAGAAGGGAATAAAATGTCACAGGGAGAAGGAATAAAATGTCACAGGGAGAGGGAATGAAATGTCAGAGGGAGAAGAGAATAAAATGTCACAGGGAGCAGGAATAAAATTTCAGAGGGAGAAGGAAATAAAATGTCACAGGGAGAAGGGAATAAAATGTCACCGGGAGAGGGAATAAAATGTCACAGGGAGAGGGAATAAAATGTCAAAGGGAGAAGGAAATAAAATGTCACAAGGAGAAGGGAACAAAATGTCACAGGGAGAGGAAATAAAATGTCACAGGGAGAAGGGAAAAAATGTCAAAGTGAGAAGGGAATAAAATGTCACAGGGAGAAGGAATAAAATGTCACAGGGAGAAGGGAATAAAATTTCACAGGGAGAGGGAATAAAATGTCACAGGGAGAAGGGAATAAAATGTCACAGGGAGAGGGAATAAAATGTCACAGGGAGATAGAATAAAATGTCACAGGGAGAAGGAAATAAAATGTCACAGGGAGAAGGGAATAAAATGTCACAGGGAGAATGAAATAAAATATTACAGGGAGATGGAATAAAATTTCACAGGGAGAGGGAATAAAAAATCACAGGGAGAGGGAATAAAATGTCACAGGGAGTGGGAATAAAATGTCACGGGGAGAGGGAATGAAATGACACAGGGAGAAGGGAATAAAATATCCCAAGGAGAGGGAATAAGATGTCACAGGGGGAGGGAAAGAAATGTCACAGGTAGAAGAGAAAGAAATGTCACAGGAAGAGGGAATGAATTGTCACAGGGAGAAGGGAGTAAAATGTCACAGGAAGAGGGAATAAAACGTCACAGGGAGAGGGAATGAAATGTCACAGTGAGAAGGGAATAAAATGTCACTAGGAGATGGGAATAAAATGTCAAAGGGAGTGCGAATAAAAAATCACTGCGAGAGGGAATAAAATGTCACAGGGAGAAGGGAATAAAAAGTCACAGGAAGAGGGAATAATATTTAACAGCAAGAGGGAATAAAATGTCACGGGGATAGAGAATGAAATGTCAAAGGGGGAGGGAATGAAATGTCACAGGGAGAGGGCATGAAATGTCACAGGGAGAAGGGAATAAAATGTCACAGGGAGAAGGGAATAAAATGTCACAGGGAGAAGGGAATAAACTGTCACAGGTAGAGGGAATAAAATGTCACAGGGAGAGGGAATAAAATGTCACAGGGAGAAGGGAATAAAATGTCACAGAGAGAGGGAATAAAATGTCACGGAGAAGGGAATAAAATGTTACAGGAAGAGGGAATAAAATGTCACAGGGAGAAGGGAATAAAATGTCACAGGGCGAGAGAATAAAATGTCACAGGGAGAAGGAATAAAATGTCACAGGGAGAAGGGAATAAAATGTCACAGGGAGAAGGGAATAAAATGTCACAGGGAGAATGAAATAAAATATTACAGGGAGATGTAATAAAATTTCACATGGAGAGGGAATAAAAAATCACAGGGAGTGGGAATAAAATGTCACGGGGAGAGGGAATGAAACGACACAGGGAGAAGGGAATAAAATATCCCAAGGAGAGGGAATAAGATGTCACAGGGGGAGGGAATGAAATGTCACAGGTAGAAGGGAAAGAAATGTCACAGGAAGAGGGAATGAATTGTCACAGGGAGAAGGGAATAAAATGTCACAGGAAGAGGGAATAAAACGTCACAGGGAGAGGGAATGAAATGTCACAGTGAGAAGGGAATAAAATGTCACTAGGAGATGGGAATAAAATGTCAAAGGGAGTGGGAATAAAATGTCACAGGGAGAAGGAAATAAAATATCACAGCGAGAAGGAATAAAATTTCACAGGGAGGGGGAATAAAAAATCACAGCGAGAGGGAATAAAATGTCACAGGGAGAAGGGAATAAAAAGTCACAGGAAGAGGGAATAATATTTAACAGCGAGAGGGAATAAAATGTCACGGGGATAGAGAATGAAATGTCAAAGGGGGAGGGAATGAAATGTCACAGGGAGAGGGAATGAAATGTCACAGGGTGAGGGAATGAAATGTCACGGGGATAGAGAATGAAATGTCAAAGGGGGAGGGAATAAAATGTCACAGGGAGAGGGAATGAAATGTCACAGGGAGAAGGGAATAAAATGTCACAGGGAGAAGGGAATAAAATGTCACAGGGAGAAGGGAATAAACTGTCACAGGGAGACGGAATAAAATGTCACAGGGAGAGGGAATAAAATGTCACAGGGAGAAGGGAAAAAAATGTCACAGGGAGAGGGAATAAAATGACACAGGGAGAAGGGAAAGAAATGTCATAGGAGGAGGGAATGAATTGTCACAGGGAGAAGGGAATAAAATGTCACAGGAAGAGGGACTAAAACGTCACAGGGAGAGGGAATGAAATGTCACAGTGAGAAGGGAATAAAATGTCACAGGGAGAAGGAAATAAAATATCACAGGGAAGAGGAATAAAATGTCACAGGGAGAGTGAATAAAAAATCAAAGGGAGTAGGAATAAAATGTCACAGGGAGAAGGGAATAAAAAGTCACAGGAAGAGGGAATAAAATGTCACAGGGAGAAGGGAATAAAATGTCACAGGGCGAGAGAATAAAATGTCAGAGGGAGAACGAATAAAAGGTCACAGGGAGAAGGGAATAAAATGTCACAGGGAGAAGGGAATAAAATGTAACAGGGAGAGGGAATGAAATGTCACAGGGAGAAGGGAATAAAATGTCACAGGGAGAAGGGAATAAAATGTAACAGGGAGAAGGAATAAAATGTCACAGGGAGAAGGGAATAAAATGTCACAGGGAGAAGGGAATAAAATGTCACAGGGAGAAGGGAATAAAATGTCACAGGGAGAAGGGAATAAAATGTCACAGGGCGAGAGAATAAAATGTCACAGGGAGGAGGAATAAAATGTCACAGGGAGAAGGGAATAAAATGTCACAGGGACAAGGGAATAAAATGTCACTGGGAGAAGGGAATAAAATGTCACAGGGAGAAGGGAATTATATATTACAGGGAGAGGGAATCAAATGTCACAGGGTGAAGGGAAGAAAATGTCACAGGGAGAAGGGAATAATATGTCACAGAGAGAAGGAATAAAATGTCACATGGAGAAGGGAATAAAATGTCAGAGGGTGAAGGAATAAAATGTCACAGGGAGAGGCAATAAAATGTCACAGGGTGAAGGAATAAAATTTCACAGGGAGAAGGGAATAAAATGTCACAGGGAGAAGGAAATAAAATATCACAGGGAAAAGGAATAAAATTTTACAGGGAGAGGGAATAAAAAATCACAGGGAGAGGGAATAAAATGTCACAGGGAGAAGGGAATAAAAAGTCACAGGAAGAGGGAATAAAATTTCACAGGGAGAGGGAATAAATTGTCACGGGGAGAAGGAATAAAATGTCACAGGGAAAAGGGAATGAAATGTCAAAGGGGGAAGGAATGAAATGTCAAAGGAGATGGAATGAAATGTCACAGGGAGAAGGGAATAAAATGTCACAGGGAGAAGGAATAAAATGTCACAGGGAGAGGGAATGAAATGTCAGAGGGAGAAGAGAATAAAATGTCACAGGGAGCAGGAATAAAATGTCAGAGGGAGAAGGAAATAAAATGTCACAGGGAGAAGGGAATAAAATGTCACCGGGAGAGGGAATAAAATGTCACAGGGAGAGGGAATAAAATGTCAAAGGGAGAAGGAAATAAAATGTCACAAGGAGAAGGGAACAAAATGTCACAGGGAGAGGAAATAAAATGTCACAGGGAGAAGGGAAAAAATGTCAAAGTGAGAAGGGAATAAAATGTCACAGGGAGAAGGAATAAAATGTCACAGGGAGAAGGGAATAAAATTTCACAGGGAGAGGGAATAAAATGTCACAGGGAGAAGGGAATAAAATGTCACAGGGAGAGGGAATAAAATGTCACAGGGAGATAGAATAAAATGTCACAGGGAGAAGGAAATAAAATGTCACAGGGAGAAGGGAATAAAATGTCACAGGGAGAATGAAATAAAATATTACAGGGAGATGGAATAAAATTTCACAGGGAGAGGGAATAAAAAATCACAGGGAGAGGGAATAAAATGTCACAGGGAGTGGGAATAAAATGTCACGGGGTGAGGGAATGAAATGACACAGGGAGAAGGGAATAAAATATCCAAAGGAGAGGGAATAAGATGTCACAGGGGGAGGGAAAGAAATGTCACAGGTAGAAGAGAAAGAAATGTCACAGGAAGAGGGAATGAATTGTCACAGGGAGAAGGGAGTAAAATGTCACAGGAAGAGGGAATAAAACGTCACAGGGAGAGGGAATGAAATGTCACAGTGAGAAGGGAATAAAATGTCACTAGGAGATGGGAATAAAATGTCAAAGGGAGTGGGAATAAAAAATCACTGCGAGAGGGAATAAAATGTCACAGGGAGAAGGGAATAAAAAGTCACAGGAAGAGGGAATAATATTTAACAGCAAGAGGGAATAAAATGTCACGGAGATAGAGAATGAAATGTCAAAGGGGGAGGGAATGAAATGTCACAGGGAGAGGGCATGAAATGTCACAGGGAGAAGGGAATGAAATGTCACAGGGAGAAGGGAATAAAATGTCACAGGGAGAAGGGAATAAACTGTCACAGGTAGAGGGAATAAAATGTCACAGGGAGAGGGAATAAAATGTCACAGGGAGAAGGGAATAAAATGTCACAGAGAGAGGGAATAAAATGTCACGGAGAAGGGAATAAAATGTTACAGGAAGAGGGAATAAAATGTCACAGGGAGAAGGGAATAAAATGTCACAGGGCGAGAGAATAAAATGTCACAGGGAGAAGGAATAAAATGTCACAGGGAGAAGGGAATAAAATGTCACAGGGAGAAGGGAATAAAATGTCACAGGGAGAATGAAATAAAATATTACAGGGAGATGTAATAAAATTTCACATGGAGAGGGAATGAAAAATCACAGGGAGTGGGAATAAAATGTCACGGGGAGAGGGAATGAAACGACACAGGGAGAAGGGAATAAAATATCCCAAGGAGAGGGAATAAGATGTCACAGGGGGAGGGAATGAAATGTCACAGGTAGAAGGGAAAGAAATGTCACAGGAAGAGGGAATGAATTGTCACAGGGAGAAGGGAATAAAATGTCACAGGAAGAGGGAATAAAACGTCACAGGGAGAGGGAATGAAATGTCACAGTGAGAAGGGAATAAAATGTCACTAGGAGATGGGAATAAAATGTCAAAGGGAGTGGGAATAAAATGTCACAGGGAGAAGGAAATAAAATATCACAGCGAGAAGGAATAAAATTTCACAGGGAGGGGGAATAAAAAATCACAGCGAGAGGGAATAAAATGTCACAGGGAGAAGGGAATAAAAAGTCACAGGAAGAGGGAATAATATTTAACAGCGAGAGGGAATAAAATTTCACGGGGATAGAGAATGAAATGTCAAAGGGGGAGGGAATGAAATGTCACAGGGAGAGGGAATGAAATGTCACAGGGTGAGGGAATGAAATGTCACGGGGATAGAGAATGAAATGTCAAAGGGGGAGGGAATAAAATGTCACAGGGAGAGGGAATGAAATGTCACAGGGAGAAGGGATTAAAATGTCACAGGGAGAAGGGAATAAAATGTCACAGGGAGAAGGGAATAAACTGTCACAGGGAGACGGAATAAAATGTCACAGGGAGAGGGAATAAAATGTCACAGGGAGAAGGGAAAAAAATGTCACAGGGAGAGGGAATAAAATGTCACAGGGAGAAGGGAAAGAAATGTCATAGGAGGAGGGAATGAATTGTCACAGGGAGAAGGGAATAAAATGTCACAGGAAGAGGGACTAAAACCTCACAGGGAGAGGGAATGAAATGTCACAGTGAGAAGGGAATAAAATGTCACAGGGAGAAGGAAATAAAATATCACAGGGAAGAGGAATAAAATGTCACAGGGAGAGTGAATAAAAAATCAAAGGGAGTAGGAATAAAATGTCACAGGGAGAAGGGAATAAAAAGTCACAGGAAGAGGGAATAAAATGTCACAGGGAGAAGGGAATAAAACGTCACAGGGCGAGAGAATAAAATGTCAGAGGGAGAAGGAATAAAAGGTCACAGGGAGAAGGGAATAAAATGTCACAGGGAGAAGGGAATAAAATGTAACAGGGAGAGGGAATGAAATGTCACAGGGAGAAGGGAATAAAATGTCACAGGGAGAAGGGAATAAAATGTCACAGGGAGAAGGGAATAAAATGTCACAGGGAGAAGGGAATAAAATGTCACAGGGCGAGAGAATAAAATGTCACAGGGAGGAGGAATAAAATGTCACAGGGAGAAGGGAATAAAATGTCACAGGGACAAGGGAATAAAATGTCACTGGGAGAAGGGAATAAAATGTCACAGGGAGAAGGGAATTATATATTACAGGGAGAGGGAATCAAATGTCACAGGGTGAAGGGAAGAAAATGTCACAGGGAGAAGGGAATAATATGTCACAGAGAGAAGGAATAAAATGTCACATGGAGAAGGGAATAAAATGTCAGAGGGTGAAGGAATAAAATGTCACAGGGAGAGGCAATAAAATGTCACAGGGTGAAGGAATAAAATTTCACAGGGAGAAGGGAATAAAATGTCACAGGGAGAAGGAAATAAAATATCACAGGGAAAAGGAATAAAATTTTACAGGGAGAGGGAATAAAAAATCACAGGGAGAGGGAATAAAATGTCACAGGGAGAAGGGAATAAAAAGTCACAGGAAGAGGGAATAAAATTTCACAGGGAGAGGGAATAAATTGTCACGGGGAGAAGGAATAAAATGTCACAGGGAAAAGGGAATGAAATGTCAAAGGGGGAAGGAATGAAATGTCAAAGGAGATGGAATGAAATGTCACAGGGAGAAGGGAATAAAATGTCACAGGGAGAAGGAATAAAATGTCACAGGGAGAGGGAATGAAATGTCAGAGGGAGAAGAGAATAAAAGGTCACAGGGAGCAGGAATAAAATGTCAGAGGGAGAAGGAAATAAAATGTCACAGGGAGAAGGGAATAAAAAGTCACAGGAAGAGGGAATAATATTTAACAGCGAGAGGGAATAAAATGTCACGGGGATAGAGAATGAAATGTCAAAGGGGGAGGGAATGAAATGTCACAGGGAGAGGGAATGAAATGTCACAGGGTGAGGGAATGAAATGTCACGGGGATAGAGAATGAAATGTCAAAGGGGGAGGGAATAAAATGTCACAGGGAGAGGGAATGAAATGTCACAGGGAGAAGGGAATAAAATGTCACAGGGAGAAGGGAATAAACTGTCACAGGGAGACGGAATAAAATGTCACAGGGAGAGGGAATAAAATGTCACAGGGAGAAGGGAAAAAAATGTCACAGGGAGAGGGAATAAAATGACACAGGGAGAAGGGAAAGAAATGTCATAGGAGGAGGGAATGAATTGTCACAGGGAGAAGGGAATAAAATGTCACAGGAAGAGGGACTAAAACGTCACAGGGAGAGGGAATGAAATGTCACAGTGAGAAGGGAATAAAATGTCACAGGGAGAAGGAAATAAAATATCACAGGGAAGAGGAATAAAATGTCACAGGGAGAGTGAATAAAAAATCAAAGGGAGTAGGAATAAAATGTCACAGGGAGAAGGGAATAAAAAGTCACAGGAAGAGGGAATAAAATGTCACAGGGAGAAGGGAATAAAATGTCACAGGGCGAGAGAATAAAATGTCAGAGGGAGAAGGAATAAAAGGTCACAGGGAGAAGGGAATAAAATGTCACAGGGAGAAGGGAATAAAATGTAACAGGGAGAGGGAATGAAATGTCACAGGGAGAAGGGAATAAAATGTCACAGGGAGAAGGGAATAAAATGTCACAGGGAGAATGAAATAAAATATTACAGGGAGATGTAATAAAATTTCACATGGAGAGGGAATGAAAAATCACAGGGAGTGGGAATAAAATGTCACGGGGAGAGGGAATGAAACGACACAGGGAGAAGGGAATAAAATATCCCAAGGAGAGGGAATAAGATGTCACAGGGGGAGGGAATGAAATGTCACAGGTAGAAGGGAAAGAAATGTCACAGGAAGAGGGAATGAATTGTCACAGGGAGAAGGGAATAAAATGTCACAGGAAGAGGGAATAAAACGTCACAGGGAGAGGGAATGAAATGTCACAGTGAGAAGGGAATAAAATGTCACTAGGAGATGGGAATAAAATGTCAAAGGGAGTGGGAATAAAATGTCACAGGGAGAAGGAAATAAAATATCACAGCGAGAAGGAATAAAATTTCACAGGGAGGGGGAATAAAAAATCACAGCGAGAGGGAATAAAATGTCACAGGGAGAAGGGAATAAAAAGTCACAGGAAGAGGGAATAATATTTAACAGCGAGAGGGAATAAAATGTCACGGGGATAGAGAATGAAATGTCAAAGGGGGAGGGAATGAAATGTCACAGGGAGAGGGAATGAAATGTCACAGGGTGAGGGAATGAAATGTCACGGGGATAGAGAATGAAATGTCAAAGGGGGAGGGAATAAAATGTCACAGGGAGAGGGAATGAAATGTCACAGGGAGAAGGGAATAAAATGTCACAGGGAGAAGGGAATAAAATGTCACAGGGAGAAGGGAATAAACTGTCACAGGGAGACGGAATAAAATGTCACAGGGAGAGGGAATAAAATGTCACAGGGAGAAGGGAAAAAAATGTCACAGGGAGAGGGAATAAAATGTCACAGGGAGAAGGGAAAGAAATGTCATAGGAGGAGGGAATGAATTGTCACAGGGAGAAGGGAATAAAATGTCACAGGAAGAGGGACTAAAACCTCACAGGGAGAGGGAATGAAATGTCACAGTGAGAAGGGAATAAAATGTCACAGGGAGAAGGAAATAAAATATCACAGGGAAGAGGAATAAAATGTCACAGGGAGAGTGAATAAAAAATCAAAGGGAGTAGGAATAAAATGTCACATGGAGAAGGGAATAAAAAGTCACAGGAAGAGGGAATAAAATGTCACAGGGAGAAGGGAATAAAATGTCACAGGGAGAAGGGAATAAAATGTGACATGGAGAGGGAATAAAAAGTCACAGGGAGAAGGAAATAAAATGTCACATGGAGATGGAATAATATGTCACAGGGAGAAGGGAAAGAAATGTCACCGGGAGAAGGGAATAACATGTCACAGGGAGAAGGAATAAAATGTCACAGGGAGAAGGGAATAAAAGGTCTCAGGGAGAAGGGAAAAAATGTCACAGTGAGAAGGAAATAAAATGTCACAGGGACAAGGGAATAAAATGTCACTGGGAGAAGGGAATAAAATGTCACAGGGAGAAGGGAATTATATATTACAGGGAGAGGGAATCAAATGTCACAGGGTGAAGGGAAGAAAATGTCACAGGGAGAAGGGAATAATATGTCACAGAGAGAAGGAATAAAATGTCACATGGAGAAGGGAATAAAATGTCAGAGGGTGAAGGAATAAAATGTCACAGGGAGAGGCAATAAAATGTCACAGGGTGAAGGAATAAAATTTCACAGGGAGAAGGGAATAAAATGTCACAGGGAGAAGGAAATAAAATATCACAGGGAAAAGGAATAAAATTTTACAGGGAGAGGGAATAAAAAATCACAGGGAGAGGGAATAAAATGTCACAGGGAGAAGGGAATAAAAAGTCACAGGAAGAGGGAATAAAATTTCACAGGGAGAGGGAATAAATTGTCACGGGGAGAAGGAATAAAATGTCACAGGGAAAAGGGAATGAAATGTCAAAGGGGGAAGGAATGAAATGTCACAGGGAGATGGAATGAAATGTCACAGGGAGAAGGGAATAAAATGTCACAGGGAGAAGGAATAAAATGTCACAGGGAGAGGGAATGAAATGTCAGAGGGAGAAGAGAATAAAATGTCACAGGGAGCAGGAATAAAATGTCAGAGGGAGAAGGAAATAAAATGTCACAGGGAGAAGGGAATAAAATGTCACCGGGAGAGGGAATAAAATGTCACAGGGAGAGGGAATAAAATGTCAAAGGGAGAAGGAAATAAAATGTCACAAGGAGAAGGGAACAAAATGTCACAGGGAGAGGAAATAAAATGTCACAGGGAGAAGGGAAAAAATGTCAAAGTGAGAAGGGAATAAAATGTCACAGGGAGAAGGAATAAAATGTCACAGGGAGAAGGGAATAAAATTTCACAGGGAGAGGGAATAAAATGTCACAGGGAGAAGGGAATAAAATGTCACAGGGAGAGGGAATAAAATGTCACAGGGAGATAGAATAAAATGTCACAGGGAGAAGGAAATAAAATGTCACAGGGAGAAGGGAATAAAATGTCACAGGGAGAATGAAATAAAATATTACAGGGAGATGGAATAAAATTTCACAGGGAGAGGGAATAAAAAATCACAGGGAGAAGGGAGTAAAATGTCACAGGAAGAGGGAATAAAACGTCACAGGGAGAGGGAATGAAATGTCACAGTGAGAAGGGAATAAAATGTCACTAGGAGATGGGAATAAAATGTCAAAGGGAGTGGGAATAAAAAATCACTGCGAGAGGGAATAAAATGTCACAGGGAGAAGGGAATAAAAAGTCACAGGAAGAGGGAATAATATTTAACAGCAAGAGGGAATAAAATGTCACGGGGATAGAGAATGAAATGTCAAAGCGGGAGGGAATGAAATGTCACAGGGAGAGGGCATGAAATGTCACAGGGAGAAGGGAATAAAATGTCACAGGGAGAAGGGAATAAAATGTAACAGGGAGAAGGGAATAAACTGTCACAGGTAGAGGGAATAAAATGTCACAGGGAGAGGGAATAAAATGTCACAGGGAGAAGGGAATAAAATGTCACAGAGAGAGGGAATAAAATGTCACGGAGAAGGGAATAAAATGTTACAGGAAGAGGGAATAAAATGTCACAGGGAGAAGGGAATAAAATGTCACAGGGCGAGAGAATAAAATGTCACAGGGAGAAGGAATAAAATGTCACAGGGAGAAGGGAATAAAATGTCACAGGGAGAAGGGAATAAAATGTCACAGGGAGAATGAAATAAAATATTACAGGGAGATGTAATAAAATTTCACATGGAGAGGGAATAAAAAATCACAGGGAGTGGGAATAAAATGTCACGGGGAGAGGGAATGAAACGACACAGGGAGAAGGGATAAAATATCCCAAGGAGAGGGAATAAGATGTCACAGGGGGAGGGAATGAAATGTCACAGGTAGAAGGGAAAGAAATGTCACAGGAAGAGGGAATGAATTGTCACAGGGAGAAGGGAATAAAATGTCACAGGAAGAGGGAATAAAACGTCACAGGGAGAGGGAATGAAATGTCACAGTGAGAAGGGAATAAAATGTCACTAGGAGATGGGAATAAAATGTCAAAGGGAGTGGGAATAAAATGTCACAGGGAGAAGGAAATAAAATATCACAGCGAGAAGGAATAAAATTTCACAGGGAGGGGGAATAAAAAATCACAGCGAGAGGGAATAAAATGTCACAGGGAGAAGGGAATAAAAAGTCACAGGAAGAGGGAATAATATTTAACAGCGAGAGGGAATAAAATGTCACGGGGATAGAGAATGAAATGTCAAAGGGGGAGGGAATGAAATGTCACAGGGAGAGGGAATGAAATGTCACAGGGTGAGGGAATGAAATGTCACGGGGATAGAGAATGAAATGTCAAAGGGGGAGGGAATAAAATGTCACAGGGAGAGGGAATGAAATGTCACAGGGAGAAGGGAATAAAATGTCACAGGGAGAAGGGAATAAAATGTCACAGGGAGAAGGGAATAAACTGTCACAGGGAGACGGAATAAAATGTCACAGGGAGAGGGAATAAAATGTCACAGGGAGAAGGGAAAAAATGTCACAGGGAGAGGGAATAAAATGACACAGGGAGAAGGGAAAGAAATGTCATAGGAGGAGGGAATGAATTGTCACAGGGAGAAGGGAATAAAATGTCACAGGAAGAGGGACTAAAACGTCACAGAGAGAGGGAATGAAATGTCACAGTGAGAAGGGAATAAAATGTCACAGGGAGAAGGAAATAAAATATCACAGGGAAGAGGAATAAAATGTCACAGGGAGAGTGAATAAAAAATCAAAGGGAGTAGGAATAAAATGTCACAGGGAGAAGGGAATAAAAAGTCACAGGAAGAGGGAATAAAATGTCACAGGGAGAAGGGAATAAAATGTCACAGGGCGAGAGAATAAAATGTCAGAGGGAGAAGGAATAAAAGGTCACAGGGAGAAGGGAATAAAATGTCACAGGGAGAAGGGAATAAAATGTAACAGGGAGAGGGAATGAAATGTCACAGGGAGAAGGGAATAAAATGTCACAGGGAGAAGGGAATAAAATGTAACAGGGAGAAGGAATAAAATGTCACAGGGAGAAGGGAATAAAATGTCACAGGGAGAAGGGAATAAAATGTCACAGGGAGAAGGGAATAAAATGTCACAGGGAGAAGGGAATAAAATGTCACAGGGCGAGAGAATAAAATGTCACAGGGAGGAGGAATAAAATGTCACAGGGAGAAGGGAATAAAATGTCACAGGGACAAGGGAATAAAATGTCACTGGGAGAAGGGAATAAAATGTCACAGGGAGAAGGGAATTATATATTACAGGGAGAGGGAATCAAATGTCACAGGGTGAAGGGAAGAAAATGTCACAGGGAGAAGGGAATAATATGTCACAGAGAGAAGGAATAAAATGTCACATGGAGAAGGGAATAAAATGTCAGAGGGTGAAGGAATAAAATGTCACAGGGAGAGGCAATAAAATGTCACAGGGTGAAGGAATAAAATTTCACAGGGAGAAGGGAATAAAATGTCACAGGGAGAAGGAAATAAAATATCACAGGGAAAAGGAATAAAATTTTACAGGGAGAGGGAATAAAAAATCACAGGGAGAGGGAATAAAATGTCACAGGGAGAAGGGAATAAAAAGTCACAGGAAGAGGGAATAAAATTTCACAGGGAGAGGGAATAAATTGTCACGGGGAGAAGGAATAAAATGTCACAGGGAAAAGGGAATGAAATGTCAAAGGGGGAAGGAATGAAATGTCAAAGGAGATGGAATGAAATGTCACAGGGAGAAGGGAATAAAATGTCACAGGGAGAAGGAATAAAATGTCACAGGGAGAGGGAATGAAATGTCAGAGGGAGAAGAGAATAAAATGTCACAGGGAGCAGGAATAAAATGTCAGAGGGAGAAGGAAATAAAATGTCACAGGGAGAAGGGAATAAAATGTCACCGGGAGAGGGAATAAAATGTCACAGGGAGAGGGAATAAAATGTCAAAGGGAGAAGGAAATAAAATGTCACAAGGAGAAGGGAACAAAATGTCACAGGGAGAGGAAATAAAATGTCACAGGGAGAATGGAAAAAATGTCAAAGTGAGAAGGGAATAAAATGTCACAGGGAGAAGGAATAAAATGTCACAGGGAGAAGGGAATAAAATTTCACAGGGAGAGGAAATAAAATGTCACAGGGAGAAGGGAATAAAATGTCACAGGGAGAGGGAATAAAATGTCACAGGGAGATAGAATAAAATGTCACAGGGAGAAGGAAATAAAATGTCACAGGGAGAAGGGAATAAAATGTCACAGGGAGAATGAAATAAAATATTACAGGGAGATGGAATAAAATTTCACAGGGAGAGGGAATAAAAAATCACAGGGAGAGGGAATAAAATGTCACAGGGAGTGGGAATAAAATGTCACGGGGAGAGGGAATGAAATGACACAGGGAGAAGGGAATAAAATATCCAAAGGAGAGGGAATAAGATGTCACAGGGGGAGGGAAAGAAATGTCACAGGTAGAAGAGAAAGAAATGTCACAGGAAGAGGGAATGAATTGTCACAGGGAGAAGGGAGTAAAATGTCACAGGAAGAGGGAATAAAACGTCACAGGGAGAGGGAATGAAATGTCACAGTGAGAAGGGAATAAAATGTCACTAGGAGATGGGAATAAAATGTCAAAGGGAGTGGGAATAAAAAATCACTGCGAGAGGGAATAAAATGTCACAGGGAGAAGGGAATAAAAAGTCACAGGAAGAGGGAATAATATTTAACAGCAAGAGGGAATAAAATGTCACGGAGATAGAGAATGAAATGTCAAAGGGGGAGGGAATGAAATGTCACAGGGAGAGGGCATGAAATGTCACAGGGAGAAGGGAATAAAATGTCACAGGGAGAAGGGAATAAAATGTCACAGGGAGAAGGGAATAAACTGTCACAGGTAGAGGGAATAAAATGTCACAGGGAGAGGGAATAAAATGTCACAGGGAGAAGGGAATAAAATGTCACAGAGAGAGGGAATAAAATGTCACGGAGAAGGGAATAAAATGTCACAGAGAGAGGGAATAAAATGTCACGGAGAAGGGAATAAACTGTCACAGGGAGACGGAATAAAATGTCACAGGGAGAGGGAATAAAATGTCACAGGGAGAAGGGAAAAAAATGTCACAGGGAGAGGGAATAAAATGTCACAGGGAGAAGGGAAAGAAATGTCATAGGAGGAGGGAATGAATTGTCACAGGGAGAAGGGAATAAAATGTCACAGGAAGAGGGACTAAAACCTCACAGGGAGAGGGAATGAAATGTCACAGTGAGAAGGGAATAAAATGTCACAGGGAGAAGGAAATAAAATATCACAGGGAAGAGGAATAAAATGTCACAGGGAGAGTGAATAAAAAATCAAAGGGAGTAGGAATAAAATGTCACAGGGAGAAGGGAATAAAAAGTCACAGGAAGAGGGAATAAAATGTCACAGGGAGAAGGGAATAAAATGTCACAGGGCGAGAGAATAAAATGTCAGAGGGAGAAGGAATAAAAGGTCACAGGGAGAAGGGAATAAAATGTCACAGGGAGAAGGGAATAAAATGTAACAGGGAGAGGGAATGAAATGTCACAGGGAGAAGGGAATAAAATGTCACAGGGAGAAGGGAATAAAATGTAACAGGGAGAAGGAATAAAATGTCACAGGGAGAAGGGAATAAAATGTCACAGGGAGAAGGGAATGAAATGTCACAGGGAGAAGGGAATAAAATGTCACAGGGAGAAGGGAATAAAATGTCACAGGGCGAGAGAATAAAATGTCACAGGGAGGAGGAATAAAATGTCACAGGGAGAAGGGAATAAAATGTCACAGGGACAAGGGAATAAAATGTCACTGGGAGAAGGGAATAAAATGTCACAGGGAGAAGGGAATTATATATTACAGGGAGAGGGAATCAAATGTCACAGGGTGAAGGGAAGAAAATGTCACAGGGAGAAGGGAATAATATGTCACAGAGAGAAGGAATAAAATGTCACATGGAGAAGGGAATAAAATGTCAGAGGGTGAAGGAATAAAATGTCACAGGGAGAGGCAATAAAATGTCACAGGGTGAAGGAATAAAATTTCACAGGGAGAAGGGAATAAAATGTCACAGGGAGAAGGAAATAAAATATCACAGGGAAAAGGAATAAAATTTTACAGGGAGAGGTAATAAAAAATCACAGGGAGAGGGAATAAAATGTCACAGGGAGAAGGGAATAAAAAGTCACAGGAAGAGGGAATAAAATTTCACAGGGAGAGGGAATAAATTGTCACGGGGAGAAGGAATAAAATGTCACAGGGAAAAGGGAATGAAATGTCAAAGGGGGAAGGAATGAAATGTCAAAGGAGATGGAATGAAATGTCACAGGGAGAAGGGAATAAAATGTCACAGGGAGAAGGAATAAAATGTCACAGGGAGAGGGAATGAAATGTCAGAGGGAGAAGAGAATAAAATGTCACAGGGAGCAGGAATAAAATGTCAGAGGGAGAAGGAAATAAAATGTCACAGGGAGAAGGGAATAAAATGTCACCGGGAGAGGGAATAAAATGTCACAGGGAGAGGGAATAAAATGTCAAAGGGAGAAGGAAATAAAATGTCACAAGGAGAAGGGAACAAAATGTCACAGGGAGAGGAAATAAAATGTCACAGGGAGAAGGGAAAAATGTCAAAGTGAGAAGGGAATAAAATGTCACAGGGAGAAGGAATAAAATGTCACAGGGAGAAGGGAATAAAATTTCACAGGGAGAGGGAATAAAATGTCACAGGGAGAAGGGAATAAAATGTCACAGGGAGAGGGAATAAAATGTCACAGGGAGATAGAATAAAATGTCACAGGGAGAAGGAAATAAAATGTCACAGGGAGAAGGGAATAAAATGTCACAGGGAGAATGAAATAAAATATTACAGGGAGATGGAATAAAATTTCACAGGGAGAGGGAATAAAAAATCACAGGGAGAGGGAATAAAATGTCACAGGGAGTGGGAATAAAATGTCACGGGGAGAGGGAATGAAATGACACAGGGAGAAGGGAATAAAATATCCAAAGGAGAGGGAATAAGATGTCACAGGGGGAGGGAAAGAAATGTCACAGGTAGAAGAGAAAGAAATGTCACAGGAAGAGGGAATGAATTGTCACAGGGAGAAGGGAGTAAAATGTCACAGGAAGAGGGAATAAAACGTCACAGGGAGAGGGAATGAAATGTCACAGTGAGAAGGGAATAAAATGTCACTAGGAGATGGGAATAAAATGTCAAAGGGAGTGGGAATAAAAAATCACTGCGAGAGGGAATAAAATGTCACAGGGAGAAGGGAATAAAAAGTCACAGGAAGAGAAAATAATATTTAACAGCAAGAGGGAATAAAATGTCACGGAGATAGAGAATGAAATGTCAAAGGGGGAGGGAATGAAATGTCACAGGGAGAGGGCATGAAATGTCACAGGGAGAAGGGAATAAAATGTCACAGGGAGAAGGGAATAAAATGTCACAGGGAGAGGGAATAAAATGTCACGGAGAAGGGAATAAAATGTTACAGGAAGAGGGAATAAAATGTCACAGGGAGAAGGGAATAAAATGTCACAGGGCGAGAGAATAAAATGTCACAGGGAGAAGGAATAAAATGTCACAGGGAGAAGGGAATAAAATGTCACAGGGAGAAGGGAATAAAATGTCACAGGGAGAATGAAATAAAATATTACAGGGAGATGTAATAAAATTTCACATGGAGAGGGAATGAAAAATCACAGGGAGTGGGAATAAAATGTCACGGGGAGAGGGAATGAAACGACACAGGGAGAAGGGAATAAAATATCCCAAGGAGAGGGAATAAGATGTCACAGGGGGAGGGAATGAAATGTCACAGGTAGAAGGGAAAGAAATGTCACAGGAAGAGGGAATGAATTGTCACAGGGAGAAGGGAATAAAATGTCACAGGAAGAGGGAATAAAACGTCACAGGGAGAGGGAATGAAATGTCACAGTGAGAAGGGAATAAAATGTCACTAGGAGATGGGAATAAAATGTCAAAGGGAGTGGGAATAAAATGTCACAGGGAGAAGGAAATAAAATATCACAGCGAGAAGGAATAAAATTTCACAGGGAGGGGGAATAAAAAATCACAGCGAGAGGGAATAAAATGTCACAGGGAGAAGGGAATAAAAAGTCACAGGAAGAGGGAATAATATTTAACAGCGAGAGGGAATAAAATGTCACGGGGATAGAGAATGAAATGTCAAAGGGGGAGGGAATGAAATGTCACAGGGAGAGGGAATGAAATGTCACAGGGTGAGGGAATGAAATGTCACGGGGATAGAGAATGAAATGTCAAAGGGGGAGGGAATAAAATGTCACAGGGAGAGGGAATGAAATGTCACAGGGAGAAGGGAATAAAATGTCACAGGGAGAAGGGAATAAAATGTCACAGGGAGAAGGGAATAAACTGTCAC
Organism: Narcine bancroftii; assembly: GCF_036971445.1. Classification (NCBI taxonomy): domain Eukaryota; kingdom Metazoa; phylum Chordata; class Chondrichthyes; order Torpediniformes; family Narcinidae; genus Narcine; species Narcine bancroftii. The sequence continues at coordinate 1,576,168 of NC_091470.1, read as the reverse complement.
AGGGAGACGGAATAAAATGTCACAGGGAGAGGGAATAAAATGTCACAGGGAGAAGGGAAAAAAATGTCACAGGGAGAGGGAATAAAATGTCACAGGGAGAAGGGAAAGAAATGTCATAGGAGGAGGGAATGAATTGTCACAGGGAGAAGGGAATAAAATATCCCAAGGAGAGGGAATAAGATGTCACAGGGGGAGGGAATGAAATGTCACAGGTAGAAGGGAAAGAAATGTCACAGGAAGAGGGAATGAATTGTCACAGGGAGAAGGGAATAAAATGTCACAGGAAGAGGGAATAAAACGACACAGGGAGAGGGAATGAAATGTCACAGTGAGAAGGGAATAAAATGTCACAGGGGGAGGGAATGAAATGTCACAGGTAGAAGGGAAAGAAATGTCACAGGAAGAGGGAATGAATTGTCACAGGGAGAAGGGAATAAAATGTCACAGGAAGAGGGAATAAAACGTCACAGGGAGAGGGAATGAAATGTCACAGTGAGAAGGGAATAAAATGTCACTAGGAGATGGGAATAAAATGTCAAAGGGAGTGGGAATAAAATGTCACAGGGAGAAGGAAATAAAATATCACAGCGAGAAGGAATAAAATTTCACAGGGAGGGGGAATAAAAAATCACAGCGAGAGGGAATAAAATGTCACAGGGAGAAGGGAATAAAAAGTCACAGGAAGAGGGAATAATATTTAACAGCGAGAGGGAATAAAATGTCACGGGGATAGAGAATGAAATGTCAAAGGGGGAGGGAATGAAATGTCACAGGGAGAGGGAATGAAATGTCACAGGGTGAGGGAATGAAATGTCACGGGGATAGAGAATGAAATGTCAAAGGGGGAGGGAATAAAATGTCACAGGGAGAGGGAATGAAATGTCACAGGGAGAAGGGAATAAAATGTCACAGGGAGAAGGGAATAAAATGTCACAGGGAGAAGGGAATAAACTGTCACAGGGAGACGGAATAAAATGTCACAGGGAGAGGGAATAAAATGTCACAGGGAGAAGGGAAAAAAATGTCACAGGGAGAGGGAATAAAATGTCACAGGGAGAAGGGAAAGAAATGTCATAGGAGGAGGGAATGAATTGTCACAGGGAGAAGGGAATAAAATGTCACAGGAAGAGGGACTAAAACCTCACAGGGAGAGGGAATGAAATGTCACAGTGAGAAGGGAATAAAATGTCACAGGGAGAAGGAAATAAAATATCACAGGGAAGAGGAATAAAATGTCACAGGGAGAGTGAATAAAAAATCAAAGGGAGTAGGAATAAAATGTCACATGGAGAAGGGAATAAAAAGTCACAGGAAGAGGGAATAAAATGTCACAGGGAGAAGGGAATAAAATGTCACAGGGCGAGAGAATAAAATGTCAGAGGGAGAAGGAATAAAAGGTCACAGGGAGAAGGGAATAAAATGTCACAGGGAGAAGGGAATAAAATGTAACAGGGAGAGGGAATGAAATGTCACAGGGAGAAGGGAATAAAATGTCACAGGGAGAAGGGAATAAAATGTAACAGGGAGAAGGAATAAAATGTCACAGGGAGAAGGGAATAAAATGTCACAGGGAGAAGGGAATAAAATGTCACAGGGAGAAGGGAATAAAATGTCACAGGGAGAAGGGAATAAAATGTCACAGGGCGAGAGAATAAAATGTCACAGGGAGAAGGAATAAAATGTCACAGGGAGAAGGGAATAAAATGTCACAGGGAGAAGGGAATAAAATGTAACAGGAAGAGGGAATAAAATGTCACAGGGAGAAGGGAATAAAATGTCACAGGGCGAGAGAATAAAATGTCACAGGGAGAGGGAAATAAAATATCACAGGGAGATGGAAAAAATTTCGCAGGGAGAGGGAATAAAAAATCACAGGAAGAGGGAATAAAATGTCACAGGGAGAAGGGAATAAAAAGTCACAGGGAGAGGGAATAAAATTTCACAGGGAGAGGGAATAAAATGTCACGGGGTGAGGGAATAAAATGTTACGGGAGAAGGGAATAAAATGTCACAGGGAGAAGGGAATAAAAGGTCACAGGAAGAGGGAATAAAATGTCACAGTGAGAGGGAATGAAAAGTCACACGGAGAAGGGAAGAAAATGACAGAGGGAGACAGGAATAAAATGACACAGGGAGAAGGGAATAAAATGTCACAAGGAGAGGGAATGAAATGTCACAGGGTTAGGGAATGAAATGTCACAGGGAAAGGGAATGAAATGTCACAGGGGGAGGGAATGAAATATCACAGGGAGAAGGGAAAGAAATGTCACATGGGGAGGGAATGTAATGTCACAGGGAGAGGGAATAAAAAGTCACAGGGAGAAGGGAATAAAATGTCACAGGGTGAACGAATAAAATGTCACAGGGAGAGGGAATAAAATGTCACAGAGAGAAGGGATTAAAATGTCAGAGGGAGAAGGGAATAAAATGTCACAGGGAGAAGGGAATAAAATGTGACATGGAGAGGGAATAAAAAGTCACAGGGAGAAGGAAATAAAATGTCACATGGAGATGGAATAATATGTCACAGGGAGAAGGGAAAGAAATGTCACCGGGAGAAGGGAATAACATGTCACAGGGAGAAGGAATAAAATGTCACAGGGAGAAGGGAATAAAAGGTCTCAGGGAGAAGGGAAAAAATGTCACAGTGAGAAGGAAATAAAATGTCACAGGGACAAGGGAATAAAATGTCACTGGGAGAAGGGAATAAAATGTCACAGGGAGAAGGGAATTATATATTACAGGGAGAGGGAATCAAATGTCACAGGGTGAAGGGAAGAAAATGTCACAGGGAGAAGGGAATAATATGTCACAGAGAGAAGGAATAAAATGTCACATGGAGAAGGGAATAAAATGTCAGAGGGTGAAGGAATAAAATGTCACAGGGAGAGGCAATAAAATGTCACAGGGTGAAGGAATAAAATTTCACAGGGAGAAGGGAATAAAATGTCACAGGGAGAAGGAAATAAAATATCACAGGGAAAAGGAATAAAATTTTACAGGGAGAGGGAATAAAAAATCACAGGGAGAGGGAATAAAATGTCACAGGGAGAAGGGAATAAAAAGTCACAGGAAGAGGGAATAAAATTTCACAGGGAGAGGGAATAAATTGTCACGGGGAGAAGGAATAAAATGTCACAGGGAAAAGGGAATGAAATGTCAAAGGGGGAAGGAATGAAATGTCACAGGGAGATGGAATGAAATGTCACAGGGAGAAGGGAATAAAATGTCACAGGGAGAAGGAATAAAATGTCACAGGGAGAGGGAATGAAATGTCAGAGGGAGAAGAGAATAAAATGTCACAGGGAGCAGGAATAAAATGTCAGAGGGAGAAGGAAATAAAATGTCACAGGGAGAAGGGAATAAAATGTCACCGGGAGAGGGAATAAAATGTCACAGGGAGAGGGAATAAAATGTCAAAGGGAGAAGGAAATAAAATGTCACAAGGAGAAGGGAACAAAATGTCACAGGGAGAGGAAATAAAATGTCACAGGGAGAAGGGAAAAAATGTCAAAGTGAGAAGGGAATAAAATGTCACAGGGAGAAGGAATAAAATGTCACAGGGAGAAGGGAATAAAATTTCACAGGGAGAGGGAATAAAATGTCACAGGGAGAAGGGAATAAAATGTCACAGGGAGAGGGAATAAAATGTCACAGGGAGATAGAATAAAATGTCACAGGGAGAAGGAAATAAAATGTCACAGGGAGAAGGGAATAAAATGTCACAGGGAGAATGAAATAAAATATTACAGGGAGATGGAATAAAATTTCACAGGGAGAGGGAATAAAAAATCACAGGGAGAGGGAATAAAATGTCACAGGGAGTGGGAATAAAATGTCACGGGGAGAGGGAATGAAATGACACAGGGAGAAGGGAATAAAATATCCCAAGGAGAGGGAATAAGATGTCACAGGGGGAGGGAAAGAAATGTCACAGGTAGAAGAGAAAGAAATGTCACAGGAAGAGGGAATGAATTGTCACAGGGAGAAGGGAGTAAAATGTCACAGGAAGAGGGAATAAAACGTCACAGGGAGAGGGAATGAAATGTCAACGTGAGAAGGGAATAAAATGTCACTAGGAGATGGGAATAAAATGTCAAAGGGAGTGGGAATAAAAAATCACTGCGAGAGGGAATAAAATGTCACAGGGAGAAGGGAATAAAAAGTCACAGGAAGAGGGAATAATATTTAACAGCAAGAGGGAATAAAATGTCACGGGGATAGAGAATGAAATGTCAAAGGGGGAGGGAATGAAATGTCACAGGGAGAGGGCATGAAATGTCACAGGGAGAAGGGAATAAAATGTCACAGGGAGAAGGGAATAAAATGTCACAGGGAGAAGGGAATAAACTGTCACAGGTAGAGGGAATAAAATGTCACAGGGAGAGGGAATAAAATGTCACAGGGAGAAGGGAATAAAATGTCACAGAGAGAGGGAATAAAATGTCACGGAGAAGGGAATAAAATGTTACAGGAAGAGGGAATAAAATGTCACAGGGAGAAGGGAATAAAATGTCACAGGGCGAGAGAATAAAATGTCACAGGGAGAAGGAATAAAATGTCACAGGGAGAAGGGAATAAAATGTCACAGGGAGAAGGGAATAAAATGTCACAGGGAGAATGAAATAAAATATTACAGGGAGATGTAATAAAATTTCACATGGAGAGGGAATAAAAAATCACAGGGAGTGGGAATAAAATGTCACGGGGAGAGGGAATGAAACGACACAGGGAGAAGGGAATAAAATATCCCAAGGAGAGGGAATCTGATGTCACAGGGGGAGGGAATGAAATGTCACAGGTAGAAGGGAAAGAAATGTCACAGGAAGAGGGAATGAATTGTCACAGGGAGAAGGGAATAAAATGTCACAGGAAGAGGGAATAAAACGTCACAGGGAGAGGGAATGAAATGTCACAGTGAGAAGGGAATAAAATGTCACTAGGAGATGGGAATAAAATGTCAAAGGGAGTGGGAATAAAATGTCACAGGGAGAAGGAAATAAAATATCACAGCGAGAAGGAATAAAATTTCACAGGGAGGGGGAATAAAAAATCACAGCGAGAGGGAATAAAATGTCACAGGGAGAAGGGAATAAAAAGTCACAGGAAGAGGGAATAATATTTAACAGCGAGAGGGAATAAAATGTCACGGGGATAGAGAATGAAATGTCAAAGGGGGAGGGAATGAAATGTCACAGGGAGAGGGAATGAAATGTCACAGGGTGAGGGAATGAAATGTCACGGGGATAGAGAATGAAATGTCAAAGGGGGAGGGAATAAAATGTCACAGGGAGAGGGAATGAAATGTCACAGGGAGAAGGGAATAAAATGTCACAGGGAGAAGGGAATAAAATGTCACAGGGAGAAGGGAATAAACTGTCACAGGGAGACGGAATAAAATGTCACAGGGAGAGGGAATAAAATGTCACAGGGAGAAGGGAAAAAAATGTCACAGGGAGAGGGAATAAAATGACACAGGGAGAAGGGAAAGAAATGTCATAGGAGGAGGGAATGAATTGTCACAGGGAGAAGGGAATAAAATGTCACAGGAAGAGGGACTAAAACGTCACAGGGAGAGGGAATGAAATGTCACAGTGAGAAGGGAATAAAATGTCACAGGGAGAAGGAAATAAAATATCACAGGGAAGAGGAATAAAATGTCACAGGGAGAGTGAATAAAAAATCAAAGGGAGTAGGAATAAAATGTCACAGCGAGAAGGGAATAAAAAGTCACAGGAAGAGGGAATAAAATGTCACAGGGAGAAGGGAATAAAATGTCACAGGGCGAGAGAATAAAATGTCAGAGGGAGAAGGAATAAAAGGTCACAGGGAGAAGGGAATAAAATGTCACAGGGAGAAGGGAATAAAATGTAACAGGGAGAGGGAATGAAATGTCACAGGGAGAAGGGAATAAAATGTCACAGGGAGAAGGGAATAAAATGTAACAGGGAGAAGGAATAAAATGTCACAGGGAGAAGGGAATAAAATGTCACAGGGAGAAGGGAATAAAATGTCACAGGGAGAAGGGAATAAAATGTCACAGGGAGAAGGGAATAAAATGTCACAGGGCGAGAGAATAAAATGTCACAGGGAGGAGGAATAAAATGTCACAGGGAGAAGGGAATAAAATGTCACAGGGACAAGGGAATAAAATGTCACTGGGAGAAGGGAATAAAATGTCACAGGGAGAAGGGAATTATATATTACAGGGAGAGGGAATCAAATGTCACAGGGTGAAGGGAAGAAAATGTCACAGGGAGAAGGGAATAATATGTCACAGAGAGAAGGAATAAAATGTCACATGGAGAAGGGAATAAAATGTCAGAGGGTGAAGGAATAAAATGTCACAGGGAGAGGCAATAAAATGTCACAGGGTGAAGGAATAAAATTTCACAGGGAGAAGGGAATAAAATGTCACAGGGAGAAGGAAATAAAATATCACAGGGAAAAGGAATAAAATTTTACAGGGAGAGGGAATAAAAAATCACAGGGAGAGGGAATAAAATGTCACAGGGAGAAGGGAATAAAAAGTCACAGGAAGAGGGAATAAAATTTCACAGGGAGAGGGAATAAATTGTCACGGGGAGAAGGAATAAAATGTCACAGGGAAAAGGGAATGAAATGTCAAAGGGGGAAGGAATGAAATGTCAAAGGAGATGGAATGAAATGTCACAGGGAGAAGGGAATAAAATGTCACAGGGAGAAGGAATAAAATGTCACAGGGAGCAGGAATAAAATGTCAGAGGGAGAAGGAAATAAAATGTCACAGGGAGAAGGGAATAAAATGTCACCGGGAGAGGGAATAAAATGTCACAGGGAGAGGGAATAAAATGTCAAAGGGAGAAGGAAATAAAATGTCACAAGGAGAAGGGAACAAAATGTCACAGGGAGAGGAAATAAAATGTCACAGGGAGAAGGGAAAAAATGTCAAAGTGAGAAGGGAATAAAATGTCACAGGGAGAAGGAATAAAATGTCACAGGGAGAAGGGAATAAAATTTCACAGGGAGAGGGAATAAAATGTCACAGGGAGAAGGGAATAAAATGTCACAGGGAGAGGGAATAAAATGTCACAGGGAGATAGAATAAAATGTCACAGGGAGAAGGAAATAAAATGTCACAGGGAGAAGGGAATAAAATGTCACAGGGAGAATGAAATAAAATATTACAGGGAGATGGAATAAAATTTCACAGGGAGAGGGAATAAAAAATCACAGGGAGAGGGAATAAAATGTCACAGGGAGTGGGAATAAAATGTCACGGGGAGAGGGAATGAAATGACACAGGGAGAAGGGAATAAAATATCCAAAGGAGAGGGAATAAGATGTCACAGGGGGAGGGAAAGAAATGTCACAGGTAGAAGAGAAAGAAATGTCACAGGAAGAGGGAATGAATTGTCACAGGGAGAAGGGAGTAAAATGTCACAGGAAGAGGGAATAAAACGTCACAGGGAGAGGGAATGAAATGTCACAGTGAGAAGGGAATAAAATGTCACTAGGAGATGGGAATAAAATGTCAAAGGGAGTGGGAATAAAAAATCACTGCGAGAGGGAATAAAATGTCACAGGGAGAAGGGAATAAAAAGTCACAGGAAGAGGGAATAATATTTAACAGCAAGAGGGAATAAAATGTCACGGAGATAGAGAATGAAATGTCAAAGGGGGAGGGAATGAAATGTCACAGGGAGAGGGCATGAAATGTCACAGGGAGAAGGGAATAAAATGTCACAGGGAGAAGGGAATAAAATGTCACAGGGAGAAGGGAATAAACTGTCACAGGTAGAGGGAATAAAATGTCACAGGGAGAGGGAATAAAATGTCACAGGGAGAAGGGAATAAAATGTCACAGAGAGAGGGAATAAAATGTCACGGAGAAGGGAATAAAATGTTACAGGAAGAGGGAATAAAATGTCACAGGGAGAAGGGAATAAAATGTCACAGGGCGAGAGAATAAAATGTCACAGGGAGAAGGAATAAAATGTCACAGGGAGAAGGGAATAAAATGTCACAGGGAGAAGGGAATAAAATGTCACAGGGAGAATGAAATAAAATATTACAGGGAGATGTAATAAAATTTCACATGGAGAGGGAATGAAAAATCACAGGGAGTGGGAATAAAATGTCACGGGGAGAGGGAATGAAACGACACAGGGAGAAGGGAATAAAATATCCCAAGGAGAGGGAATAAGATGTCACAGGGGGAGGGAATGAAATGTCACAGGTAGAAGGGAAAGAAATGTCACAGGAAGAGGGAATGAATTGTCACAGGGAGAAGGGAATAAAATGTCACAGGAAGAGGGAATAAAACGTCACAGGGAGAGGGAATGAAATGTCACAGTGAGAAGGGAATAAAATGTCACTAGGAGATGGGAATAAAATGTCAAAGGGAGTGGGAATAAAATGTCACAGGGAGAAGGAAATAAAATATCACAGCGAGAAGGAATAAAATTTCACAGGGAGGGGGAATAAAAAATCACAGCGAGAGGGAATAAAATGTCACAGGGAGAAGGGAATAAAAAGTCACAGGAAGAGGGAATAATATTTAACAGCGAGAGGGAATAAAATGTCACGGGGATAGAGAATGAAATGTCAAAGGGGGAGGGAATGAAATGTCACAGGGAGAGGGAATGAAATGTCACAGGGTGAGGGAATGAAATGTCACAGGGAGAAGGGAATAAAATGTCACAGGGAGAAGGGAATAAACTGTCACAGGGAGACGGAATAAAATGTCACAGGGAGAGGGAATAAAATGTCACAGGGAGAAGGGAAAAAAATGTCACAGGGAGAGGGAATAAAATGTCACAGGGAGAAGGGAAAGAAATGTCATAGGAGGAGGGAATGAATTGTCACAGGGAGAAGGGAATAAAATGTCACAGGAAGAGGGACTAAAACCTCACAGGGAGAGGGAATGAAATGTCACAGTGAGAAGGGAATAAAATGTCACAGGGAGAAGGAAATAAAATATCACAGGGAAGAGGAATAAAATGTCACAGGGAGAGTGAATAAAAAATCAAAGGGAGTAGGAATAAAATGTCACATGGAGAAGGGAATAAAAAGTCACAGGAAGAGGGAATAAAATGTCACAGGGAGAAGGGAATAAAATGTCACAGGGCGAGAGAATAAAATCTCAGAGGGAGAAGGAATAAAAGGTCACAGGGAGAAGGGAATAAAATGTCACAGGGAGAAGGGAATAAAATGTAACAGGGAGAGGGAATGAAATGTCACAGGGAGAAGGGAATAAAATGTCACAGGGAGAAGGGAATAAAATGTAACAGGGAGAAGGAATAAAATGTCACAGGGAGAAGGGAATAAAATGTCACAGGGAGAAGGGAATAAAATGTCACAGGGAGAAGGGAATAAAATGTCACAGGGAGAAGGGAATAAAATGTCACAGGGCGAGAGAATAAAATGTCACAGGGAGAAGGAATAAAATGTCACAGGGAGAAGGGAATAAAATGTCACAGGGAGAAGGGAATAAAATGTAACAGGAAGAGGGAATAAAATGTCACAGGGAGAAGGGAATAAAATGTCACAGGGCGAGAGAATAAAATGTCACAGGGAGAGGGAATGAAATGTCACAGGGAGAAGGAAATAAAATGACACAGGGAGAAGGGAATAAAATGTCACAGGGAGAATGAAATAAAATATTACAGGGAGATGGAATAAAATTTCACAGGGAGAGTGAATAAAAAATCACAGGGAGAGGGAATAAAATGTCACAGGGATTGGGAATAAAATGTCACGGGGAGAGGGAATGAAATGACACAGGGAGAAGGGAATAAAATATCCCAAGGAGAGGGAATAAGATGTCACAGGGGGAGGGAATGAAATGTCGCAGGTAGAAGGGAAAGAAATGTCACAGGAAGAGGGAATGAATTGTCACAGGGAGAAGGGAATAAAATGTCACAGGAAGAGGGAATAAAACGTCAAAGGGAGAGGGAATGAAATGTCACAGTGAGAAGGGAATAAAATGTCACTAGGAGATGGGAATAAAATGTCAAAGGGAGTGGGAATAAAATGTCACAGGGAGAAGGAAATAAAATATCACAGGGAGAAGGAATAAAATTTCACAGCGAGAGGGAATAAAAAATCACAGCGAGAGGGAATAAAATGTCACAGGGAGAAGGGAATAAAAAGTCAGAGGAAGAGGGAATAATATTTAACAGCGAGAGGGAATAAAATGTCACGGGGAGAAGGGAATAAAATGTCACAGGGAGAGGGAATAAAAAATCACTGCGAGAGGGAATAAAATGTCACAGGGAGAAGGGAATAAAAAGTCACAGGAAGAGGGAATAATATTTAACAGCAAGAGGGAATAAAATGTCACGGGGATAGAGAATGAAATGTCAAAGGGGGAGGGAATGAAATGTCACAGGGAGAGGGCATGAAATGTCACAGGGAGAAGGGAATAAAATGTCACAGGGAGAAGGGAATAAAATGTCACAGGGAGAAGGGAATAAACTGTCACAGGTAGAGGGAATAAAATGTCACAGGGAGAGGGAATAAAATGTCACAGGGAGAAGGGAATAAAATGTCACAGAGAGAGGGAATAAAATGTCACGGAGAAGGGAATAAAATGTTACAGGAAGAGGGAATAAAATGTCACAGGGAGAAGGGAATAAAATGTCACAGGGCGAGAGAATAAAATGTCACAGGGAGAAGGAATAAAATGTCACAGGGAGAAGGGAATAAAATGTCACAGGGAGAAGGGAATAAAATGTCACAGGGAGAATGAAATAAAATATTACAGGGAGATGTAATAAAATTTCACATGGAGAGGGAATAAAAAATCACAGGGAGTGGGAATAAAATGTCACGGGGAGAGGGAATGAAACGACACAGGGAGAAGGGAATAAAATATCCCAAGGAGAGGGAATCTGATGTCACAGGGGGAGGGAATGAAATGTCACAGGTAGAAGGGAAAGAAATGTCACAGGAAGAGGGAATGAATTGTCACAGGGAGAAGGGAATAAAATGTCACAGGAAGAGGGAATAAAACGTCACAGGGAGATGGAATGAAATGTCACAGTGAGAAGGGAATAAAATGTCACTAGGAGATGGGAATAAAATGTCAAAGGGAGTGGGAATAAAATGTCACAGGGAGAAGGAAATAAAATATCACAGCGAGAAGGAATAAAATTTCACAGGGAGTGGGAATAAAAAATCACAGCGAGAGGGAATAAAATGTCACAGGGAGAAGGGAATAAAAAGTCACAGGAAGAGGGAATAATATTTAACAGCGAGAGGGAATAAAATGTCACGGGGATAGAGAATGAAATGTCAAAGGGGGAGGGAATGAAATGTCACAGGGAGAGGGAATGAAATGTCACAGGGTGAGGGAATGAAATGTCACGGGGATAGAGAATGAAATGTCAAAGGGGGAGGGAATAAAATGTCACAGGGAGAGGGAATGAAATGTCACAGGGAGAAGGGAATAAAATGTCACAGGGAGAAGGGAATAAAATGTCACAGGGAGAAGGGAATAAACTGTCACAGGGAGACGGAATAAAATGTCACAGGGAGAGGGAATAAAATGTCACAGGGAGAAGGGAAAAAAATGTCACAGGGAGAGGGAATAAAATGACACAGGGAGAAGGGAAAGAAATGTCATAGGAGGAGGGAATGAATTGTCACAGGGAGAAGGGAATAAAATGTCACAGGAAGAGGGACTAAAACGTCACAGGGAGAGGGAATGAAATGTCACAGTGAGAAGGGAATAAAATGTCACAGGGAGAAGGAAATAAAATATCACAGGGAAGAGGAATAAAATGTCACAGGGAGAGTGAATAAAAAATCAAAGGGAGTAGGAATAAAATGTCACAGCGAGAAGGGAATAAAAAGTCACAGGAAGAGGGAATAAAATGTCACAGGGAGAAGGGAATAAAATGTCACAGGGCGAGAGAATAAAATGTCAGAGGGAGAAGGAATAAAAGGTCACAGGGAGAAGGGAATAAAATGTCACAGGGAGAAGGGAATAAAATGTAACAGGGAGAGGGAATGAAATGTCACAGGGAGAAGGGAATAAAATGTCACAGGGAGAAGGGAATAAAATGTAACAGGGAGAAGGAATAAAATGTCACAGGGAGAAGGGAATAAAATGTCACAGGGCGAGAGAATAAAATGTCACAGGGAGAAGGAATAAAATGTCACAGGGAGAAGGGAATAAAATGTCACAGGGAGAAGGGAATAAAATGTAACAGGAAGAGGGAATAAAATGTCACAGGGAGAAGGGAATAAAATGTCACAGGGCGAGAGAATAAAATGTCACAGGGAGAGGGAAATAAAATATCACAGGGAGATGGAAAAAATTTCGCAGGGAGAGGGAATAAAAAATCACAGGAAGAGGGAATAAAATGTCACAGGGAGAAGGGAATAAAAAGTCACAGGGAGAGGGAATAAAATTTCACAGGGAGAGGGAATAAAATGTCACGGGGTGAGGGAATAAAATGTTACGGGAGAAGGGAATAAAATGTCACAGGGAGAAGGGAATAAAAGGTCACAGGAAGAGGGAATAAAATGTCACAGTGAGAGGGAATGAAAAGTCACACGGAGAAGGGAAGAAAATGACAGAGGGAGACAGGAATAAAATGACACAGGGAGAAGGGAATAAAATGTCACAAGGAGAGGGAATGAAATGTCACAGGGTTAGGGAATGAAATGTCACAGGGAAAGGGAATGAAATGTCACAGGGGGAGGGAATGAAATATCACAGGGAGAAGGGAAAGAAATGTCACATGGGGAGGGAATGTAATGTCACAGGGAGAGGGAATAAAAAGTCACAGGGAGAAGGGAATAAAATGTCACAGGGTGAACGAATAAAATGTCACAGGGAGAGGGAATAAAATGTCACAGAGAGAAGGGATTAAAATGTCAGAGGGAGAAGGGAATAAAATGTCACAGGGAGAAGGGAATAAAATGTGACATGGAGAGGGAATAAAAAGTCACAGGGAGAAGGAAATAAAATGTCACATGGAGATGGAATAATATGTCACAGGGAGAAGGGAAAGAAATGTCACCGGGAGAAGGGAATAACATGTCACAGGGAGAAGGAATAAAATGTCACAGGGAGAAGGGAATAAAAGGTCTCAGGGAGAAGGGAAAAAATGTCACAGTGAGAAGGAAATAAAATGTCACAGGGACAAGGGAATAAAATGTCACTGGGAGAAGGGAATAAAATGTCACAGGGAGAAGGGAATTATATATTACAGGGAGAGGGAATCAAATGTCACAGGGTGAAGGGAAGAAAATGTCACAGGGAGAAGGGAATAATATGTCACAGAGAGAAGGAATAAAATGTCACATGGAGAAGGGAATAAAATGTCAGAGGGTGAAGGAATAAAATGTCACAGGGAGAGGCAATAAAATGTCACAGGGTGAAGGAATAAAATTTCACAGGGAGAAGGGAATAAAATGTCACAGGGAGAAGGAAATAAAATATCACAGGGAAAAGGAATAAAATTTTACAGGGAGAGGGAATAAAAAATCACAGGGAGAGGGAATAAAATGTCACAGGGAGAAGGGAATAAAAAGTCACAGGAAGAGGGAATAAAATTTCACAGGGAGAGGGAATAAATTGTCACGGGGAGAAGGAATAAAATGTCACAGGGAAAAGGGAATGAAATGTCAAAGGGGGAAGGAATGAAATGTCACAGGGAGATGGAATGAAATGTCACAGGGAGAAGGGAATAAAATGTCACAGGGAGAAGGAATAAAATGTCACAGGGAGAGGGAATGAAATGTCAGAGGGAGAAGAGAATAAAATGTCACAGGGAGCAGGAATAAAATGTCAGAGGGAGAAGGAAATAAAATGTCACAGGGAGAAGGGAATAAAATGTCACCGGGAGAGGGAATAAAATGTCACAGGGAGAGGGAATAAAATGTCAAAGGGAGAAGGAAATAAAATGTCACAAGGAGAAGGGAACAAAATGTCACAGGGAGAGGAAATAAAATGTCACAGGGAGAAGGGAAAAAATGTCAAAGTGAGAAGGGAATAAAATGTCACAGGGAGAAGGAATAAAATGTCACAGGGAGAAGGGAATAAAATTTCACAGGGAGAGGGAATAAAATGTCACAGGGAGAAGGGAATAAAATGTCACAGGGAGAGGGAATAAAATGTCACAGGGAGATAGAATAAAATGTCACAGGGAGAAGGAAATAAAATGTCACAGGGAGAAGGGAATAAAATGTCACAGGGAGAATGAAATAAAATATTACAGGGAGATGGAATAAAATTTCACAGGGAGAGGGAATAAAAAATCACAGGGAGAGGGAATAAAATGTCACAGGGAGTGGGAATAAAATGTCACGGGGAGAGGGAATGAAATGACACAGGGAGAAGGGAATAAAATATCCCAAGGAGAGGGAATAAGATGTCACAGGGGGAGGGAAAGAAATGTCACAGGTAGAAGAGAAAGAAATGTCACAGGAAGAGGGAATGAATTGTCACAGGGAGAAGGGAGTAAAATGTCACAGGAAGAGGGAATAAAACGTCACAGGGAGAGGGAATGAAATGTCAACGTGAGAAGGGAATAAAATGTCACTAGGAGATGGGAATAAAATGTCAAAGGGAGTGGGAATAAAAAATCACTGCGAGAGGGAATAAAATGTCACAGGGAGAAGGGAATAAAAAGTCACAGGAAGAGGGAATAATATTTAACAGCAAGAGGGAATAAAATGTCACGGGGATAGAGAATGAAATGTCAAAGGGGGAGGGAATGAAATGTCACAGGGAGAGGGCATGAAATGTCACAGGGAGAAGGGAATAAAATGTCACAGGGAGAAGGGAATAAAATGTCACAGGGAGAAGGGAATAAACTGTCACAGGTAGAGGGAATAAAATGTCACAGGGAGAGGGAATAAAATGTCACAGGGAGAAGGGAATAAAATGTCACAGAGAGAGGGAATAAAATGTCACGGAGAAGGGAATAAAATGTTACAGGAAGAGGGAATAAAATGTCACAGGGAGAAGGGAATAAAATGTCACAGGGCGAGAGAATAAAATGTCACAGGGAGAAGGAATAAAATGTCACAGGGAGAAGGGAATAAAATGTCACAGGGAGAAGGGAATAAAATGTCACAGGGAGAATGAAATAAAATATTACAGGGAGATGTAATAAAATTTCACATGGAGAGGGAATAAAAAATCACAGGGAGTGGGAATAAAATGTCACGGGGAGAGGGAATGAAACGACACAGGGAGAAGGGAATAAAATATCCCAAGGAGAGGGAATCTGATGTCACAGGGGGAGGGAATGAAATGTCACAGGTAGAAGGGAAAGAAATGTCACAGGAAGAGGGAATGAATTGTCACAGGGAGAAGGGAATAAAATGTCACAGGAAGAGGGAATAAAACGTCACAGGGAGAGGGAATGAAATGTCACAGTGAGAAGGGAATAAAATGTCACTAGGAGATGGGAATAAAATGTCAAAGGGAGTGGGAATAAAATGTCACAGGGAGAAGGAAATAAAATATCACAGCGAGAAGGAATAAAATTTCACAGGGAGGGGGAATAAAAAATCACAGCGAGAGGGAATAAAATGTCACAGGGAGAAGGGAATAAAAAGTCACAGGAAGAGGGAATAATATTTAACAGCGAGAGGGAATAAAATGTCACGGGGATAGAGAATGAAATGTCAAAGGGGGAGGGAATGAAATGTCACAGGGAGAGGGAATGAAATGTCACAGGGTGAGGGAATGAAATGTCACGGGGATAGAGAATGAAATGTCAAAGGGGGAGGGAATAAAATGTCACAGGGAGAGGGAATGAAATGTCACAGGGAGAAGGGAATAAAATGTCACAGGGAGAAGGGAATAAAATGTCACAGGGAGAAGGGAATAAACTGTCACAGGGAGACGGAATAAAATGTCACAGGGAGAGGGAATAAAATGTCACAGGGAGAAGGGAAAAAAATGTCACAGGGAGAGGGAATAAAATGACACAGGGAGAAGGGAAAGAAATGTCATAGGAGGAGGGAATGAATTGTCACAGGGAGAAGGGAATAAAATGTCACAGGAAGAGGGACTAAAACGTCACAGGGAGAGGGAATGAAATGTCACAGTGAGAAGGGAATAAAATGTCACAGGGAGAAGGAAATAAAATATCACAGGGAAGAGGAATAAAATGTCACAGGGAGAGTGAATAAAAAATCAAAGGGAGTAGGAATAAAATGTCACAGCGAGAAGGGAATAAAAAGTCACAGGAAGAGGGAATAAAATGTCACAGGGAGAAGGGAATAAAATGTCACAGGGCGAGAGAATAAAATGTCAGAGGGAGAAGGAATAAAAGGTCACAGGGAGAAGGGAATAAAATGTCACAGGGAGAAGGGAATAAAATGTAACAGGGAGAGGGAATGAAATGTCACAGGGAGAAGGGAATAAAATGTCACAGGGAGAAGGGAATAAAATGTAACAGGGAGAAGGAATAAAATGTCACAGGGAGAAGGGAATAAAATGTCACAGGGAGAAGGGAATAAAATGTCACAGGGAGAAGGGAATAAAATGTCACAGGGAGAAGGGAATAAAATGTCACAGGGCGAGAGAATAAAATGTCACAGGGAGGAGGAATAAAATGTCACAGGGAGAAGGGAATAAAATGTCACAGGGACAAGGGAATAAAATGTCACTGGGAGAAGGGAATAAAATGTCACAGGGAGAAGGGAATTATATATTACAGGGAGAGGGAATCAAATGTCACAGGGTGAAGGGAAGAAAATGTCACAGGGAGAAGGGAATAATATGTCACAGAGAGAAGGAATAAAATGTCACATGGAGAAGGGAATAAAATGTCAGAGGGTGAAGGAATAAAATGTCACAGGGAGAGGCAATAAAATGTCACAGGGTGAAGGAATAAAATTTCACAGGGAGAAGGGAATAAAATGTCACAGGGAGAAGGAAATAAAATATCACAGGGAAAAGGAATAAAATTTTACAGGGAGAGGGAATAAAAAATCACAGGGAGAGGGAATAAAATGTCACAGGGAGAAGGGAATAAAAAGTCACAGGAAGAGGGAATAAAATTTCACAGGGAGAGGGAATAAATTGTCACGGGGAGAAGGAATAAAATGTCACAGGGAAAAGGGAATGAAATGTCAAAGGGGGAAGGAATGAAATGTCAAAGGAGATGGAATGAAATGTCACAGGGAGAAGGGAATAAAATGTCACAGGGAGAAGGAATAAAATGTCACAGGGAGCAGGAATAAAATGTCAGAGGGAGAAGGAAATAAAATGTCACAGGGAGAAGGGAATAAAATGTCACCGGGAGAGGGAATAAAATGTCACAGGGAGAGGGAATAAAATGTCAAAGGGAGAAGGAAATAAAATGTCACAAGGAGAAGGGAACAAAATGTCACAGGGAGAGGAAATAAAATGTCACAGGGAGAAGGGAAAAAATGTCAAAGTGAGAAGGGAATAAAATGTCACAGGGAGAAGGAATAAAATGTCACAGGGAGAAGGGAATAAAATTTCACAGGGAGAGGGAATAAAATGTCACAGGGAGAAGGGAATAAAATGTCACAGGGAGAGGGAATAAAATGTCACAGGGAGATAGAATAAAATGTCACAGGGAGAAGGAAATAAAATGTCACAGGGAGAAGGGAATAAAATGTCACAGGGAGAATGAAATAAAATATTACAGGGAGATGGAATAAAATTTCACAGGGAGAGGGAATAAAAAATCACAGGGAGAGGGAATAAAATGTCACAGGGAGTGGGAATAAAATGTCACGGGGAGAGGGAATGAAATGACACAGGGAGAAGGGAATAAAATATCCAAAGGAGAGGGAATAAGATGTCACAGGGGGAGGGAAAGAAATGTCACAGGTAGAAGAGAAAGAAATGTCACAGGAAGAGGGAATGAATTGTCACAGGGAGAAGGGAGTAAAATGTCACAGGAAGAGGGAATAAAACGTCACAGGGAGAGGGAATGAAATGTCACAGTGAGAAGGGAATAAAATGTCACTAGGAGATGGGAATAAAATGTCAAAGGGAGTGGGAATAAAAAATCACTGCGAGAGGGAATAAAATGTCACAGGGAGAAGGGAATAAAAAGTCACAGGAAGAGGGAATAATATTTAACAGCAAGAGGGAATAAAATGTCACGGAGATAGAGAATGAAATGTCAAAGGGGGAGGGAATGAAATGTCACAGGGAGAGGGCATGAAATGTCACAGGGAGAAGGGAATAAAATGTCACAGGGAGAAGGGAATAAAATGTCACAGGGAGAAGGGAATAAACTGTCACAGGTAGAGGGAATAAAATGTCACAGGGAGAGGGAATAAAATGTCACAGGGAGAAGGGAATAAAATGTCACAGAGAGAGGGAATAAAATGTCACGGAGAAGGGAATAAAATGTTACAGGAAGAGGGAATAAAATGTCACAGGGAGAAGGGAATAAAATGTCACAGGGCGAGAGAATAAAATGTCACAGGGAGAAGGAATAAAATGTCACAGGGAGAAGGGAATAAAATGTCACAGGGAGAAGGGAATAAAATGTCACAGGGAGAATGAAATAAAATATTACAGGGAGATGTAATAAAATTTCACATGGAGAGGGAATGAAAAATCACAGGGAGTGGGAATAAAATGTCACGGGGAGAGGGAATGAAACGACACAGGGAGAAGGGAATAAAATATCCCAAGGAGAGGGAATAAGATGTCACAGGGGGAGGGAATGAAATGTCACAGGTAGAAGGGAAAGAAATGTCACAGGAAGAGGGAATGAATTGTCACAGGGAGAAGGGAATAAAATGTCACAGGAAGAGGGAATAAAACGTCACAGGGAGAGGGAATGAAATGTCACAGTGAGAAGGGAATAAAATGTCACTAGGAGATGGGAATAAAATGTCAAAGGGAGTGGGAATAAAATGTCACAGGGAGAAGGAAATAAAATATCACAGCGAGAAGGAATAAAATTTCACAGGGAGGGGGAATAAAAAATCACAGCGAGAGGGAATAAAATGTCACAGGGAGAAGGGAATAAAAAGTCACAGGAAGAGGGAATAATATTTAACAGCGAGAGGGAATAAAATGTCACGGGGATAGAGAATGAAATGTCAAAGGGGGAGGGAATGAAATGTCACAGGGAGAGGGAATGAAATGTCACAGGGTGAGGGAATGAAATGTCACAGGGAGAAGGGAATAAAATGTCACAGGGAGAAGGGAATAAACTGTCACAGGGAGACGGAATAAAATGTCACAGGGAGAGGGAATAAAATGTCACAGGGAGAAGGGAAAAAAATGTCACAGGGAGAGGGAATAAAATGTCACAGGGAGAAGGGAAAGAAATGTCATAGGAGGAGGGAATGAATTGTCACAGGGAGAAGGGAATAAAATGTCACAGGAAGAGGGACTAAAACCTCACAGGGAGAGGGAATGAAATGTCACAGTGAGAAGGGAATAAAATGTCACAGGGAGAAGGAAATAAAATATCACAGGGAAGAGGAATAAAATGTCACAGGGAGAGTGAATAAAAAATCAAAGGGAGTAGGAATAAAATGTCACATGGAGAAGGGAATAAAAAGTCACAGGAAGAGGGAATAAAATGTCACAGGGAGAAGGGAATAAAATGTCACAGGGCGAGAGAATAAAATCTCAGAGGGAGAAGGAATAAAAGGTCACAGGGAGAAGGGAATAAAATGTCACAGGGAGAAGGGAATAAAATGTAACAGGGAGAGGGAATGAAATGTCACAGGGAGAAGGGAATAAAATGTCACAGGGAGAAGGGAATAAAATGTAACAGGGAGAAGGAATAAAATGTCACAGGGAGAAGGGAATAAAATGTCACAGGGAGAAGGGAATAAAATGTCACAGGGAGAAGGGAATAAAATGTCACAGGGAGAAGGGAATAAAATGTCACAGGGCGAGAGAATAAAATGTCACAGGGAGAAGGAATAAAATGTCACAGGGAGAAGGGAATAAAATGTCACAGGGAGAAGGGAATAAAATGTAACAGGAAGAGGGAATAAAATGTCACAGGGAGAAGGGAATAAAATGTCACAGGGCGAGAGAATAAAATGTCACAGGGAGAGGGAATGAAATGTCACAGGGAGAAGGAAATAAAATGACACAGGGAGAAGGGAATAAAATGTCACAGGGAGAATGAAATAAAATATTACAGGGAGATGGAATAAAATTTCACAGGGAGAGTGAATAAAAAATCACAGGGAGAGGGAATAAAATGTCACAGGGATTGGGAATAAAATGTCACGGGGAGAGGGAATGAAATGACACAGGGAGAAGGGAATAAAATATCCCAAGGAGAGGGAATAAGATGTCACAGGGGGAGGGAATGAAATGTCGCAGGTAGAAGGGAAAGAAATGTCACAGGAAGAGGGAATGAATTGTCACAGGGAGAAGGGAATAAAATGTCACAGGAAGAGGGAATAAAACGTCAAAGGGAGAGGGAATGAAATGTCACAGTGAGAAGGGAATAAAATGTCACTAGGAGATGGGAATAAAATGTCAAAGGGAGTGGGAATAAAATGTCACAGGGAGAAGGAAATAAAATATCACAGGGAGAAGGAATAAAATTTCACAGCGAGAGGGAATAAAAAATCACAGCGAGAGGGAATAAAATGTCACAGGGAGAAGGGAATAAAAAGTCAGAGGAAGAGGGAATAATATTTAACAGCGAGAGGGAATAAAATGTCACGGGGAGAAGGGAATAAAATGTCACAGGGAGAGGGAATAAAAAATCACTGCGAGAGGGAATAAAATGTCACAGGGAGAAGGGAATAAAAAGTCACAGGAAGAGGGAATAATATTTAACAGCAAGAGGGAATAAAATGTCACGGGGATAGAGAATGAAATGTCAAAGGGGGAGGGAATGAAATGTCACAGGGAGAGGGCATGAAATGTCACAGGGAGAAGGGAATAAAATGTCACAGGGAGAAGGGAATAAAATGTCACAGGGAGAAGGGAATAAACTGTCACAGGTAGAGGGAATAAAATGTCACAGGGAGAGGGAATAAAATGTCACAGGGAGAAGGGAATAAAATGTCACAGAGAGAGGGAATAAAATGTCACGGAGAAGGGAATAAAATGTTACAGGAAGAGGGAATAAAATGTCACAGGGAGAAGGGAATAAAATGTCACAGGGCGAGAGAATAAAATGTCACAGGGAGAAGGAATAAAATGTCACAGGGAGAAGGGAATAAAATGTCACAGGGAGAAGGGAATAAAATGTCACAGGGAGAATGAAATAAAATATTACAGGGAGATGTAATAAAATTTCACATGGAGAGGGAATAAAAAATCACAGGGAGTGGGAATAAAATGTCACGGGGAGAGGGAATGAAACGACACAGGGAGAAGGGAATAAAATATCCCAAGGAGAGGGAATCTGATGTCACAGGGGGAGGGAATGAAATGTCACAGGTAGAAGGGAAAGAAATGTCACAGGAAGAGGGAATGAATTGTCACAGGGAGAAGGGAATAAAATGTCACAGGAAGAGGGAATAAAACGTCACAGGGAGATGGAATGAAATGTCACAGTGAGAAGGGAATAAAATGTCACTAGGAGATGGGAATAAAATGTCAAAGGGAGTGGGAATAAAATGTCACAGGGAGAAGGAAATAAAATATCACAGCGAGAAGGAATAAAATTTCACAGGGAGTGGGAATAAAAAATCACAGCGAGAGGGAATAAAATGTCACAGGGAGAAGGGAATAAAAAGTCACAGGAAGAGGGAATAATATTTAACAGCGAGAGGGAATAAAATGTCACGGGGATAGAGAATGAAATGTCAAAGGGGGAGGGAATGAAATGTCACAGGGAGAGGGAATGAAATGTCACAGGGTGAGGGAATGAAATGTCACGGGGATAGAGAATGAAATGTCAAAGGGGGAGGGAATAAAATGTCACAGGGAGAGGGAATGAAATGTCACAGGGAGAAGGGAATAAAATGTCACAGGGAGAAGGGAATAAAATGTCACAGGGAGAAGGGAATAAACTGTCACAGGGAGACGGAATAAAATGTCACAGGGAGAGGGAATAAAATGTCACAGGGAGAAGGGAAAAAAATGTCACAGGGAGAGGGAATAAAATGACACAGGGAGAAGGGAAAGAAATGTCATAGGAGGAGGGAATGAATTGTCACAGGGAGAAGGGAATAAAATGTCACAGGAAGAGGGACTAAAACGTCACAGGGAGAGGGAATGAAATGTCACAGTGAGAAGGGAATAAAATGTCACAGGGAGAAGGAAATAAAATATCACAGGGAAGAGGAATAAAATGTCACAGGGAGAGTGAATAAAAAATCAAAGGGAGTAGGAATAAAATGTCACAGCGAGAAGGGAATAAAAAGTCACAGGAAGAGGGAATAAAATGTCACAGGGAGAAGGGAATAAAATGTCACAGGGCGAGAGAATAAAATGTCAGAGGGAGAAGGAATAAAAGGTCACAGGGAGAAGGGAATAAAATGTCACAGGGAGAAGGGAATAAAATGTAACAGGGAGAGGGAATGAAATGTCACAGGGAGAAGGGAATAAAATGTCACAGGGAGAAGGGAATAAAATGTAACAGGGAGAAGGAATAAAATGTCACAGGGAGAAGGGAATAAAATGTCACAGGGAGAAGGGAATAAAATGTCACAGGGAGAAGGGAATAAAATGTCACAGGGAGAAGGGAATAAAATGTCACAGGGCGAGAGAATAAAATGTCACAGGGAGGAGGAATAAAATGTCACAGGGAGAAGGGAATAAAATGTCACAGGGACAAGGGAATAAAATGTCACTGGGAGAAGGGAATAAAATGTCACAGGGAGAAGGGAATTATATATTACAGGGAGAGGGAATCAAATGTCACAGGGTGAAGGGAAGAAAATGTCACAGGGAGAAGGGAATAATATGTCACAGAGAGAAGGAATAAAATGTCACATGGAGAAGGGAATAAAATGTCAGAGGGTGAAGGAATAAAATGTCACAGGGAGAGGCAATAAAATGTCACAGGGTGAAGGAATAAAATTTCACAGGGAGAAGGGAATAAAATGTCACAGGGAGAAGGAAATAAAATATCACAGGGAAAAGGAATAAAATTTTACAGGGAGAGGGAATAAAAAATCACAGGGAGAGGGAATAAAATGTCACAGGGAGAAGGGAATAAAAAGTCACAGGAAGAGGGAATAAAATTTCACAGGGAGAGGGAATAAATTGTCACGGGGAGAAGGAATAAAATGTCACAGGGAAAAGGGAATGAAATGTCAAAGGGGGAAGGAATGAAATGTCAAAGGAGATGGAATGAAATGTCACAGGGAGAAGGGAATAAAATGTCACAGGGAGAAGGAATAAAATGTCACAGGGAGCAGGAATAAAATGTCAGAGGGAGAAGGAAATAAAATGTCACAGGGAGAAGAGAATAAAATGTCACCGGGAGAGGGAATAAAATGTCACAGGGAGAGGGAATAAAATGTCAAAGGGAGAAGGAAATAAAATGTCACAAGGAGAAGGGAACAAAATGTCACAGGGAGAGGAAATAAAATGTCACAGGGAGAAGGGAAAAAATGTCAAAGTGAGAAGGGAATAAAATGTCACAGGGAGAAGGAATAAAATGTCACAGGGAGAAGGGAATAAAATTTCACAGGGAGAGGGAATAAAATGTCACAGGGAGAAGGGAATAAAATGTCACAGGGAGAGGGAATAAAATGTCACAGGGAGATAGAATAAAATGTCACAGGGAGAAGGAAATAAAATGTCACAGGGAGAAGGGAATAAAATGTCACAGGGAGAATGAAATAAAATATTACAGGGAGATGGAATAAAATTTCACAGGGAGAGGGAATAAAAAATCACAGGGAGAGGGAATAAAATGTCACAGGGAGTGGGAATAAAATGTCACGGGGAGAGGGAATGAAATGACACAGGGAGAAGGGAATAAAATATCCAAAGGAGAGGGAATAAGATGTCACAGGGGGAGGGAAAGAAATGTCACAGGTAGAAGAGAAAGAAATGTCACAGGAAGAGGGAATGAATTGTCACAGGGAGAAGGGAGTAAAATGTCACAGGAAGAGGGAATAAAACGTCACAGGGAGAGGGAATGAAATGTCACAGTGAGAAGGGAATAAAATGTCACTAGGAGATGGGAATAAAATGTCAAAGGGAGTGGGAATAAAAAATCACTGCGAGAGGGAATAAAATGTCACAGGGAGAAGGGAATAAAAAGTCACAGGAAGAGGGAATAATATTTAACAGCAAGAGGGAATAAAATGTCACGGAGATAGAGAATGAAATGTCAAAGGGGGAGGGAATGAAATGTCACAGGGAGAGGGCATGAAATGTCACAGGGAGAAGGGAATAAAATGTCACAGGGAGAAGGGAATAAAATGTCACAGGGAGAAGGGAATAAACTGTCACAGGTAGAGGGAATAAAATGTCACAGGGAGAGGGAATAAAATGTCACAGGGAGAAGGGAATAAAATGTCACAGAGAGAGGGAATAAAATGTCACGGAGAAGGGAATAAAATGTTACAGGAAGAGGGAATAAAATGTCACAGGGAGAAGGGAATAAAATGTCACAGGGCGAGAGAATAAAATGTCACAGGGAGAAGGAATAAAATGTCACAGGGAGAAGGGAATAAAATGTCACAGGGAGAAGGGAATAAAATGTCACAGGGAGAATGAAATAAAATATTACAGGGAGATGTAATAAAATTTCACATGGAGAGGGAATGAAAAATCACAGGGAGTGGGAATAAAATGTCACGGGGAGAGGGAATGAAACGACACAGGGAGAAGGGAATAAAATATCCCAAGGAGAGGGAATAAGATGTCACAGGGGGAGGGAATGAAATGTCACAGGTAGAAGGGAAAGAAATGTCACAGGAAGAGGGAATGAATTGTCACAGGGAGAAGGGAATAAAATGTCACAGGAAGAGGGAATAAAACGTCACAGGGAGAGGGAATGAAATGTCACAGTGAGAAGGGAATAAAATGTCACTAGGAGATGGGAATAAAATGTCAAAGGGAGTGGGAATAAAATGTCACAGGGAGAAGGAAATAAAATATCACAGCGAGAAGGAATAAAATTTCACAGGGAGGGGGAATAAAAAATCACAGCGAGAGGGAATAAAATGTCACAGGGAAAAGGAATAAAATTTTACAGGGAGAGGGAATAAAAAATCACAGGGAGAGGGAATAAAATGTCACAGGGAGAAGGGAATAAAAAGTCACAGGAAGAGGGAATAAAATTTCACAGGGAGAGGGAATAAATTGTCACGGGGAGAAGGAATAAAATGTCACAGGGAAAAGGGAATGAAATGTCAAAGGGGGAAGGAATGAAATGTCAAAGGAGATGGAATGAAATGTCACAGGGAGAAGGGAATAAAATGTCACAGGGAGAAGGAATAAAATGTCACAGGGAGCAGGAATAAAATGTCAGAGGGAGAAGGAAATAAAATGTCACAGGGAGAAGGGAATAAAATGTCACCGGGAGAGGGAATAAAATGTCACAGGGAGAGGGAATAAAATGTCAAAGGGAGAAGGAAATAAAATGTCACAAGGAGAAGGGAACAAAATGTCACAGGGAGAGGAAATAAAATGTCACAGGGAGAAGGGAAAAAATGTCAAAGTGAGAAGGGAATAAAATGTCACAGGGAGAAGGAATAAAATGTCACAGGGAGAAGGGAATAAAATTTCACAGGGAGAGGGAATAAAATGTCACAGGGAGAAGGGAATAAAATGTCACAGGGAGAGGGAATAAAATGTCACAGGGAGATAGAATAAAATGTCACAGGGAGAAGGAAATAAAATGTCACAGGGAGAAGGGAATAAAATGTCACAGGGAGAATGAAATAAAATATTACAGGGAGATGGAATAAAATTTCACAGGGAGAGGGAATAAAAAATCACAGGGAGAGGGAATAAAATGTCACAGGGAGTGGGAATAAAATGTCACGGGGAGAGGGAATGAAATGACACAGGGAGAAGGGAATAAAATATCCAAAGGAGAGGGAATAAGATGTCACAGGGGGAGGGAAAGAAATGTCACAGGTAGAAGAGAAAGAAATGTCACAGGAAGAGGGAATAAATTGTCACAGGGAGAAGGGAGTAAAATGTCACAGGAAGAGGGAATAAAACGTCACAGGGAGAGGGAATGAAATGTCACAGTGAGAAGGGAATAAAATGTCACTAGGAGATGGGAATAAAATGTCAAAGGGAGTGGGAATAAAAAATCACTGCGAGAGGGAATAAAATGTCACAGGGAGAAGGGAATAAAAAGTCACAGGAAGAGGGAATAATATTTAACAGCAAGAGGGAATAAAATGTCACGGAGATAGAGAATGAAATGTCAAAGGGGGAGGGAATGAAATGTCACAGGGAGAGGGCATGAAATGTCACAGGGAGAAGGGAATAAAATGTCACAGGGAGAAGGGAATAAAATGTCACAGGGAGAAGGGAATAAACTGTCACAGGTAGAGGGAATAAAATGTCACAGGGAGAGGGAATAAAATGTCACAGGGAGAAGGGAATAAAATGTCACAGAGAGAGGGAATAAAATGTCACGGAGAAGGGAATAAAATGTTACAGGAAGAGGGAATAAAATGTCACAGGGAGAAGGGAATAAAATGTCACAGGGCGAGAGAATAAAATGTCACAGGGAGAAGGAATAAAATGTCACAGGGAGAAGGGAATAAAATGTCACAGGGAGAAGGGAATAAAATGTCACAGGGAGAATGAAATAAAATATTACAGGGAGATGTAATAAAATTTCACATGGAGAGGGAATGAAAAATCACAGGGAGTGGGAATAAAATGTCACGGGGAGAGGGAATGAAACGACACAGGGAGAAGGGAATAAAATATCCCAAGGAGAGGGAATAAGATGTCACAGGGGGAGGGAATGAAATGTCACAGGTAGAAGGGAAATAAATGTCACAGGAAGAGGGAATGAATTGTCACAGGGAGAAGGGAATAAAATGTCACAGGAAGAGGGAATAAAACGTCACAGGGAGAGGGAATGAAATGTCACAGTGAGAAGGGAATAAAATGTCACTAGGAGATGGGAATAAAATGTCAAAGGGAGTGGGAATAAAATGTCACAGGGAGAAGGAAATAAAATATCACAGCGAGAAGGAATAAAATTTCACAGGGAGGGGGAATAAAAAATCACAGCGAGAGGGAATAAAATGTCACAGGGAGAAGGGAATTAAAAAGTCACAGGAAGAGGGAATAATATTTAACAGCGAGAGGGAATAAAATGTCACGGGGATAGAGAATGAAATGTCAAAGGGGGAGGGAATGAAATGTCACAGGGAGAGGGAATGAAATGTCACAGGGTGAGGGAATGAAATGTCACAGGGAGAAGGGAATAAAATGTCACAGGGAGAAGGGAATAAACTGTCACAGGGAGACGGAATAAAATGTCACAGGGAGAGGGAATAAAATGTCACAGGGAGAAGGGAAAAAAATGTCACAGGGAGAGGGAATAAAATGTCACAGGGAGAAGGGAAAGAAATGTCATAGGAGGAGGGAATGAATTGTCACAGGGAGAAGGGAATAAAATGTCACAGGAAGAGGGACTAAAACCTCACAGGGAGAGGGAATGAAATGTCACAGTGAGAAGGGAATAAAATGTCACAGGGAGAAGGAAATAAAATATCACAGGGAAGAGGAATAAAATGTCACAGGGAGAGTGAATAAAAAATCAAAGGGAGTAGGAATAAAATGTCACATGGAGAAGGGAATAAAAAGTCACAGGAAGAGGGAATAAAATGTCACAGGGAGAAGGGAATAAAATGTCACAGGGCGAGAGAATAAAATCTCAGAGGGAGAAGGAATAAAAGGTCACAGGGAGAAGGGAATAAAATGTCACAGGGAGAAGGGAATAAAATGTAACAGGGAGAGGGAATGAAATGTCACAGGGAGAAGGGAATAAAATGTCACAGGGAGAAGGGAATAAAATGTAACAGGGAGAAGTAATAAAATGTCACAGGGAGAAGGGAATAAAATGTCACAGGGAGAAGGGAATAAAATGTCACAGGGAGAAGGGAATAAAATGTCACAGGGAGAAGGGAATAAAATGTCACAGGGCGAGAGAATAAAATGTCACAGGGAGAAGGAATAAAATGTCACAGGGAGAAGGGAATAAAATGTCACAGGGAGAAGGGAATAAAATGTAACAGGAAGAGGGAATAAAATGTCACAGGGAGAAGGGAATAAAATGTCACAGGGCGAGAGAATAAAATGTCACAGGGAGAGGGAATGAAATGTCACAGGGAGAAGGAAATAAAATGACACAGGGAGAAGGGAATAAAATGTCACAGGGAGAATGAAATAAAATATTACAGGGAGATGGAATAAAATTTCACAGGGAGAGTGAATAAAAAATCACAGGGAGAGGGAATAAAATGTCACAGGGATTGGGAATAAAATGTCACGGGGAGAGGGAATGAAATGACACAGGGAGAAGGGAATAAAATATCCCAAGGAGAGGGAATAAGATGTCACAGGGGGAGGGAATGAAATGTCGCAGGTAGAAGGGAAAGAAATGTCACAGGAAGAGGGAATGAATTGTCACAGGGAGAAGGGAATAAAATGTCACAGGAAGAGGGAATAAAACGTCACAGGGAGAGGGAATGAAATGTCACAGTGAGAAGGGAATAAAATGTCACTAGGAGATGGGAATAAAATGTCAAAGGGAGTGGGAATAAAATGTCACAGGGAGAAGGAAATAAAATATCACAGGGAGAAGGAATAAAATTTCACAGCGAGAGGGAATAAAAAATCACAGCGAGAGGGAATAAAATGTCACAGGGAGAAGGGAATAAAAAGTCAGAGGAAGAGGGAATAATATTTAACAGCGAGAGGGAATAAAATGTCACGGGGAGAAGGGAATAAAATGTCACAGGGAGAGGGAATAAAATGTCACGGAGAAGGGAATAAAATGTTACAGGAAGAGGGAATAAAATGTCACAGGGAGAAGGGAATAAAATGTCACAGGGCGAGAGAATAAAATGTCACAGGGAGAAGGAATAAAATGTCACAGGGAGAAGGGAATAAAATGTCACAGGGAGAAGGGAATAAAATGTCACAGGGAGAATGAAATAAAATATTACAGGGAGATGTAATAAAATTTCACATGGAGAGGGAATAAAAAATCACAGGGAGTGGGAATAAAATGTCACGGGGAGAGGGAATGAAACGACACAGGGAGAAGGGAATAAAATATCCCAAGGAGAGGGAGTAAGATGTCACAGGGGGAGGGAATGAAATGTCACAGGTAGAAGGGAAAGAAATGTCACAGGAAGAGGGAATGAATTGTAACAGTGAGAAGGGAATAAAATGTCACTAGGAGGTGGGAATAAAATGTCAAAGGGAGTGGGAATAAAATGTCACAGGGAGAAGGAAATAAAATATCACAGGGAGAAGGAATAAAATTTCACAGGGAGAGGGAATAAAAAATCACAGCGAGAGGGAATAAAATGTCACAGGGAGAAGGGAATAAAAAGTCACAGGAAGAGGGAATAATATTTAACAGCGAGAGGGAATAAAATGTCACGGGGATAGAGAATGAAATGTCAAAGGGGGAGGGAATGAAATGTCACAGGGAGAGGGAATGAAATGTCACAGGGTGAGGGAATGAAATGTCACGGGAATAGAGAATGAAATGTCAAAGGGGGAGGGAATGAAATGTCACAGGGAGAGGGAATGAAATGTCACAGGGAGAAGGGAATAAAATGTCACAGGGAGAAGGGAATAAAATGTCACAGGGAGAAGGGAATAAACTGTCACAGGGAGATGGAATAAAAAGTCACAGGGAG
Source organism: Narcine bancroftii (assembly GCF_036971445.1). Classification (NCBI taxonomy): domain Eukaryota; kingdom Metazoa; phylum Chordata; class Chondrichthyes; order Torpediniformes; family Narcinidae; genus Narcine; species Narcine bancroftii. The sequence continues at coordinate 1,546,420 of NC_091470.1, read as the reverse complement.
AGGGAATAAAATGTCACAGGGAGAAGGGAAAAAAATGTCACAGGGAGAGGGAATAAAATGACACAGGGAGAAGGGAATAAAATGTTACAGGAAGAGGGAATAAAATGTCACAGGGAGATGGGAATAAAATGTCACAGGGAGAAGGAATAAAATGTCACAGGGAGAAGTGAATAAAATGTCACAGGGAGAATGAAATAAAATATTACAGGGAGATGGAATAAAATTTCACAGAGAGAGGGAATAAAAAATCACAGGGATAGGGAATAAAATGTCACGGGGAGAGGGAATGAAATGACACAGGGAGAAGGGAATAAAATATCCCAAGGAGACGGAATAAGATGTCACAGGGGGAGGGAATAAAATGTCACAGGCAGAAGGGAAATAAATGTCACAGGAGGTGGGAATGAATTGTCAAAGGGAGATGGAAATAAAATGTCACAGGGAGAATGAAATAAAATATTACAGGGAGATGTAATAAAATTTGACATGGAGAGGGAATAAAAAATCACAGGGAGTGGGAATAAAATGTCACGGGGAGAGGGAATGAAACGACACAGGGAGAAGGGAATAAAATATCCCAAGGAGAGGGAATAAGATGTCACAGGGGGAGGGAATGAAATGTCACAGGTAGAAGGGAAAGAAATGTCATAGGAGGAGGGAATGAATAGTCACAGGGAGAAGGGAATAAAATGTCACAGGAAGAGGGAGTAAAACGTCACAGGGAGAGGGAATGAAAGGTCACAGTGAGAAGGGAATAAAATGTCACAGGGAGAAGGAAATAAAATATCACAGAGAAGAGGAATAAAATGTCACAGGGAGAGGGAATAAAAAATCAAAGGGAGTGGGAATAAAATGTCACAGGGAGAAGGGAATAAAAAGTCACAGGAAGAGGGAATAAAATGTCACATGGAGAAGGGAATAAAATGTCACAGGGCGAGAGAATAAAATGTCACAGGGAGAAGGAATAAAATGTCACAGGGAGAAGGGAATAAAATGTCACAGGGAGAAGGGAATAAAATGTCACAGTGAGAGGGGAATGAAATGTCACAGGGAGAAGGAAATAAAATATCACAGGGAGATGGAAAAAATTTCGCAGGGAGGGGGAATAAAAAATCACAGGAAGAGGGAATAAAATGTCACAGGGAGAAGGGAATAAAAAGTCACAGGGAGAGGGAATAAAATTTCACAGGGAGAGGGAATAAAATGTCACGGGGAGAAGGAATAAAATGTTACGGGAGAAGGGAATAAAATGTCACAGGGAGAAGGGAATAAAAGGTCACAGGAAGAGGGAATAAAATTTGACAGTGAGAGGGAATGAAAAGTCACACGGAGAAGGGAAGAAAATGACAGAGGGAGAAGGGAATAAAATGACACAGGGAGAAGGGAATAAAATGTGACATGGAGAGGGAATAAAAAGTCACAGGGAGAAGGAAATAAAATGTCACAGGGTGAAGGAATAAAATGTCACAGGGAGAGGGAATAAAATGTCACAGAGAGAAGGGATTAAAATGTCAGAGGGAGAAGGGAATAAAATGTCACAGGGAGAAGGGAATAAAATGTGACATGGAGAGGGAATAAAAAGTCACAGGGAGAAGGGAATAAAATGACACAGGGAGAAGGGAATAAAATGTGACATGGAGAGGGAATAAAAAGTCACAGGGAGAAGGAAATAAAATGTCACAGGGTGAAGGAATAAAATGTCACAGGGAGAGGGAATAAAATGTCACAGGGAGAAGGGAATGAAATGTCACCGGGAGAAGGGAATAACATGTCACAGGGAGAAGGAATAAAATGTCACAGGGAGAAGGGAATAAAAGGTCTCAGGGAGAAGGGAAAAAATGTCACAGTGAGAAGGAAATAAAATGTCACAGGGACTAGGGAATAAAATGTCACTGGGAGAAGGGAATAAAATGTCACAGGGAGAAGGGAATTAAATATTACAGGGAGAGGGAATCAAATGTCACAGGGTGAAGGGAAGAAAATATCAAAGGGAGAAGGGAATAATATGTCACAGAGAGAAGGAATAAAATGTCACATGGAGAAGGGAATAAAATGTCAGAGGGTGAAGGAATAAAATGTCACAGGGAGACGGAATAAAATGTCACAGGGTGAAGGAATAAAATTTCACAGGGAGGGGGAATAAAATTTCACAGGGAGAAGGGAATAAAATGTCACAGGGAGAAGGAAATAAAATATCACAGGGAAAAGGAATAAAATTTTACAGGGAGAGGGATTAAAAAATCACAGGGAGAGGGAATAAAATGTCACAGGGAGAAGGGAATAAAAAGTCACAGGAAGAGGGAATAAAATTTCACAGGGAGAGTGAATAAATTGTCACGGGGAGAAGGAATAAAATGTCACAGGGAAAAGGGAATGAAATGTCAAAGGGGGAGGGAATGAAATGTCACAGGGAGAGGGAATGAAATGTCACAGGGAGAAGGGAATAAAATGTCACAGGGAGAAGGAATAAAATGTCACAGGGAGAGGGAATGAAATGTCAGAGGGAGAAGAGAATAAAATGTCACAGGGAGCAGGAATAAAATGTCAGAGGGAGAAGGAAATAAAATGTCACAGGGAGAAGGGAATAAAATGTCACCGGGAGAGGGAATAAAATGTCACAGGGAGAGGGAATAAAATGTCAAAGGGAGAAGGAAATAAAATGTCACAAGGAGAAGGGAACAAAATGTCACAGGGAGAGGAAATAAAATGTCACCGGGAGAGGGAATAAAATGTCACAGGGGGAGGGAATAAAATGTCAAAGGGAGAAGGAAATAAAATGTCACAAGGAGAAGGGAACAAAATGTCACAGGGAGAGGAAATAAAATGTCACAGGGAGAAGGGAAAAAATGTCAAAGTGAGAAGGGAATAAAATGTCACAGGGAGAAGGAATAAAATGTCACAGGGAGTAGGGAATAAAATTTCACAGGGAGAGGGAATAAAATGTCACAGGGAGAAGGGAATAAAATGTCACAGGGAGAGGGAATAAAATGTCACAGGGAGATAGAATAAAATGTCACAGGGAGAAGGGAATGAAATGTCACCGGGAGAAGGGAATAACATGTCACAGGGAGAAGGAATAAAATGTCACAGGGAGAAGGGAATAAAAGGTCTCAGGGAGAAGGGAAAAAATGTCACAGTGAGAAGGAAATAAAATGTCACAGGGACTAGGGAATAAAATGTCACTGGGAGAAGGGAATAAAATGTCACAGGGAGAAGGGAATTAAATATTACAGGGAGAGGGAATCAAATGTCACAGGGTGAAGGGAAGAAAATATCAAAGGGAGAAGGGAATAATATGTCACAGAGAGAAGGAATAAAATGTCACATGGAGAAGGGAATAAAATGTCAGAGGGTGAAGGAATAAAATGTCACAGGGAGACGGAATAAAATGTCACAGGGTGAAGGAATAAAATTTCACAGGGAGGGGGAATAAAATTTCACAGGGAGAAGGGAATAAAATGTCACAGGGAGAAGGAAATAAAATATCACAGGGAAAAGGAATAAAATTTTACAGGGAGAGGGATTAAAAAATCACAGGGAGAGGGAATAAAATGTCACAGGGAGAAGGGAATAAAAAGTCACAGGAAGAGGGAATAAAATTTCACAGGGAGAGTGAATAAATTGTCACGGGGAGAAGGAATAAAATGTCACAGGGAAAAGGGAATGAAATGTCAAAGGGGGAGGGAATGAAATGTCACAGGGAGAGGGAATGAAATGTCACAGGGAGAAGGGAATAAAATGTCACAGGGAGAAGGAATAAAATGTCACAGGGAGAGGGAATGAAATGTCAGAGGGAGAAGAGAATAAAATGTCACAGGGAGCAGGAATAAAATGTCAGAGGGAGAAGGAAATAAAATGTCACAGGGAGAAGTGAATAAAATGTCACCGGGAGAGGGAATAAAATGTCACAGGGAGAGGGAATAAAATGTCAAAGGGAGAAGGAAATAAAATGTCACAAGGAGAAGGGAACAAAATGTCACAGGGAGAGGAAATAAAATGTCACAGGGAGAAGGGAAAAAATGTCAAAGTGAGAAGGGAATAAAATGTCACAGGGAGAAGGAATAAAATGTCACAGGGAGTAGGGAATAAAATTTCACAGGGAGAGGGAATAAAATGTCACAGGGAGAAGGGAATAAAATGTCACAGGGAGAGGGAATAAAATGTCACAGGGAGATAGAATAAAATGTCACAGGGAGAAGGAAATAAAATGTCACAGGGAGAAGGGAATAAAATGTCACAGGGAGAATGAAATAAAATATTACAGGGAGATGGAATAAAATTTCACAGGGAGAGGGAATAAAAAATCACAGGGAGTGGGAATAAAATGTCACGGGGAGAGGGAATGAAATGACACAGGGAGAAGGGAATAAAATATCCCAAGGAGAGGGAATAAGATGTCACAGGGGGAGGGAATGAAATGTCACAGGTAGAAGGGAAAGAAATGTCATAGGAGGAGGGAATGAATTGTCACAGGGAGAAGGGAATAAAATGTCACAGGAAGAGGGAATAAAACGTCACAGGGAGAAGGGAATAAAAAGTCACAGGAAGAGGGAATAATATTTAACAGCGAGAGGGAATAAAATGTCACGGGGATAGAGAATGAAATGTCAAAGGGGGAGGGAATGAAATGTCACAGGGAGAGGGAATGAAATGTCACAGGGTGAGGGAATGAAATGTCACGGGAATAGAGAATGAAATGTCAAAGGGGGAGGGAATGAAATGTCACAGGGAGAGGGAATGAAATGTCACAGGGAGAAGGGAATAAAATGTCACAGGGAGAAGGGAATAAAATGTCACAGGGAGAAGGGAATAAACTGTCACAGGGAGATGGAATAAAATGTCACAGGGAGAGGGAATAAAATGTCACAGGGAGAAGGGAAAAAAATGTCACAGGGAGAGGGAATAAAATGACACAGGGAGAAGGGAATAAAATGTCACAGGGAGAAGGGAATAAAATGTTACAGGGAGAGGGAATGAAATGTCACAGGGAGAAGGAAATAAAATGTCACAGTGAGAAGTGAATAAAATGTCACAGGGAGAATGAAATAAAATATTACAGGGAGATGGAATAAAATTTCACAGGGAGAGGGAATAAAAAATCACAGGGATAGGGAATAAAATGTCACGGGGAGAGGGAATGAAATGACACAGGGAGAAGGGAATAAAATATCCCAAGGAGACGGAATAAGATGTCACAGGGGGAGGGAATAAAATGTCACAGGTAGAAGGGAAATAAATGTCACAGGAGGTGGGAATGAATTGTCAAAGGGAGAAGGGAATAAAATGTCACAGGGAGAATGAAATAAAATATTACAGGGAGATGTAATAAAATTTGACATGGAGAGGGAATAAAAAATCACAGGGAGTGGGAATAAAATGTCACGGGGAGAGGGAATGAAACGACACAGGGAGAGGGAATGAAAGGTCACAGTGAGAAGGGAAAGAAATGTCATAGGAGGAGGGAATGAATTGTCACAGGGAGAAGGGAATAAAATGTCACAGGAAGAGGGAGTAAAACGTCACAGGGAGAGGGAATGAAAGGTCACAGTGAGAAGGGAATAAAATGTCACAGGGAGAAGGAAATAAAATGTCAGAGGGTGAAGGAATAAAATGTCACAGGGAGACGGAATAAAATGTCACAGGGTGAAGGAATAAAATTTCACAGGGAGGGGGAATAAAATTTCACAGGGAGAAGGGAATAAAATGTCACAGGGAGAAGGAAATAAAATATCACAGGGAAAAGGAATAAAATTTTACAGGGAGAGGGAATAAAAAGTCACAGGAAGAGGGAATAAAATTTCACAGGGAGAGTGAATAAATTGTCACGGGGAGAAGGAATAAAATGTCACAGGGAAATGGGAATGAAATGTCAAAGGGGGAGGGAATGAAATGTCACAGGGAGAGGGAATGAAATGTCACAGGGAGAAGGGAATAAAATGTCACAGGGAGAAGGAATAAAATGTCACAGGGAGAGGGAATGAAATGTCAGAGGGAGAAGAGAATAAAATGTCACAGGGAGCAGGAATAAAATGTCAGAGGGAGAAGGAAATAAAATGTCACAGGGAGAAGGGAATAAAATGTCACCGGGAGAGGGAATAAAATGTCACAGGGAGAGGGAATAAAATGTCAAAGGGAGAAGGAAATAAAATGTCACAAGGAGAAGGGAACAAAATGTCACAGGGAGAGGAAATAAAATGTCACAGGGAGAAGGGAAAAAATGTCAAAGTGAGAAGGGAATAAAATGTCACAGGGAGAAGGAATAAAATGTCACAGGGAGAAGGGAATAAAATTTCACAGGGAGAGGGAATAAAATGTCACAGGGAGAAGGGAATAAAATGTCACAGGGAGAGGGAATAAAATGTCACAGGGAGATAGAATAAAATGTCACAGGGAGAAGGAAATAAAATGTCACAGGGAGAAGGGAATAAAATGTCACAGGGAGAATGAAATAAAATATTACAGGGAGATGGAATAAAATTTCACAGGGAGAGGGAATAAAAAATCACAGGGAGTGGGAATAAAATGTCACGGGGAGAGGGAATGAAATGACACAGGGAGAAGGGAATAAAATATCCCAAGGAGAGGGAATAAGATGTCACAGGGGGAGGGAATGAAATGTCACAGGTAGAAGGGAAAGAAATGTCATAGGAGGAGGGAATGAATTGTCACAGGGACAAGGGAATAAAATGTCACAGGAAGAGGGAATAAAACGTCACAGGGAGAAGGGAATAAAAAGTCACAGGAAGAGGGAATAATATTTAACAGCGAGAGGGAATAAAATGTCACGGGGATAGAGAATGAAATGTCAAAGGGGGAGGGAATGAAATGTCACAGGGAGAGGGAATGAAATGTCACAGGGTGAGGGAATGAAATGTCACGGGAATAGAGAATGAAATGTCAAAGGGGGAGGGAATGAAATGTCACAGGGAGAGGGAATGAAATGTCACAGGGAGAAGGGAATAAAATGTCACAGGGAGAAGGGAATAAAATGTCACAGGGAGAAGGGAATAAACTGTCACAGGGAGATGGAATAAAATGTCACAGGGAGAGGGAATAAAATGTCACAGGGAGAAGGGAAAAAAATGTCACAGGGCGAGGGAATAAAATGACACAGGGAGAAGGGAATAAAATGTTACAGGAAGAGGGAATAAAATGTCACAGGGAGAAGGGAATAAAATGTCACAGGGAGAAGGAATAAAATGTTACAGGGAGAAGGGAATAAAATGTCACAGGGAGAAGGGAATAAAATGTCACAGGGAGAGGGAATAAAATGACACAGGGAGAAGGGAATAAAATGTTACAGGAAGAGGGAATAAAATGTCACAGGGAGAAGGGAATAAAATGTCACAGGGAGAAGGAATAAAATGTCACAGGGAGAAGGGAATAAAATGTCACAGGGAGAAGGGAATAAAATGTCACAGGGAGAGGGAATGAAATGTCACAGGGAGAAGGAAATAAAATGTCACAGGGAGAAGTGAATAAAATGTCACAGGGAGAATGAAATAAAATATTACAGGGAGATGGAATAAAATTTCACAGGGAGAGGGAATAAAAAATCACAGGGATAGGGAATAAAATGTCACGGGGAGAGGGAATGAAATGACACAGGGAGAAGGGAATAAAATATCCCAAGGAGACGGAATAAGATGTCACAGGGGGAGGGAATAAAATGTCACAGGCAGAAGGGAAATAAATGTCACAGGAGGTGGGAATGAATTGTCAAAGGGAGATGGAAATAAAATGTCACAGGGAGAATGAAATAAAATATTACAGGGAGATGTAATAAAATTTGACATGGAGAGGGAATAAAAAATCACAGGGAGTGGGAATAAAATGTCACGGGGAGAGGGAATGAAACGACACAGGGAGAAGGGAATAAAATATCCCAAGGAGAGGGAATAAGATGTCACAGGGGGAGGGAATGAAATGTCACAGGTAGAAGGGAAAGAAATGTCATAGGAGGAGGGAATGAATAGTCACAGGGAGAAGGGAATAAAATGTCACAGGAAGAGGGAGTAAAACGTCACAGGGAGAGGGAATGAAAGGTCACAGTGAGAAGGGAATAAAATGTCACAGGGAGAAGGAAATAAAATATCACAGAGAAGAGGAATAAAATGTCACAGGGAGAGGGAATAAAAAATCAAAGGGAGTGGGAATAAAATGTCACAGGGAGAAGGGAATAAAAAGTCACAGGAAGAGGGAATAAAATGTCACATGGAGAAGGGAATAAAATGTCACAGGGCGAGAGAATAAAATGTCACAGGGAGAAGGAATAAAATGTCACAGGGAGAAGGGAATAAAATGTCACAGGGAGAAGGGAATAAAATGTCACAGTGAGAGGGGAATGAAATGTCACAGGGAGAAGGAAATAAAATATCACAGGGAGATGGAAAAAATTTCGCAGGGAGGGGGAATAAAAAATCACAGGAAGAGGGAATAAAATGTCACAGGGAGAAGGGAATAAAAAGTCACAGGGAGAGGGAATAAAATTTCACAGGGAGAGGGAATAAAATGTCACGGGGAGAAGGAATAAAATGTTACGGGAGAAGGGAATAAAATGTCACAGGGAGAAGGGAATAAAAGGTCACAGGAAGAGGGAATAAAATTTGACAGTGAGAGGGAATGAAAAGTCACACGGAGAAGGGAAGAAAATGACAGAGGGAGAAGGGAATAAAATGACACAGGGAGAAGGGAATAAAATGTGACATGGAGAGGGAATAAAAAGTCACAGGGAGAAGGAAATAAAATGTCACAGGGTGAAGGAATAAAATGTCACAGGGAGAGGGAATAAAATGTCACAGAGAGAAGGGATTAAAATGTCAGAGGGAGAAGGGAATAAAATGTCACAGGGAGAAGGGAATAAAATGTGACATGGAGAGGGAATAAAAAGTCACAGGGAGAAGGGAATAAAATGACACAGGGAGAAGGGAATAAAATGTGACATGGAGAGGGAATAAAAAGTCACAGGGAGAAGGAAATAAAATGTCACAGGGTGAAGGAATAAAATGTCACAGGGAGAGGGAATAAAATGTCACAGGGAGAAGGGAATGAAATGTCACCGGGAGAAGGGAATAACATGTCACAGGGAGAAGGAATAAAATGTCACAGGGAGAAGGGAATAAAAGGTCTCAGGGAGAAGGGAAAAAATGTCACAGTGAGAAGGAAATAAAATGTCACAGGGACTAGGGAATAAAATGTCACTGGGAGAAGGGAATAAAATGTCACAGGGAGAAGGGAATTAAATATTACAGGGAGAGGGAATCAAATGTCACAGGGTGAAGGGAAGAAAATATCAAAGGGAGAAGGGAATAATATGTCACAGAGAGAAGGAATAAAATGTCACATGGAGAAGGGAATAAAATGTCAGAGGGTGAAGGAATAAAATGTCACAGGGAGACGGAATAAAATGTCACAGGGTGAAGGAATAAAATTTCACAGGGAGGGGGAATAAAATTTCACAGGGAGAAGGGAATAAAATGTCACAGGGAGAAGGAAATAAAATATCACAGGGAAAAGGAATAAAATTTTACAGGGAGAGGGATTAAAAAATCACAGGGAGAGGGAATAAAATGTCACAGGGAGAAGGGAATAAAAAGTCACAGGAAGAGGGAATAAAATTTCACAGGGAGAGTGAATAAATTGTCACGGGGAGAAGGAATAAAATGTCACAGGGAAAAGGGAATGAAATGTCAAAGGGGGAGGGAATGAAATGTCACAGGGAGAGGGAATGAAATGTCACAGGGAGAAGGGAATAAAATGTCACAGGGAGAAGGAATAAAATGTCACAGGGAGAGGGAATGAAATGTCAGAGGGAGAAGAGAATAAAATGTCACAGGGAGCAGGAATAAAATGTCAGAGGGAGAAGGAAATAAAATGTCACAGGGAGAAGGGAATAAAATGTCACCGGGAGAGGGAATAAAATGTCACAGGGAGAGGGAATAAAATGTCAAAGGGAGAAGGAAATAAAATGTCACAAGGAGAAGGGAACAAAATGTCACAGGGAGAGGAAATAAAATGTCACCGGGAGAGGGAATAAAATGTCACAGGGAGAGGGAATAAAATGTCAAAGGGAGAAGGAAATAAAATGTCACAAGGAGAAGGGAACAAAATGTCACAGGGAGAGGAAATAAAATGTCACAGGGAGAAGGGAAAAAATGTCAAAGTGAGAAGGGAATAAAATGTCACAGGGAGAAGGAATAAAATGTCACAGGGAGTAGGGAATAAAATTTCACAGGGAGAGGGAATAAAATGTCACAGGGAGAAGGGAATAAAATGTCACAGGGAGAGGGAATAAAATGTCACAGGGAGATAGAATAAAATGTCACAGGGAGAAGGGAATGAAATGTCACCGGGAGAAGGGAATAACATGTCACAGGGAGAAGGAATAAAATGTCACAGGGAGAAGGGAATAAAAGGTCTCAGGGAGAAGGGAAAAAATGTCACAGTGAGAAGGAAATAAAATGTCACAGGGACTAGGGAATAAAATGTCACTGGGAGAAGGGAATAAAATGTCACAGGGAGAAGGGAATTAAATATTACAGGGAGAGGGAATCAAATGTCACAGGGTGAAGGGAAGAAAATATCAAAGGGAGAAGGGAATAATATGTCACAGAGAGAAGGAATAAAATGTCACATGGAGAAGGGAATAAAATGTCAGAGGGTGAAGGAATAAAATGTCACAGGGAGACGGAATAAAATGTCACAGGGTGAAGGAATAAAATTTCACAGGGAGGGGGAATAAAATTTCACAGGGAGAAGGGAATAAAATGTCACAGGGAGAAGGAAATAAAATATCACAGGGAAAAGGAATAAAATTTTACAGGGAGAGGGATTAAAAAATCACAGGGAGAGGGAATAAAATGTCACAGGGAGAAGGGAATAAAAAGTCACAGGAAGAGGGAATAAAATTTCACAGGGAGAGTGAATAAATTGTCACGGGGAGAAGGAATAAAATGTCACAGGGAAAAGGGAATGAAATGTCAAAGGGGGAGGGAATGAAATGTCACAGGGAGAGGGAATGAAATGTCACAGGGAGAAGGGAATAAAATGTCACAGGGAGAAGGAATAAAATGTCACAGGGAGAGGGAATGAAATGTCAGAGGGAGAAGAGAATAAAATGTCACAGGGAGCAGGAATAAAATGTCAGAGGGAGAAGGAAATAAAATGTCACAGGGAGAAGTGAATAAAATGTCACCGGGAGAGGGAATAAAATGTCACAGGGAGAGGGAATAAAATGTCAAAGGGAGAAGGAAATAAAATGTCACAAGGAGAAGGGAACAAAATGTCACAGGGAGAGGAAATAAAATGTCACAGGGAGAAGGGAAAAAATGTCAAAGTGAGAAGGGAATAAAATGTCACAGGGAGAAGGAATAAAATGTCACAGGGAGTAGGGAATAAAATTTCACAGGGAGAGGGAATAAAATGTCACAGGGAGAAGGGAATAAAATGTCACAGGGAGAGGGAATAAAATGTCACAGGGAGATAGAATAAAATGTCACAGGGAGAAGGAAATAAAATGTCACAGGGAGAAGGGAATAAAATGTCACAGGGAGAATGAAATAAAATATTACAGGGAGATGGAATAAAATTTCACAGGGAGAGGGAATAAAAAATCACAGGGAGTGGGAATAAAATGTCACGGGGAGAGGGAATGAAATGACACAGGGAGAAGGGAATAAAATATCCCAAGGAGAGGGAATAAGATGTCACAGGGGGAGGGAATGAAATGTCACAGGTAGAAGGGAAAGAAATGTCATAGGAGGAGGGAATGAATTGTCACAGGGAGAAGGGAATAAAATGTCACAGGAAGAGGGAATAAAACGTCACAGGGAGAAGGGAATAAAAAGTCACAGGAAGAGGGAATAATATTTAACAGCGAGAGGGAATAAAATGTCACGGGGATAGAGAATGAAATGTCAAAGGGGGAGGGAATGAAATGTCACAGGGAGAGGGAATGAAATGTCACAGGGTGAGGGAATGAAATGTCACGGGAATAGAGAATGAAATGTCAAAGGGGGAGGGAATGAAATGTCACAGGGAGAGGGAATGAAATGTCACAGGGAGAAGGGAATAAAATGTCACAGGGAGAAGGGAATAAAATGTCACAGGGAGAAGGGAATAAACTGTCACAGGGAGATGGAATAAAATGTCACAGGGAGAGGGAATAAAATGTCACAGGGAGAAGGGAAAAAAATGTCACAGGGAGAGGGAATAAAATGACACAGGGAGAAGGGAATAAAATGTTACAGGAAGAGGGAATAAAATGTCACAGGGAGAAGGGAATAAAATGTCACAGGGAGAAGGAATAAAATGTCACAGGGAGAAGGGAATAAAATGTCACAGGGAGAAGGGAATAAAATGTTACAGGGAGAGGGAATGAAATGTCACAGGGAGAAGGAAATAAAATGTCACAGTGAGAAGTGAATAAAATGTCACAGGGAGAATGAAATAAAATATTACAGGGAGATGGAATAAAATTTCACAGGGAGAGGGAATAAAAAATCACAGGGATAGGGAATAAAATGTCACGGGGAGAGGGAATGAAATGACACAGGGAGAAGGGAATAAAATATCCCAAGGAGACGGAATAAGATGTCACAGGGGGAGGGAATAAAATGTCACAGGTAGAAGGGAAATAAATGTCACAGGAGGTGGGAATGAATTGTCAAAGGGAGAAGGGAATAAAATGTCACAGGGAGAATGAAATAAAATATTACAGGGAGATGTAATAAAATTTGACATGGAGAGGGAATAAAAAATCACAGGGAGTGGGAATAAAATGTCACGGGGAGAGGGAATGAAACGACACAGGGAGAAGGGAATAAAATATCCCAAGGAGAGGGAATAAGATGTCACAGGGGGAGGGAATGAAATGTCACAGGTAGAAGGGAAAGAAATGTCATAGGAGGAGGGAATGAATTGTCACAGGGAGAAGGGAATAAAATGTCACAGGAAGAGGGAGTAAAACGTCACAGGGAGAGGGAATGAAAGGTCACAGTGAGAAGGGAATAAAATGTCACAGGGAGAAGGAAATAAAATGTCAGAGGGTGAAGGAATAAAATGTCACAGGGAGACGGAATAAAATGTCACAGGGTGAAGGAATAAAATTTCACAGGGAGGGGGAATAAAATTTCACAGGGAGAAGGGAATAAAATGTCACAGGGAGAAGGAAATAAAATATCACAGGGAAAAGGAATAAAATTTTACAGGGAGAGGGAATAAAAAGTCACAGGAAGAGGGAATAAAATTTCACAGGGAGAGTGAATAAATTGTCACGGGGAGAAGGAATAAAATGTCACAGGGAAATGGGAATGAAATGTCAAAGGGGGAGGGAATGAAATGTCACAGGGAGAGGGAATGAAATGTCACAGGGAGAAGGGAATAAAATGTCACAGGGAGAAGGAATAAAATGTCACAGGGAGAGGGAATGAAATGTCAGAGGGAGAAGAGAATAAAATGTCACAGGGAGCAGGAATAAAATGTCAGAGGGAGAAGGAAATAAAATGTCACAGGGAGAAGGGAATAAAATGTCACCGGGAGAGGGAATAAAATGTCACAGGGAGAGGGAATAAAATGTCAAAGGGAGAAGGAAATAAAATGTCACAAGGAGAAGGGAACAAAATGTCACAGGGAGAGGAAATAAAATGTCACAGGGAGAAGGGAAAAAATGTCAAAGTGAGAAGGGAATAAAATGTCACAGGGAGAAGGAATAAAATGTCACAGGGAGAAGGGAATAAAATTTCACAGGGAGAGGGAATAAAATGTCACAGGGAGAAGGGAATAAAATGTCACAGGGAGAGGGAATAAAATGTCACAGGGAGATAGAATAAAATGTCACAGGGAGAAGGAAATAAAATGTCACAGGGAGAAGGGAATAAAATGTCACAGGGAGAATGAAATAAAATATTACAGGGAGATGGAATAAAATTTCACAGGGAGAGGGAATAAAAAATCACAGGGAGTGGGAATAAAATGTCACGGGGAGAGGGAATGAAATGACACAGGGAGAAGGGAATAAAATATCCCAAGGAGAGGGAATAAGATGTCACAGGGGGAGGGAATGAAATGTCACAGGTAGAAGGGAAAGAAATGTCATAGGAGGAGGGAATGAATTGTCACAGGGACAAGGGAATAAAATGTCACAGGAAGAGGGAATAAAACGTCACAGGGAGAAGGGAATAAAAAGTCACAGGAAGAGGGAATAATATTTAACAGCGAGAGGGAATAAAATGTCACGGGGATAGAGAATGAAATGTCAAAGGGGGAGGGAATGAAATGTCACAGGGAGAGGGAATGAAATGTCACAGGGTGAGGGAATGAAATGTCACGGGAATAGAGAATGAAATGTCAAAGGGGGAGGGAATGAAATGTCACAGGGAGAGGGAATGAAATGTCACAGGGAGAAGGGAATAAAATGTCACAGGGAGAAGGGAATAAAATGTCACAGGGAGAAGGGAATAAACTGTCACAGGGAGATGGAATAAAATGTCACAGGGAGAGGGAATAAAATGTCACAGGGAGAAGGGAAAAAAATGTCACAGGGCGAGGGAATAAAATGACACAGGGAGAAGGGAATAAAATGTTACAGGAAGAGGGAATAAAATGTCACAGGGAGAAGGGAATAAAATGTCACAGGGAGAAGGAATAAAATGTTACAGGGAGAAGGGAATAAAATGTCACAGGGAGAAGGGAATAAAATGTCACAGGGAGAGGGAATAAAATGACACAGGGAGAAGGGAATAAAATGTTACAGGAAGAGGGAATAAAATGTCACAGGGAGAAGGGAATAAAATGTCACAGGGAGAAGGAATAAAATGTCACAGGGAGAAGGGAATAAAATGTCACAGGGAGAAGGGAATAAAATGTCACAGGGAGAGGGAATGAAATGTCACAGGGAGAAGGAAATAAAATGTCACAGGGAGAAGTGAATAAAATGTCACAGGGAGAATGAAATAAAATATTACAGGGAGATGGAATAAAATTTCACAGGGAGAGGGAATAAAAAATCACAGGGATAGGGAATAAAATGTCACGGGGAGAGGGAATGAAATGACACAGGGAGAAGGGAATAAAATATCCCAAGGAGACGGAATAAGATGTCACAGGGGGAGGGAATAAAATGTCACAGGTAGAAGGGAAATAAATGTCACAGGAGGTGGGAATGAATTGTCAAAGGGAGAAGGGAATAAAATGTCACAGGGAGAATGAAATAAAATATTACAGGGAGATGTAATAAAATTTGACATGGAGAGGGAATAAAAAATCACAGGGAGTGGGAATAAAATGTCACGGGGAGAGGGAATGAAACGACACAGGGAGAAGGGAATAAAATATCCCAAGGAGAGGGAATAAGATGTCACAGGGGGAGGGAATGAAATGTCACAGGTAGAAGGGAAAGAAATGTCATAGGAGGAGGGAATGAATTGTCACAGGGAGAAGGGAATAAAATGTCACAGGAAGAGGGAGTAAAACGTCACAGGGAGAGGGAATGAAAGGTCACAGTGAGAAGGGAATAAAATGTCACAGGGAGAAGGAAATAAAATATCACAGGGAAGAGGAATAAAATGTCACAGGGAGAGGGAATAAAAAATCAAAGGGAGTGGGAATAAACTGTCACAGGGAGAAGGGAATAAAAAGTCACAGGAAGAGGGAATAAAATGTCACAGGGAGAAGGGAATAAAATGTCACAGGGCGAGAGAATAAAATGTCACAGGGAGAAGCAATAAAATGTCACAGGGAGAAGGGAATAAAATGTCACAGGGAGAAGGGAATAAAATGTAACAGGGAGAGGGAATGAAATGTCACAGGGAGAAGGAAATAAAATGTCACAGGGAGAAGGGAATAAAATGTCACAGGGAGAGGGGAATGAAATGTCACAGGGAGAAGGAAATAAAATATCACAGGGAGATGGAAAAAATTTCGCAGGGAGAGGGAATAAAAAGTCACAGGGAGAGGGAATAAAATTTCACAGGGAGAGGGAATAAAATGTCACAGGGAGAAGGGAATATAATGTAACAGGAAGAGGGAATAAAATGTCACAGGGAGAAGGGAATAAAATGTCACAGGGCGAGAGAATAAAATGTCACAGGGAGAAGGAATAAAATGTCACAGGGAGAAGGGAATAAAATGTCACAGGGAGAAGGGAATATAATGTAACAGGAAGAGGGAATAAAATGTCACAGGGAGAAGGGAATAAAATGTCACAGGGCGAGAGAATAAAATGTCACAGGGAGAGGGAATGAAATGTCACAGGGAGAAGGAAATAAAATGACACAGGGAGAAGGGAATAAAATGTCACAGGGAGTATGAAATAAAATATTACAGGGAGATGGAATAAAATTTCACAGGGAGAGTGAATAAAAAATCACAGGGAGATGGAATAAAATGTCACGGGGAGAGGGAATGAAATGTCACAGTGAGAAGGGAATAAAATGTCACTAGGAGATGGGAATAAAATGTCAAATGGAGTGGGAATAAAATGTCACAGGGAGAAGGAAATAAAATATCACAGGGAGAAGGAATAAAATTTCACAGCGAGAGGGAATAAAAAATCACAGCGAGAGGGAATAAAATGTCACAGGGAGAAGGGAATAAAAAGTCAGAGGAAGAGGGAATAATATTTAATAGCGAGAGGGAATAAAATGTCACGGGGATTGAGTATTAAAAGTCAAAGGGGGAGGGAATGAAATGTCACAGGGAGAGGGCATGAAATGTCACAGGGAGAGGGAATAAAATGTCACAGGGAGAAGGGAATAAAATGTCACAGGGAGAGGGAATAAAATGTCACGGAGAAGGGAATAAAATGTTACAGGAAGAGGGAATAAAATGTCACAGGGAGAAGGGAATAAAATGTCACAGGAAGAGGGAATAAAATGTCACAGGGAGAAGGGAATAAAATGTCACAGGGAGAAGGAATAAAATGTCACAGGGAGAAGGGAATAAAATGTCACAGGGAGAAGGGAATAAAATGTCACAGGGAGAGGGAATGAAATGTCACAGTGAGAAGGAAATAAAATGTCACAGGGAGAAGTAAATAAAATGTCACAGGGAGAATGAAATAAAATATTACAGGGAGATGGAATAAAATTTCACAGGGAGAGGGAATAAAAAATCACAGGGATAGGGAATAAAATGTCACGGGGAGAGGGAATGAAATGACACAGGGAGAAGGGAATAAAATATCCCAAGGAGACGGAATAAGATGTCACAGGGGGAGGGAATAAAATGTCACAGGTAGAAGGGAAATAAATGTCACAGGAGGTGGGAATGAATTGTCAAAGGGAGAAGGGAATAAAATGTCACAGGGAGAATGAAATAAAATATTACAGGGAGATGTAATAAAATTTGACATGGAGAGGGAATAAAAAATCACAGGGAGTGGGAATAAAATGTCACGGGGAGAGGGAATGAAACGACACAGGGAGAAGGGAATAAAATATCCCAAGGAGAGGGAATAAGATGTCACAGGGGGAGGGAATGAAATGTCACAGGTAGAAGGGAAAGAAATGTCATAGGAGGAGGGAATGAATTGTCACAGGGAGAAGGGAATAAAATGTCACAGGAAGAGGGAGTATAACGTCACAGGGAGAGGGAATGAAAGGTCACAGTGAGAAGGGAATAAAATGTCACAGGGAGAAGGAAATAAAATATCACAGGGAAGAGGAATAAAATGTCACAGGGAGAGGGAATAAAAAATCAAAGGGAGTGGGAATAAACTGTCACAGGGAGAAGGGAATAAAAAGTCACAGGAAGAGGGAATAAAATGTCACAGGGAGAAGGGAATAAAATGTTACAGGGCGAGAGAATAAAATGTCACAGGGAGAAGGAATAAAATGTCACAGGGAGAAGGGAATAAAATGTCACAGGGAGAAGGGAATAAAATGTAACAGGGAGAGGGAATGAAATGTCACAGGGAGAAGGAAATAAAATGTCACAGGGAGAAGGGAATAAAATGTCACAGGGAGAGGGGAATGAAATGTCACAGGGAGAAGGAAATAAAATATCACAGGGAGATGGAAAAAATTTCGCAGGGAGAGGGAATAAAAAATCACAGGAAGAGGGAATAAAATGTCACAGGGAGAAGGGAATAAAAAGTCACAGGGAGAGGGAATAAAATTTCACAGGGAGAGGGAATAAAATGTCACAGGGAGAAGGGAATAAAATGTCACAGGGCGAGAGAATAAAATGTCACAGGGAGAAGGAATAAAATGTCACAGGGAGAAGGGAATAAAATGTCACAGGGAGAAGGGAATATAATGTAACAGGAAGAGGGAATAAAATGTCACAGGGAGAAGGGAATAAAATGTCACAGGGCGAGAGAATAAAATGTCACAGGGAGAGGGAATGAAATGTCACAGGGAGAAGGAAATAAAATGACACAGGGAGAAGGGAATAAAATGTCACAGGGAGAATGAAATAAAATATTACAGGGAGATGGAATAAAATTTCACAGGGAGAGTGAATAAAAAATCACAGGGAGATGGAATAAAATGTCACGGGGAGAGGGAATGAAATGTCACAGTGAGAAGGGAATAAAATGTCACTAGGAGATGGGAATAAAATGTCAAAGGGAGTGGGAATAAAATGTCACAGGGAGAAGGAAATAAAATATCACAGGGAGAAGGAATAAAATTTCACAGCGAGAGGGAATAAAAAATCACAGCGAGAGGGAATAAAATGTCACAGGGAGAAGGGAATAAAAAGTCAGAGGAAGAGGGAATAATATTTAATAGCGAGAGGGAATAAAATGTCACGGGGAGAAGGGAATAAAATGTCACAGGGAGAGGGAATAAAATGACACAGGGAGAAGGGAATAAAATGTTACAGGAAGAGGGAATAAAATGTCACAGGGAGAAGGGAATAAAATGTCACAGGGAGAAGGAATAAAATGTCACAGGGAGAAGGGAATAAAATGTCACAGGGAGAAGGGAATAAAATGTCACAGGGAGAGGGAATGAAATGTCACAGGGAGAAGGAATAAAATGACACAGGGAGAAGGGAATAAAATGTTACAGGAAGAGGGAATAAAATGTCACAGGGAGAAGGGAATAAAATGTCACAGGGAGAAGGAATAAAATGTCACAGGGAGAAGGGAATAAAATGTCACAGGGAGAAGGGAATAAAATGTCACAGGGAGAGGGAATGAAATGTCGCAGGGAGAAGGAAATAAAATGTCACAGGGAGAAGTGAATAAAATGTCACAGGGAGAATGAAATAAAATATTACAGGGAGATGGAATAAAATTTCACAGGGAGAGGGAATAAAAAATCACAGGGATAGGGAATAAAATGTCACGGGGAGAGGGAATGAAATGACACAGGGAGAAGGGAATAAAATATCCCAAGGAGACGGAATAAGATGTCACAGGGGGAGGGAATAAAATGTCACAGGTAGAAGGGAAATAAATGTCACAGGAGGTGGGAATGAATTGTCAAAGGGAGAAGGGAATAAAATGTCACAGGGAGAATGAAATAAAATATTACAGGGAGATGTAATAAAATTTGACATGGAGAGGGAATAAAAAATCACAGGGAGTGGGAATAAAATGTCACGGGGAGAGGGAATGAAACGACACAGGGAGAAGGGAATAAAATATCCCAAGGAGAGGGAATAAGATGTCACAGGGGGAGGGAATGAAATGTCACAGGTAGAAGGGAAAGAAATGTCATAGGAGGAGGGAATGAATTGTCACAGGGAGAAGGGAATAAAATGTCACAGGAAGAGGGAGTAAAACGTCACAGGGAGAGGGAATGAAAGGTCACAGTGAGAAGGGAATAAAATGTCACAGGGAGAAGGAAATAAAATATCACAGGGAAGAGGAATAAAATGTCACAGGGAGAGGGAATAAAAAATCAAAGGGAGTGGGAATAAACTGTCACAGGGAGAAGGGAATAAAAAGTCACAGGAAGAGGGAATAAAATGTCACAGGGAGAAGGGAATAAAATGTCACAGGGCGAGAGAATAAAATGTCACAGGGAGAAGGAATAAAATGTCACAGGGAGAAGGGAATAAAATGTCACAGGGAGAAGGGAATAAAATGTAACAGGGAGAGGGAATGAAATGTCACAGGGAGAAGGAAATAAAATGTCACAGGGAGAAGGGAATAAAATGTCACAGGGAGAAGGAAATAAAATATCACAGGGAGATGGAAAAAATTTCGCAGGGAGAGGGAATAAAAAATCACAGGAAGAGGGAATAAAATGTCACAGGGAGAAGGGAATAAAAAGTCACAGGGAGAGGGAATAAAATTTCACAGGGAGAGGGAATAAAATGTCACAGGGAGAAGGGAATATAATGTAACAGGAAGAGGGAATAAAATGTCACAGGGAGAAGGGAATAAAATGTCACAGGGCGAGAGAATAAAATGTCACAGGGAGAAGGAATAAAATGTCACAGGGAGAAGGGAATAAAATGTCACAGGGAGAAGGGAATATAATGTAACAGGAAGAGGGAATAAAATGTCACAGGGAGAAGGGAATAAAATGTCACAGGGCGAGAGAATAAAATGTCACAGGGAGAGGGAATGAAATGTCACAGGGAGAAGGAAATAAAATGACACAGGGAGAAGGGAATAAAATGTCACAGGGAGTATGAAATAAAATATTACAGGGAGATGGAATAAAATTTCACAGGGAGAGTGAATAAAAAATCACAGGGAGATGGAATAAAATGTCACGGGGAGAGGGAATGAAATGTCACAGTGAGAAGGGAATAAAATGTCACTAGGAGATGGGAATAAAATGACAAATGGAGTGGGAATAAAATGTCACAGGGAGAAGGAAATAAAATATCACAGGGAGAAGGAATAAAATTTCACAGCGAGAGGGAATAAAAAATCACAGCGAGAGGGAATAAAATGTCACAGGGAGAAGGGAATAAAAAGTCAGAGGAAGAGGGAATAATATTTAATAGCGAGAGGGAATAAAATGTCACGGGGATTGAGTATTAAAAGTCAAAGGGGGAGGGAATGAAATGTCACAGGGAGAGGGCATGAAATGTCACAGGGAGAGGGAATAAAATGTCACAGGGAGAAGGGAATAAAATGTCACAGGGAGAGGGAATAAAATGTCACGGAGAAGGGAATAAAATGTTACAGGAAGAGGGAATAAAATGTCACAGGGAGAAGGGAATAAAATGTCACAGGAAGAGGGAATAAAATGTCACAGGGAGAAGGGAATAAAATGTCACAGGGAGAAGGAATAAAATGTCACAGGGAGAAGGGAATAAAATGTCACAGGGAGAAGGGAATAAAATGTCACAGGGAGAGGGAATGAAATGTCACAGGGAGAAGGAAATAAAATGTCACAGGGAGAAGTGAATAAAATGTCACAGGGAGAATGAAATAAAATATTACAGGGAGATGGAATAAAATTTCACAGGGAGAGGGAATAAAAAATCACAGGGATAGGGAATAAAATGTCACGGGGAGAGGGAATGAAATGACACAGGGAGAAGGGAATAAAATATCCCAAGGAGACGGAATAAGATGTCACAGGGGGAGGGAATAAAATGTCACAGGTAGAAGGGAAATAAATGTCACAGGAGGTGGGAATGAATTGTCAAAGGGAGAAGGGAATAAAATGTCACAGGGAGAATGAAATAAAATATTACAGGGAGATGTAATAAAATTTGACATGGAGAGGGAATAAAAAATCACAGGGAGTGGGAATAAAATGTCACGGGGAGAGGGAATGAAACGACACAGGGAGAAGGGAATAAAATATCCCAAGGAGAGGGAATAAGATGTCACAGGGGGAGGGAATGAAATGTCACAGGTAGAAGGGAAAGAAATGTCATAGGAGGAGGGAATGAATTGTCACAGGGAGAAGGGAATAAAATGTCACAGGAAGAGGGAGTAAAACGTCACAGGGAGAGGGAATGAAAGGTCACAGTGAGAAGGGAATAAAATGTCACAGGGAGAAGGAAATAAAATATCACAGGGAAGAGGAATAAAATGTCACAGGGAGAGGGAATAAAAAATCAAAGGGAGTGGGAATAAACTGTCACAGGGAGAAGGGAATAAAAAGTCACAGGAAGAGGGAATAAAATGTCACAGGGAGAAGGGAATAAAATGTCACAGGGCGAGAGAATAAAATGTCACAGGGAGAAGGAATAAAATGTCACAGGGAGAAGGGAATAAAATGTCACAGGGAGAAGGGAATAAAATGTAACAGGGAGAGGGAATGAAATGTCACAGGGAGAAGGAAATAAAATGTCACAGGGAGAAGGGAATAAAATGTCACAGGGAGAGGGGAATGAAATGTCACAGGGAGAAGGAAATAAAATATCACAGGGAGATGGAAAAAATTTCGCAGGGAGAGGGAATAAAAAATCACAGGAAGAGGGAATAAAATGTCACAGGGAGAAGGGAATAAAAAGTCACAGGGAGAGGGAATAAAATTTCACAGGGAGAGGGAATAAAATGTCACAGGGAGAAGGGAATAAAATGTCACAGGGCGAGAGAATAAAATGTCACAGGGAGAAGGAATAAAATGTCACAGGGAGAAGGGAATAAAATGTCACAGGGAGAAGGGAATATAATGTAACAGGAAGAGGGAATAAAATGTCACAGGGAGAAGGGAATAAAATGTCACAGGGCGAGAGAATAAAATGTCACAGGGAGAGGGAATGAAATGTCACAGGGAGAAGGAAATAAAATGACACAGGGAGAAGGGAATAAAATGTCACAGGGAGAATGAAATAAAATATTACAGGGAGATGGAATAAAATTTCACAGGGAGAGTGAATAAAAAATCACAGGGAGATGGAATAAAATGTCACGGGGAGAGGGAATGAAATGTCACAGTGAGAAGGGAATAAAATGTCACTAGGAGATGGGAATAAAATGTCAAAGGGAGTGGGAATAAAATGTCACAGGGAGAAGGAAATAAAATATCACAGGGAGAAGGAATAAAATTTCACAGCGAGAGGGAATAAAAAATCACAGCGAGAGGGAATAAAATGTCACAGGGAGAAGGGAATAAAAAGTCAGAGGAAGAGGGAATAATATTTAATAGCGAGAGGGAATAAAATGTCACGGGGATTGAGTATTAAAAGTCAAAGGGGGAGGGAATGAAATGTCACAGGGAGAGGGCATGAAATGTCACAGGGAGAGGGAATAAAATATCACAGGGAGAAGGGAATAAAATGTCACAGGGAGAGGGAATAAAATGTCACGGAGAAGGGAATAAAATGTTACAGGAAGAGGGAATAAAATGTCACAGGGAGAAGGGAATAAAATGTCACAGGGCGAGAGAATAAAATGTCACAGGGAGAAGGAATAAAATGTCACAGGGAGAAGGGAATAAAATGTCACAGGGAGAATGAAATAAAATATTACAGGGAGATGTAATAAAATTTGACATGGAGAGGGAATAAAAAATCACAGGGAGTGGGAATAAAATGTCACGGGGAGAGGGAATGAAACGACACAGGGAGAAGGGAATAAAATATCCCAAGGAGAGGGAATAAGATGTCACAGGGGGAGGGAATGAAATGTCACAGGTAGAAGGGAAAGAAATGTCACAGGAAGAGGGAATGAATTGTCACAGGGAGAAGGAAATAAAATGTCACAGGAAGAGGGAATAAAACGTCACAGGGAGAGGGAATGAAATGTCACAGTGAGAAGGGAATAAAATGTCACTAGGAGATGGGAATAAAATGTCAAAGGGAGTGGGAATAAAATGTCAGAGGGAGAAGGAAATAAAATATCACAGGGAGAAGGAATAAAATTTCACAGGGAGAGGGAATAAAAAATCACAGCGAGAGGGAATAAAATGTCACAGGGAGAAGGGAATAAAAAGTCACAGGAAGAGGGAATAATATTTAAAAGCGAGAGGGAATAAAATGTCACGGGGATAGAGAATGAAATGTCAAAGGGGGAGGGAATGAAATGTCACAGGGAGAGGGAATGAAATGTCACAGGGTGAGGGAATGAAATGTCACGGGAATAGAGAATGAAATGTCAAAGGGGGAGGGAATGAAATGTCACAGGGAGAGGGAATGAAATGTCACAGGGAGAAGGGAATAAAATGTCACAGGGAGAAGGGAATAAAATGTCACAGGGAGAAGGGAATAAACTGTCACAGGGAGATGGAATAAAATGTCACAGGGAGAGGGAATAAAATGTCACAGGGAGAAGGGAAAAAAATGTCACAGGGAGAGGGAATAAAATGACACAGGGAGAAGGGAATAAAATGTTACAGGAAGAGGGAATAAAATGTCACAGGGAGAAGGGAATAAAATGTCACAGGGAGAAGGAATAAAATGTCACAGGGAGAAGGGAATAAAATGTCACAGGGAGAAGGGAATAAAATATCACAGGGAGAGGGAATGAAATGTCACAGGGAGAAGGAAATAAAATGTCACAGGGAGAAGTGAATAAAATGTCACAGGGAGAATGAAATAAAATATTACAGGGAGATGGAATAAAATTTCACAGGGAGAGGGAATAAAAAATCACAGGGATAGGGAATAAAATGTCACGGGGAGAGGGAATGAAATGGCACAGGGAGAAGGGAATAAAATATCCCAAGGAGACGGAATAAGATGTCACAGGGGGAGGGAATAAAATGTCACAGGTAGAAGGGAAATAAATGTCACAGGAGGTGGGAATGAATTGTCAAAGGGAGAAGGGAATAAAATGTCACAGGGAGAATGAAAAAAAATATTACAGGGAGATGTAATAAAATTTGACATGGAGAGGGAATAAAAAATCACAGGGAGTGGGAATAAAATGTCACGGGGAGAGGGAATGAAACGACACAGGGAGAAGGGAATAAAATATCCCAAGGAGAGGGAATAAGATGTCACAGGGGGAGGGAATGAAATGTCACAGGTAGAAGGGAAAGAAATGTCATAGGAGGAGGGAATGAATTGTCACAGGGAGAAGGGAATAAAATGTCACAGGAAGAGGGAGTAAAACGTCACAGGGAGAGGGAATGAAAGGTCACAGTGAGAAGGGAATAAAATGTCACAGGGAGAAGGAAATAAAATATCACAGGGAAGAGGAATAAAATGTCACAGGGAGAGGGAATAAAAAATCAAAGGGAGTGGGAATAAAATGTCACAGGGAGAAGGGAATAAAAAGTCACAGGAAGAGGGAATAAAATGTCACAGGGAGAAGGGAATAAAATGTCACAGGGCGAGAGAATAAAATGTCACAGGGAGAAGGAATAAAATGTCACAGGGAGAAGGGAATAAAATGTCACAGGGAGAAGGGAATAAAATGTAACAGGGAGAGGGAATGAAATGTCACAGGGAGAAGGAAATAAAATGTCACAGGGAGAAGGGAATAAAATGTCACAGGGAGAGGGGAATGAAATGTCACAGGGAGAAGGAAATAAAATATCACAGGGAGATGGAAAAAATTTCGCAGGGAGAGGGAATAAAAAATCACAGGAAGAGGGAATAAAATGTCACAGGGAGAAGGGAATAAAAAGTCACAGGGAGAGGGAATAAAATTTCACAGGGAGAGGGAATAAAATGTCACAGGGAGAAGGGAATAAAATGTCACAGGGCGAGAGAATAAAATGTCACAGGGAGAAGGAATAAAATGTCACAGGGAGAAGGGAATAAAATGTCACAGGGAGAAGGGAATATAATGTAACAGGAAGAGGGAATGAAATGACACAGGGAGAAGGGAATAAAATATCCCAAGGAGAGGGAATAAGATGTCACAGGGGAAGGGAATGAAATGTCACAGTTAGAAGGGAAAGAAATGTCATAGGAGGAGGGAATGAATTGTCACAGGGAGAAGGGAATAAAATGTCACAGGAAGAGGGAATAAAACGTCACAGGGAGAAGGGAATAAAAAGTCACAGGAAGAGGGAATAATATTTAACAGCGAGAGGGAATAAAATGTCACGGGGATAGAGAATGAAATGTCAAAGGGGGAGGGAATGAAATGTCACAGGGAGAGGGAATGAAATGTCACAGGGTGAGGGAATGAAATGTCACGGGAATAGAGAATGAAATGTCAAAGGGGGAGGGAATGAAATGTCACAGGGAGAGGGAATGAAATGTCACAGGGAGAAGGGAATAAAATGTCACAGGGAGAAGGGAATAAAATGTCAGAGGGAGAAGGGAATAAACTGTCACTGGGAGATGGAATAAAATGTCACAGGGAGAGGGAATAAAATGTCACAGGGAGAAGGGAAAAAAATGTCACAGGGAGAGGGAATAAAATGACACAGGAAGAAGGGAATAAAATGTTACAGGAAGAGGGAATAAAATGTCACAGGGAGAAGGGAATAAAATGTCACAGGGAGAAGGAATAAAATGTCACAGGGAGAAGGGAATAAAATGTCACAGGGAGAAGGGAATAAAATGTCACAGGGAGAGGGAATGAAATGTCACAGGGAGAAGGAAATAAAATGTCACAGGGAGAAGTGAATAAAATGTCACAGGGAGAATGAAATAAAATATTACAGGGAGATGGAATAAAATTTCACAGGGAGAGGGAATAAAAAATCACAGGGATAGGGAATAAAATGTCACGGGGAGAGGGAATGAAATGACACAGGGAGAAGGGAATAAAATATCCCAAGGAGACGGAATAAGATGTCACAGGGGGAGGGAATAAAATGTCACAGGTAGAAGGGAAATAAATGTCACAGGAGGTGGGAATGAATTGTCAAAGGGAGAAGGGAATAAAATGTCACAGGGAGAATGAAATAAAATATTACAGGGAGATGTAATAAAATTTGACATGGAGAGGGAATAAAAAATCACAGGGAGTGGGAATAAAATGTCACGGGGAGAGGGAATGAAACGACACAGGGAGAAAGGAATAAAATATCCCAAGGAGAGGGAATAAGATGTCACAGGGGGAGGGAATGAAATGTCACAGGTAGAAGGGAAAGAAATGTCATAGGAGGAGGGAATGTATTGTCACAGGGAGAAGGGAATAAAATGTCACAGGAAGAGGGAGTAAAACGTCACAGGGAGAGGGAATGAAAGGTCACAGTGAGAAGGGAATAAAATGTCACAGGGAGAAGGAAATAAAATATCACAGGGAAGAGGAATAAAATGTCACAGGGAGAGGGAATAAAAAATCAAAGGGAGTGGGAATAAACTGTCACAGGGAGAAGGGAATAAAAAGTCACAGGAAGAGGGAATAAAATGTCACAGGGAGAAGGGAATAAAATGTCACAGGGCGAGAGAATAAAATGTCACAGGGAGAAGGAATAAAATGTCACAGGGAGAAGGGAATAAAATGTCACAGGGAGAAGGGAATAAAATGTCACAGGGAGAGGGGAATGAAATGTCACAGGGAGAAGGAAATAAAATATCACAGGGAGATGGAAAAAATTTCGCAGGGAGAGGGAATAAAAAATCACAGGAAGAGGGAATAAAATGTCACAGGGAGAAGGGAATAAAAAGTCACAGGGAGAGGGAATAAAATTTCACAGGGAGAGGGAATAAAATGTCACAGGGAGAAGGGAATAAAATGTCACAGGGCGAGAGAATAAAATGTCACAGGGAGAAGGAATAAAATGTCACAGGGAGAAGGGAATAAAATGTCACAGGGAGAAGGGAATATAATGTAACAGGAAGAGGGAATAAAATGTCACAGGGAGAAGGGAATAAAATGTCACAGGGCGAGAGAATAAAATGTCACAGGGAGAGGGAATGAAATGTCACAGGGAGAAGGAAATAAAATGACACAGGGAGAAGGGAATAAAATGTCACAGGGAGAATGAAATAAAATATTACAGGGAGATGGAATAAAATTTCACAGGGAGAGTGAATAAAAAATCACAGGGAGATGGAATAAAATGTCACGGGGAGAGGGAATGAAATGTCACAGTGAGAAGGGAATAAAATGTCACTAGGAGATGGGAATAAAATGTCAAAGGGAGTGGGAATAAAATGTCACAGGGAGAAGGAAATAAAATATCACAGGGAGAAGGAATAAAATTTCACAGCGAGAGGGAATAAAAAATCACAGCGAGAGGGAATAAAATGTCACAGGGAGAAGGGAATAAAAAGTCAGAGGAAGAGGGAATAATATTTAATAGCGAGAGGGAATAAAATGTCACGGGGATTGAGTATTAAAAGTCAAAGGGGGAGGGAATGAAATGTCACAGGGAGAGGGCATGAAATGTCACAGGGAGAGGGAATAAAATGTCACAGGGAGAAGGGAATAAAATATCACAGGGAGAGGGAATAAAATGTCACGGAGAAGGGAATAAAATGTTACAGGAAGAGGGAATAAAATGTCACAGGGAGAAGGGAATAAAATGTCACAGGGCGAGAGAATAAAATGTCACAGGGAGAAGGAATAAAATGTCACAGGGAGAAGGGAATAAAATGTCACAGGGAGAATGAAATAAAATATTACAGGGAGATGTAATAAAATTTGACATGGAGAGGGAATAAAAAATCACAGGGAGTGGGAATAAAATGTCACGGGGAGAGGGAATAAAAAATCACAGGGAGATGGAATAAAATGTCACGGGGAGAGGGAATGAAATGTCACAGGGAGAAGGGAATAAAATGTCACAGGGAGAAGGGAATAAAATGTCACAGGGAGAGGGGAATGAAATGTCACAGGGAGAAGGAAATAAAATATCACAGGGAGATGGAAAAAATTTCGCAGGGAGAGGGAATAAAAAATCACAGGAAGAGGGAATAAAATGTCACAGGGAGAAGGGAATAAAAAGTCACAGGGAGAGGGAATAAAATTTCACAGGGAGAGGGAATAAAATGTCACAGGGAGAAGGGAATAAAATGTCACAGGGCGAGAGAATAAAATGTCACAGGGAGAAGGAATAAAATGTCACAGGGAGAAGGGAATAAAATGTCACAGGGAGAAGGGAATATAATGTAACAGGAAGAGGGAATAAAATGTCACAGGGAGAAGGGAATAAAATGTCACAGGGCGAGAGAATAAAATGTCACAGGGAGAGGGAATGAAATGTCACAGGGAGAAGGAAATAAAATGACACAGGGAGAAGGGAATAAAATGTCACAGGGAGAATGAAATAAAATATTACAGGGAGATGGAATAAAATTTCACAGGGAGAGTGAATAAAAAATCACAGGGAGATGGAATAAAATGTCACGGGGAGAGGGAATGAAATGTCACAGTGAGAAGGGAATAAAATGTCACTAGGAGATGGGAATAAAATGTCAAAGGGAGTGGGAATAAAATGTCACAGGGAGAAGGAAATAAAATATCACAGGGAGAAGGAATAAAATTTCACAGCGAGAGGGAATAAAAAATCACAGCGAGAGGGAATAAAATGTCACAGGGAGAAGGGAATAAAAAGTCAGAGGAAGAGGGAATAATATTTAATAGCGAGAGGGAATAAAATGTCACGGGGATTGAGTATTAAAAGTCAAAGGGGGAGGGAATGAAATGTCACAGGGAGAGGGCATGAAATGTCACAGGGAGAGGGAATAAAATGTCACAGGGAGAAGGGAATAAAATGTCACAGGGAGAGGGAATAAAATGTCACGGAGAAGGGAATAAAATGTTACAGGAAGAGGGAATAAAATGTCACAGGGAGAAGGGAATAAAATGTCACAGGGCGAGAGAATAAAATGTCACAGGGAGAAGGAATAAAATGTCACAGGGAGAAGGGAATAAAATGTCACAGGGAGAATGAAATAAAATATTACAGGGAGATGTAATAAAATTTGACATGGAGAGGGAATAAAAAATCACAGGGAGTGGGAATAAAATGTCACGGGGAGAGGGAATGAAACGACACAGGGAGAAGGGAATAAAATATCCCAAGGAGAGGGAATAAGATGTCACAGGGGGAGGGAATGAAATGTCACAGGTAGAAGGGAAAGAAATGTCACAGGAAGAGGGAATGAATTGTCACAGGGAGAAGGGAATAAAATGTCACAGGAAGAGGGAATAAAACGTCACAGGGAGAGGGAATGAAATGTCACAGTGAGAAGGGAATAAAATGTCACTAGGAGATGGGAATAAAATGTCAAAGGGAGTGGGAATAAAATGTCACAGGGAGAAGGAAATAAAATATCACAGGGAGAAGGAATAAAATTTCACAGGGAGAGGGAATAAAAAATCACAGCGAGAGGGAATTAAACGTCACAGGGAGAAGGGAATAAAAAGTCACAGGAAGAGGGAATAATATTTAACAGCGAGAGGGAATAAAATGTCACGGGGATAGAGAATGAAATGTCAAAGGGGGAGGGAATGAAATGTCACAGGGAGAGGGAATGAAATGTCACAGGGTGAGGGAATGAAATGTCACGGGAATAGAGAATGAAATGTCAAAGGGGGAGGGAATGAAATGTCACAGGGAGAGGGAATGAAATGTCACAGGGAGAAGGGAATAAAATGTCACAGGGAGAAGGGAATAAAATGTCACAGGGAGAAGGGAATAAACTGTCACAGGGAGATGGAATAAAATGTCACAGGGAGAGGGAATAAAATGTCACAGGGAGAAGGGAAAAAAATGTCACAGGGAGAGGGAATAAAATGACACAGGGAGAAGGGAATAAAATGTTACAGGAAGAGGGAATAAAATGTCACAGGGAGAAGGGAATAAAATGTCACAGGGAGAAGGAATAAAATGTCACAGGGAGAAGGGAATAAAATGTCACAGGGAGAAGGGAATAAAATATCACAGGGAGAGGGAATGAAATGTCACAGGGAGAAGGAAATAAAATGTCACAGGGAGAAGTGAATAAAATGTCACAGGGAGAATGAAATAAAATATTACAGGGAGATGGAATAAAATTTCACAGGGAGAGGGAATAAAAAATCACAGGGATAGGGAATAAAATGTCACGGGGAGAGGGAATGAAATGGCACAGGGAGAAGGGAATAAAATATCCCAAGGAGACGGAATAAGATGTCACAGGGGGAGGGAATAAAATGTCACAGGTAGAAGGGAAATAAATGTCACAGGAGGTGGGAATGAATTGTCAAAGGGAGAAGGGAATAAAATGTCACAGGGAGAATGAAAAAAAATATTACAGGGAGATGTAATAAAATTTGACATGGAGAGGGAATAAAAAATCACAGGGAGTGGGAATAAAATGTCACGGGGAGAGGGAATGAAACGACACAGGGAGAAGGGAATAAAATATCCCAAGGAGAGGGAATAAGATGTCACAGGGGGAGGGAATGAAATGTCACAGGTAGAAGGGAAAGAAATGTCATAGGAGGAGGGAATGAATTGTCACAGGGAGAAGGGAATAAAATGTCACAGGAAGAGGGAGTAAAACGTCACAGGGAGAGGGAATGAAAGGTCACAGTGAGAAGGGAATAAAATGTCACAGGGAGAAGGAAATAAAATATCACAGGGAAGAGGAATAAAATGTCACAGGGAGAGGGAATAAAAAATCAAAGGGAGTGGGAATAAAATGTCACAGGGAGAAGGGAATAAAAAGTCACAGGAAGAGGGAATAAAATGTCACAGGGAGAAGGGAATAAAATGTCACAGGGCGAGAGAATAAAATGTCACAGGGAGAAGGAATAAAATGTCACAGGGAGAAGGGAATAAAATGTCACAGGGAGAAGGGAATAAAATGTAACAGGGAGAGGGAATGAAATGTCACAGGGAGAAGGAAATAAAATGTCACAGGGAGAAGGGAATAAAATGTCACAGGGAGAGGGGAATGAAATGTCACAGGGAGAAGGAAATAAAATATCACAGGGAGATGGAAAAAATTTCGCAGGGAGAGGGAATAAAAAATCACAGGAAGAGGGAATAAAATGTCACAGGGAGAAGGGAATAAAAAGTCACAGGGAGAGGGAATAAAATTTCACAGGGAGAGGGAATAAAATGTCACAGGGAGAAGGGAATAAAATGTCACAAGGCGAGAGAATAAAATGTCACAGGGAGAAGGAATAAAATGTCACAGGGAGAAGGGAATAAAATGTCACAGGGAGAAGGGAATATAATGTAACAGGAAGAGGGAATGAAATGACACAGGGAGAAGGGAATAAAATATCCCAAGGAGAGGGAATAAGATGTCACAGGGGGAGGGAATGAAATGTCACAGTTAGAAGGGAAAGAAATGTCATAGGAGGAGGGAATGAATTCTCACAGGGAGAAGGGAATAAAATGTCACAGGAAGAGGGAATAAAACGTCACAGGGAGAAGGGAATAAAAAGTCACAGGAAGAGGGAATAATATTTAACAGCGAGAGGGAATAAAATGTCACGGGGATAGAGAATGAAATGTCAAAGGGGGAGGGAATGAAATGTCACAGGGAGAGGGAATGAAATGTCACAGGGTGAGGGAATGAAATGTCACGGGAATAGAGAATGAAATGTCAAAGGGGGAGGGAATGAAATGTCACAGGGAGAAGGGAATAAAATGTCACAGGGAGAAGGGAATAAAATGTCAGAGGGAGAAGGGAATAAACTGTCACAGGGAGATGGAATAAAATATCACAGGGAGAGGGAATAAAATGTCACAGGGAGAAGGGAAAAAAATGTCACAGGGAGAGGGAATAAAATGACACAGGGAGAAGGGAATAAAATGTCACAGGGAGAAGTGAATAAAATGTCACAGGGAGAATGAAATAAAATATTACAGGGAGATGGACTAAAATTTCACAGGGAGAGGGAATAAAAAATCACAGGGATAGGGAATAAAATGTCACGGGGAGAGGGAATGAAATGACACAGGGAGAAGGGAATAAAATATCCCAAGGAGACGGAATAAGATGTCACAGGGGGAGGGAATAAAATGTCACAGGTAGAAGGGAAATAAATGTCACAGGAGGTGGGAATGAATTGTCAAAGGGAGAAGGGAATAAAATGTCACAGGGAGAATGAAATAAAATATTACAGGGAGATGTAATAAAATTTGACATGGAGAGGGAATAAAAAATCACAGGGAGTGGGAATAAAATGTCACGGGGAGAGGGAATGAAACCACACAGGGAGAAAGGAATAAAATATCCCAAGGAGAGGGAATAAGATGTCACAGGGGGAGGGAATGAAATGTCACAGGTAGAAGGGAAAGAAATGTCATAGGAGGAGGGAATGAATTGTCACAGGGAGAAGGGAATAAAATGTCACAGGAAGAGGGAGTAAAACGTCACAGGGAGAGGGAATGAAAGGTCACAGTGAGAAGGGAATAAAATGTCACAGGGAGAAGGAAATAAAATATCACAGGGAAGAGGAATAAAATGTCACAGGGAGAGGGAATAAAAAATCAAAGGGAGTGGGAATAAACTGTCACAGGGAGAAGGGAATAAAAAGTCACAGGAAGAGGGAATAAAATGTCACAGGGAGAAGGGAATAAAATGTCACAGGGCGAGAGAATAAAATGTCACAGGGAGAAGGAATAAAATGTCACAGGGAGAAGGGAATAAAATGTCACAGGGAGAAGGGAATAAAATGTCACAGGGAGAGGGGAATGAAATGTCACAGGGAGAAGGAAATAAAATATCACAGGGAGATGGAAAAAATTTCGCAGGGAGAGGGAATAAAAAATCACAGGAAGAGGGAATAAAATGTCACAGGGAGAAGGGAATAAAAAGTCACAGGGAGAGGGAATAAAATTTCACAGGGAGAGGGAATAAAATGTCACAGGGAGAAGGGAATAAAATGTCACAGGGCGAGAGAATAAAATGTCACAGGGAGAAGGAATAAAATGTCACAGGGAGAAGGGAATAAAATGTCACAGGGAGAAGGGAATATAATGTAACAGGAAGAGGGAATAAAATGTCGCAGGGAGAAGGGAATAAAATGTCACAGGGCGAGAGAATAAAATGTCACAGGGAGAGGGAATGAAATGTCACAGGGAGAAGGAAATAAAATGACACAGGGAGAAGGGAATAAAATGTCACAGGGAGAATGAAATAAAATATTACAGGGAGATGGAATAAAATTTCACAGGGAGAGTGAATAAAAAATCACAGGGAGATGGAATAAAATGTCACGGGGAGAGGGAATGAAATGTCACAGTGAGAAGGGAATAAAATGTCACTAGGAGATGGGAATAAAATGTCAAAGGGAGTGGGAATAAAATGTCACAGGGAGAAGGAAATAAAATATCACAGGGAGAAGGAATAAAATTTCACAGCGAGAGGGAATAAAAAATCACAGCGAGAGGGAATAAAATGTCACAGGGAGAAGGGAATAAAAAGTCAGAGGAAGAGGGAATAATATTTAATAGCGAGAGGGAATAAAATGTCACGGGGATTGAGTATTAAAAGTCAAAGGGGGAGGGAATGAAATGTCACAGGGAGAGGGCATGAAATGTCACAGGGAGAGGGAATAAAATGTCACAGGGAGAAGGGAATAAAATGTCACAGGGAGAGGGAATAAAATGTCACGGAGAAGGGAATAAAATGTTACAGGAAGAGGGAATAAAATGTCACAGGGAGAAGGGAATAAAATGTCACAGGGCGAGAGAATAAAATGTCACAGGGAGAAGGAATAAAATGTCACAGGGAGAAGGGAATAAAATGTCACAGGGAGAATGAAATAAAATATTACAGGGAGATGTAATAAAATTTGACATGGAGAGGGAATAAAAAATCACAGGGAGTGGGAATAAAATGTCACGGGGAGAGGGAATGAAACGACACAGGGAGAAGGGAATAAAATATCCCAAGGAGAGGGAATAAGATGTCACAGGGGGAGGGAATGAAATGTCACAGTTAGAAGGGAAAGAAATGTCATAGGAGGAGGGAATGAATTCTCACAGGGAGAAGGGAATAAAATGTCACAGGAAGAGGGAATAAAACGTCACAGGGAGAAGGGAATAAAAAGTCACAGGAAGAGGGAATAATATTTAACAGCGAGAGGGAATAAAATGTCACGGGGATAGAGAATGAAATGTCAAAGGGGGAGGGAATGAAATGTCACAGGGAGAGGGAATGAAATGTCACAGGGTGAGGGAATGAAATGTCACGGGAATAGAGAATGAAATGTCAAAGGGGGAGGGAATGAAATGTCACAGGGAGAAGGGAATAAAATGTCACAGGGAGAAGGGAATAAAATGTCAGAGGGAGAAGGGAATAAACTGTCACAGGGAGATGGAATAAAATATCACAGGGAGAGGGAATAAAATGTCACAGGGAGAAGGGAAAAAAATGTCACAGGGAGAGGGAATAAAATGACACAGGGAGAAGGGAATAAAATGTTACAGGAAGAGGGAATAAAATGTCACAGGGAGAAGGGAATAAAATGTCACAGGGAGAAGGAATAAAATGTCACAGGGAGAAGGGAATAAAATGTCACAGGGAGAGGGAATGAAATGTCACAGGGAGAAGGAAATAAAATGTCACAGGGAGAAGTGAATAAAATGTCACAGGGAGAATGAAATAAAATATTACAGGGAGATGGACTAAAATTTCACAGGGAGAGGGAATAAAAAATCACAGGGATAGGGAATAAAATGTCACGGGGAGAGGGAATGAAATGACACAGGGAGAAGGGAATAAAATATCCCAAGGAGACGGAATAAGATGTCACAGGGGGAGGGAATAAAATGTCACAGGTAGAAGGGAAATAAATGTCACAGGAGGTGGGAATGAATTGTCAAAGGGAGAAGGGAATAAAATGTCACAGGGAGAATGAAATAAAATATTACAGGGAGATGTAATAAAATTTGACATGGAGAGGGAATAAAAAATCACAGGGAGTGGGAATAAAATGTCACGGGGAGAGGGAATGAAACCACACAGGGAGAAAGGAATAAAATATCCCAAGGAGAGGGAATAAGATGTCACAGGGGGAGGGAATGAAATGTCACAGGTAGAAGGGAAAGAAATGTCATAGGAGGAGGGAATGAATTGTCACAGGGAGAAGGGAATAAAATGTCACAGGAAGAGGGAGTAAAACGTCACAGGGAGAGGGAATGAAAGGTCACAGTGAGAAGGGAATAAAATGTCACAGGGAGAAGGAAATAAAATATCACAGGGAAGAGGAATAAAATGTCACAGGGAGAGGGAATAAAAAATCAAAGGGAGTGGGAATAAACTGTCACAGGGAGAAGGGAATAAAAAGTCACAGGAAGAGGGAATAAAATGTCACAGGGAGAAGGGAATAAAATGTCACAGGGCGAGAGAATAAAATGTCACAGGGAGAAGGAATAAAATGTCACAGGGAGAAGGGAATAAAATGTCACAGGGAGAAGGGAATAAAATGTCACAGGGAGAGGGGAATGAAATGTCACAGGGAGAAGGAAATAAAATATCACAGGGAGATGGAAAAAATTTCGCAGGGAGAGGGAATAAAAAATCACAGGAAGAGGGAATAAAATGTCACAGGGAGAAGGGAATAAAAAGTCACAGGGAGAGGGAATAAAATTTCACAGGGAGAGGGAATAAAATGTCACAGGGAGAAGGGAATAAAATGTCACAGGGCGAGAGAATAAAATGTCACAGGGAGAAGGAATAAAATGTCACAGGGAGAAGGGAATAAAATGTCACAGGGAGAAGGGAATATAATGTAACAGGAAGAGGGAATAAAATGTCGCAGGGAGAAGGGAATAAAATGTCACAGGGCGAGAGAATAAAATGTCACAGGGAGAGGGAATGAAATGTCACAGGGAGAAGGAAATAAAATGACACAGGGAGAAGGGAATAAAATGTCACAGGGAGAATGAAATAAAATATTACAGGGAGATGGAATAAAATTTCACAGGGAGAGTGAATAAAAAATCACAGGGAGATGGAATAAAATGTCACGGGGAGAGGGAATGAAATGTCACAGTGAGAAGGGAATAAAATGTCACTAGGAGATGGGAATAAAATGTCAAAGGGAGTGGGAATAAAATGTCACAGGGAGAAGGAAATAAAATATCACAGGGAGAAGGAATAAAATTTCACAGCGAGAGGGAATAAAAAATCACAGCGAGAGGGAATAAAATGTCACAGGGAGAAGGGAATAAAAAGTCAGAGGAAGAGGGAATAATATTTAATAGCGAGAGGGAATAAAATGTCACGGGGATTGAGTATTAAAAGTCAAAGGGGGAGGGAATGAAATGTCACAGGGAGAGGGCATGAAATGTCACAGGGAGAGGGAATAAAATGTCACAGGGAGAAGGGAATAAAATGTCACAGGGAGAGGGAATAAAATGTCACGGAGAAGGGAATAAAATGTTACAGGAAGAGGGAATAAAATGTCACAGGGAGAAGGGAATAAAATGTCACAGGGCGAGAGAATAAAATGTCACAGGGAGAAGGAATAAAATGTCACAGGGAGAAGGGAATAAAATGTCACAGGGAGAATGAAATAAAATATTACAGGGAGATGTAATAAAATTTGACATGGAGAGGGAATAAAAAATCACAGGGAGTGGGAATAAAATGTCACGGGGAGAGGGAATGAAACGACACAGGGAGAAGGGAATAAAATATCCCAAGGAGAGGGAATAAGATGTCACAGGGGGAGGGAATGAAATGTCACAGGTAGAAGGGAAAGAAATGTCACAGGAAGAGGGAATGAATTGTCACAGGGAGAAGGGAATAAAATGTCACAGGAAGAGGGAATAAAACGTCACAGGGAGAGGGAATGAAATGTCACAGTGAGAAGGGAATAAAATGTCACTAGGAGATGGGAATAAAATGTCAAAGGGAGTGGGAATAAAATGTCACGGGGAGAGGGAATGAAACGACACAGGGAGAAGGGAATAAAATATCCCAAGGAGAGGGAATAAGATGTCACAGGGGGAGGGAATGAAATGTCACAGGTAGAAGGGAAAGAAATGTCATAGGAGGAGGGAATGAATTGTCACAGGGAGAAGGGAATAAAATGTCACAGGAAGAGGGAGTAAAACGTCACAGGGAGAGGGAATGAAAGGTCACAGTGAGAAGGGAATAAAATGTCACAGGGAGAAGGAAATAAAATATCACAGGGAAGAGGAATAAAATGTCACAGGGAGAGGGAATAAAAAATCAAAGGGAGTGGGAATAAACTGTCACAGGGAGAAGGGAATAAAAAGTCACAGGAAGAGGGAATAAAATGTCACAGGGAGAAGGGAATAAAATGTCACAGGGCGAGAGAATAAAATGTCACAGGGAGAAGGAATAAAATGTCACAGGGAGAAGGGAATAAAATGTCACAGGGAGAAGGGAATAAAATGTCACAGGGAGAGGGGAATGAAATGTCACAGGGAGAAGGAAATAAAATATCACAGGGAGATGGAAAAAATTTCGCAGGGAGAGGGAATAAAAAATCACAGGAAGAGGGAATAAAATGTCACAGGGAGAAGTGAATAAAATGTCACAGGGAGAATGAAATAAAATATTACAGGGAGATGGAATAAAATTTCACAGGGAGAGGGAATAAAAAATCACAGGGATAGGGAATAAAATGTCACGGGGAGAGGGAATGAAATGGCACAGGGAGAAGGGAATAAAATATCCCAAGGAGACGGAATAAGATGTCACAGGGGGAGGGAATAAAATGTCACAGGTAGAAGGGAAATAAATGTCACAGGAGGTGGGAATGAATTGTCAAAGGGAGAAGGGAATAAAATGTCACAGGGAGAATGAAAAAAAATATTACAGGGAGATGTAATAAAATTTGACATGGAGAGGGAATAAAAAATCACAGGGAGTGGGAATAAAATGTCACGGGGAGAGGGAATGAAACGACACAGGGAGAAGGGAATAAAATATCCCAAGGAGAGGGAATAAGATGTCACAGGGGGAGGGAATGAAATGTCACAGGTAGAAGGGAAAGAAATGTCATAGGAGGAGGGAATGAATTGTCACAGGGAGAAGGGAATAAAATGTCACAGGAAGAGGGAGTAAAACGTCACAGGGAGAGGGAATGAAAGGTCACAGTGAGAAGGGAATAAAATGTCACAGGGAGAAGGAAATAAAATATCACAGGGAAGAGGAATAAAATGTCACAGGGAGAGGGAATAAAAAATCAAAGGGAGTGGGAATAAACTGTCACAGGGAGAAGGGAATAAAAAGTCACAGGAAGAGGGAATAAAATGTCACAGGGAGAAGGGAATAAAATGTCACAGGGCGAGAGAATAAAATGTCACAGGGAGAAGGAATAAAATGTCACAGGGAGAAGGGAATAAAATGTCACAGGGAGAAGGGAATAAAATGTCACAGGGAGAGGGGAATGAAATGTCACAGGGAGAAGGAAATAAAATATCACAGGGAGATGGAAAAAATTTCGCAGGGAGAGGGAATAAAAAATCACAGGAAGAGGGAATAAAATGTCACAGGGAGAAGTGAATAAAATGTCACAGGGAGAATGAAATAAAATATTACAGGGAGATGGAATAAAATTTCACAGGGAGAGGGAATAAAAAATCACAGGGATAGGGAATAAAATGTCACGGGGAGAGGGAATGAAATGGCACAGGGAGAAGGGAATAAAATATCCCAAGGAGACGGAATAAGATGTCACAGGGGGAGGGAATAAAATGTCACAGGTAGAAGGGAAATAAATGTCACAGGAGGTGGGAATGAATTGTCAAAGGGAGAAGGGAATAAAATGTCACAGGGAGAATGAAAAAAAATATTACAGGGAGATGTAATAAAATTTGACATGGAGAGGGAATAAAAAATCACAGGGAGTGGGAATAAAATGTCACGGGGAGAGGGAATGAAACGACACAGGGAGAAGGGAATAAAATATCCCAAGGAGAGGGAATAAGATGTCACAGGGGGAGGGAATGAAATGTCACAGGTAGAAGGGAAAGAAATGTCATAGGAGGAGGGAATGAATTGTCACAGGGAGAAGGGAATAAAATGTCACAGGAAGAGGGAGTAAAACGTCACAGGGAGAGGGAATGAAAGGTCACAGTGAGAAGGGAATAAAATGTCACAGGGAGAAGGAAATAAAATATCACAGGGAAGAGGAATAAAATGTCACAGGGAGAGGGAATAAAAAATCAAAGGAGTGGGAATAAAATGTCACAGGGAGAAGGGAATAAAAAGTCACAGGAAGAGGGAATAAAATGTCACAGGGAGAAGGGAATAAAATGTCACAGGGCGAGAGAATAAAATGTCACAGGGAGAAGGAATAAAATGTCACAGGGAGAAGGGAATAAAATGTCACAGGGAGAAGGGAATAAAATGTAACAGGGAGAGGGAATGAAATGTCACAGGGAGAAGGAAATAAAATGTCACAGGGAGAAGGGAATAAAATGTCACAGGGAGAGGGGAATGAAATGTCACAGGGAGAAGGAAATAAAATATCACAGGGAGATGGAAAAAATTTCGCAGGGAGAGGGAATAAAAAATCACAGGAAGAGGGAATAAAATGTCACAGAGAGAAGGGAATAAAAAGTCACAGGGAGAGGGAATAAAATTTCACAGGGAGAGGGAATAAAATGTCACAGGGAGAAGGGAATAAAATGTCACAGGGCGAGAGAATAAAATGTCACAGGGAGAAGGAATAAAATGTCACAGGGAGAAGGGAATAAAATGTCACAGGGAGAAGGGAATATAATGTAACAGGAAGAGGGAATGAAATGACACAGGGAGAAGGGAATAAAATATCCCAAGGAGAGGGAATAAGATGTCACAGGGGAAGGGAATGAAATGTCACAGTTAGAAGGGAAAGAAATGTCATAGGAGGAGGGAATGAATTGTCACAGGGAGAAGGGAATAAAATGTCACAGGAAGAGGGAATAAAACGTCACAGGGAGAAGGGAATAAAAAGTCACAGGAAGAGGGAATAATATTAACAGCGAGAGGGAATAAAATGTCACGGGGATAGAGAATGAAATGTCAAAGGGGGAGGGAATGAAATGTCACAGGGAGAGGGAATGAAATGTCACAGGGTGAGGGAATGAAATGTCACGGGAATAGAGAATGAAATGTCAAAGGGGGAGGGAATGAAATGTCACAGGGAGAGGGAATGAAATGTCACAGGGAGAAGGGAATAAAATGTCACAGGGAGAAGGGAATAAAATGTCAGAGGGAGAAGGGAATAAACTGTCACTGGGAGATGGAATAAAATGTCACAGGGAGAGGGAATAAAATGTCACAGGGAGAAGGGAAAAAAATGTCACAGGGAGAGGGAATAAAATGTCACAGGGAGAAGGGAATAAAATGTCACAGGGAGAAGGAATAAAATGTCACAGGGAGAAGGGAATAAAATGTCACAGGGAGAAGGGAATAAAATGTCACAGGGAGAGGGAATGAAATGTCACAGGGAGAAGGAAATAAAATATCACAGGGAAGAGGAATAAAATGTCACAGGGAGAGGGAATAAAAAATCAAAGGGAGTGGGAATAAAATGTCACAGGGAGAAGGGAATAAAAAGTCACAGGAAGAGGGAATAAAATGTCACAGGGAGAAGGGAATAAAATGTCACAGGGCGAGAGAATAAAATGTCACAGGGAGAAGGAATAAAATGTCACAGGGAGAAGGGAATAAAATGTCACAGGGAGAAGGGAATAAAATGTAACAGGGAGAGGGAATGAAATGTCACAGGGAGAAGGAAATAAAATGTCACAGGGAGAAGGGAATAAAATGTCACAGGGAGAGGGGAATGAAATGTCACAGGGAGAAGGAAATAAAATATCACAGGGAGATGGAAAAAATTTCGCAGGGAGAGGCAATAAAAAATCACAGGAAGAGGGAATAAAATGTCACAGGG
This sequence comes from Narcine bancroftii, assembly GCF_036971445.1. NCBI lineage: Eukaryota > Metazoa > Chordata > Chondrichthyes > Torpediniformes > Narcinidae > Narcine > Narcine bancroftii. Next base: position 1,504,893 of record NC_091470.1, on the reverse strand, counting down.
AGAAGGGAATAAAAAGTCACAGGGAGAGGGAATAAAATTTCACAGGGAGAGGGAATAAAATGTCACAGGGAGAAGGGAATAAAATGTCACAGGGCGAGAGAATAAAATGTCACAGGGAGAAGGAATAAAATGTCACAGGGAGAAGGGAATAAAATGTCACAGGGAGAAGGGAATATAATGTAACAGGAAGAGGGAATGAAATGACACAGGGAGAAGGGAATAAAATATCCCAAGGAGAGGGAATAAGATGTCACAGGGGGAGGGAATGAAATGTCACAGTTAGAAGGGAAAGAAATGTCATAGGAGGAGGGAATGAATTCTCACAGGGAGAAGGGAATAAAATGTCACAGGAAGAGGGAATAAAACGTCACAGGGAGAAGGGAATAAAAAGTCACAGGAAGAGGGAATAATATTTAACAGCGAGAGGGAATAAAATGTCACGGGGATAGAGAATGAAATGTCAAAGGGGGAGGGAATGAAATGTCACAGGGAGAGGGAATGAAATGTCACAGGGTGAGGGAATGAAATGTCACGGGAATAGAGAATGAAATGTCAAAGGGGGAGGGAATGAAATGTCACAGGGAGAAGGGAATAAAATGTCACAGGGAGAAGGGAATAAAATGTCAGAGGGAGAAGGGAATAAACTGTCACAGGGAGATGGAATAAAATATCACAGGGAGAGGGAATAAAATGTCACTGGGAGAAGGGAAAAAAATGTCACAGGGAGAGGGAATAAAATGACACAGGGAGAAGGGAATAAAATGTTACAGGAAGAGGGAATAAAATGTCACAGGGAGAAGGGAATAAAATGTCACAGGGAGAAGGAATAAAATGTCACAGGGAGAAGGGAATAAAATGTCACAGGGAGAGGGAATGAAATGTCACAGGGAGAAGGAAATAAAATGTCACAGGGAGAAGTGAATAAAATGTCACAGGGAGAATGAAATAAAATATTACAGGGAGATGGACTAAAATTTCACAGGGAGAGGGAATAAAAAATCACAGGGATAGGGAATAAAATGTCACGGGGAGAGGGAATGAAATGACACAGGGAGAAGGGAATAAAATATCCCAAGGAGACGGAATAAGATGTCACAGGGGGAGGGAATAAAATGTCACAGGTAGAAGGGAAATAAATGTCACAGGAGGTGGGAATGAATTGTCAAAGGGAGAAGGGAATAAAATGTCACAGGGAGAATGAAATAAAATATTACAGGGAGATGTAATAAAATTTGACATGGAGAGGGAATAAAAAATCACAGGGAGTGGGAATAAAATGTCACGGGGAGAGGGAATGAAACCACACAGGGAGAAAGGAATAAAATATCCCAAGGAGAGGGAATAAGATGTCACAGGGGGAGGGAATGAAATGTCACAGGTAGAAGGGAAAGAAATGTCATAGGAGGAGGGAATGAATTGTCACAGGGAGAAGGGAATAAAATGTCACAGGAAGAGGGAGTAAAACGTCACAGGGAGAGGGAATGAAAGGTCACAGTGAGAAGGGAATAAAATGTCACAGGGAGAAGGAAATAAAATATCACAGGGAAGAGGAATAAAATGTCACAGGGAGAGGGAATAAAAAATCAAAGGGAGTGGGAATAAACTGTCACAGGGAGAAGGGAATAAAAAGTCACAGGAAGAGGGAATAAAATGTCACAGGGAGAAGGGAATAAAATGTCACAGGGCGAGAGAATAAAATGTCACAGGGAGAAGGAATAAAATGTCACAGGGAGAAGGGAATAAAATGTCACAGGGAGAAGGGAATAAAATGTCACAGGGAGAGGGGAATGAAATGTCACAGGGAGAAGGAAATAAAATATCACAGGGAGATGGAAAAAATTTCGCAGGGAGAGGGAATAAAAAATCACAGGAAGAGGGAATAAAATGTCACAGGGAGAAGGGAATAAAAAGTCACAGGGAGAGGGAATAAAATTTCACAGGGAGAGGGAATAAAATGTCACAGGGAGAAGGGAATAAAATGTCACAGGGCGAGAGAATAAAATGTCACAGGGAGAAGGAATAAAATGTCACAGGGAGAAGGGAATAAAATGTCACAGGGAGAAGGGAATATAATGTAACAGGAAGAGGGAATAAAATGTCGCAGGGAGAAGGGAATAAAATGTCACAGGGCGAGAGAATAAAATGTCACAGGGAGAGGGAATGAAATGTCACAGGGAGAAGGAAATAAAATGACACAGGGAGAAGGGAATAAAATGTCACAGGGAGAATGAAATAAAATATTACAGGGAGATGGAATAAAATTTCACAGGGAGAGTGAATAAAAAATCACAGGGAGATGGAATAAAATGTCACGGGGAGAGGGAATGAAATGTCACAGTGAGAAGGGAATAAAATGTCACTAGGAGATGGGAATAAAATGTCAAAGGGAGTGGGAATAAAATGTCACAGGGAGAAGGAAATAAAATATCACAGGGAGAAGGAATAAAATTTCACAGCGAGAGGGAATAAAAAATCACAGCGAGAGGGAATAAAATGTCACAGGGAGAAGGGAATAAAAAGTCAGAGGAAGAGGGAATAATATTTAATAGCGAGAGGGAATAAAATGTCACGGGGATTGAGTATTAAAAGTCAAAGGGGGAGGGAATGAAATGTCACAGGGAGAGGGCATGAAATGTCACAGGGAGAGGGAATAAAATGTCACAGGGAGAAGGGAATAAAATGTCACAGGGAGAGGGAATAAAATGTCACGGAGAAGGGAATAAAATGTTACAGGAAGAGGGAATAAAATGTCACAGGGAGAAGGGAATAAAATGTCACAGGGCGAGAGAATAAAATGTCACAGGGAGAAGGAATAAAATGTCACAGGGAGAAGGGAATAAAATGTCACAGGGAGAATGAAATAAAATATTACAGGGAGATGTAATAAAATTTGACATGGAGAGGGAATAAAAAATCACAGGGAGTGGGAATAAAATGTCACGGGGAGAGGGAATGAAACGACACAGGGAGAAGGGAATAAAATATCCCAAGGAGAGGGAATAAGATGTCACAGGGGGAGGGAATGAAATGTCACAGGTAGAAGGGAAAGAAATGTCACAGGAAGAGGGAATGAATTGTCACAGGGAGAAGGGAATAAAATGTCACAGGAAGAGGGAATAAAACGTCACAGGGAGAGGGAATGAAATGTCACAGTGAGAAGGGAATAAAATGTCACTAGGAGATGGGAATAAAATGTCAAAGGGAGTGGGAATAAAATGTCACGGGGAGAGGGAATGAAACGACACAGGGAGAAGGGAATAAAATATCCCAAGGAGAGGGAATAAGATGTCACAGGGGGAGGGAATGAAATGTCACAGGTAGAAGGGAAAGAAATGTCATAGGAGGAGGGAATGAATTGTCACAGGGAGAAGGGAATAAAATGTCACAGGAAGAGGGAGTAAAACGTCACAGGGAGAGGGAATGAAAGGTCACAGTGAGAAGGGAATAAAATGTCACAGGGAGAAGGAAATAAAATATCACAGGGAAGAGGAATAAAATGTCACAGGGAGAGGGAATAAAAAATCAAAGGGAGTGGGAATAAACTGTCACAGGGAGAAGGGAATAAAAAGTCACAGGAAGAGGGAATAAAATGTCACAGGGAGAAGGGAATAAAATGTCACAGGGCGAGAGAATAAAATGTCACAGGGAGAAGGAATAAAATGTCACAGGGAGAAGGGAATAAAATGTCACAGGGAGAAGGGAATAAAATGTCACAGGGAGAGGGGAATGAAATGTCACAGGGAGAAGGAAATAAAATATCACAGGGAGATGGAAAAAATTTCGCAGGGAGAGGGAATAAAAAATCACAGGAAGAGGGAATAAAATGTCACAGGGAGAAGTGAATAAAATGTCACAGGGAGAATGAAATAAAATATTACAGGGAGATGGAATAAAATTTCACAGGGAGAGGGAATAAAAAATCACAGGGATAGGGAATAAAATGTCACGGGGAGAGGGAATGAAATGGCACAGGGAGAAGGGAATAAAATATCCCAAGGAGACGGAATAAGATGTCACAGGGGGAGGGAATAAAATGTCACAGGTAGAAGGGAAATAAATGTCACAGGAGGTGGGAATGAATTGTCAAAGGGAGAAGGGAATAAAATGTCACAGGGAGAATGAAAAAAAATATTACAGGGAGATGTAATAAAATTTGACATGGAGAGGGAATAAAAAATCACAGGGAGTGGGAATAAAATGTCACGGGGAGAGGGAATGAAACGACACAGGGAGAAGGGAATAAAATATCCCAAGGAGAGGGAATAAGATGTCACAGGGGGAGGGAATGAAATGTCACAGGTAGAAGGGAAAGAAATGTCATAGGAGGAGGGAATGAATTGTCACAGGGAGAAGGGAATAAAATGTCACAGGAAGAGGGAGTAAAACGTCACAGGGAGAGGGAATGAAAGGTCACAGTGAGAAGGAAATAAAATATCACAGGGAAGAGGAATAAAATGTCACAGGGAGAGGGAATAAAAAATCAAAGGGAGTGGGAATAAACTGTCACAGGGAGAAGGGAATAAAAAGTCACAGGAAGAGGGAATAAAATGTCACAGGGAGAAGGGAATAAAATGTCACAGGGCGAGAGAATAAAATGTCACAGGGAGAAGGAATAAAATGTCACAGGGAGAAGGGAATAAAATGTCACAGGGAGAAGGGAATAAAATGTCACAGGGAGAGGGGAATGAAATGTCACAGGGAGAAGGAAATAAAATATCACAGGGAGATGGAAAAAATTTCGCAGGGAGAGGGAATAAAAAATCACAGGAAGAGGGAATAAAATGTCACAGGGAGAAGTGAATAAAATGTCACAGGGAGAATGAAATAAAATATTACAGGGAGATGGAATAAAATTTCACAGGGAGAGGGAATAAAAAATCACAGGGATAGGGAATAAAATGTCACGGGGAGAGGGAATGAAATGGCACAGGGAGAAGGGAATAAAATATCCCAAGGAGACGGAATAAGATGTCACAGGGGGAGGGAATAAAATGTCACAGGTAGAAGGGAAATAAATGTCACAGGAGGTGGGAATGAATTGTCAAAGGGAGAAGGGAATAAAATGTCACAGGGAGAATGAAAAAAAATATTACAGGGAGATGTAATAAAATTTGACATGGAGAGGGAATAAAAAATCACAGGGAGTGGGAATAAAATGTCACGGGGAGAGGGAATGAAACGACACAGGGAGAAGGGAATAAAATATCCCAAGGAGAGGGAATAAGATGTCACAGGGGGAGGGAATGAAATGTCACAGGTAGAAGGGAAAGAAATGTCATAGGAGGAGGGAATGAATTGTCACAGGGAGAAGGGAATAAAATGTCACAGGAAGAGGGAGTAAAACGTCACAGGGAGAGGGAATGAAAGGTCACAGTGAGAAGGGAATAAAATGTCACAGGGAGAAGGAAATAAAATATCACAGGGAAGAGGAATAAAATGTCACAGGGAGAGGGAATAAAAAATCAAAGGAGTGGGAATAAAATGTCACAGGGAGAAGGGAATAAAAAGTCACAGGAAGAGGGAATAAAATGTCACAGGGAGAAGGGAATAAAATGTCACAGGGCGAGAGAATAAAATGTCACAGGGAGAAGGAATAAAATGTCACAGGGAGAAGGGAATAAAATGTCACAGGGAGAAGGGAATAAAATGTAACAGGGAGAGGGAATGAAATGTCACAGGGAGAAGGAAATAAAATGTCACAGGGAGAAGGGAATAAAATGTCACAGGGAGAGGGGAATGAAATGTCACAGGGAGAAGGAAATAAAATATCACAGGGAGATGGAAAAAATTTCGCAGGGAGAGGGAATAAAAAATCACAGGAAGAGGGAATAAAATGTCACAGAGAGAAGGGAATAAAAAGTCACAGGGAGAGGGAATAAAATTTCACAGGGAGAGGGAATAAAATGTCACAGGGAGAAGGGAATAAAATGTCACAGGGCGAGAGAATAAAATGTCACAGGGAGAAGGAATAAAATGTCACAGGGAGAAGGGAATAAAATGTCACAGGGAGAAGGGAATATAATGTAACAGGAAGAGGGAATGAAATGACACAGGGAGAAGGGAATAAAATATCCCAAGGAGAGGGAATAAGATGTCACAGGGGAAGGGAATGAAATGTCACAGTTAGAAGGGAAAGAAATGTCATAGGAGGAGGGAATGAATTGTCACAGGGAGAAGGGAATAAAATGTCACAGGAAGAGGGAATAAAACGTCACAGGGAGAAGGGAATAAAAAGTCACAGGAAGAGGGAATAATATTTAACAGCGAGAGGGAATAAAATGTCACGGGGATAGAGAATGAAATGTCAAAGGGGGAGGGAATGAAATGTCACAGGGAGAGGGAATGAAATGTCACAGGGTGAGGGAATGAAATGTCACGGGAATAGAGAATGAAATGTCAAAGGGGGAGGGAATGAAATGTCACAGGGAGAGGGAATGAAATGTCACAGGGAGAAGGGAATAAAATGTCACAGGGAGAAGGGAATAAAATGTCAGAGGGAGAAGGGAATAAACTGTCACTGGGAGATGGAATAAAATGTCACAGGGAGAGGGAATAAAATGTCACAGGGAGAAGGGAAAAAAATGTCACAGGGAGAGGGAATAAAATGTCACAGGGAGAAGGGAATAAAATGTCACAGGGAGAAGGAATAAAATGTCACAGGGAGAAGGGAATAAAATGTCACAGGGAGAAGGGAATAAAATGTCACAGGGAGAGGGAATGAAATGTCACAGGGAGAAGGAAATAAAATGTCACAGGGAGAAGTGAATAAAATGTCACAGGGAGAATGAAATAAAATATTACAGGGAGATGGAATAAAATTTCACAGGGAGAGGGAATAAAAAATCACAGGGATAGGGAATAAAATGTCACGGGGAGAGGGAATGAAATGACACAGGGAGAAGGGAATAAAATATCCCAAAGAGACGGAATAAGATGTCACAGGGGGAGGGAATAAAATGTCACAGGTAGAAGGGAAATAAATGTCACAGGAGGTGGGAATGAATTGTCAAAGGGAGAAGGGAATAAAATGTCACAGGGAGAATGAAATAAAATATTACAGGGAGATGTAATAAAATTTGACATGGAGAGGGAATAAAAAATCACAGGGAGTGGGAATAAAATGTCACGGGGAGAGGGAATGAAACGACACAGGGAGAAAGGAATAAAATATCCCAAGGAGAGGGAATAAGATGTCACAGGGGGAGGGAATGAAATGTCACAGGTAGAAGGGAAAGAAATGTCATAGGAGGAGGGAATGTATTGTCACAGGGAGAAGGGAATAAAATGTCACAGGAAGAGGGAGTAAAACGTCACAGGGAGAGGGAATGAAAGGTCACAGTGAGAAGGGAATAAAATGTCACAGGGAGAAGGAAATAAAATATCACAGGGAAGAGGAATAAAATGTCACAGGGAGAGGGAATAAAAAATCAAAGGGAGTGGGAATAAACTGTCACAGGGAGAAGGGAATAAAAAGTCACAGGAAGAGGGAATAAAATGTCACAGGGAGAAGGGAATAAAATGTCACAGGGCGAGAGAATAAAATGTCACAGGGAGAAGGAATAAAATGTCACAGGGAGAAGGGAATAAAATGTCACAGGGAGAAGGGAATAAAATGTCACAGGGAGAGGGGAATGAAATGTCACAGGGAGAAGGAAATAAAATATAACAGGGAGATGGAAAAAATTTCGCAGGGAGAGGGAATAAAAAATCACAGGAAGAGGGAATAAAATGTCACAGGGAGAAGGGAATAAAAAGTCACAGGGAGAGGGAATAAAATTTCACAGGGAGAGGGAATAAAATGTCACAGGGAGAAGGGAATAAAATGTCACAGGGCGAGAGAATAAAATGTCACAGGGAGAACGAATAAAATGTCACAGGGAGAAGGGAATAAAATGTCACAGGGAGAAGGGAATATAATGTAACAGGAAGAGGGAATAAAATGTCACAGGGAGAAGGGAATAAAATGTCACAGGGCGAGAGAATAAAATGTCACAGGGAGAGGGAATGAAATGTCACAGGGAGAAGGAAATAAAATGACACAGGGAGAAGGGAATAAAATGTCACAGGGAGAATGAAATAAAATATTACAGGGAGATGGAATAAAATTTCACAGGGAGAGTGAATAAAAAATCACAGGGAGATGGAATAAAATGTCACGGGGAGAGGGAATGAAATGTCACAGTGAGAAGGGAATAAAATGTCACTAGGAGATGGGAATAAAATGTCAAAGGGAGTGGGAATAAAATGTCACAGGGAGAAGGAAATAAAATATCACAGGGAGAAGGAATAAAATTTCACAGCGAGAAGGAATAAAAAATCACAGCGAGAGGGAATAAAATGTCACAGGGAGAAGGGAATAAAAAGTCAGAGGAAGAGGGAATAATATTTAATAGCGAGAGGGAATAAAATGTCACGGGGATTGAGTATTAAAAGTCAAAGGGGGAGGGAATGAAATGTCACAGGGAGAGGGAATGAAATGTCACAGGGAGAAGGGAATAAAATGTCACAGGGAGAGGGAATAAAATGTCACGGAGAAGGGAATAAAATGTTACAGGAAGAGGGAATAAAATGTCACAGGGAGAAGGGAATAAAATGTCACAGGGCGAGAGAATAAAATGTCACAGGGAGAAGGAATAAAATGTCACAGGGAGAAGGGAATAAAATGTCACAGGGAGAATGAAATAAAATATTACAGGGAGATGTAATAAAATTTGACATGGAGAGGGAATAAAAAATCACAGGGAGTGGGAATAAAATGTCACGGGGAGAGGGAATGAAACGACACAGGGAGAAGGGAATAAAATATCCCAAGGAGAGGGAATAAGATGTCACAGGGGGAGGGAATGAAATGTCACAGGTAGAAGGGAAAGAAATGTCACAGGAAGAGGGAATGAATTGTCACAGGGAGAAGGGAATAAAATGTCACAGGAAGAGGGAATAAAACGTCACAGGGAGAGGGAATGAAATGTCACAGTGAGAAGGGAATAAATTGTCACTAGGAGATGGGAATAAAATGTCAAAGGGAGTGGGAATAAAATGTCACAGGGAGAAGGAAATAAAATATCACAGGGAGAAGGAATAAAATTTCACAGGGAGAGGGAATAAAAAATCACAGCGAGAGGGAATTAAACGTCACAGGGAGAAGGGAATAAAAAGTCACAGGAAGAGGGAATAATATTTAACAGCGAGAGGGAATAAAATGTCACGGGGATAGAGAATGAAATGTCAAAGGGGGAGGGAATGAAATGTCACAGGGAGAGGGAATGAAATGTCACAGGGTGAGGGAATGAAATGTCACGGGAATAGAGAATGAAATGTCAAAGGGGGAGGGAATGAAATGTCACAGGGAGAGGGAATGAAATGTCACAGGGAGAAGGGAATAAAATGTCACAGGGAGAAGGGAATAAAATGTCACAGGGAGAAGGGAATAAACTGTCACAGGGAGATGGAATAAAATGTCACAGGGAGAGGGAATAAAATGTCACAGGGAGAAGGGAAAAAAATGTCACAGGGAGAGGGAATAAAATGACACAGGGAGAAGGGAATAAAATGTTACAGGAAGAGGGAATAAAATGTCACAGGGAGAAGGGAATAAAATGTCACAGGGAGAAGGAATAAAATGTCACAGGGAGAAGGGAATAAAATGTCACAGGGAGAAGGGAATAAAATATCACAGGGAGAGGGAATGAAATGTCACAGGGAGAAGGAAATAAAATGTCACAGGGAGAAGTGAATAAAATGTCACAGGGAGAATGAAATAAAATATTACAGGGAGATGGAATAAAATTTCACAGGGAGAGGGAATAAAAAATCACAGGGATAGGGAATAAAATGTCACGGGGAGAGGGAATGAAATGGCACAGGGAGAAGGGAATAAAATATCCCAAGGAGACGGAATAAGATGTCACAGGGGGAGGGAATAAAATGTCACAGGTAGAAGGGAAATAAATGTCACAGGAGGTGGGAATGAATTGTCAAAGGGAGAAGGGAATAAAATGTCACAGGGAGAATGAAAAAAAATATTACAGGGAGATGTAATAAAATTTGACATGGAGAGGGAATAAAAAATCACAGGGAGTGGGAATAAAATGTCACGGGGAGAGGGAATGAAACGACACAGGGAGAAGGGAATAAAATATCCCAAGGAGAGGGAATAAGATGTCACAGGGGGAGGGAATGAAATGTCACAGGTAGAAGGGAAAGAAATGTCATAGGAGGAGGGAATGAATTGTCACAGGGAGAAGGGAATAAAATGTCACAGGAAGAGGGAGTAAAACGTCACAGGGAGAGGGAATGAAAGGTCACAGTGAGAAGGGAATAAAATGTCACAGGGAGAAGGAAATAAAATATCACAGGGAAGAGGAATAAAATGTCACAGGGAGAGGGAATAAAAAATCAAAGGGAGTGGGAATAAACTGTCACAGGGAGAAGGGAATAAAAAGTCACAGGAAGAGGGAATAAAATGTCACAGGGAGAAGGGAATAAAATGTCACAGGGCGAGAGAATAAAATGTCACAGGGAGAAGGAATAAAATGTCACAGGGAGAAGGGAATAAAATGTCACAGGGAGAAGGGAATAAAATGTAACAGGGAGAGGGAATGAAATGTCACAGGGAGAAGGAAATAAAATGTCACAGGGAGAAGGGAATAAAATGTCACAGGGAGAGGGGAATGAAATGTCACAGGGAGAAGGAAATAAAATATCACAGGGAGATGGAAAAAATTTCGCAGGGAGAGGGAATAAAAAATCACAGGAAGAGGGAATAAAATGTCACAGGGAGAAGGGAATAAAAAGTCACAGGGAGAGGGAATAAAATTTCACAGGGAGAGGGAATAAAATGTCACAGGGAGAAGGGAATAAAATGTCACAGGGCGAGAGAATAAAATGTCACAGGGAGAAGGAATAAAATGTCACAGGGAGAAGGGAATAAAATGTCACAGGGAGAAGGGAATATAATGTAACAGGAAGAGGGAATGAAATGACACAGGGAGAAGGGAATAAAATATCCCAAGGAGAGGGAATAAGATGTCACAGGGGGAGGGAATGAAATGTCACAGGGAGAAGGAAATAAAATGACACAGGGAGAAGGGAATGAATTGTCACAGGGAGAAGGGAATAAAATGTCACAGGAAGAGGGAATAAAACGTCACAGGGAGAAGGGAATAAAAAGTCACAGGAAGAGGGAATAATATTTAACAGCGAGAGGGAATAAAATGTCACGGGGATAGAGAATGAAATGTCAAAGGGGGAGGGAATGAAATGTCACAGGGAGAGGGAATGAAATGTCACAGGGTGAGGGAATGAAATGTCACGGGAATAGAGAATGAAATGTCAAAGGGGGAGGGAATGAAATGTCACAGGGAGAAGGGAATAAAATGTCACAGGGAGAAGGGAATAAAATGTCAGAGGGAGAAGGGAATAAACTGTCACAGGGAGATGGAATAAAATATCACAGGGAGAGGGAATAAAATGTCACAGGGAGAAGGGAAAAAAATGTCACAGGGAGAGGGAATAAAATGACACAGGGAGAAGGGAATAAAATGTTACAGGAAGAGGGAATAAAATGTCACAGGGAGAAGGGAATAAAATGTCACAGGGAGAAGGAATAAAATGTCACACGGAGAAGGGAATAAAATGTCACAGGGAGAGGGAATGAAATGTCACAGGGAGAAGGAAATAAAATGTCACAGGGAGAAGTGAATAAAATGTCACAGGGAGAATGAAATAAAATATTACAGGGAGATGGACTAAAATTTCACAGGGAGAGGGAATAAAAAATCACAGGGATAGGGAATAAAATGTCACGGGGAGAGGGAATGAAATGACACAGGGAGAAGGGAATAAAATATCCCAAGGAGACGGAATAAGATGTCACAGGGGGAGGGAATAAAATGTCACAGGTAGAAGGGAAATAAATGTCACAGGAGGTGGGAATGAATTGTCAAAGGGAGAAGGGAATAAAATGTCACAGGGAGAATGAAATAAAATATTACAGGGAGATGTAATAAAATTTGACATGGAGAGGGAATAAAAAATCACAGGGAGTGGGAATAAAATGTCACGGGGAGAGGGAATGAAACCACACAGGGAGAAAGGAATAAAATATCCCAAGGAGAGGGAATAAGATGTCACAGGGGGAGGGAATGAAATGTCATAGGTAGAAGGGAAAGAAATGTCATAGGAGGAGGGAATGAATTGTCACAGGGAGAAGGGAATAAAATGTCACAGGAAGAGGGAGTAAAACGTCACAGGGAGAGGGAATGAAAGGTCACAGTGAGAAGGGAATAAAATGTCACAGGGAGAAGGAAATAAAATATCACAGGGAAGAGGAATAAAATGTCACAGGGAGAGGGAATAAAAAATCAAAGGGAGTGGGAATAAACTGTCACAGGGAGAAGGGAATAAAAAGTCACAGGAAGAGGGAATAAAATGTCACAGGGAGAAGGGAATAAAATGTCACAGGGCGAGAGAATAAAATGTCACAGGGAGAAGGAATAAAATGTCACAGGGAGAAGGGAATAAAATGTCACAGGGAGAAGGGAATAAAATGTCACAGGGAGAGGGGAATGAAATGTCACAGGGAGAAGGAAATAAAATATCACAGGGAGATGGAAAAATTTTCGCAGGGAGAGGGAATAAAAAATCACAGGAAGAGGGAATAAAATGTCACAGGGAGAAGGGAATAAAAAGTCACAGGGAGAGGGAATAAAATTTCACAGGGAGAGGGAATAAAATGTCACAGGGAGAAGGGAATAAAATGTCACAGGGCGAGAGAATAAAATGTCACAGGGAGAAGGAATAAAATGTCACAGGGAGAAGGGAATAAAATGTCACAGGGAGAAGGGAATATAATGTAACAGGAAGAGGGAATAAAATGTCGCAGGGAGAAGGGAATAAAATGTCACAGGGCGAGAGAATAAAATGTCACAGGGAGAGGGAATGAAATGTCACAGGGAGAAGGAAATAAAATGACACAGGGAGAAGGGAATAAAATGTCACAGGGAGAATGAAATAAAATATTACAGGGAGATGGAATAAAATTTCACAGGGAGAGTGAATAAAAAATCACAGGGAGATGGAATAAAATGTCACGGGGAGAGGGAATGAAATGTCACAGTGAGAAGGGAATAAAATGTCACTAGGAGATGGGAATAAAATGTCAAAGGGAGTGGGAATAAAATGTCACAGGGAGAAGGAAATAAAATATCACAGGGAGAAGGAATAAAATTTCACAGCGAGAGGGAATAAAAAATCACAGCGAGAGGGAATAAAATGTCACAGGGAGAAGGGAATAAAAAGTCAGAGGAAGAGGGAATAATATTTAATAGCGAGAGGGAATAAAATGTCACGGGGATTGAGTATTAAAAGTCAAAGGGGGAGGGAATGAAATGTCACAGGGAGAGGGCATGAAATGTCACAGGGAGAGGGAATAAAATGTCACAGGGAGAAGGGAATAAAATGTCACAGGGAGAGGGAATAAAATGTCACGGAGAAGGGAATAAAATGTTACAGGAAGAGGGAATAAAATGTCACAGGGAGACGGGAATAAAATGTCACAGGGCGAGAGAATAAAATGTCACAGGGAGAAGGAATAAAATGTCACAGGGAGAAGGGAATAAAATGTCACAGGGAGAATGAAATAAAATATTACAGGGAGATGTAATAAAATTTGACATGGAGAGGGAATAAAAAATCACAGGGAGTGGGAATAAAATGTCACGGGGAGAGGGAATGAAACGACACAGGGAGAAGGGAATAAAATATCCCAAGGAGAGGGAATAAGATGTCACAGGGGGAGGGAATGAAATGTTACAGGTAGAAGGGAAAGAAATGTCACAGGAAGAGGGAATGAATTGTCACAGGGAGAAGGGAATAAAATGTCACAGGAAGAGGGAATAAAACGTCACAGGGCGAGAGAATAAAATGTCACAGGGAGAAGGAATAAAATGTCACAGGGAGAAGGGAATAAAATGTCACAGGGAGAAGGGAATAAAATGTCACAGGGAGAGGGGAATGAAATGTCACAGGGAGAAGGAAATAAAATATCACAGGGAGATGGAAAAATTTTCGCAGGGAGAGGGAATAAAAAATCACAGGAAGAGGGAATAAAATGTCACAGGGAGAAGGGAATAAAAAGTCACAGGGAGAGGGAATAAAATTTCACAGGGAGAGGGAATAAAATGTCACAGGGAGAAGGGAATAAAATGTCACAGGGCGAGAGAATAAAATGTCACAGGGAGAAGGAATAAAATGTCACAGGGAGAAGGGAATAAAATGTCACAGGGAGAAGGGAATATAATGTAACAGGAAGAGGGAATAAAATGTCGCAGGGAGAAGGGAATAAAATGTCACAGGGCGAGAGAATAAAATGTCACAGGGAGAGGGAATGAAATGTCACAGGGAGAAGGAAATAAAATGACACAGGGAGAAGGGAATAAAATGTCACAGGGAGAATGAAATAAAATATTACAGGGAGATGGAATAAAATTTCACAGGGAGAGTGAATAAAAAATCACAGGGAGATGGAATAAAATGTCACGGGGAGAGGGAATGAAATGTCACAGTGAGAAGGGAATAAAATGTCACTAGGAGATGGGAATAAAATGTCAAAGGGAGTGGGAATAAAATGTCACAGGGAGAAGGAAATAAAATATCACAGGGAGAAGGAATAAAATTTCACAGCGAGAGGGAATAAAAAATCACAGCGAGAGGGAATAAAATGTCACAGGGAGAAGGGAATAAAAAGTCAGAGGAAGAGGGAATAATATTTAATAGCGAGAGGGAATAAAATGTCACGGGGATTGAGTATTAAAAGTCAAAGGGGGAGGGAATGAAATGTCACAGGGAGAGGGCATGAAATGTCACAGGGAGAGGGAATAAAATGTCACAGGGAGAAGGGAATAAAATGTCACAGGGAGAGGGAATAAAATGTCACGGAGAAGGGAATAAAATGTTACAGGAAGAGGGAATAAAATGTCACAGGGAGACGGGAATAAAATGTCACAGGGCGAGAGAATAAAATGTCACAGGGAGAAGGAATAAAATGTCACAGGGAGACGGGAATAAAATGTCACAGGGAGAATGAAATAAAATATTACAGGGAGATGTAATAAAATTTGACATGGAGAGGGAATAAAAAATCACAGGGAGTGGGAATAAAATGTCACGGGGAGAGGGAATGAAACGACACAGGGAGAAGGGAATAAAATATCCCAAGGAGAGGGAATAAGATGTCACAGGGGGAGGGAATGAAATGTTACAGGTAGAAGGGAAAGAAATGTCACAGGAAGAGGGAATGAATTGTCACAGGGAGAAGGTAATAAAATGTCACAGGAAGAGGGAATAAAACGTCACAGGGAGAGGGAATGAAATGTCACAGTGAGAAGGGAATAAAATGTCACTAGGAGATGGGAATAAAATGTCAAAGGGAGTGGGAATAAAATGTCACGGGGAGAGGGAATGAAACGACACAGGGAGAAGGGAATAAAATATCCCAAGGAGAGGGAATAAGATGTCACAGGGGGAGGGAATGAAATGTCACAGGTAGAAGGGAAAGAAATGTCATAGGAGGAGGGAATGAATTGTCACAGGGAGAAGGGAATAAAATGTCACAGGAAGAGGGAGTAAAACGTCACAGGGAGAGGGAATGAAAGGTCACAGTGAGAAGGGAATAAAATGTCACAGGGAGAAGGAAATAAAATATCACAGGGAAGAGGAATAAAATGTCACAGGGAGAGGGAATAAAAAATCAAAGGGAGTGGGAATAAACTGTCACAGGGAGAAGGGAATAAAAAGTCACAGGAAGAGGGAATAAAATGTCACAGGGAGAAGGGAATAAAATGTCACAGGGCGAGAGAATAAAATGTCACAGGGAGAAGGAATAAAATGTCACAGGGAGAAGGGAATAAAATGTCACAGGGAGAAGGGAATAAAATGTCACAGGGAGAGGGGAATGAAATGTCACAGGGAGAAGGAAATAAAATATCACAGGGAGATGGAAAAAATTTCGCAGGGAGAGGGAATAAAAAATCACAGGAAGAGGGAATAAAATGTCACAGGGAGAAGGGAATAAAAAGTCACAGGGAGAAGGGAATAAAATGTCACAGGGCGAGAGAATAAAATGTCACAGGGAGAAGGAATAAAATGTCACAGGGAGAAGGGAATAAAATGTCACAGGGAGAAGGGAATATAATGTAACAGGAAGAGGGAATAAAATGTCACAGGGAGAAGGGAATAAAATGTCACAGGGCGAGAGAATAAAATGTCACAGGGAGAGGGAATGAAATGTCACAGGGAGAAGGAAATAAAATGACACAGGGAGAAGGGAATAAAATGTCACAGGGAGAATGAAATAAAATATTACAGGGAGATGGAATAAAATTTCACAGGGAGAGTGAATAAAAAATCACAGGGAGATGGAATAAAATGTCACGGGGAGAGGGAATGAAATGTCACAGTGAGAAGGGAATAAAATGTCACTAGGAGATGGGAATAAAATGTCAAAGGGAGTGGGAATAAAATGTCACAGGGAGAAGGAAATAAAATATCACAGGGAGAAGGAATAAAATTTCACAGCGAGAGGGAATAAAAAATCACAGCGAGAGGGAATAAAATGTCACAGGGAGAAGGGAATAAAAAGTCAGAGGAAGAGGGAATAATATTTAATAGCGAGAGGGAATAAAATGTCACGGGGATTGAGTATTAAAAGTCAAAGGGGGAGGGAATGAAATGTCACAGGGAGAGGGCATGAAATGTCACAGGGAGAGGGAATAAAATGTCACAGGGAGAAGGGAATAAAATGTCACAGGGAGAGGGAATAAAATGTCACGGAGAATGGAATAAAATGTTACAGGAAGAGGGAATAAAATGTCACAGGGAGAAGGGAATAAAATGTCACAGGGCGAGAGAATAAAATGTGACAGGGAGAAGGAATAAAATGTCACAGGGAGAAGGGAATAAAATGTCACAGGGAGAATGAAATAAAATATTACAGGGAGATGTAATAAAATTTGACATGGAGAGGCAATAAAAAATCACAGGGAGTGGGAATAAAATGTCACGGGGAGAGGGAATGAAACGACACAGGGAGAAGGGAATAAAATATCCCAAGGAGAGGGAATAAGATGTCACAGGGGGAGGGAATGAAATGTCACAGGTAGAAGGGAAAGAAATGTCACAGGAAGAGGGAATGAATTGTCACAGGGAGAAGGGAATAAAATGTCACAGGAAGAGGGAATAAAACGTCACAGGGAGAGGGAATGAAATGTCACAGTGAGAAGGGAATAAAATGTCACTAGGAGATGGGAATAAAATGTCAAAGGGAGTGGGAATAAAATGTCACAGGGAGAAGGAAATAAAATATCACAGGGAGAAGGAATAAAATTTCACAGGGAGAGGGAATAAAAAATCACAGCGAGAGGGAATTAAATGTCACAGGGAGAAGGGAATAAAAAGTCACAGGAAGAGGGAATAATATTTAACAGCGAGAGGGAATAAAATGTCACGGGGATAGAGAATGAAATGTCAAAGGGGGAGGGAATGAAATGTCACAGGGAGAGGGAATGAAATGTCACAGGGTGAGGGAATGAAATGTCACGGGAATAGAGAATGAAATGTCAAAGGGGGAGGGAATGAAATGTCACAGGGAGAGGGAATGAAATGTCACAGGGAGAAGGGAATAAAATGTCACAGGGAGAAGGGAATAAAATGTCACAGGGAGAAGGGAATAAACTGTCACAGGGAGATGGAATAAAATGTCACAGGGAGAGGGAATAAAATGTCACAGGGAGAAGGGAAAAAAATGTCACAGGGAGAGGGAATAAAATGACACAGGGAGAAGGGAATAAAATGTTACAGGAAGAGGGAATAAAATGTCACAGGGAGAAGGGAATAAAATGTCACAGGGAGAAGGAATAAAATGTCACAGGGAGAAGGGAATAAAATGTCACAGGGAGAAGGGAATAAAATATCACAGGGAGAGGGAATGAAATGTCACAGGGAGAAGGAAATAAAATGTCACAGGGAGAAGTGAATAAAATGTCACAGGGAGAATGAAATAAAATATTACAGGGAGATGGAATAAAATTTCACAGGGAGAGGGAATAAAAAATCACAGGGATAGGGAATAAAATGTCACGGGGAGAGGGAATGAAATGGCACAGGGAGAAGGGAATAAAATATCCCAAGGAGACGGAATAAGATGTCACAGGGGGAGGGAATAAAATGTCACAGGTAGAAGGGAAATAAATGTCACAGGAGGTGGGAATGAATTGTCAAAGGGAGAAGGGAATAAAATGTCACAGGGAGAATGAAAAAAAATATTACAGGGAGATGTAATAAAATTTGACATGGAGAGGGAATAAAAAATCACAGGGAGTGGGAATAAAATGTCACGGGGAGAGGGAATGAAACGACACAGGGAGAAGGGAATAAAATATCCCAAGGAGAGGGAATAAGATGTCACAGGGGGAGGGAATGAAATGTCACAGGTAGAAGGGAAAGAAATGTCATAGGAGGAGGGAATGAATTGTCACAGGGAGAAGGGAATAAAATGTCACAGGAAGAGGGAGTAAAACGTCACAGAGAGAGGGAATGAAAGGTCACAGTGAGAAGGGAATAAAATGTCACAGGGAGAAGGAAATAAAATATCACAGGGAAGAGGAATAAAATGTCACAGGGAGAGGGAATAAAAAATCAAAGGGAGTGGGAATAAAATGTCACAGGGAGAAGGGAATAAAAAGTCACAGGAAGAGGGAATAAAATGTCACAGGGAGAAGGGAATAAAATGTCACAGGGAGAAGGGAATAAAATGTAACAGGGAGAGGGAATGAAATGTCACAGGGAGAAGGAAATAAAATGTCACAGGGAGAAGGGAATAAAATGTCACAGGGAGAGGGGAATGAAATGTCACAGGGAGAAGGAAATAAAATATCACAGGGAGATGGAAAAAATTTCGCAGGGAGAGGGAATAAAAAATCACAGGAAGAGGGAATAAAATGTCACAGGGAGAAGGGAATAAAAAGTCACAGGGAGAGGGAATAAAATTTCACAGGGAGAGGGAATAAAATGTCACAGGGAGAAGGGAATAAAATGTCACAGGGCGAGAGAATAAAATGTCACAGGGAGAAGGAATAAAATGTCACAGGGAGAAGGGAATAAAATGTCACAGGGAGAAGGGAATATAATGTAACAGGAAGAGGGAATGAAATGACACAGGGAGAAGGGAATAAAATATCCCACGGAGAGGGAATAAGATGTCACAGGGGGAGGGAATGAAATGTCACAGTTAGAAGGGAAAGAAATGTCATAGGAGGAGGGAATGAATTGTCACAGGGAGAAGGGAATAAAATGTCACAGGAAGAGGGAATAAAACGTCACAGGGAGAAGGGAATAAAAAGTCACAGGAAGAGGGAATAATATTTAACAGCGAGAGGGAATAAAATGTCACGGGGATAGAGAATGAAATGTCAAAGGGGGAGGGAATGAAATGTCACAGGGAGAGGGAATGAAATGTCACAGGGTGAGGGAATTAAATGTCACTGGAATAGAGAATGAAATGTCAAAGGGGGAGGGAATGAAATGTCACAGGGAGAGGGAATGAAATGTCACAGGGAGAAGGGAATAAAATGTCACAGGGAGAAGGGAATAAAATGTCACAGGGAGAAGGGAATAAACTGTCACAGGGAGATGGAATAAAATGTCACAGGGAGAGGGAATAAAATGTCACAGGGAGAAGGGAAAAAAATGTCACAGGGAGAGGGAATAAAATGACACAGGGAGAAGGGAATAAAATGTTACAGGAAGAGGGAATAAAATGTCACAGGGAGAAGGGAATAAAATGTCACAGGGAGAAGGAATAAAATGTCACAGGGAGAAGGGAATAAAATGTCACAGGGAGAAGGGAATAAAATGTCACAGGGAGAGGGAATGAAATGTCACAGGGAGAAGGAAATAAAATGTCACAGGGAGAAGTGAATAAAATGTCACAGGGAGAATGAAATAAAATATTACAGGGAGATGGAATAAAATTTCACAGGGAGAGGGAATAAAAAATCACAGGGATAGGGAATAAAATGTCACGGGGAGAGGGAATGAAATGACACAGGGAGAAGGGAATAAAATATCCCAAGGAGACGGAATAAGATGTCACAGGGGGAGGGAATAAAATGTCACAGGTAGAAGGGAAATAAATGTCACAGGAGGTGGGAATGAATTGTCAAAGGGAGAAGGGAATAAAATGTCACATGGAGAATGAAATAAAATATTACAGGGAGATGTAATAAAATTTGACATGGAGAGGGAATAAAAAATCACAGGGAGTGGGAATAAAATGTCACGGGGAGAGGGAATGAAACGACACAGGGAGAAAGGAATAAAATATCCCAAGGAGAGGGAATAAGATGTCACAGGGGGAGGGAATGAAATGTCACAGGTAGAAGGGAAAGAAATGTCATAGGAGGAGGGAATGAATTGTCACAGGGAGAAGGGAATAAAATGTCACAGGAAGAGGGAGTAAAACGTCACAGGGAGAGGGAATGAAAGGTCACAGTGAGAAGGGAATAAAATGTCACAGGGAGAAGGAAATAAAATATCACAGGGAAGAGGAATAAAATGTCACAGGGAGAGGGAATAAAAAATCAAAGGGAGTGGGAATAAACTGTCACAGGGAGAAGGGAATAAAAAGTCACAGGAAGAGGGAATAAAATGTCACAGGGAGAAGGGAATAAAATGTCACAGGGCGAGAGAATAAAATGTCACAGGGAGAAGGAATAAAATGTCACAGGGAGAAGGGAATAAAATGTCACAGGGAGAAGGGAATAAAATGTCACAGGGAGAGGGGAATGAAATGACACAGGGAGAAGGAAATAAAATATCACAGGGAGATGGAAAAAATTTCGCAGGGAGAGGGAATAAAAAATCACAGGAAGAGGGAATAAAATGTCACAGGGAGAAGGGAATAAAAAGTCACAGGGAGAGGGAATAAAATTTCACAGGGAGAGGGAATAAAATGTCACAGGGAGAAGGGAATAAAATGTCACAGGGCGAGAGAATAAAATGTCACAGGGAGAAGGAATAAAATGTCACAGGGAGAAGGGAATAAAATGTCACAGGGAGAAGGGAATATAATGTAACAGGAAGAGGGAATAAAATGTCACAGGGAGAAGGGAATAAAATGTCACAGGGCGAGAGAATAAAATGTCACAGGGAGAGGGAATGAAATGTCACAGGGAGAAGGAAATAAAATGACACAGGGAGAAGGGAATAAAATGTCACAGGGAGAATGAAATAAAATATTACAGGGAGATGGAATAAAATTTCACAGGGAGAGTGAATAAAAAATCACAGGGAGATGGAATAAAATGTCACGGGGAGAGGGAATGAAATGTCACAGTGAGAAGGGAATAAAATGTCACTAGGAGATGGGAATAAAATGTCAAAGGGAGTGGGAATAAAATGTCACAGGGAGAAGGAAATAAAATATCACAGGGAGAAGGAATAAAATTTCACAGCGAGAGGGAATAAAAAATCACAGCGAGAGGGAATAAAATGTCACAGGGAGAAGGGAATAAAAAGTCAGAGGAAGAGGGAATAATATTTAATAGCGAGAGGGAATAAAATGTCACGGGGATTGAGTATTAAAAGTCAAAGGGGAGGGAATGAAATGTCACAGGGAGAGGGCATGAAATGTCACAGGGAGAGGGAATAAAATGTCACAGGGAGAAGGGAATAAAATGTCACAGGGAGAGGGAATAAAATGTCACGGAGAAGGGAATAAAATGTTACAGGAAGAGGGAATAAAATGTCACAGGGAAAAGGGAATAAAATGTCACAGGGCGAGAGAATAAAATGTCACAGGGAGAAGGAATAAAATGTCACAGGGAGAAGGGAATAAAATGTCACAGGGAGAATGAAATAAAATATTACAGGGAGATGTAATAAAATTTGACATGGAGAGGGAATAAAAAATCACAGGGAGTGGGAATAAAATGTCACGGGGAGAGGGAATGAAACGACACAGGGAGAAGGGAATAAAATATCCCAAGGAGAGGGAATAAGATGTCACTGGGGGAGGGAATGAAATGTCACAGGTAGAAGGGAAAGAAATGTCACAGGAAGAGGGAATGAATTGTCACAGGGAGAAGGGAATAAAATGTCACAGGAAGAGGGAATAAAACGTCACAGGGAGAGGGAATGAAATGTCACAGTGAGAAGGGAATAAAATGTCACTAGGAGATGGGAATAAAATGTCAAAGGGAGTGGGAATAAAATGTCACAGGGAGAAGGAAATAAAATATCACAGGGAGAAGGAATAAAATTTCACAGGGAGAGGGAATAAAAAATCACAGCGAGAGGGAATAAAATGTCACAGGGAGAAGGGAATAAAAAGTCACAGGAAGAGGGAATAATATTTAACAGCGAGAGGGAATAAAATGTCACGGGGATAGAGAATGAAATGTCAAAGGGGGAGGGAATGAAATGTCACAGGGAGAGGGAATGAAATGTCACAGGGTGAGGGAATGAAATGTCACGGGAATAGAGAATGAAATGTCAAAGGGGGAGGGAATGAAATGTCACAGGGAGAGGGAATGAAATGTCACAGGGAGAAGGGAATAAAATCTCACAGGGAGAAGGGAATAAAATGTCACAGGGAGAAGGGAATAAACTGTCACAGGGAGATGGAATAAAATGTCACAGGGAGAGGGAATAAAATGTCACAGGGAGAAGGGAAAAAAATGTCACAGGGAGAGGGAATAAAATGACACAGGGAGAAGGGAATAAAATGTTACAGGAAGAGGGAATAAAATGTCACAGGGAGAAGGGAATAAAATGTCACAGGGAGAAGGAATAAAATGTCACAGGGAGAAGGGAATAAAATGTCACAGGGAGAAGGGAATAAAATGTCACAGGGAGAGGGAATGAAATGTCACAGGGAGAAGGAAATAAAATGTCACAGGGAGAAGTGAATAAAATGTCACAGGGAGAATGAAATAAAATATTACAGGGAGATGGAATAAAATTTCACAGGGAGAGGGAATAAAAAATCACAGGGATAGGGAATAAAATGTCACGGGGAGAGGGAATGAAATGACACAGGGAGAAGGGAATAAAATATCCCAAGGAGACGGAATAAGATGTCACAGGGGGAGGGAATAAAATGTCACAGGTAGAAGGGAAATAAATGTCACAGGAGGTGGGAATGAATTGTCAAAGGGAGAAGGGAAGAAAATGTCACAGGGAGAATGAAAAAAAATATTACAGGGAGATGTAATAAAATTTGACATGGAGAGGGAATAAAAAATCACAGGGAGTGGGAATAAAATGTCACGGGGAGAGGGAATGAAACGACACAGGGAGAAGGGAATAAAATATCCCAAGGAGAGGGAATAAGATGTCACAGGGGGAGGGAATGAAATGTCACAGGTAGAAGGGAAAGAAATGTCATAGGAGGAGGGAATGAATTGTCACAGGGAGAAGGGAATAAAATGTCACAGGAAGAGGGAGTAAAACGTCACAGGGAGAGGGAATGAAAGGTCACAGTGAGAAGGGAATAAAATGTCACAGGGAGAAGGAAATAAAATATCACAGGGAAGAGGAATAAAATGTCACAGGGAGAGGGAATAAAAAATCAAAGGGAGTGGGAATAAAATGTCACAGGGAGAAGGGAATAAAAAGTCACAGGAAGAGGGAATAAAATGTCACAGGGAGAAGGGAATAAAATGTCACAAGGCGAGAGAATAAAATGTCACAGGGAGAAGGAATAAAATGTCACAGGGAGAAGGGAATAAAATGTCACAGGGAGAAGGGAATAAAATGTAACAGGGAGAGTGAATGAAATGTCACAGGGAGAAGGAAATAAAATGTCACAGGGAGAAGGGAATAAAATGTCACAGGGAGAGGGGAATGAAATGTCACAGGGAGAAGGAAATAAAATATCACAGGGAGATGGAAAAAATTTCGCAGGGAGAGGGAATAAAAAATCACAGGAAGAGGGAATAAAATGTCACAGGGAGAAGGGAATAAAAAGTCACAGGGAGAGGGAATAAAATTTCACAGGGAGAGGGAATAAAATGTCACAGGGAGAAGGGAATAAAATGTCACAGGGCGAGAGAATAAAATGTCACAGGGAGAAGGAATAAAATGTCACAGGGAGAAGGGAATAAAATGTCACAGGGAGAAGGGAATATAATGTAACAGGAAGAGGGAATAAAATGTCACAGGGAGAAGGGAATAAAATGTCACAGGGAGAGGGAATGAAATGTCACAGGGAGAAGGAAATAAAATGACACAGGGAGAAGGGAATAAAATGTCACAGGGAGAATGAAATAAAATATTACAGGGAGATGGAATAAAATTTCACAGGGAGAGTGAATAAAAAATCACAGGGAGATGGAATAAAATGTCACGGGGAGAGGGAATGAAATGTCACAGTGAGAAGGGAATAAAATGTCACTAGGAGATGGGAATAAAATGTCAAAGGGAGTGGGAATAAAATGTCACAGGGAGAAGGAAATAAAATATCACAGGGAGAAGGAATAAAATTTCACAGCGAGAGGGAATAAAAAATCACAGCGAGAGGGAATAAAATGTCACAGGGAGAAGGGAATAAAAAGTCAGAGGAAGAGGGCATAATATTTAATAGCGAGAGGGAATAAAATGTCACGGGGATTGAGTATTAAAAGTCAAAGGGGGAGGGAATGAAATGTCACAGGGAGAGGGCATGAAATGTCACAGGGAGAGGGAATAAAATGTCACAGGGAGAAGGGAATAAAATGTCACAGGGAGAGGGAATAAAATGTCACGGAGAAGGGAATAAAATGTTACAGGAAGAGGGAATAAAATGTCACAGGGAGAAGGGAATAAAATGTCACAGGGCGAGAGAATAAAATGTCACAGGGAGAAGGAATAAAATGTCACAGGGAGAAGGGAATAAAATGTCACAGGGAGAAGGGAATAAACTGTCACAGGGAGATGGAATAAAATGTCACAGGGAGAGGGAATAAAATGTCACAGGGAGAAGGGAATAAACTGTCACAGGGAGATGGAATAAAATGTCACAGGGAGAGGGAATAAAATGTCACAGGGAGAGGGAATAAAATGACACAGGGAGAAGGGAATAAAATGTTACAGGAAGAGGGAATAAAATGTCACAGGGAGAAGGGAATAAAATGTCACAGGGAGAAGGAATAAAATGTCACAGGGAGAAGGGAATAAAATGTCACAGGGAGAAGGGAATAAAATATCACAGGGAGAGGGAATGAAATGTCACAGGGAGAAGGAAATAAAATGTCACAGGGAGAAGTGAATAAAATGTCACAGGGAGAATGAAATAAAATATTACAGGGAGATGGAATAAAATTTCACAGGGAGAGGGAATAAAAAATCACAGGGATAGGGAATAAAATGTCACGGGGAGAGGGAATGAAATGGCACAGGGAGAAGGGAATAAAATATCCCAAGGAGACGGAATAAGATGTCACAGGGGGAGGGAATAAAATGTCACAGGTAGAAGGGAAATAAATGTCACAGGAGGTGGGAATGAATTGTCAAAGGGAGAAGGGAATAAAATGTCACAGGGAGAATGAAAAAAAATATTACAGGGAGATGTAATAAAATTTGACATGGAGAGGGAATAAAAAATCACAGGGAGTGGGAATAAAATGTCACGGGGAGAGGGAATGAAACGACACAGGGAGAAGGGAATAAAATATCCCAAGGAGAGGGAATAAGATGTCACAGGGGGAGGGAATGAAATGTCACAGGTAGAAGGGAAAGAAATGTCATAGGAGGAGGGAATGAATTGTCACAGGGAGAAGGGAATAAAATGTCACAGGAAGAGGGAGTAAAACGTCACAGGGAGAGGGAATGAAAGGTCACACTGAGAAGGGAATAAAATATCACAGGGAGAAGGAAATAAAATATCACAGGGAAGAGGAATAAAATGTCACAGGGAGAGGGAATAAAAAATCAAAGGGAGTGGGAATAAAATGTCACAGGGAGAAGGGAATAAAAAGTCACAGGAAGAGGGAATAAAATGTCACAGGGAGAAGGGAATAAAATGTCACAGGGCGAGAGAATAAAATGTCACAGGGAGAAGGAATAAAATGTCACAGGGAGAAGGGAATAAAATGTCACAGGGAGAAGGGAATAAAATGTAACAGGGAGAGGGAATGAAATGTCACAGGGAGAAGGAAATAAAATGTCACAGGGAGAAGGGAATAAAATGTCACAGGGAGAGGGGAATGAAATGTCACAGGGAGATGGAAATAAAATATCACAGGGAGATGGAAAAAATTTCGCAGGGAGAGGGAATAAAAAATCACAGGAAGAGGGAATAAAATGTCACAGGGAGAAGGGAATAAAAAGTCACAGGGAGAGGGAATAAAATTTCACAGGGAGAGGGAATAAAATGTCACAGGGAGAAGGGAATAAAATGTCACAGGGCGAGAGAATAAAATGTCACAGGGAGAAGGAATAAAATGTCACAGGGAGAAGGGAATAAAATGTCACAGGGAGAAGGGAATATAATGTAACAGGAAGAGGGAATGAAATGACACAGGGAGAAGGGAATAAAATATCCCAAGGAGAGGGAATAAGATGTCACAGGGGGAGGGAATGAAATGTCACAGTTAGAAGGGAAAGAAATGTCATAGGAGGAGGGAATGAATTGTCACAGGGAGAAGGGAATAAAATGTCACAGGAAGAGGGAATAAAACGTCACAGGGAGAAGGGAATAAAAAGTCACAGGAAGAGGGAATAATATTTAACAGCGAGAGGGAATAAAATGTCACGGGGATAGAGAATGAAATGTCAAAGGGGGAGGGAATGAAATGTCACAGGGAGAGGGAATGAAATGTCACAGGGTGAGGGAATGAAATGTCACGGGAATAGAGAATGAAATGTCAAAGGGGGAGGGAATGAAATGTCACAGGGAGAGGGAATGAAATGTCACAGGGAGAAGGGAATAAAATGTCACAGGGAGAAGGGAATAAAATGTAACAGGGAGAGGGAATGAAATGTCACAGGGAGAAGGAAATAAAATGTCACAGGGAGAGGGAATAAAATGTCACAGGGAGAAGGGAATAAAATGTCACAGGGAGAAGGGAATAAACTGTCACAGGGAGATGGAATAAAATGTCACAGGGAGAGGGAATAAAATGTCACAGGGAGAAGGGAAAAAAATGTCACAGGGAGAGGGAATAAAATGACACAGGGAGAAGGGAATAAAATGTTACAGGAATAGGGAATAAAATGTCACAGGGAGAAGGGAATAAAATGTCACAGGGAGAAGGAATAAAATGTCACAGGGAGAAGGGAATAAAATGTCACAGGGAGAAGGGAATAAAATGTCACAGGGAGAGGGAATGAAATGTCACAGGGAGAAGGAAATAAAATGTCACAGGGAGAAGTGAATAAAATGTCACAGGGAGAATGAAATAAAATATTACAGGGAGATGGAATAAAATTTCACAGGGAGAGGGAATAAAAAATCACAGGGATAGGGAATAAAATGTCACGGGGAGAGGGAATGAAATGACACAGGGAGAAGGGAATAAAATATCCCAAGGAGACGGAATAAGATGTCACAGGGGGAGGGAATAAAATGTCACAGGTAGAAGGGAAATAAATGTCACAGGAGGTGGGAATGAATTGTCAAAGGGAGAAGGGAATAAAATGTCACAGGGAGAATGAAATAAAATATTACAGGGAGATGTAATAAAATTTGACATGGAGAGGGAATAAAAAATCACAGGGAGTGGGAATAAAATGTCACGGGGAGAGGGAATGAAACGACACAGGGAGAAAGGAATAAAATATCCCAAGGAGAGGGAATAAGATGTCACAGGGGGAGGGAATGAAATGTCACAGGTAGAAGGGAAAGAAATGTCATAGGAGGAGGGAATGAATTGTCACAGGGAGAAGGGAATAAAATGTCACAGGAAGAGGGAGTAAAACGTCACAGGGAGAGGGAATGAAAGGTCACAGTGAGAAGGGAATAAAATGTCACAGGGAGAAGGAAATAAAATATCACAGGGAAGAGGAATAAAATGTCACAGGGAGAGGGAATAAAAAATCAAAGGGAGTGGGAATAAACTGTCACAGGGAGAAGGGAATAAAAAGTCACAGGAAGAGGGAATAAAATGTCACAGGGAGAAGGGAATAAAATGTCACAGGGCGAGAGAATAAAATGTCACAGGGAGAAGGAATAAAATGTCACAGGGAGAAGGGAATAAAATGTCACAGGGAGAAGGGAATAAAATGTCACAGGGAGAAGGAAATAAAATATCACAGGGAGATGGAAAAAATTTCGCAGGGAGAGGGAATAAAAAATCACAGGAAGAGGGAATAAAATGTCACAGGGAGAAGGGAATAAAAAGTCACAGGGAGAGGGAATAAAATTTCACAGGGAGAGGGAATAAAATGTCACAGGGAGAAGGGAATAAAATGTCACAGGGCGAGAGAATAAAATGTCACAGGGAGAAGGAATAAAATGTCACAGGGAGAAGGGAATAAAATGTCACAGGGAGAAGGGAATATAATGTAACAGGAAGAGGGAATAAAATGTCACAGGGAGAAGGGAATAAAATGTCACAGGGCGAGAGAATAAAATGTCACAGGGAGAGGGAATGAAATGTCACAGGGAGAAGGAAATAAAATGACACAGGGAGAAGGGAATAAAATGTCACAGGGAGAATGAAATAAAATATTACAGGGAGATGGAATAAAATTCCACAGGGAGAGTGAATAAAAAATCACAGGGAGATGGAATAAAATGTCACGGGGAGAGGGAATGAAATGTCACAGTGAGAAGGGAATAAAATGTCACTAGGAGATGGGAATAAAATGTCAAAGGGAGTGGGAATAAAATGTCACAGGGAGAAGGAAATAAAATATCACAGGGAGAAGGAATAAAATTTCACAGCGAGAGGGAATAAAATGTCACAGGGAGAAGGGAATAAAAAGTCAGAGGAAGAGGGAATAATATTTAATAGCGAGAGGGAATAAAATGTCACGGGGATTGAGTATTAAAAGTCAAAGGGGGAGGGAATGAAATGTCACAGGGAGAGGGCATGAAATGTCACAGGGAGAGGGAATAAAATGTCACAGGGAGAAGGGAATAAAATGTCACAGGGAGAGGGAATAAAATGTCACGGAGAAGGGAATAAAATGTTACAGGAAGAGGGAATAAAATGTCACAGGGAGAAGGGAATAAAATGTCACAGGGCGAGAGAATAAAATGTCACAGGGAGAAGGAATAAAATGTCACAGGGAGAAGGGAATAAAATGTCACAGGGAGAATGAAATAAAATATTACAGGGAGATGTAATAAAATTTGACATGGAGAGGGAATAAAAAATCACAGGGAGTGGGAATAAAATGTCACGGGGAGAGGGAATGAAACGACACAGGGAGAAGGGAATAAAATATCCCAAGGAGAGGGAATAAGATGTCACAGGGGGAGGGAATGAAATGTCACAGGTAGAAGGGAAAGAAATGTCACAGGAAGAGGGAATGAATTGTCACAGGGAGAAGGGAATAAAATGTCACAGGAAGAGGGAATAAAACGTCACAGGGAGAGGGAATGAAATGTCACAGTGAGAAGGGAATAAAATGTCACTAGGAGATGGGAATAAAATGTCAAAGGGAGTGGGAATAAAATGTCACAGGGAGAAGGAAATAAAATATCACAGGGAGAAGGAATAAAATTTCACAGGGAGAGGGAATAAAAAATCACAGCGAGAGGGAATAAAATGTCACAGGGAGAAGGGAATAAAAAGTCACAGGAAGAGGGAATAATATTTAACAGCGAGAGGGAATAAAATGTCACGGGGATAGAGAATGAAATGTCAAAGGGGGAGGGAATGAAATGTCACAGGGAGAGGGAATGAAATGTCACAGGGTGAGGGAATGAAATGTCACGGGAATAGAGAATGAAATGTCAAAGGGGGAGGGAATGAAATGTCACAGGGAGAGGGAATGAAATGTCACAGGGAGAAGGGAATAAAATGTCACAGGGAGAAGGGAATAAAATGTCACAGGGAGAAGGGAATAAACTGTCACAGGGAGATGGAATGAAATGTCACAGGGAGAGGGAATAAAATGTCACAGGGAGAAGGGAAAAAAATGTCACAGGGAGAGGGAATAAAATGACACAGGGAGAAGGGAATAAAATGTTACAGGAAGAGGGAATAAAATGTCACAGGGAGAAGGGAATAAAATGTCACAGGGAGAAGGAATAAAATGTCACAGGGAGAAGGGAATAAAATGTCACAGGGAGAAGGGAATAAAATGTCACAGGGAGAGGGAATGAAATGTCACAGGGAGAAGGAAATAAAATGTCACAGGGAGAAGTGAATAAAATGTCACAGGGAGAATGAAATAAAATATTACAGGGAGATGGAATAAAATTTCACAGGGAGAGGGAATAAAAAATCACAGGGATAGGGAATAAAATGTCACGGGGAGAGGGAATGAAATGACACAGGGAGAAGGGAATAAAATGTCACTAGGAGATGGGAATAAAATGTCACAGGGAGAAGGGAATAAAATGTCACAGGGAGAGGGAATGAAATGTCACAGGGAGAAGGAAATAAAATGTCACAGGGAGAAGTGAATAAAATGTCACAGGGAGAATGAAATAAAATATTACAGGGAGATGGAATAAAATTTCACACGGAGAGGGAATAAAAAATCACAGGGATAGGGAATAAAATGTCACGGGGAGAGGGAATGAAATGACACAGGGAGAAGGGAATAAAATGTCACTAGGAGATGGGAATAAAATGTCAAAGGGAGTGGGAATAAAATGTCACAGGGAGAAGGAAATAAAATATCACAGGGAGAAGGAATAAAATTTCACAGCGAGAGGGAATAAAAAATCACAGCGAGAGGGAATAAAATGTCACAGGGAGAAGGGAATAAAAAGTCAGAGGAAGAGGGAATAATATTTAATAGCGAGAGGGAATAAAATGTCACGGGGATTGAGTATTAAAAGTCAAAGGGGGAGGGAATGAAATGTCACAGGGAGAGGGCATGAAATGTCACAGGGAGAGGGAATAAAATGTCACAGGGAGAAGGGAATAAAATGTCACAGGGAGAGGGAATAAAATGTCACGGAGAAGGGAATAAAATGTTACAGGAAGAGGGAATAAAATGTCACAGGGAGAAGGGAATAAAATGTCACAGGGCGAGAGAATAAAATGTCACAGGGAGAAGGAATAAAATGTCACAGGGAGAAGGGAATAAAATGTCACAGGGAGAATGAAATAAAATATTACAGGGAGATGTAATAAAATTTGACATGGAGAGGGAATAAAAAATCACAGGGAGTGGGAATAAAATGTCACGGGGAGAGGGAATGAAACGACACAGGGAGAAGGGAATAAAATATCCCAAGGAGAGGGAATAAGATGTCACAGGGGGAGGGAATGAAATGTCACAGGTAGAAGGGAAAGAAATGTCACAGGAAGAGGGAATGAATTGTCACAGGGAGAAGGGAATAAAATGTCACAGGAAGAGGGAATAAAACGTCACAGGGAGAGGGAATGAAATGTCACAGTGAGAAGGGAATAAAATGTCACTAGGAGATGGGAATAAAATGTCAAAGGGAGTGGGAATAAAATGTCACAGGGAGAAGGAAATAAAATATCACAGGGAGAAGGAATAAAATTTCACAGGGAGAGGGAATAAAAAATCACAGCGAGAGGGAATAAAATGTCACAGGGAGAAGGGAATAAAAAGTCACAGGAAGAGGGAATAATATTTAACAGCGAGAGGGAATAAAATGTCACGGGGATAGAGAATGAAATGTCAAAGGGGGAGGGAATGAAATGTCACAGGGAGAGGGAATGAAATGTCACAGGGTGAGGGAATGAAATGTCACGGGAATAGAGAATGAAATGTCAAAGGGGGAGGGAATGAAATGTCACAGGGAGAGGGAATGAAATGTCACAGGGAGAAGGGAATAAAATGTCACAGGGAGAAGGGAATAAAATGTCACAGGGAGAAGGGAATAAACTGTCACAGGGAGATGGAATGAAATGTCACAGGGAGAGGGAATAAAATGTCACAGGGAGAAGGGAAAAAAATGTCACAGGGAGAGGGAATAAAATGACACAGGGAGAAGGGAATAAAATGTTACAGGAAGAGGGAATAAAATGTCACAGGGAGAAGGGAATAAAATGTCACAGGGAGAAGGAATAAAATGTCACAGGGAGAAGGGAATAAAATGTCACAGGGAGAAGGGAATAAAATGTCACAGGGAGAGGGAATGAAATGTCACAGGGAGAAGGAAATAAAATGTCACAGGGAGAAGTGAATAAAATGTCACAGGGAGAATGAAATAAAATATTACAGGGAGATGGAATAAAATTTCACAGGGAGAGGGAATAAAAAATCACAGGGATAGGGAATAAAATGTCACGGGGAGAGGGAATGAAATGACACAGGGAGAAGGGAATAAAATATCCCACGGAGACGGAATAAGATGTCACAGGGGGAGGGAATAAAATGTCACAGGTAGAAGGGAAATAAATGTCACAGGAGGTGGGAATGAATTGTCAAAGGGAGAAGGGAATAAAATGTCACAGGGAGAATGAAAAAAAATATTACAGGGAGATGTAATAAAATTTGACATGGAGAGGGAATAAAAAATCACAGGGAGTGGGAATAAAATGTCACGGGGAGAGGGAATGAAACGACACAGGGAGAAGGGAATAAAATATCCCAAGGAGAGGGAATAAGATGTCACAGGGGGAGGGAATGAAATGTCACAGGTAGAAGGGAAAGAAATGTCATAGGAGGAGGGAATGAATTGTCACAGGGAGAAGGGAATAAAATATCACAGGAAGAGGGAGTAAAACGTCACAGGGAGAGGGAATGAAAGGTCACAGTGAGAAGGGAATAAAATGTCACAGGGAGAAGGAAATAAAATATCACAGGGAAGAGGAATAAAATGTCACAGGGAGAGGGAATAAAAAATCAAAGGGAGTGGGAATAAAATGTCACAGGGAGAAGGGAATAAAAAGTCACAGGAAGAGGGAATAAAATGTCACAGGGAGAAGGGAATAAAATGTCACAGGGCGAGAGAATAAAATGTCACAGGGAGAAGGAATAAAATGTCACAGGGAGAAGGGAATAAAATGTCACAGGGAGAAGGGAATAAAATGTCACAGGGAGAGGGGAATGAAATGTCACAGGGAGGAGGAAATAAAATATCACAGGGAGATGGAAAAAATTTCGCAGGGAGAGGGAATAAAAAATCACAGGAAGAGGGAATAAAATGTCACAGGGAGAAGGGAATAAAAAGTCACAGGGAGAGGGAATAAAATTTCACAGGGAGAGGGAATAAAATGTCACAGGGAGAAGGGAATAAAATGTCACAGGGCGAGAGAATAAAATGTCACAGGGAGAAGGAATAAAATGTCACAGGGAGAAGGGAATAAAATGTCACAGGGAGAAGGGAATATAATGTAACAGGAAGAGGGAATGAAATGACACAGGGAGAAGGGAATAAAATATCCCAAGGAGAGGGAATAAGATGTCACAGGGGGAGGGAATGAAATGTCACAGGTAGAAGGGAAAGAAATGTCATAGGAGGAGGGAATGAATTGTCACAGGGAGAAGGGAATAAAATGTCACAGGAAGAGGGAATAAAACGTCACAGGGAGAAGGGAATAAAAAGTCACAGGAAGAGGGAATAATATTTAACAGCGAGAGGGAATAAAATGTCACGGGGATAGAGAATGAAATGTCAAAGGGGGAGGGAATGAAATGTCACAGGGAGAGGGAATGAAATGTCACAGGGTGAGGGAATGAAATGTCACGGGAATAGAGAATGAAATGTCAAAGGGGGAGGGAATGAAATGTCACAGGGAGAGGGAATGAAATGTCACAGGGAGAAGGGAATAAAATGTCACAGGGAGAAGGGAATAAAATGTCACAGGGAGAAGGGAATAAACTGTCACAGGGAGATGGAATAAAATGTCACAGGGAGAGGGAATAAAATGTCACAGGGAGAAGGGAAAAAAATGTCACAGGGAGAGGGAATAAAATGACACAGGGAGAAGGGAATAAAATGTTACAGGAAGAGGGAATAAAATGTCACAGGGAGAAGGGAATAAAATGTCACAGGGAGAAGGAATAAAATGTCACAGGGAGAAGGGAATAAAATGTCACAGGGAGAAGGGAATAAAATGTCACAGGGAGAGGGAATGAAATGTCACAGGGAGAAGGAAATAAAATGTCACAGGGAGAAGTGAATAAAATGTCACAGGGAGAATGAAATAAAATATTACAGGGAGATGGAATAAAATTTCACAGGGAGAGGGAATAAAAAATCACAGGGATAGGGAATAAAATGTCACGGGGAGAGGGAATGAAATGACACAGGGAGAAGGGAATAAAATATCCCAAGGAGACGGAATAAGATGTCACAGGGGGAGGGAATAAAATGTCACAGGTAGAAGGGAAATAAATGTCACAGGAGGTGGGAAAGAATTGTCAAAGGGAGAAGGGAATAAAATGTCACAGGGAGAATGAAATAAAATATTACAGGGAGATGTAATAAAATTTGACATGGAGAGGGAATAAAAAATCACAGGGAGTGGGAATAAAATGTCACGGGGAGAGGGAATGAAATGACACAGGGAGAAGGGAATAAAATATCCCAAGGAGAGGGAATAAGATGTCACAGGGGGAGGGAATGAAATGTCACAGGTAGAAGGGAAAGAAATGTCATAGGAGGAGGGAATGAATTGTCACAGGGAGAAGGGAATAAAATGTCACAGGAAGAGGGAATAAAACGTCACAGGGAGAAGGGAATAAAAAGTCACAGGAAGAGGGAATAATATTTAACAGCGAGAGGGAATAAAATGTCACGGGGATAGAGAATGAAATGTCAAAGGGGGAGGGAATGAAATGTCACAGGGAGAGGGAATGAAATGTCACAGGGTGAGGGAATGAAATGTCACGGGAATAGAGAATGAAATGTCAAAGGGGGAGGGAATGAAATGTCACAGGGAGAGGGAATGAAATGTCACAGGGAGAAGGGAATAAAATGTCACAGGGAGAAGGGAATAAAATGTCACAGGGAGAAGGGAATAAACTGTCACAGGGAGATGGAATAAAATGTCACAGGGAGAGGGAATAAAATGTCACAGGGAGAAGGGAAAAAAATGTCACAGGGAGAGGGAATAAAATGACACAGGGAGAAGGGAATAAAATGTTACAGGAAGAGGGAATAAAATGTCACAGGGAGAAGGGAATAAAATGTCACAGGGAGAAGGAATAAAATGTCACAGGGAGAAGGGAATAAAATGTCACAGGGAGAAGGGAATAAAATGTCACAGGGAGAGGGAATGAAATGTCACAGGGAGAAGGAAATAAAATGTCACAGGGAGAAGTGAATAAAATGTCACAGGGAGAATGAAATAAAATATTACAGGGAGATGGAATAAAATTTCACAGGGAGAGGGAATAAAAAATCACAGGGATAGGGAATAAAATGTCACGGGGAGAGGGAATGAAATGACACAGGGAGAAGGGAATAAAATATCCCAAGGAGACGGAATAAGATGTCACAGGGGGAGGGAATAAAATGTCACAGGTAGAAGGGAAATAAATGTCACAGGAGGTGGGAAAGAATTGTCAAAGGGAGAAGGGAATAAAATGTCACAGGGAGAATGAAATAAAATATTACAGGGAGATGTAATAAAATTTGACATGGAGAGGGAATAAAAAATCACAGGGAGTGGGAATAAAATGTCACGGGGAGAGGGAATGAAACGACACAGGGAGAAAGGAATAAAATATCCCAAGGAGAGGGAATAAGATGTCACAGGGGGAGGGAATGAAATGTCACAGGTAGAAGGGAAAGAAATGTCATTGGAGGAGGGAATGAATTGTCACAGGGAGAAGGGAATAAAATGTCACAGGAAGAGGGAGTAAAACGTCACAGGGAGAGGGAATGAAAGGTCACAGTGAGAAGGGAATAAAATGTCACAGGGAGAAGGAAATAAAATATCACAGGGAAGAGGAATAAAATGTCACAGGGAGAGGGAATAAAAAATCAAAGGGAGTGGGAATAAACTGTCACAGGGAGAAGGGAATAAAAAGTCACAGGAAGAGGGAATAAAATGTCACAGGGAGAAGGGAATAAAATGTCACAGGGCGAGAGAATAAAATGTCACAGGGAGAAGGAATAAAATGTCACAGGGAGAAGGGAATAAAATGTAACAGGGAGAGGGAATGAAATGTCACAGTGAGAAGGAAATAAAATGTCACAGGGAGAAGGGAATAAAATGTCACAGGGAGAGGGGAATGAAATGTCACAGGGAGAAGGAAATAAAATATCACAGGGAGATGGAAAAAATTTCGCAGGGAGAGGGAATAAAAAATCACAGGAAGAGGGAATAAAATGTCACAGGGAGAAGGGAATAAAAAGTCACAGGGAGAGGGAATAAAATTTCACAGGGAGAGGGAATAAAATGTCACAGGGAGAAGGGAATAAAATGTCACAGGGCGAGAGAATAAAATGTCACAGGGAGAAGGAATAAAATGTCACAGGGAGAAGGGAATAAAATGTCACAGGATGAAGGGAATATAATGTAACAGGAAGAGGGAATAAAATGTCACAGGGAGAAGGGAATAAAATGTCACAGGGCGAGAGAATAAAATGTCACAGGGAGAGGGAATGAAATGTCACAGGGAGAAGGAAATAAAATGACACAGGGAGAAGGGAATAAAATGTCACAGGGAGAATGAAATAAAATATTACAGGGAGATGGAATAAAATTTCACAGGGAGAGTGAATAAAAAATCACAGGGAGATGGAATAAAATGTCACGGGGAGAGGGAATGAAATGTCACAGTGAGAAGGGAATAAAATGTCACTAGGAGATGGGAACAAAATGTCAAAGGGAGTGGGAATAAAATGTCACAGGGAGAAGGAAATAAAATATCACAGGGAGAAGGAATAAAATTTCACAGCGAGAGGGAATAAAAAATCACAGCGAGAGGGAATAAAATGTCACAGGGAGAAGGGAATAAAAAGTCAGAGGAAGAGGGAATAATATTTAATAGCGAGAGAGAATAAAATGTCACGGGGATTGAGTATTAAAAGTCAAAGGGGGAGGGAATGAAATGTCACAGGGAGAGGGCATGAAATGTCACAGGGAGAGGGAATAAAATGTCACAGGGAGAAGGGAATAAAATGTCACAGGGAGAGGGAATAAAATGTCACGGAGAAGGGAATAAAATGTTACAGGAAGAGGGAATAAAATGTCACAGGGAGAAGGGAATAAAATGTCACAGGGCGAGAGAATAAAATGTCACAGGGAGAAGGAATAAAATGTCACAGGGAGAAGGGAATAAAATGTCACAGGGAGAATGAAATAAAATATTACAGGGAGATGTAATAAAATTTGACATGGAGAGGGAATAAAAAATCACAGGGAGTGGGAATAAAATGTCACGGGGAGAGGGAATGAAACGACACAGGGAGAAGGGAATAAAATATCCCAAGGAGAGGGAATAAGATGTCACAGGGGGAGGGAATGAAATGTCACAGGTAGAAGGGAAAGAAATGTCACAGGAAGAGGGAATGAATTGTCACAGGGAGAAGGGAATAAAATGTCACAGGAAGAGGGAATAAAACGTCACAGGGAGAGGGAATGAAATGTCACAGTGAGAAGGGAATAAAATGTCACTAGGAGATGGGAATAAAATGTCAAAGGGAGTGGGAATAAAATGTCACAGGGAGAAGGAAATAAAATATCACAGGGAGAAGGAATAAAATTTCACAGGGAGAGGGAATAAAAAATCACAGCGAGAGGGAATAAAATGTCACAGGGAGAAGGGAATAAAAAGTCACAGGAAGAGGGAATAATATTTAACAGCGAGAGGGAATAAAATGTCACGGGGATAGAGAATGAAATGTCAAAGGGGGAGGGAATGAAATGTCACAGGGAGAGGGAATGAAATGTCTCAGGGTGAGGGAATGAAATGTCACGGGAATAGAGAATGAAATGTCAAAGGGGGAGGGAATGAAATGTCACAGGGAGAGGGAATGAAATGTCACAGGGAGAAGGGAATAAAATCTCACAGGGAGAAGGGAATAAAATGTCACAGGGAG
Source organism: Narcine bancroftii (assembly GCF_036971445.1). NCBI lineage: Eukaryota > Metazoa > Chordata > Chondrichthyes > Torpediniformes > Narcinidae > Narcine > Narcine bancroftii. Next base: position 1,466,762 of record NC_091470.1, on the reverse strand, counting down.
AAGGGAATAAACTGTCACAGGGAGATGGAATAAAATGTCACAGGGAGAGGGAATAAAATGTCACAGGGAGAAGGGAAAAAAATGTCACAGGGAGAGGGAATAAAATGACACAGGGAGAAGGGAATAAAATGTTACAGGAAGAGGGAATAAAATGTCACAGGGAGAAGGGAATAAAATGTCACAGGGAGAAGGAATAAAATGTCACAGGGAGAAGGGAATAAAATGTCACAGGGAGAAGGGAATAAAATGTCACAGGGAGAGGGAATGAAATGTCACAGGGAGAAGGAAATAAAATGTCACAGGGAGAAGTGAATAAAATGTCACAGGGAGAATGAAATAAAATATTACAGGGAGATGGAATAAAATTTCACAGGGAGAGGGAATAAAAAATCACAGGGATAGGGAATAAAATGTCACGGGGAGAGGGAATGAAATGACACAGGGAGAAGGGAATAAAATATCCCAAGCAGACGGAATAAGATGTCACAGGGGGAGGGAATAAAATGTCACAGGTAGAAGGGAAATAAATGTCACAGGAGGTGGGAATGAATTGTCAAAGGGAGAAGGGAATAAAATGTCACAGGGAGAATGAAAAAAAATATTACAGGGAGATGTAATAAAATTTGACATGGAGAGGGAATAAAAAATCACAGGGAGTGGGAATAAAATGTCACGGGGAGAGGGAATGAAACGACACAGGGAGAAGGGAATAAAATATCCCAAGGAGAGGGAATAAGATGTCACAGGGGGAGGGAATGAAATGTCACAGGTAGAAGGGAAAGAAATGTCATAGGAGGAGGGAATGAATTGTCACAGGGAGAAGGGAATAAAATGTCACAGGAAGAGGGAGTAAAACGTCACAGGGAGAGGGAATGAAAGGTCACAGTGAGAAGGGAATAAAATGTCACAGGGAGAAGGAAATAAAATATCACAGGGAAGAGGAATAAAATGTCACAGGGAGAGGGAATAAAAAATCAAAGGGAGTGGGAATAAAATGTCACAGGGAGAAGGGAATAAAAAGTCACAGGAAGAGGGAATAAAATGTCACAGGGAGAAGGGAATAAAATGTCACAGGGCGAGAGAATAAAATGTCACAGGGAGAAGGAATAAAATGTCACAGGGAGAAGGGAATAAAATGTCACAGGGAGAAGGGAATAAAATGTAACAGGGAGAGGGAATGAAATGTCACAGGGAGAAGGAAATAAAATGTCACAGGGAGAAGGGAATAAAATGTCACAGGGAGAGGGGAATGAAATGTCACAGGGAGAAGGAAATAAAATATCACAGGGAGATGGAAAAAATTTTGCAGGGAGAGGGAATAAAAAATCACAGGAAGAGGGAATAAAATGTCACAGGGAGAAGGGAATAAAAAGTCACAGGGAGAGGGAATAAAATTTCACAGGGAGATGGAATAAAATGTCACAGGGAGAAGGGAATAAAATGTCACAGGGCGAGAGAATAAAATGTCACAGGGAGAAGGAATAAAATGTCACAGGGAGAAGGGAATAAAATGTCACAGGGAGAAGGGAATATAATGTAACAGGAAGAGGGAATAAAATGTCACAGGGAGAAGGGAATAAAATGTCACAGGGCGAGAGAATAAAATGTCACAGGGAGAGGGAATGAAATGTCACAGGGAGAAGGAAATAAAATGACACAGGGAGAAGGGAATAAAATGTCACAGGGAGAATGAAATAAAATATTACAGGGAGATGGAATAAAATTTCACAGGGAGAGTGAATAAAAAATCACAGGGAGAGGGAATAAAATGTCACAGGGATTGGGAATAAAATGTCACGGGGAGAGGGAATGAAATGACACAGGGAGAAGGGAATAAAATATCCCAAGGAGAGGGAATAAGATGTCACAGGGGGAGGGAATGAAATGTCACAGGTAGAAGGGAAAGAAATGTCACAGGAAGAGGGAATGAATTGTCACAGGGAGAAGGGAATAAAATGTCACAGGAAGAGGGAATAAAACGTCACAGGGAGAGGGAATGAAATGTCACAGTGAGAAGGGAATAAAATGTCACTAGGAGATGGGAATAAAATGTCAAAGGGAGTGGGAATAAAATGTGACAGGGAGAAGGAAATAAAATATCACAGGGAGAAGGAATAAAATTTCACAGCGAGAGGGAATAAAAAATCACAGCGAGAGTGAATAAAATGTCACAGGGAGAAGGGAATAAAAAGTCAGAGGAAGAGGGAATAATATTTAACAGCGAGAGGGAATAAAATGTCACGGGGATTGAGAATTAAAAGTCAAAGGGGGCGGGAATGAAATGTCACAGGGAGAGGGCATGAAATGTCACAGGGAGAGGGAATAAAATGTCACAGGGAGAAGGGAATAAAATGTCACAGGGAGAGGGAATAAAATTTCACGGAGAAGGGAATAAAATGTTACAGGAAGAGGGAATAAAATGTCACAGGGAGAAGGGAATAAAATGTCACAGGGCGAGAGAATAAAATGTCACAGGGAGAAGGAATAAAATGTCACAGGGAGAAGGGAATAAAATGTCACAGGGAGAATGAAATAAAATATTACAGGGAGATGTAATAAAATTTGACATGGAGAGGGAATAAAAAATCACAGGGAGTGGGAATAAAATGTCACGGGGAGAGGGAATGAAACGACACAGGGAGAAGGGAATAAAATATCCCAAGGAGAGGGAATAAGATGTCACAGGGGGAGGGAATGAAATGTCACAGGTAGAAGGGAAAGAAATATCACAGGAAGAGGGAATGAATTGTCACAGGGAGAAGGGAATAAAATGTCACAGGAAGAGGGAATAAAACGTCACAGGGAGAGGGAATGAAATGTCACAGTGAGAAGGGAATAAAATGTCACTAGGAGATGGGAATAAAATGTCAAAGGGAGTGGGAATAAAATGTCACAGGGAGAAGGAAATAAAATATCACAGGGAGAAGGAATAAAATTTCACAGGGAGAGGGAATAAAAAATCACAGCGAGAGGGAATAAAATGTCACAGGGAGAAGGGAATAAAAAGTCAGAGGAAGAGGGAATAATATTTAACAGCGAGAGGGAATAAAATGTCATGGGGATAGAGAATGAAATGTCAAAGGGGGAGGGAATGAAATGTCACAGGGAGAGGGAATGAAATGTCACAGGGTGAGGGAATGAAATGTCACGGGAATAGAGAATGAAATGTCAAAGGGGGAGGGAATGAAATGTCACAGGGAGAGGGAATGAAATGTCACAGGGAGAAGGGAATAAAATGTCACAGGGAGAAGGGAATAAAATGTCACAGGGAGAAGGGAATAAACTGTCACAGGGAGATGGAATAAAATGTCACAGGGAGAGGGAATAAAATGTCACAGGGAGAAGGGAAAAAAATGTCACAGGGAGAGGGAATAAAATGACACAGGGAGAAGGGAATAAAATGTTACAGGAAGAGGGAATAAAATGTCACAGGGAGAAGGGAATAAAATGTCACAGGGAGAAGGAATAAAATGTCACAGGGAGAAGGGAATAAAATGTCACAGGGAGAAGGGAATAAAATGTCACAGGGAGAGGGAATGAAATGTCACAGGGAGAAGGAAATAAAATGTCACAGGGAGAAGTGAATAAAATGTCACAGGGAGAATGAAATAAAATATTACAGGGAGATGGAATAAAATTTCCCAGGGAGAGGGAATAAAAAATCAGAGGGATAGGGAATAAAATGTCACGGGGAGAGGGAATGAAATGACACAGGGAGAAGGGAATAAAATATTACAGGGAGAATGAAATAAAATATTACAGGGAGATGTAATAAAATTTGACATGGAGTGGGAATAAAAAATCATAGGGAGTGGGAATAAAGTGTCACGGGGAGAGGGAATGAAACGACACAGGGAGAAGGGAATAAAATATCCCAAGGAGAGGGAATAAGATGTCACAGGGGGAGGGAATGAAATGTCACAGGTAGAAGGGAAAGAAATGTCATAGGAGGAGGGAATGAATTGTCACAGGGAGAAGGGAATAAAATGTCACAGGAAGAGGGAGTAAAACGTCACAGGGAGAGGGAATGAAAGGTCACAGTGAGAAGGGAATAAAATGTCACAGGGAGAAGGAAATAAAATATCACAGGGAAGAGGAATAAAATGTCACAGGGAGAGGGAATAAAAAATCAAAGGGAGTGGGAATAAAATGTCACAGGGAGAAGGGAATAAAAAGTCACAGGAAGAGGGAATAAAATGTCACAGGGAGAAGGGAATAAAATGTCACAGGGCGAGAGAATAAAATGTCACAGGGAGAAGGAATAAAATGTCACAGGGAGAAGGGAATAAAATGTCACAGGGAGAAGGGAATAAAATGTAACAGGGAGAGGGAATGAAATGTCACAGGGAGAAGGAAATAAAATGTCACAGGGAGAAGGGAATAAAATGTCACAGGGAGAGGGGAATGAAATGTGACAGGGAGAAGGAAATAAAATATCACAGGGAGATGGAAAAAATTTCGCAGGGAGAGGGAATAAAAAATCACAGGAAGAGGGAATAAAATGTCACAGGGAGAAGGGAATAAAAAGTCACAGGGAGAGGGAATAAAATTTCACAGGGAGAGGGAATAAAATGTCACGGGGAGAAGGAATAAAATGTTACCGGAGAAGGGAATAAAATGTCACAGGGAGAAGGGAATAAAAGGTCACAGGTAGAGGGAATAAAATGTGACAGTGAGAGGGAATGAAAAGTCACACGGAGAAGGGAAGAAAATGACAGAGGGAGAAGGGAATAAAATGACACAGGGAGAAGGGAATAAAATGTGACATGGAGAGGGAATAAAAAGTCACAGGGAGAAGGAAATAAAATGTCACAGGGTGAAGGAATAAAATGTCACAGGGAGAGGGAATAAAATGTCACAGAGAGAAGGGATTAAAATGTTAGAGGGAGAAGGGAATAAAATGTCACAGGGAGAAGGGAATAAAATGTGACATGGAGAGGGAATAAAAAGTCACAGGGAGAAGGAAATAAAATGACACATGGAGATGGAATAAAATGTCACAGGGAGAAGGGAATGAAATGTCACCGGGAGAAGGGAATAACATGTTACAGGGAGAAGGAATAAAATGTCACAGGGAGAAGGGAATAAAAGGTCTCAGGGAGAAGGGAAAAAATGTCACAGTGAGAAGGAAATAAAATGTCACAGGGACTAGGGAATAAAATGTCACTGGGAGAAGGGAATAAAATGTCACAGGAGAAGGGAATTAAATATTACAGGGAGAGGGAATCAAATGTCACAGGGTGAAGGGAAGAAAATGTCAAAGGGAGAAGGGAATAATATGTCACAGAGAGAAGGAATAAAATGTCACAGGGAGACGGAATAAAATGTCACAGGGTGAAGGAATAAAATGTCTGAGGGTGAAGGAATAAAATGTCACAGGGAGACGGAATAAAATGTCACAGGGTGAAGGAATAAAATTTCACAGGGAGGGGGAATAAAATTTCACAGGGAGAAGGGAATAAAATGTCACAGGGAGAAGGGAATAAACTGTCACAGGTAGAGGGAATAAAATGTCACAGGGAGAGGGAATAAAAAGTCACAGGAAGAGGGAATAAAATTTCACAGGGAGAGGGAATAAATTGTCACGGGGAGAAGGAATAAAATGTCACAGGGAAAAGGGAATGAAATGTCAAAGGGGGAGGGAATGAAATGTCACAGGGAGAGGGAATGAAATGTCACAGGGAGAAGGGAATAAAATGTCACAGGGAGAAGGAATAAAATGTCACAGGGAGAGGGAATGAAATGTCAGAGGGAGAAGAGAATAAAATGTCACAGGGAGCAGGAATAAAATGTCAGAGGGAGAAGGAAATAAAATGTCACAGGGAGAAGGGAATAAAATGTCACCGCGAGAGGGAATAAAATGTCACAGGGAGAGGGAATAAAATGTCAAAGGGAGAAGGAAATAAAATGTCACAAGGAGAAGGGAACAAAATGTCACAGGGAGAGGAAATAAAATGTCACAGGGAGAAGGGAAAAAATGTCAAAGTGAGAAGGGAATAAAATGTCACAGGGAGAAGGAATAAAATGTCACAGGGAGAAGGGAATAAAATTTCACAGGGAGAGGGAATAAAATGTCACAGGGAGAAGGGAATAAAATGTCACAGGGAGAGGGAATAAAATGTCACAGGGAGAAGGAAATAAAATGTCACAGGGAGAAGGGAATAAAATGTCACAGGGAGAATGAAATAAAATATTACAGGGAGATGGAATAAAATTTCACAGGGAGAGGGAATAAAAAATCACAGGGAGTGGGAATAAAATGTCACGGGGAGAGGGAATGAAATGACACAGGGAGAAGGGAATAAAATATCCCAAGGAGAGGGAATAAGATGTCACAGGGGGAGGGAATGAAATGTCACAGGTAGAAGGGAAAGAAATGTCATAGGAGGAGGGAATGAATTGTCACAGGGAGAAGGGAATAAAATGTCACAGGAAGAGGGAATAAAACGTCACAGGGAGAAGGGAATAAAAAGTCACAGGATGAGGGAATAATATTTAACAGCGAGAGGGAATAAAATGTCACGGGGATAGAGAATGAAATGTCAAAGGGGGAGGGAATGAAATGTCACAGGGAGAGGGAATGAAATGTCACAGGGTGAGGGAATGAAATGTCACGGGGATAGAGAATGAAATGTCAAAGGGGGAGGGAATGAAATGTCACAGGGAGAGGGAATGAAATGTCACAGGGAGAAGGGAATAAAATGTCACAGGGAGAAGGGTATAAAATGTCACAGGGAGAAGGGAATAAACTGTCACAGGGAGACGGAATAAAATGTCACAGGGAGAGGGACTAAAATGTCACAGGGAGAAGGGAAAATAATGTCACAGGGAGAGGGAATAAAATGTCACAGGGAGAAGGGAATAAAATGTCACAGGGAGAATGAAATAAAATATTACAGGGAGATGGAATAAAATTTCACAGGGAGAGGGAATAAAAAATCACAGGGAGTGGGAATAAAATGTCACGGCGAGAGGGAAGGAAATGACACAGGGAGAAGGGAATAAAATATCCCAAGGAGAGGGAATAAGATGTCACAGGGGGAGGGAATGAAATGTCACAGGTAGAAGGGAAAGAAATGTCATAGGAGGAGGGAATGAATTGTCACAGGGAGAAGGGAATAAAATGTCACAGGAAGAGGGAATAAAACGTCACAGGGAGAGGGAATGAAATGTCACAGTGAGAAGGGAATAAAATGTCACTAGGAGATGGGAATAAAATGTCAAAGGGAGTGGGAATAAAATGTCACAGGGAGAAGGAAATAAAATATCACAGGGAGAAGGAATAAAATTTCACAGGGAGAGGGAATAAAAAATCACAGCGAGAGGGAATAAAATGTCACAGGGAGAAGGGAATAAAAAGTCACAGGAAGAGGGAATAATATTTAACAGCGAGAGGGAATAAAATGTCACGGGTATAGAGAATGAAATGTCAAAGGTGGAGGGAATGAAATGTCACAGGGAGTGGGAATGAAATGTCACAGGGAGAAGGAAATAAAATATCACAGGGAGATGGAAAAAATTTCGCAGGGAGAGGGAATAAAAAATCACAGGAAGAGGGAATAAAATGTCACAGGGAGAAGGGAATAAAAAGTCACAGGGAGAGGGAATAAAATTTCACAGGGAGAGGGAATAAAATGTCACAGGGAGAAGGGAATAAAATGTCACAGGGCGAGAGAATAAAATGTCACAGGGAGAAGGAATAAAATGTCACAGGGAGAAGGGAATAAAATGTCACAGGGAGAAGGGAATATAATGTAACAGGAAGAGGGAATAAAATGTCACAGGGAGAAGGGAATAAAATGTCACAGGGCGAGAGAATAAAATGTCACAGGGAGAGGGAATGAAATGTCACAGGGAGAAGGAAATAAAATGACACAGGGAGAAGGGAATAAAATGTCACAGGGAGAATGAAATAAAATATTACAGGGAGATGGAATAAAATTTCACAGGGAGAGTGAATAAAAAATCACAGGGAGATGGAATAAAATGTCACGGGGAGAGGGAATGAAATGTCACAGTGAGAAGGGAATAAAATGTCACTAGGAGATGGGAATAAAATGTCAAAGGGAGTGGGAATAAAATGTCACAGGGAGAAGGAAATAAAATATCACAGGGAGAAGGAATAAAATTTCACAGCGAGAGGGAATAAAAAATCACAGCGAGAGCGAATAAAATGTCACAGGGAGAAGGGAATAAAAAGTCAGAGGAAGAGGGAATAATATTTAATAGCGAGAGGGAATAAAATGTCACGGGGATTGAGTATTAAAAGTCAAAGGGGGAGGGAATGAAATGTCACAGGGAGAGGGCATGAAATGTCACAGGGAGAGGGAATAAAATGTCACAGGGAGAAGGGAATAAAATGTCACAGGGAGAGGGAATAAAATGTCACGGAGAAGGGAATAAAATGTTACAGGAAGAGGGAATAAAATGTCACAGGGAGAAGGGAATAAAATGTCACAGGGCGAGAGAATAAAATGTCACAGGGAGAAGGAATAAAATGTCACAGGGAGAAGGGAATAAAATGTCACAGGGAGAATGAAATAAAATATTACAGGGAGATGTAATAAAATTTGACATGGAGAGGGAATAAAAAATCACAGGGAGTGGGAATAAAATGTCACGGGGAGAGGGAATGAAACGACACAGGGAGAAGGGAATAAAATATCCCAAGGAGAGGGAATAAGATGTCACAGGGGGAGGGAATGAAATGTCACAGGTAGAAGGGAAAGAAATGTCACAGGAAGAGGGAATGAATTGTCACAGGGAGAAGGGAATAAAATGTCACAGGAAGAGGGAATAAAACGTCACAGGGAGAGGGAATGAAATGTCACAGTGAAAAGGGAATAAAATGTCACTAGGAGATGGGAATAAAATGTCAAAGGGAGTGGGAATAAAATGTCACAGGGAGAAGGAAATAAAATATCACAGGGAGAAGGAATAAAATTTCACAGGGAGAGGGAATAAAAAATCACAGCGAGAGGGAATAAAATGTCACAGGGAGAAGGGAATAAAAAGTCACAGGAAGAGGGAATAATATTTAACAGCGAGAGGGAATAAAATGTCACGGGGATAGAGAATGAAATGTCAAAGGGGGAGGGAATGAAATGTCACAGGGAGAGGGAATGAAATGTCTCAGGGTGAGGGAATGAAATGTCACGGGAATAGAGAATGAAATGTCAAAGGGGGAGGGAATGAAATGTCACAGGGAGAGGGAATGAAATGTCACAGGGAGAAGGGAATAAAATGTCACAGGGAGAAGGGAATAAAATGTCACAGGGAGAAGGGAATAAACTGTCACAGGGAGATGGAATAAAATGTCACAGGGAGAGGGAATAAAATGTCACAGGGAGAAGGGAAAAAAATGTCACAGGGAGAGGGAATAAAATGACACAGGGAGAAGGGAATAAAATGTTACAGGAAGAGGGAATAAAATGTCACAGGGAGAAGGGAATAAAATGTCACAGGGAGAAGGAATAAAATGTCACAGGGAGAAGGGAATAAAATGTCACAGGGAGAAGGGAATAAAATGTCACAGGGAGAGGGAATGAAATGTCACAGGGAGAAGGAAATAAAATGTCACAGGGAGAAGTGAATAAAATGTCACAGGGAGAATGAAATAAAATATTACAGGGAGATGGAATAAAATTTCACAGGGAGAGGGAATAAAAAATCACAGGGATAGGGAATAAAATGTCACGGGGAGAGGGAATGAAATGACACAGGGAGAAGGGAATAAAATATCCCAAGCAGACGGAATAAGATGTCACAGGGGGAGGGAATAAAATGTCAGAGGTAGAAGGGAAATAAATGTCACAGGAGGTGGGAATGAATTGTCAAAGGGAGAAGGGAATAAAATGTCACAGGGAGAATGAAAAAAAATATTACAGGGAGATGTAATAAAATTTGACATGGAGAGGGAATAAAAAATCACAGGGAGTGGGAATAAAATGTCACGGGGAGAGGGAATGAAACGACACAGGGAGAAGGGAATAAAATATCCCAAGGAGAGGGAATAAGATGTCACAGGGGGAGGGAATGAAATGTCACAGGTAGAAGGGAAAGAAATGTCATAGGAGGAGGGAATGAATTGTCACAGGGAGAAGGGAATAAAATGTCACAGGAAGAGGGAGTAAAACGTCACAGGGAGAGGGAATGAAAGGTCACAGTGAGAAGGGAATAAAATGTCACAGGGAGAAGGAAATAAAATATCACAGGGAAGAGGAATAAAATGTCACAGGGAGAGGGAATAAAAAATCAAAGGGAGTGGGAATAAAATGTCACAGGGAGAAGGGAATAAAAAGTCACAGGAAGAGGGAATAAAATGTCACAGGGAGAAGGGAATAAAATGTCACAGGGCGAGAGAATAAAATGTCACAGGGAGAAGGAATAAAATGTCACAGGGAGAAGGGAATAAAATGTCACAGGGAGAAGGGAATAAAATGTAACAGGGAGAGGGAATGAAATGTCACAGGGAGAAGGAAATAAAATGTCACAGGGAGAAGGGAATAAAATGTCACAGGGAGAGGGGAATGAAATGTCACAGGAAGAAGGAAATAAAATATCACAGGGAGATGGAAAAAATTTCGCAGGGAGAGGGAATAAAAAATCACAGGAAGAGGGAATAAAATGTCACAGGGAGAAGGGAATAAAAAGTCACAGGGAGAGGGAATAAAATTTCACAGGGAGAGGGAATAAAATGTCACAGGGAGAAGGGAATAAAATGTCACAGGGCGAGAGAATAAAATGTCACAGGGAGAAGGAATAAAATGTCACAGGGAGAAGGGAATAAAATGTCACAGGGAGAAGGGAATATAATGTAACAGGAAGAGGGAATAAAATGTCACAGGGAGAAGGGAATAAAATGTCACAGGGAGAGGGGAATGAAATGTGACAGGGAGAAGGAAATAAAATATCACAGGGAGATGGAAAAAATTTCGCAGGGAGAGGGAATAAAAAATCACAGGAAGAGGGAATAAAATGTCACAGGGAGAAGGGAATAAAAAGTCACAGGGAGAGGGAATAAAATTTCACAGGGAGAGGGAATAAAATGTCACGGGGAGAAGGAATAAAATGTTACCGGAGAAGGGAATAAAATGTCACAGGGAGAAGGGAATAAAAGGTCACAGGTAGAGGGAATAAAATGTGACAGTGAGAGGGAATGAAAAGTCACACGGAGAAGGGAAGAAAATGACAGAGGGAGAAGGGAATAAAATGACACAGGGAGAAGGGAATAAAATGTGACATGGAGAGGGAATAAAAAGTCACAGGGAGAAGGAAATAAAATGTCACAGGGTGAAGGAATAAAATGTCACAGGGAGAGGGAATAAAATGTCACAGAGAGAAGGGATTAAAATGTTAGAGGGAGAAGGGAATAAAATGTCACAGGGAGAAGGGAATAAAATGTGACATGGAGAGGGAATAAAAAGTCACAGGGAGAAGGAAATAAAATGACACATGGAGATGGAATAAAATGTCACAGGGAGAAGGGAATGAAATGTCACCGGGAGAAGGGAATAACATGTCACAGGGAGAAGGAATAAAATGTCACAGGGAGAAGGGAATAAAAGGTCTCAGGGAGAAGGGAAAAAATGTCACAGTGAGAAGGAAATAAAATGTCACAGGGACTAGGGAATAAAATGTCACTGGGAGAAGGGAATAAAATGTCACAGGAGAAGGGAATTAAATATTACAGGGAGAGGGAATCAAATGTCACAGGGTGAAGGGAAGAAAATGTCAAAGGGAGAAGGGAATAATATGTCACAGAGAGAAGGAATAAAATGTCACAGGGAGACGGAATAAAATGTCACAGGGTGAAGGAATAAAATGTCTGAGGGTGAAGGAATAAAATGTCACAGGGAGACGGAATAAAATGTCACAGGGTGAAGGAATAAAATTTCACAGGGAGGGGGAATAAAATTTCACAGGGAGAAGGGAATAAAATGTCACAGGGAGAAGGGAATAAACTGTCACAGGTAGAGGGAATAAAATGTCACAGGGAGAGGGAATAAAAAGTCACAGGAAGAGGGAATAAAATTTCACAGGGAGAGGGAATAAATTGTCACGGGGAGAAGGAATAAAATGTCACAGGGAAAAGGGAATGAAATGTCAAAGGGGGAGGGAATGAAATGTCACAGGGAGAGGGAATGAAATGTCACAGGGAGAAGGGAATAAAATGTCACAGGGAGAAGGAATAAAATGTCACAGGGAGAGGGAATGAAATGTCAGAGGGAGAAGAGAATAAAATGTCACAGGGAGCAGGAATAAAATGTCAGAGGGAGAAGGAAATAAAATGTCACAGGGAGAAGGGAATAAAATGTCACCGCGAGAGGGAATAAAATGTCACAGGGAGAGGGAATAAAATGTCAAAGGGAGAAGGAAATAAAATGTCACAAGGAGAAGGGAACAAAATGTCACAGGGAGAGGAAATAAAATGTCACAGGGAGAAGGGAAAAAATGTCAAAGTGAGAAGGGAATAAAATGTCACAGGGAGAAGGAATAAAATGTCACAGGGAGAAGGGAATAAAATTTCACAGGGAGAGGGAATAAAATGTCACAGGGAGAAGGGAATAAAATGTCACAGGGAGAGGGAATAAAATGTCACAGGGAGAAGGAAATAAAATGTCACAGGGAGAAGGGAATAAAATGTCACAGGGAGAATGAAATAAAATATTACAGGGAGATGGAATAAAATTTCACAGGGAGAGGGAATAAAAAATCACAGGGAGTGGGAATAAAATGTCACGGGGAGAGGGAATGAAATGACACAGGGAGAAGGGAATAAAATATCCCAAGGAGAGGGAATAAGATGTCACAGGGGGAGGGAATGAAATGTCACAGGTAGAAGGGAAAGAAATGTCATAGGAGGAGGGAATGAATTGTCACAGGGAGAAGGGAATAAAATGTCACAGGAAGAGGGAATAAAACGTCACAGGGAGAAGGGAATAAAAAGTCACAGGATGAGGGAATAATATTTAACAGCGAGAGGGAATAAAATGTCACGGGGATAGAGAATGAAATGTCAAAGGGGGAGGGAATGAAATGTCACAGGGAGAGGGAATGAAATGTCACAGGGTGAGGGAATGAAATGTCACGGGGATAGAGAATGAAATGTCAAAGGGGGAGGGAATGAAATGTCACAGGGAGAGGGAATGAAATGTCACAGGGAGAAGGGAATAAAATGTCACAGGGAGAAGGGTATAAAATGTCACAGGGAGAAGGGAATAAACTGTCACAGGGAGACGGAATAAAATGTCACAGGGAGAGGGACTAAAATGTCACAGGGAGAAGGGAAAATAATGTCACAGGGAGAGGGAATAAAATGTCACAGGGAGAAGGGAATAAAATGTCACAGGGAGAATGAAATAAAATATTACAGGGAGATGGAATAAAATTTCACAGGGAGAGGGAATAAAAAATCACAGGGAGTGGGAATAAAATGTCACGGCGAGAGGGAAGGAAATGACACAGGGAGAAGGGAATAAAATATCCCAAGGAGAGGGAATAAGATGTCACAGGGGGAGGGAATGAAATGTCACAGGTAGAAGGGAAAGAAATGTCATAGGAGGAGGGAATGAATTGTCACAGGGAGAAGGGAATAAAATGTCACAGGAAGAGGGAATAAAACGTCACAGGGAGAGGGAATGAAATGTCACAGTGAGAAGGGAATAAAATGTCACTAGGAGATGGGAATAAAATGTCAAAGGGAGTGGGAATAAAATGTCACAGGGAGAAGGAAATAAAATATCACAGGGAGAAGGAATAAAATTTCACAGGGAGAGGGAATAAAAAATCACAGCGAGAGGGAATAAAATGTCACAGGGAGAAGGGAATAAAAAGTCACAGGAAGAGGGAATAATATTTAACAGCGAGAGGGAATAAAATGTCACGGGTATAGAGAATGAAATGTCAAAGGTGGAGGGAATGAAATGTCACAGGGAGTGGGAATGAAATGTCACAGGGAGAAGGAAATAAAATATCACAGGGAGATGGAAAAAATTTCGCAGGGAGAGGGAATAAAAAATCACAGGAAGAGGGAATAAAATGTCACAGGGAGAAGGGAATAAAAAGTCACAGGGAGAGGGAATAAAATTTCACAGGGAGAGGGAATAAAATGTCACAGGGAGAAGGGAATAAAATGTCACAGGGCGAGAGAATAAAATGTCACAGGGAGAAGGAATAAAATGTCACAGGGAGAAGGGAATAAAATGTCACAGGGAGAAGGGAATATAATGTAACAGGAAGAGGGAATAAAATGTCACAGGGAGAAGGGAATAAAATGTCACAGGGCGAGAGAATAAAATGTCACAGGGAGAGGGAATGAAATGTCACAGGGAGAAGGAAATAAAATGACACAGGGAGAAGGGAATAAAATGTCACAGGGAGAATGAAATAAAATATTACAGGGAGATGGAATAAAATTTCACAGGGAGAGTGAATAAAAAATCACAGGGAGATGGAATAAAATGTCACGGGGAGAGGGAATGAAATGTCACAGTGAGAAGGGAATAAAATGTCACTAGGAGATGGGAATAAAATGTCAAAGGGAGTGGGAATAAAATGTCACAGGGAGAAGGAAATAAAATATCACAGGGAGAAGGAATAAAATTTCACAGCGAGAGGGAATAAAAAATCACAGCGAGAGGGAATAAAATGTCACAGGGAGAAGGGAATAAAAAGTCAGAGGAAGAGGGAATAATATTTAATAGCGAGAGGGAATAAAATGTCACGGGGATTGAGTATTAAAAGTCAAAGGGGGAGGGAATGAAATGTCACAGGGAGAGGGCATGAAATGTCACAGGGAGAGGGAATAAAATGTCACAGGGAGAAGGGAATAAAATGTCACAGGGAGAGGGAATAAAATGTCACGGAGAAGGGAATAAAATGTTACAGGAAGAGGGAATAAAATGTCACAGGGAGAAGGGAATAAAATGTCACAGGGCGAGAGAATAAAATGTCACAGGGAGAAGGAATAAAATGTCACAGGGAGAAGGGAATAAAATGTCACAGGGAGAATGAAATAAAATATTACAGGGAGATGTAATAAAATTTGACATGGAGAGGGAATAAAAAATCACAGGGAGTGGGAATAAAATGTCACGGGGAGAGGGAATGAAACGACACAGGGAGAAGGGAATAAAATATCCCAAGGAGAGGGAATAAGATGTCACAGGGGGAGGGAATGAAATGTCACAGGTAGAAGGGAAAGAAATGTCACAGGAAGAGGGAATGAATTGTCACAGGGAGAAGGGAATAAAATGTCACAGGAAGAGGGAATAAAACGTCACAGGGAGAGGGAATGAAATGTCACAGTGAAAAGGGAATAAAATGTCACTAGGAGATGGGAATAAAATGTCAAAGGGAGTGGGAATAAAATGTCACAGGGAGAAGGAAATAAAATATCACAGGGAGAAGGAATAAAATTTCACAGGGAGAGGGAATAAAAAATCACAGCGAGAGGGAATAAAATGTCACAGGGAGAAGGGAATAAAAAGTCACAGGAAGAGGGAATAATATTTAACAGCGAGAGGGAATAAAATGTCACGGGGATAGAGAATGAAATGTCAAAGGGGGAGGGAATGAAATGTCACAGGGAGAGGGAATGAAATGTCTCAGGGTGAGGGAATGAAATGTCACGGGAATAGAGAATGAAATGTCAAAGGGGGAGGGAATGAAATGTCACAGGGAGAGGGAATGAAATGTCACAGGGAGAAGGGAATAAAATGTCACAGGGAGAAGGGAATAAAATGTCACAGGGAGAAGGGAATAAACTGTCACAGGGAGATGGAATAAAATGTCACAGGGAGAGGGAATAAAATGTCACAGGGAGAAGGGAAAAAAATGTCACAGGGAGAGGGAATAAAATGACACAGGGAGAAGGGAATAAAATGTTACAGGAAGAGGGAATAAAATGTCACAGGGAGAAGGGAATAAAATGTCACAGGGAGAAGGAATAAAATGTCACAGGGAGAAGGGAATAAAATGTCACAGGGAGAAGGGAATAAAATGTCACAGGGAGAGGGAATGAAATGTCACAGGGAGAAGGAAATAAAATGTCACAGGGAGAAGTGAATAAAATGTCACAGGGAGAATGAAATAAAATATTACAGGGAGATGGAATAAAATTTCACAGGGAGAGGGAATAAAAAATCACAGGGATAGGGAATAAAATGTCACGGGGAGAGGGAATGAAATGACACAGGGAGAAGGGAATAAAATATCCCAAGCAGACGGAATAAGATGTCACAGGGGGAGGGAATAAAATGTCACAGGTAGAAGGGAAATAAATGTCACAGGAGGTGGGAATGAATTGTCAAAGGGAGAAGGGAATAAAATGTCACAGGGAGAATGAAAAAAAATATTACAGGGAGATGTAATAAAATTTGACATGGAGAGGGAATAAAAAATCACAGGGAGTGGGAATAAAATGTCACGGGGAGAGGGAATGAAACGACACAGGGAGAAGGGAATAAAATATCCCAAGGAGAGGGAATAAGATGTCACAGGGGGAGGGAATGAAATGTCACAGGTAGAAGGGAAAGAAATGTCATAGGAGGAGGGAATGAATTGTCACAGGGAGAAGGGAATAAAATGTCACAGGAAGAGGGAGTAAAACGTCACAGGGAGAGGGAATGAAAGGTCACAGTGAGAAGGGAATAAAATGTCACAGGGAGAAGGAAATAAAATATCACAGGGAAGAGGAATAAAATGTCACAGGGAGAGGGAATAAAAAATCAAAGGGAGTGGGAATAAAATGTCACAGGGAGAAGGGAATAAAAAGTCACAGGAAGAGGGAATAAAATGTCACAGGGAGAAGGGAATAAAATGTCACAGGGCGAGAGAATAAAATGTCACAGGGAGAAGGAATAAAATGTCACAGGGAGAAGGGAATAAAATGTCACAGGGAGAAGGGAATAAAATGTAACAGGGAGAGGGAATGAAATGTCACAGGGAGAAGGAAATAAAATGTCACAGGGAGAAGGGAATAAAATGTCACAGGGAGAGGGGAATGAAATGTCACAGGAAGAAGGAAATAAAATATCACAGGGAGATGGAAAAAAATTCGCAGGGAGAGGGAATAAAAAATCACAGGAAGAGGGAATAAAATGTCACAGGGAGAAGGGAATAAAAAGTCACAGGGAGAGGGAATAAAATTTCACAGGGAGAGGGAATAAAATGTCACAGGGAGAAGGGAATAAAATGTCACAGGGCGAGAGAATAAAATGTCACAGGGAGAAGGAATAAAATGTCACAGGGAGAAGGGAATAAAATGTCACAGGGAGAAGGGAATATAATGTAACAGGAAGAGGGAATAAAATGTCACAGGGAGAAGGGAATAAAATGTCACAGGGCGAGAGAATAAAATGTCACAGGGAGAGGGAATGAAATGTCACAGGGAGAAGGAAATAAAATGACACAGGGAGAAGGGAATAAAATGTCACAGGGAGAATGAAATAAAATATTACAGGGAGATGGAATAAAATTTCACAGGGAGAGTGAATAAAAAATCACAGGGAGAGGGAATAAAATGTCACAGGGATTGGGAATAAAATGTCACGGGGAGAGGGAATGAAATGACACAGGGAGAAGGGAATAAAATATCCCAAGGAGAGGGAATAAGATGTCACAGGGGGAGGGAATGAAATGTCACAGGTAGAAGGGAAAGAAATGTCACAGGAAGAGGGAATGAATTGTCACAGGGAGAAGGGAATAAAATGTCACAGGAAGAGGGAATAAAACGTCACAGGGAGAGGGAATGAAATGTCACAGAGAGAAGGGAATAAAATGTCACTAGGAGATGGGAATAAAATGTCAAAGGGAGTGGGAATAAAATGTGACAGGGAGAAGGAAATAAAATATCACAGGGAGAAGGAATAAAATTTCACAGCGAGAGGGAATAAAAAATCACAGCGAGAGTGAATAAAATGTCACAGGGAGAAGGGAATAAAAAGTCATAGGAAGAGGGAATAATATTTAACAGCGAGAGGGAATAAAATGTCACGGGGATTGAGAATTAAAAGTCAAAGGGGGAGGGAATGAAATGTCACAGGGAGAGGGCATGAAATGTCACAGGGAGAGGGAATAAAATGTCACAGGGAGAAGGGAATAAAATGTCACAGGGAGAGGGAATAAAATTTCACGGAGAAGGGAATAAAATGTTACAGGAAGAGGGAATAAAATGTCACAGGGAGAAGGGAATAAAATGTCACAGGGCGAGAGAATAAAATGTCACAGGGAGAAGGAATAAAATGTCACAGGGAGAAGGGAATAAAATGTCACAGGGAGAATGAAATAAAATATTACAGGGAGATGTAATAAAATTTCACATGGAGAGGGAATAAAAAATCACAGGGAGTGGGAATAAAATGTCACGGGGAGAGGGAATGAAACGACACAGGGAGAAGGGAATAAAATATCCCAAGGAGAGGGAATAAGATGTCACAGGGGGAGGGAATGAAATGTCACAGGTAGAAGGGAAAGAAATGTCACAGGAAGAGGGAATGAATTGTCACAGGGAGAAGGGAATAAAATGTCACAGGAAGAGGGAATAAAACGTCACATGGAGAGGGAATGAAATGTCACAGTGAGAAGGGAATAAAATGTCACTAGGAGATGGGAATAAAATGTCAAAGGGAGTGGGAATAAAATGTCACAGGGAGAAGGAAATAAAATATCACAGGGAGAAGGAATAAAATTTCACAGGGAGAGGGAATAAAAAATCACAGCGAGAGGGAATAAAATGTCACAGGGAGAAGGGAATAAAAAGTCACAGGAAGAGGGAATAATATTTAACAGCGAGAGGGAATAAAATGTCATGGGGATAGAGAATGAAATGTCAAAGGGGGAGGGAATGAAATGTCACAGGGAGAGGGAATGAAATGTCACAGGGTGAGGGAATGAAATGTCACGGGAATAGAGAATGAAATGTCAAAGGGGGAGGGAATGAAATGTCACAGGGAGAGGGAATGAAATGTCACAGGGAGAAGGGAATAAAATGTCACAGGGAGAAGGGAATAAAATGTCACAGGGAGAAGGGAATAAACTGTCACAGGGAGATGGAATAAAATGTCACAGGGAGAGGGAATAAAATGTCACAGGGAGAAGGGAAAAAAATGTCACAGGGAGAGGGAATAAAATGACACAGGGAGAAGGGAATAAAATGTTACAGGAAGAGGGAATAAAATGTCACAGGGAGAAGGGAATAAAATGTCACAGGGAGAAGGAATAAAATGTCACAGGGAGAAGGGAATAAAATGTCACAGGGAGAAGGGAATAAAATGTCACAGGGAGAGGGAATGAAATGTCACAGGGAGAAGGAAATAAAATGTCACAGGGAGAAGTGAATAAAATGTCACAGGGAGAATGAAATAAAATATTACAGGGAGATGGAATAAAATTTCACAGGGAGAGAGAATAAAAAATCACAGGGATAGGGAATAAAATGTCACGGGGAGAGGGAATGAAATGACACAGGGAGAAGGGAATAAAATATTACAGGGAGAATGAAATAAAATATTACAGGGAGATGTAATAAAATTTGACATGGAGTGGGAATAAAAAATCACAGGGAGCGGGAATAAAATGTCACGGGGAGAGGGAATGAAACGACACAGGGAGAAGGGAATAAAATATCCCAAGGAGAGGGAATAAGATGTCACAGGGGGAGGGAATGAAATGTCACAGGTAGAAGGGAAAGAAATGTCATAGGAGGAGGGAATGAATTGTCACAGGGAGAAGGGAATAAAATGTCACAGGAAGAGGGAGTAAAACGTCACAGGGAGAGGGAATGAAAGGTCACAGTGAGAAGGGAATAAAATGTCACAGGGAGAAGGAAATAAAATATCACAGGGAAGAGGAATAAAATGTCACAGGGAGAGGGAATAAAAAATCAAAGGGAGTGGGAATAAAATGTCACAGGGAGAAGGGAATAAAAAGTCACAGGAAGAGGGAATAAAATGTCACAGGGAGAAGGGAATAAAATGTCACAGGGCGAGAGAATAAAATGTCACAGGGAGAAGGAATAAAATGTCACAGGGAGAAGGGAATAAAATGTCACAGGGAGAAGGGAATAAAATGTAACAGGGAGAGGGAATGAAATGTCACAGGGAGAAGGAAATAAAATGTCACAGGGAGAAGGGAATAAAATGTCACAGGGAGAGGGGAATGAAATGTGACAGGGAGAAGGAAATAAAATATCACAGGGAGATGGAAAAAATTTCGCAGGGAGAGGGAATAAAAAATCACAGGAAGAGGGAATAAAATGTCACAGGGAGAAGGGAATAAAAAGTCACAGGGAGAGGGAATAAAATTTCACAGGGAGAGGGAATAAAATGTCACGGGGAGAAGGAATAAAATGTTACCGGAGAAGGGAATAAAATGTCACAGGGAGAAGGGAATAAAAGGTCACAGGTAGAGGGAATAAAATGTGACAGTGAGAGGGAATGAAAAGTCACACGGAGAAGGGAAGAAAATGACAGAGGGAGAAGGGAATAAAATGACACAGGGAGAAGGGAATAAAATGTGACATGGAGAGGGAATAAAAAGTCACAGGGAGAAGGAAATAAAATGTCACAGGGTGAAGGAATAAAATGTCACAGGGAGAGGGAATAAAATGTCACAGAGAGAAGGGATTAAAATGTTAGAGGGAGAAGGGAATAAAATGTCACAGGGAGAAGGGAATAAAATGTGACATGGAGAGGGAATAAAAAGTCACACGGAGAAGGAAATAAAATGACACATGGAGATGGAATAAAATGTCACAGGGAGAAGGGAATGAAATGTCACCGGGAGAAGGGAATAACATGTCACAGGGAGAAGGAATAAAATGTCACAGGGAGAAGGGAATAAAAGGTCTCAGGGAGAAGGGAAAAAATGTCACAGTGAGAAGGAAATAAAATGTCACAGGGACTAGGGAATAAAATGTCACTGGGAGAAGGGAATAAAATGTCACAGGAGAAGGGAATTAAATATTACAGGGAGAGGGAATCAAATGTCACAGGGTGAAGGGAAGAAAATGTCAAAGGGAGAAGGGAATAATATGTCACAGAGAGAAGGAATAAAATGTCACAGGGAGACGGAATAAAATGTCACAGGGTGAAGGAATAAAATGTCTGAGGGTGAAGGAATAAAATGTCACAGGGAGACGGAATAAAATGTCACAGGGTGAAGGAATAAAATTTCACAGGGAGGGGGAATAAAATTTCACAGGGAGAAGGGAATAAAATGTCACAGGGAGAAGGGAATAAACTGTCACAGGTAAAGGGAATAAAATGTCACAGGGAGAGGGAATAAAAAGTCACAGGAAGAGGGAATAAAATTTCACAGGGAGAGGGAATAAATTGTCACGGGGAGAAGGAATAAAATGTCACAGGGAAAAGGGAATGAAATGTCAAAGGGGGAGGGAATGAAATGTCACAGGGAGAGGGAATGAAATGTCACAGGGAGAAGGGAATAAAATGTCACAGGGAGAAGGAATAAAATGTCACAGGGAGAGGGAATGAAATGTCAGAGGGAGAAGAGAATAAAATGTCACAGGGAGCAGGAATAAAATGTCAGAGGGAGAAGGAAATAAAATGTCACAGGGAGAAGGGAATAAAATGTCACCGCGAGAGGGAATAAAATGTCACAGGGAGAGGGAATAAAATGTCAAAGGGAGAAGGAAATAAAATGTCACAAGGAGAAGGGAACAAAATGTCACAGGGAGAGGAAATAAAATGTCACAGGGAGAAGGGAAAAAATGTCAAAGTGAGAAGGGAATAAAATGTCACAGGGAGAAGGAATAAAATGTCACAGGGAGAAGGGAATAAAATTTCACAGGGAGAGGGAATAAAATGTCACAGGGAGAAGGGAATAAAATGTCACAGGGAGAGGGAATAAAATGTCACAGGGAGAAGGAAATAAAATGTCACAGGGAGAAGGGAATAAAATGTCACAGGGAGAATGAAATAAAATATTACAGGGAGATGGAATAAAATTTCACAGGGAGAGGGAATAAAAAATCACAGGGAGTGGGAATAAAATGTCACGGGGAGAGGGAATGAAATGACACTGGGAGAAGGGAATAAAATATCCCAAGGAGAGGGAATAAGATGTCACAGGGGGAGGGAATGAAATGTCACAGGTAGAAGGGAAAGAAATGTCATAGGAGGAGGGAATGAATTGTCACAGGGAGAAGGGAATAAAATGTCACAGGAAGAGGGAATAAAACGTCACAGGGAGAAGGGAATAAAAAGTCACAGGATGAGGGAATAATATTTAACAGCGAGAGGGAATAAAATGTCACGGGGATAGAGAATGAAATGTCAAAGGGGGAGGGAATGAAATGTCACAGGGAGAGGGAATGAAATGTCACAGGGTGAGGGAATGAAATGTCACGGGGATAGAGAATGAAATGTCAAAGGGGGAGGGAATGAAATGTCACAGGGAGAGGGAATGAAATGTCACAGGGAGAAGGGAATAAAATGTCACAGGGAGAAGGGTATAAAATGTCACAGGGAGAAGGGAATAAACTGTCACAGGGAGACGGAATAAAATGTCACAGGGAGAGGGACTAAAATGTCACAGGGAGAAGGGAAAATAATGTCACAGGGAGAGGGAATAAAATGTCACAGGGAGAAGGGAATAAAATGTCACAGGGAGAATGAAATAAAATATTACAGGGAGATGGAATAAAATTTCACAGGGAGAGGGAATAAAAAATCACAGGGAGTGGGAATAAAATGTCACGGCGAGAGGGAAGGAAATGACACAGGGAGAAGGGAATAAAATATCCCAAGGAGAGGGAATAAGATGTCACAGGGGGAGGGAATGAAATGTCACAGGTAGAAGGGAAAGAAATGTCATAGGAGGAGGGAATGAATTGTCACAGGGAGAAGGGAATAAAATGTCACAGGAAGAGGGAATAAAACGTCACAGGGAGAGGGAATGAAATGTCACAGTGAGAAGGGAATAAAATGTCACTAGGAGATGGGAATAAAATGTCAAAGGGAGTGGGAATAAAATGTCACAGGGAGAAGGAAATAAAATATCACAGGGAGAAGGAATAAAATTTCACAGGGAGAGGGAATAAAAAATCACAGCGAGAGGGAATAAAATGTCACAGGGAGAAGGGAATAAAAAGTCACAGGAAGAGGGAATAATATTTAACAGCGAGAGGGAATAAAATGTCACGGGTATAGAGAATGAAATGTCAAAGGTGGAGGGAATGAAATGTCACAGGGAGTGGGAATGAAATGTCACAGGGTGAGGGAATGAAATGTCACGGGGATAGAGAATGAAATGTCAAAGGGGGAGGGAATGAAATGTCACAGGGAGAGGGAATGAAATGTCACAGGGCGAGAGAATAAAATGTCACAGGGAGAAGGGAATAAAATGTCACAGGGAGAAGGGAATAAAATGTCACAGGGAGAAGGGAATAAACTGTCACAGGGAGACGGAATAAAATGTCACAGAGATAGGGACTAAAATGTCACAGGGAGACGGGAAAAAAATGTCACAGGGAGAGGGAATAAAATGTCACAGGGAGAAGGGAATAAAATGTCACAGGGAGAATGAAATAAAATATTACAGGGAGATGGAATAAAATTTCACAGGGAGAGGGAATAAAAAATCACAGGGAGTGGGAATAAAATGTCACGGGGAGAGGGAATGAAATGACACAGGGAGAAGGGAATAAAATATCCCAAGGAGAGGGAATAAGATGTCACAGGGGGAGGGAATGAAATGTCACAGGTAGAAGGGAAAGAAATGTCATAGGAGGAGGGAATGAATTGTCACAGGGAGAAGGGAATAAAATGTCACAGGAAGAGGGAATAAAACGTCACAGGGAGAGGGAATGAAATGTCACAGTGAGAAGGGAATAAAATGTCACTAGGAGATGGGAATAAAATGTCAAAGGGAGTGGGAATAAAATGTCACAGGGAGAAGGAAATAAAATATCACAGGGAGAAAGAATAAAATTTCACAGGGAGAGGGAATAAAAAATCACAGCGAGAGGGAATAAAATGTCACAGGGAGAAGGGAATAAAAAGTCACAGGAAGAGGGAATAATATTTAACAGCGAGAGGGAATAAAATGTCACGGGGATAGAGAATGAAATGTCAAAGGGGGAGGGAATGAAATGTCACAGGGAGAGGGAATGAAATGTCACAGGGTGAGGGAATGAAATGTCACGGGGATAGAGAATGAAATGTCAAATGGGGAGGGAATGAAATGTCACAGGGAGAGGGAATGAAATGTCACAGGGAGAAGGGAATAAAATGTCACAGGGAGAAGGGAATAAAATGTCACAGGGAGAAGGGAATAAACTGTCACAGGGAGACGGAATAAAATGTCACAGGGAGAGGGACTAAAATGTCACAGGGAGAAGGGAAAAAAATGTCACAGGGAGAGGGAATAAAATGTCACAGGGAGAAGTGAATAAAATGTCGCAGGGAGAATGAAATAAAATACTACAGGGAGATGGAATAAAATTTCACAGGGAGAGCGAATAAAAAATCACAGGGATAGGGAATAAAATGTCACGGGAGAGGGAATGAAACGACACAGGGAGAAGGGAATAAAATATCTCAAGGAGACGGAATAAGATGTCACAGGGGGAGGGAATAAAATGTCACAGGTAGAAGGGAAAGAAATGTCACAGGAGGTGGGAATGAATTGTCAAAGGGAGAAGGGAATAAAATGTCACAGGGAGAATGAACTAAAATATTACAGGGAGATGTAATAAAATTTGACATGGAGAGGGAATAAAAAATCACAGGGAGTGGGAATAAAATGTCACGGGGAGAGGCAATGAAACGACACAGGGAGAAGGGAATAAAATATCCCAAGGAGAGGGAATAAGATGTCACAGGGGGAGGGAATGAAATGTCACAGGTAGAAGGGAAAGAAATGTCATAGGAGGAGGGAATGAATTGTCACAGGGAGAAGGGAATAAAATGTCACAGGAAGAGGGAATAAAACGTCACAGGGAGAGGGAAGGAAATGACACAGTGAGAAGGGAATAAAATGTCACAGGGAGAAGGAAATAAAATATCATAGGGAAGAGGAATAAAATGTCACAGGGAGAGGGAATAAAAAATCAAAGGGAGTGGGAATAAAATGTCACAGGGAGAAGGGAATAAAAAGTCACAGGAAGAGGGAATAAAATGTCACAGGGAGAAGGGAATAAAATGTCACAGGGCGAGAGAATAAAATGTCACAGGGAGAGGGAATAAAATGTCACAGGGAGAAGGGAATAAAATGTCACAGGGAGAAGGGAATAAAATGTAACAGGGAGAGGGAATGAAATGTCACAGGGAGAAGGGAATAAAATGTCACAGGGAGAAGGGAATAAAATGTAACAGGGAGAAGGAATAAAATGTCACAGGGAGAAGGGAATAAAATGTCACAGGGAGAAGGGAATAAAATGTCACAGGGAGAAGGGAATAAAATGTCACAGGGAGAAGGGAATAAAATGTCACAGGCAGAGGGAATAAAATGACACAGGGAGAAGGGAATAAAATGTTACAGGAAGAGGGAATAAAATGTCACAGGGAGAAGGGAATAAAATGTCACAGGGAGAAGGAATAAAATGTCACAGGGAGAAGGGAATAAAATGTCACAGGGAGAAGGGAATAAAATGTCACAGGGAGAGGGAATGAAATGTCACAGGGAGAAGGAAATAAAATGTCACAGGGAGAAGTGAATAAAATGTCACAGGGAGAATGAAATAAAATATTACAGGGAGATGGAATAAAATTTCACAGGGAGAGGGAATAAAAAATCACATGGATAGGGAATAAAATGTCACGGGGAGAGGGAATGAAATGACACAGGGAGAAGGGAATAAAATATTACAGGGAGAATGAAATAAAATATTACAGGGAGATGTAATAAAATTTGACATGGAGTGGGAATAAAAAATCACAGGGAGTGGGAATAAAATGTCACGGGGAGAGGGAATGAAACGACACAGGGAGAAGGGAATAAAATATCCCAAGGAGAGGGAATAAGATGTCACAGGGGGAGGGAATGAAATGTCACAGGTAGAAGGGAAAGAAATGTCATAGGAGGAGGGAATGAATTGTCACAGGGAGAAGGGAATAAAATGTCACAGGAAGAGGGAGTAGAACGTCACAGGGAGAGGGAATGAAAGGTCACAGTGAGAAGGGAATAAAATGTCACAGGGAGAAGGAAATAAAATATCACAGGGAAGAGGAATAAAATGTCACAGGGAGAGGGAATAAAAAATCAAAGGGAGTGGGAATAAAATGTCACAGGGAGAAGGGAATAAAAAGTCACAGGAAGAGGGAATAAAATGTCACAGGGAGAAGGGAATAAAATGTCACAGGGCGAGAGAATAAAATGTCACAGGGAGAAGGAATAAAATGTCACAGGGAGAAGGGAATAAAATGTCACAGGGAGAAGGCAATAAAATGTAACAGGGAGAGGGAATGAAATGTCACAGGGAGAAGGAAATAAAATGTCACAGGGAGAAGGGAATAAAATGTCACAGGGAGAGGGGAATGAAATGTGACAGGGAGAAGGAAATAAAATATCACAGGGAGATGGAAAAAATTTCGCAGGGAGAGGGAATAAAAAATCACAGGAAGAGGGAATAAAATGTCACAGGGAGAAGGGAATAAAAAGTCACAGGGAGAGGGAATAAAATTTCACAGGGAGAGGGAATAAAATGTCACGGGGAGAAGGAATAAAATGTTACGGGAGAAGGGGATAAAATGTCACAGGGAGAAGGGAATAAAAGGTCACAGGTATAGGGAATAAAATGTGACAGTGAGAGGGAATGAAAAGTCACACGGAGAAGGGAAGAAAATGACAGAGGGAGAAGGGAATAAAATGACACAGGGAGAAGGGAATAAAATGTGACATGGAGAGGGAATAAAAAGTCACAGGGAGAAGGAAATAAAATGTCACAGGGTGAAGGAATAAAATGTCACAGGGAGAGGGAATAAAATGTCACAGAGAGAAGGGATTAAAATGTTAGAGGGAGAAGGGAATAAAATGTCACAGGGAGAAGGGAATAAAATGTGACATGGAGAGGGAATAAAAAGTCACAAGGAGAAGGAAATAAAATGACACATGGAGATGGAATAAAATGTCACAGGGAGAAGGGAATGAAATGTCACCGGGAGAAGGGAATAACATGTCACAGGGAGAAGGAATAAAATGTCACAGGGAGAAGGGAATAAAAGGTCTCAGGGAGAAGGGAAAAAATGTCACAGTGAGAAGGAAATAAAATGTCACAGGGACTAGGGAATAAAATGTCACTGGGAGAAGGGAATAAAATGTCACAGGAGAAGGGAATTAAATATTACAGGGAGAGGGAATCAAATGTCACAGGGTGAAGGGAAGAAAATGTCAAAGGGAGAAGGGAATAATATGTCACAGAGAGAAGGAATAAAATGTCACAGGGAGACGGAATAAAATGTCACAGGGTGAAGGAATAAAATTTCACAGGGAGGGGGAATAAAATTTCACAGGGAGAAGGGAATAAAATGTCACAGGGAGAAGGGAATAAACTGTCACAGGTAGAGGGAATAAAATGTCACAGGGAGAGGGAATAAAAAGTCACAGGAAGAGGGAATAAAATTTCACAGGGAGAGGGAATAAATTGTCACGGGGAGAAGGAATAAAATGTCACAGGGAAAAGGGAATGAAATGTCAAAGGGGGAGGGAATGAAATGTCACAGGGAGAGGGAATGAAATGTCACAGGGAGAAGGGAATAAAATGTCACAGGGAGAAGGAATAAAATGTCACAGGGAGAGGGAATGAAATGTCAGAGGGAGAAGAGAATAAAATGTCACAGGGAGCAGGAATAAAATGTCAGAGGGAGAAGGAAATAAAATGTCACAGGGAGAAGGGAATAAAATGTCACCGCGAGAGGGAATAAAATGTCACAGGGAGAGGGAATAAAATGTCAAAGGGAGAAGGAAATAAAATGTCACAAGGAGAAGGGAACAAAATGTCACAGGGAGAGGAAATAAAATGTCACAGGGAGAAGGGAATAAAATTTCACAGGGAGAGGGAATAAAATGTCACAGGGAGAAGGGAATAAAATGTCACAGGGAGAGGGAATAAAATGTCACAGGGAGAAGGAAATAAAATGTCACAGGGAGAAGGGAATAAAATGTCACAGGGAGAATGAAATAAAATATTACAGGGAGATGGAATAAAATTTCACAGTGAGAGGGAATAAAAAATCACAGGGAGTGGGAATAAAATGTCACGGGGAGAGGGAATGAAATGACACAGGGAGAAGGGAATAAAATATCCCAAGGAGAGGGAATAAGATGTCACAGGGGGAGGGAATGAAATGTCACAGGTAGAAGGGAAAGAAATGTCATAGGAGGAGGGAATGAATTGTCACAGGGAGAAGGGAATAAAATGTCACAGGAAGAGGGAATAAAACGTCACAGGGAGAAGGGAATAAAAAGTCACAGGATGAGGGAATAATATTTAACAGCGAGAGGGAATAAAATGTCACGGGGATAGAGAATGAAATGTCAAAGGGGGAGGGAATGAAATGTCACAGGGAGAGGGAATGAAATGTCACAGGGTGAGGGAATGAAATGTCACGGGGATAGAGAATGAAATGTCAAAGGGGGAGGGAATGAAATGTCACAGGGAGAGGGAATGAAATGTCACAGGGAGAAGGGAATAAAATGTCACAGGGAGAAGGGTATAAAATGTCACAGGGAGAAGGGAATAAACTGTCACAGGGAGACAGAATAAAATGTCACAGGGAGAGGGACTAAAATGTCACAGGGAGAAGGGAAAAAAATGTCACAGGGAGAGGGAATAAAATGTCACAGGGAGAAGGGAATAAAATGTCACAGGGAGAATGAAATAAAATATTACAGGGAGATGGAATAAAATTTCACAGGGAGAGGGAATAAAAAATCACAGGGAGTGGGAATAAAATGTCACGGCGAGAGGGAAGGAAATGACACAGGGAGAAGGGAATAAAATATCCCAAGGAGAGGGAATAAGATGTCACAGGGGGAGGGAATGAAATGTCACAGGTAGAAGGGAAAGAAATGTCATAGGAGGAGGGAATGAATTGTCACAGGGAGAAGGGAATAAAATGTCACAGGAAGAGGGAATAAAACGTCACAGGGAGAGGGAATGAAATGTCACAGTGAGAAGGGAATAAAATGTCACTAGGAGATGGGAATAAAATGTCAAAGGGAGTGGGAATAAAATGTCACAGGGAGAAGGAAATAAAATATCACAGGGAGAAGGAATAAAATTTCACAGGGAGAGGGAATAAAAAATCACAGCGAGAGGGAATAAAATGTCACAGGGAGAAGGGAATAAAAAGTCACAGGAAGAGGGAATAATATTTAACAGCGAGAGGCAATAAAATGTCACGGGTATAGAGAATGAAATGTCAAAGGTGGAGGGAATGAAATGTCACAGGGAGTGGGAATGAAATGTCACAGGGTGAGGGAATGAAATGTCACGGGGATAGAGAATGAAATGTCAAAGGGGGAGGGAATGAAATGTCACAGGGAGAGGGAATGAAATGTCACAGGGAGAAGGGAATAAAATGTCACAGGGAGAAGGGAATAAAATGTCACAGGGAGAAGGGAATAAACTGTCACAGGGAGACGGAATAAAATGTCACAGGGATAGGGACTAAAATGTCACAGGGAGACGGGAAAAAAATTTCACAGGGAGAGGGAATAAAATGTCACAGGGAGAAGGGAATAAAATGTCACAGGGAGAATGAAATAAAATATTACAGGGAGATGGAATAAAATTTCACAGGGAGAGGGAATAAAAAATCACAGGGAATGGGAATAAAATGTCACGGGGAGAGGGAATGAAATGACACAGGGAGAAGGGAATAAAATATCCCAAGGAGAGGGAATAAGATGTCACAGGGGGAGGGAATGAAATGTCACAGGTAGAAGGGAAAGAAATGTCATAGGAGGAGGGAATGAATTGTCACAGGGAGAAGGGAATAAAATGTCACAGGAAGAGGGAATAAAACGTCACAGGGAGAGGGAATGAAATGTCACAGAGAGAAGGGAATAAAATGTCACTAGGAGATGGGAATAAAATGTCAAAGGGAGTGGGAATAAAATGTCACAGGGAGATGGAAATAAAATATCACAGGGAGAAGGAATAAAATTTCACAGGGAGAGGGAATAAAAAATCACAGCGAGAGGGAATAAAATGTCACAGGGAGAAGGGAATAAAAAGTCACAGGAAGAGGGAATAATATTTAACAGCGAGAGGGAATAAAATGTCACGGGGATAGAGAATGAAATGTCAAAGGGGGAGGGAATGAAATGTCACAGGGAGAGGGAATGAAATGTCACAGGGTGAGGGAATGAAATGTCACGGGGATAGAGAATGAAATGTCAAAGGGGGAGGGAATGAAATGTCACAGGGAGAGGGAATGAAATGTCACAGGGAGAAGGGAATAAAATGTCACAGGGAGAAGGGAATAAAATGTCACAGGGAGAAGGGAATAAACTGTCACAGGGAGACGGAATAAAATGTCACAGGGAGAGGGACTAAAATGTCACAGGGAGAAGGGAAAAAAATGTCACAGGGAGAGGGAATAAAATGTCACAGGGAGAAGGGAATAAAATGTCGCAGGGAGAATGAAATAAAATATTACAGGGAGATGGAATAAAATTTCACAGGGAGAGCGAATAAAAAATCACAGGGAGTGGGAATAAAATGTCACGGGGAGAGGGAATGAAATGACACAGGGAGAAGGGAATAAAATATCCCAAGGAGAGGGAATAAGTTGTCACAGGGGGAGGGAATGAAATGTCACAGGTAGAAGGGAAAGAAATGTCATAGGAGGAGGGAATGAATTGTCACAGGGAGAAGGGAATAAAATGTCACAGGAAGAGGGAATAAAACGTCACAGGGAGAGGGAATGAAATGTCACAGTGAGAAGGGAATAAAATGTCACTAGGAGATGGGAATAAAATGTCAAAGGGAGTGGGAATAAAATGTCACAGGGAGAAGGAAATAAAATATCACAGGGAGAAGGAATAAAATTTCACAGGGAGAGGGAATAAAAAATCACAGCGAGAGGGAATAAAATGTCACAGGGAGAAGGGAATAAAAAGTCACAGGAAGAGGGAATAATATTTAACAGCGAGAGGAAATAAAATGTCACGGGGATAGAGAATGAAATGTCAAAGGGGGAGGGAATGAAATGTCACAGGGAGAAGGGAATAAAAAATCACAGGGATAGGGAATAAAATGTCACAGGGAGAAGGGAATAAAATGTCACAGGGAGAAGGGAATAAAATGTCACAGGGAGAGGGAATTTAATGTCACAGGGAGAAGGAAATAAAATGTCATAGGGAGAAGTGAATAAAATGTCACAGGGAGAATGAAATAAAATACTACAGGGAGATGGAATAAAATTTCACAGGGAGAGGGAATAAAAAATCACAGGGATAGGGAATAAAATGTCACGGGAGAGGGAATGAAACGACACAGGGAGAAGGGAATAAAATATCTCAAGGAGACGGAATAAGATGTCACAGGGGGAGGGAATAAAATGTCACAGGTAGAAGGGAAAGAAATGTCACAGGAGGTGGGAATGAATTGTCAAAGGGAGAAGGGAATAAAATGTCACAGGGAGAATGAACTAAAATATTACAGGGAGATGTAATAAAATTTGACATGGAGAGGGAATAAAAAATCACAGGGAGTGGGAATAAAATGTCACGGGGAGAGGCAATGAAACGACACAGGGAGAAGGGAATAAAATATCCCAAGGAGAGGGAATAAGATGTCACAGGGGGAGGGAATGAAATGTCACAGGTAGAAGGGAAAGAAATGTCATAGGAGGAGGGAATGAATTGTCACAGGGAGAAGGGAATAAAATGTCACAGGAAGAGGGAATAAAACGTCACAGGGAGAGGGAATGAAATGACACAGTGAGAAGGGAATAAAATGTCACAGGGAGAAGGAAATAAAATATCATAGGGAAGAGGAATAAAATGTCACAGGGAGAGGGAATAAAAAATCAAAGGGAGTGGGAATAAAATGTCACAGGGAGAAGGGAATAAAAAGTCACAGGAAGAGGGAATAAAATGTCACAGGGAGAAGGGAATAAAATGTCACAGGGCGAGAGAATAAAATGTCACAGGGAGAAGGAATAAAATGTCACAGGGAGAAGGGAATAAAATGTCACAGGGAGAAGGGAATAAAATGTAACAGGGAAAGGGAATGAAATGTCACAGGGAGAAGGGAATAAAATGTCACAGGGAGAAGGGAATAAAATGTAACAGGGAGAAGGAATAAAATGTCACAGGGAGAAGGGAATAAAATGTCACAGGGAGAAGGGAATAAAATGTCACAGGGAGAAGGGAATAAAATGTCACAGGGAGAAGGGAATAAAATGTCACAGGGCGAGAGAATAAAATGTCACAGGGAGAAGGAATAAAATGTCACAGGGAGAAGGGAATAAAATGTCACAGGGAGAAGGGCATAAAATTTAACAGGAAGAGGGAATAAAATGTCACAGGGAGAAGGGAATAAAATGTCACAGGGCGAGAGAATAAAATGTCACATGGAGAGGGAATGAAATGTCACAGGGAGAAGGAAATAAAATGTCACAGGGAGAAGGGAATAAAAAGTCACAGGGAGAATGAAATAAAATATTACAGGGAGATGGAATATAATTTCACAGGGAGAGGGAATAAAAAATCACAGGGAGAGGGAATAAAATGTCACAGGGAGTGGGAATAAAATGTCACGGGGAGAGGGAATGAAATGACACAGGGAGAAGGGAATAAAATATCCCAAGGAGAGGGAATAAGATGTCACAGGGGGAGGGAATGAAATGTCACAGATAGAAGGGAAAGAAATGTCACAGGAAGAGGGAATGAATTGTCACAGGGAGAAGGGAGTAAAATGTCACAGGAAGAGGGAATAAAACGTCACAGGGAGAGGGAATGAAATGTCACAGTGAGAAGGGAATAAAATGTCACTAGGAGATGGGAATAAAATGTCAAAGGGAGTGGGAATAAAAAATCACTGTGAGAGGGAATAAAATGTCACAGGGAGAAGGGAATAAAAAGTCACAGGAAGAGGGAATAATATTTAACAGCAAGAGGGAATAAAATGTCACGGGGATAGAGAATGAAATGTCAAAAGGGGAGGGAATGAAATGTCACAGGGAGAGGGTATGAAATGTCACAGGGAGAAGGGAATAAAATGTCACAGGGAGAAGGGAATAAAATGTCACAGGGAGAAGGGAATAAACTGTCACAGGTAGAGGGAATAAAATGTCACAGGGAGAGGGAATAAAATGTCACAGGGAGAAGGGAATAAAATGTCACAGGGAGAGGGAATAAAATGTCACGGAGAAGGGAATAAAATGTTACAGGAAGAGGGAATAAAATGTCACAGGGAGAAGGGAATAAAATGTCACAGGGCGAGAGAATAAAATGTCACAGGGAGAAGGGAATAAAATGTCACAGGGAGAATGAAATAAAATATTACAGGGAGATGTAATAAAATTTCACATGGAGAGGGAATAAAACATCACAGGGAGTGGGAATAAAATGTCACGGGGAGAGGGAATGAAACGACAGAGGGAGAAGGGAATAAAATATCCCAAGGAGAGGGAATAAGATGTCACAGGGGGAGGGAATGAAATGTCACAGGTAGAAGGGAAAGAAATGTCACAGGAAGAGGGAATGAATTGTCACAGGGAGAAGGGAATAAAATGTCACAGGAAGAGGGAATAAAACGTCACAGGGAGAGGGAATGAAATGTCACAGTGAGAAGGGAATAAAATGTCACTAGGAGATGGGAATAAAATGTCAAAGGGAGTGGGAATAAAATGTCACAGGGAGAAGGAAATAAAATATCACAGCGAGAAGGAATAAAATTTCACAGGGAGAGGGAATAAAAAATCACAGCGAGAGGGAATAAAATGTCACAGGGAGAAGGGAATAAAAAGTCACAGGAAGAGGGAATAATATTTAACAGCGAGAGGGAATAAAATGTCACGGGGATAGAGAATGAAATGTCAAAGGGGGAGGGAATGAAATGTCACAGGGAGAGGGAATGAAATGTCACAGGGTGAGGGAATGAAATGTCACAGGGAGAAGGGAATAAAATGTCACAGGGAGAAGGAAATAAAATGTCACAGGGAGAAGGGAATAAACTGTCACGGGGAGACGGAATAAAATGTCACAGTGAGAGGGAATAAAATGTCACAGTTAGAAGGGAAAAAAATGTCACAGGGAGAGGGAATAAAATGTCACAGGGAGAAGGGAAAGAAATGTCATAGGAGGAGGGAATGAATTGTCTCAGGTAGAAGGGAATAAAATGTCACAGGAAGAGGGAATAAAACGTCACAGGGAGAGGGAATGAAATGTCACAGTGAGAAGGGAATAAAATGTCACAGGGAGAAGGAAATAAAATATCACAGGGAAGAGGAATAAAATGTCACAGGGAGATGGAATAAAAAATCAAAGGGAGTAGGAATAAAATGTCACAGGGAGAAGGGAATAAAAAGTCACAGGAAGAGGGAATAAAATGTCACAGGGAGAATGGAATAAAATGTCACAGGGCGAGAGAATAAAATGTCAGAGGGAGAAGGAATAAAAGGTCACAGGGAGAAGGGAATAAAATGTCACAGGGAGAAGGGAATAAAATGTAACAAGGAGAGGGAATGAAATGTCACAGGGAGAAGGGAATAAAATGTCACAGGGAGAAGGGAATAAAATGTAACAGGGAGAAGGAATAAAATGTCACAGGGAGAAGGGAATAAAATGTCACAGGGAGAAGGGAATAAAATGTCACAGGGAGAAGGGAATAAAATGTCACAGGGAGAAGGGAATAAAATGTCACAGGGCGAGAGAATAAAATGTCACAGGGAGAAGGAATAAAATGTCACAGGGAGAAGGGAATAAAATGTCACAGGGAGAAGGGAATAAAATGTAACAGGAAGAGGGAATAAAATGTCACAGGGAGAAGGGAATAAAATGTCACAGGGCGAGAGAATAAAATGTCACAGGGCGAAGGGAATAAAATGTCACAGGGAGAATGAAAAAAAATATTACAGGGAGATAGAATAAAATTTCACAGGGAGAGTGAATAAAAAATCACAGGGAGAGGGAATAAAATGTCACGGGGAGAGGGAATGAAACGACAGAGGGAGAAGGGAATAAAATATCCCAAGGAGAGGGAATAAGATGTCACAGGGAGAAGGGAAAAAATGTTACAGGAAGAGGGAATAAAATGTCACAGGGAGAAGGGAATAAAATGTCACAGGGCGAGAGAATAAAATGTCACAGGGAGAAGGGAATAAAATGTCACAGGGAGAATGAAATAAAATATTACAGGGAGATGTAATAAAATTTCACATGGAGAGGGAATAAAAAATCACAGGGAGTGGGAATAAAATGTCACGGGGAGAGGGAATGAAACGACAGAGGGAGAAGGGAATAAAATATCCCAAGGAGAGGGAATAAGATGTCACAGGGGGAGGGAATGAAATGTCACAGGTAGAAGGGAAAGAAATGTCACAGGAAGAGGGAATGAATTGTCACAGGGAGAAGGGAATAAAATGTCACAGGAAGAGGGAATAAAACGTCACAGGGAGAGGGAATGAAATGTCACAGTGAGAAGGGAATAAAATGTCACAGGGAGAATGAAAAAAAATATTACAGGGAGATAGAATAAAATTTCACAGGGAGAGTGAATAAAAAATCACAGGGAGAGGGAATAAAATGTCACAGGGAGTGGGAATAAAATGTCATGGGGAGAGGGAATGAAATGACACAGGGAGAAGGGAATAAAATATCCCAAGGAGAGGGAATACGATGTCACAGGGGGAGGGAATGAAATGTCACAGGTAGAAGGGAAAGAAATGTCACAGGAAGAGGGAATGAATTGTCACAGGGAGAAGGGAATAAAATGTCACAGGAAGAGGGAATAAAACGTCACAGGGAGAGGGAATGAAATGTCACAGTGAGAAGGGAATAAAATGTCACTAGGAGATGGGAATAAAATGTCAAAGGGAGTGGGAATAAAATGTCACAGGGAGAAGGAAATAAAATATCACAGGGAGAAGGAATAAAATTTCACAGGGAGAGGGAATAAAAAATCACAGCGAGAGGGAATAAAATGTCACAGGGAGAAGGGAATAAAAAGTCAGAGGAAGAGGGAATAATATTTAACAGCGAGAGGGAATAAAATGTCACGGGGATTGAGAATTAAAAGTCAAAGGGGGAGGGAATGAAATGTCACAGGGAGAGGGCATGAAATGTCACAGGGAGAGGGAATAAAATGTCACAGGGAGAAGGGAATAAAATGTCACAGGGAGAGGGAATAAAATGTCACGGAGAAGGGAATAAAATGTTACAGGAAGAGGGAATAAATGGTCACAGGGAGAAGGGAATAAAATGTCACAGGGCGAGAGAATAAAATGTCACAGGGAGAAGGAATAAAATGTCACAGGGAGAAGGGAATAAAATGTCACAGGGAGAAGGGAATAAAATGTAACAGGGAGAATGAAATAAAATATTACAGGGAGATGTAATAAAATTTCACATGGAGAGGGAATAAAAAATCACAGGGACTGGGAATAAAATGTCACGGGGAGAGGGAATGAAACGACACAGGGAGAAGGGAATAAAATATCCCAAGGAGAGGGAATAAGATGTCACAGGGGGAGGGAATGAAATGTCACAGGTAGAAGGGAAAGAAATGTCACAGGAAGAGGGAATGAATTGTCACAGGGAGAAGGGAATAAAATGTCACAGGAAGAGGGAATAAAACGTCACAGGGAGAGGGAATGAAATGTCACAGTGAGAAGGGAATAAAATGTCACTAGGAAATGGGAATAAAATGTCAAAGGGAGTGGGAATAAAATGTCACAGGGAGAAGGAAATAAAATATCACAGGGAGAAGGAATAAAATTTCACAGGGAGAGGGAATAAAAAATCACAGCGAGAGGGAATAAAATGTCACAGGGAGAAGGGAATAAAAAGTCACAGGAAGAGGGAATAATATTTAACAGCGAGAGGGAATAAAATGTCACGGGGATAGAGAATGAAATGTCAAAGGGGGAGGGAATGAAATGTCACAGGGAGAGGGAATGAAATATCACAGGGTGAGGGAATGAAATGTCACGGGAATAGAGAATGAAATGTCAAAGGGGGAGGGAATGAAATGTCACAGGGAGAGGGAATGAAATGTCACAGGGAGAAGGGAATAAAATGTCACAGGGAGAAGGGAATAAAATGTCACAGGGAGAAGGGAATAAACTGTCACAGGGAGACGGAATAAAATGTCACAGGGAGAGGTAATAAAATGTCACAGGGAGAAGGGAAAAAAATGTCACAGGGAGAGGGAATAAAATGACACAGGGAGAAGGGAATAAAATGTCACAGGGAGAAGGAATAAAATTTCACAGGGAGAGGGAATAAAAAATCACAGCGAGAGGGAATAAAATGTCACAGGGAGAAGGGAATAAAAAGTCACAGGAAGAGGGAATAATATTTAACAGCGAGAGGGAATAAAATGTCACGGGGATAGAGAATGAAATGTCAAAGGGGGAGGGAATGAAATGTCACAGGGAGAAGGGAATAAAAAATCACAGGGATAGGGAATAAAATGTCACAGGGAGAAGGGAATAAAATGTCACAGGGAGAAGGGAATAAAATGTCACAGGGAGAGGGAATTTAATGTCACAGGGAGAAGGAAATAAAATGTCACAGGGAGAAGTGAATAAAATGTCACAGGGAGAATGAAATAAAATACTACAGGGAGATGGAATAAAATTTCACAGGGAGAGGGAATAAAAAATCACAGGGATAGGGAATAAAATGTCACGGGAGAGGGAATGAAACGACACAGGGAGAAGGGAATAAAATATCTCAAGGAGACGGAATAAGATGTCACAGGGGGAGGGAATAAAATGTCACAGGTAGAAGGGAAAGAAATGTCACAGGAGGTGGGAATGAATTGTCAAAGGGAGAAGGGAATAAAATGTCACAGGGAGAATGAACTAAAATATTACAGGGAGATGTAATAAAATTTGACATGGAGAGGGAATAAAAAATCACAGGGAGTGGGAATAAAATGTCACGGGGAGAGGCAATGAAACGACACAGGGAGAAGGGAATAAAATATCCCAAGGAGAGGGAATAAGATGTCACAGGGGGAGGGAATGAAATGTCACAGGTAGAAGGGAAAGAAATGTCATAGGAGGAGGGAATGAATTGTCACAGGGAGAAGGGAATAAAATGTCACAGGAAGAGGGAATAAAACGTCACAGGGAGAGGGAATGAAATGACACAGTGAGAAGGGAATAAAATGTCACAGGGAGAAGGAAATAAAATATCATAGGGAAGAGGAATAAAATGTCACAGGGAGAGGGAATAAAAAATCAAAGGGAGTGGGAATAAAATGTCACAGGGAGAAGGGAATAAAAAGTCACAGGAAGAGGGAATAAAATGTCACAGGGAGAAGGGAATAAAATGTCACAGGGCGAGAGAATAAAATGTCACAGGGAGAAGGAATAAAATGTCACAGGGAGAAGGGAATAAAATGTCACAGGGAGAAGGGAATAAAATGTAACAGGGAGAGGGAATGAAATGTCACAGGGAGAAGGGAATAAAATGTCACAGGGAGAAGGGAATAAAATGTAACAGGGAGAAGGAATAAAATGTCACAGGGAGAAGGGAATAAAATGTCACAGGGAGAAGGGAATAAAATGTCACAGGGAGAAGGGAATAAAATGTCACAGGGAGAAGGGAATAAAATGTCACAGGGCGAGAGAATAAAATGTCACAGGGAGAAGGAATAAAATGTAACAGGGAGAAGGGAATAAAATGTCACAGGGAGAAGGGCATAAAATGTAACAGGAAGAGGGAATAAAATGTCACAGGGAGAAGGGAATAAAATGTCACAGGGCGAGAGAATAAAAAGTCACAGGAAGAGGGAATAATATTTAACAGCAAGAGGGAATAAAATGTCACGGGGATAGAGAATGAAATGTCAAAGGGGGAGGGAATGAAATGTCACAGGGAGAGGGCATGAAATGTCACAGGGAGAAGGGAATAAAATGTCACAGGGAGAAGGGAATAAAATGTCACAGGGAGAAGGGAATAAACTGTCACAGGTAGAGGGAATAAAATGTCACAGGGAGAGGGAATAAAATGTCACAGGGAGAAGGGAATAAAATGTCACAGGGAGAGGGAATAAAATGTCACGGAGAAGGGAATAAAATGTTACAGGAAGAGGGAATAAAATGTCACAGGGAGAAGGGAATAAAATGTCACAGGGCGAGAGAATAAAATGTCACAGGGAGAAGGGAATAAAATGTCACAGGGAGAATGAAATAAAATATTACAGGGAGATGTAATAAAATTTCACATGGAGAGGGAATAAAAAATCACAGGGAGTGGGAATAAAATGTCACGGGGAGAGGGAATGAAACGACAGAGGGAGAAGGGAATAAAATATCCCAAGGAGAGGGAATAAGATGTCACAGGGGGAGGGAATGAAATGTCACAGGTAGAAGGGAAAGAAATGTCACAGGAAGAGGGAATGAATTGTCACAGGGAGAAGGGAATAAAATGTCACAGGAAGAGGGAATAAAACGTCACAGGGAGAGGGAATGAAATGTCACAGTGAGAAGGGAATAAAATGTCACTAGGAGATGGGAATAAAATGTCAAAGGGAGTGGGAATAAAATGTCACAGGGAGAAGGAAATAAAATATCACAGCGAGAAGGAATAAAATTTCACAGGGAGAGGGAATAAAAAATCACAGCGAGAGGGAATAAAATGTCACAGGGAGAAGGGAATAAAAAGTCACAGGAAGAGGGAATAATATTTAACAGCGAGAGGGAATAAAATGTCACGGGGATAGAGAATGAAATGTCAAAGGGGGAGGGAATGAAATGTCACAGGGAGAGGGAATGAAATGTCACAGGGTGAGGGAATGAAATGTCACAGGGAGAAGGGAATAAAATGTCACAGGGAGAAGGAAATCAAATGTCACAGGGAGAAGGGAATAAACTGTCACGGGGAGACGGAATAAAATGTCACAGGGAGAGGGAATAAAATGTCACAGGGAGAAGGGAAAAAAATGTCACAGGGAGAGGGAATAAAATGTCACAGGGAGAAGGGAAAGAAATGTCATAGGAGGAGGGAATGAATTGTCTCAGGTAGAAGGGAAGAAAATGTCACAGGAAGAGGGAATAAAACGTCACAGGGAGAGGGAATGAAATGTCACAGTGAGAAGGGAATAAAATGTCACAGGGAGAAGGAAATAAAATATCACAGGGAAGAGGAATAAAATGTCACAGGGAGATGGAATAAAAAATCAAAGGGAGTAGGAATAAAATGTCACAGGGAGAAGGGAATAAAAAGTCACAGGAAGAGGGAATAAAATGTCACAGGGAGAAGGGAATAAAATGTCACAGGGCGAGAGAATAAAATGTCAGAGGGAGAAGGAATAAAAGGTCACAGGGAGAAGGGAATAAAATGTCACAGGGAGAAGGGAATAAAATGTAACAAGGAGAGGGAATGAAATGTCACAGGGAGAAGGGAATAAAATGTCACAGGGAGAAGGGAATAAAATGTAACAGGGAGAAGGAATAAAATGTCACAGGGAGAAGGGAATAAAATGTCACAGGGAGAAGGGAATAAAATGTCACAGGGAGAAGGGAATAAAATGTCACAGGGAGAAGGGAATAAAATGTCACAGGGCGAGAGAATAAAATGTCACAGGGAGAAGGAATAAAATGTCACAGGGAGAAGGGAATAAAATGTCACAGGGAGAAGGGAATAAAATGTAACAGGAAGAGGGAATAAAATGTCACAGGGAGAAGGGAATAAAATGTCACAGGGCGAGAGAATAAAATGTCACAGTGAGAAGGGAATAAAATGTCACAGGGAGAATGAAATAAAATATTACAGGGAGATAGAATAAAATTTCACAGGGAGAGTGAATAAAAAATCACAGGGAGAGGGAATAAAATGTCACAGGGAGTGGGAATAAAATGTCACGGGGAGAGGGAATGAAATGACACAGGGAGAAGGGAATAAAATATCCCAAGGAGAGGGAATAAGATGTCACAGGGGGAGGGAATGAAATGTCACAGGTAGAAGGGAAAGAAATGTCACAGGAAGAGGGAATGAATTGTCACAGTGAGAAGGGAATAAAATGTCACTAGGAGATGGGAATAAAATGTCAAAGGGAGTGGGAATAAAATGTCACAGGGAGAAGGAAATAAAATATCACAGGGAGAAGGAATAAAATTTCACAGGGAGAGGGAATAAAAAATCACAGCGAGAGGGAATAAAATGTCACAGGGAGAAGGGAATAAAAAGTCAGAGGAAGAGGGAATAATATTTAACAGCGAGAGGGAATAAAATGTCACGGGGATTGAGAATTAAAAGTCAAAGGGGGAGGGAATGAAATGTCACAGGGAGAGGGCATGAAATGTCACAGGGAGAGGGAATAAAATGTCACAGGGAGAAGGGAATAAAATGTCACAGGGAGAGGGAATAAAATGTCACGGAGAAGGGAATAAAATGTTACAGGAAGAGGGAATAAATGGTCACAGGGAGAAGGGAATAAAATGTCACAGGGCGAGAGAATAAAATGTCACAGGGAGAAGGAATAAAATGTCACAGGGAGAAGGGAATAAAATGTCACAGGGAGAAGGGAATAAAATGTAACAGGGAGAATGAAATAAAATATTACAGGGAGATGTAATAAAATTTCACATGGAGAGGGAATAAAAAATCACAGGGACTGGGAATAAAATGTCACGGGGAGAGGGAATGAAACGACACAGGGAGAAGGGAATAAAATATCCCAAGGAGAGGGAATAAGATGTCACAGGGGGAGGGAATGAAATGTCACAGGTAGAAGGGAAAGAAATGTCACAGGAAGAGGGAATGAATTGTCACAGGGAGAAGGGAATAAAATGTCACAGGAAGAGGGAATAAAACGTCACAGGGAGAGGGAATGAAATGTCACAGTGAGAAGGGAATAAAATGTCACTAGGAGATGGGAATAAAATGTCAAAGGGAGTGGGAATAAAATGTCACAGGGAGAAGGAAATAAAATATCACAGGGAGAAGGAATAAAATTTCACAGGGAGAGGGAATAAAAAATCACAGCGAGAGGGAATAAAATGTCACAGGGAGAAGGGAATAAAAAGTCACAGGAAGAGGGAATAATATTTAACAGCGAGAGGGAATAAAATGTCACGGGGATAGAGAATGAAATGTCAAAGGGGGAGGGAATGAAATGTCACAGGGAGAGGGAATGAAATGTCACAGGGTGAGGGAATGAAATGTCACAGGAATAGAGAATGAAATGTCAAAGGGGGAGGGAATGAAATGTCACAGGGAGAGGGAATGAAATGTCACAGGGAGAAGGGAATAAAATGTCACAGGGAGAAGGGAATAAAATGTCACAGGGAGAAGGGAATAAACTGTCACAGGGAGACGGAATAAAATGTCACAGGGAGAGGTAATAAAATGTCACAGGGAGAAGGGAAAAAAATGTCACAGGGAGAGGGAATAAAATGACACAGGGAGAAGGGAATAAAATGTCACAGGGAGAAGGAATAAAATGTCACAGGGAGAAGGGAATAAAATGTCACAGGGAGAAGGGAATAAAATGTCAAAGGGAGAGGGAATGAAATGTCACAGGGAGAAGGAAATAAAATGTCACAGGGAGAAGTGAATAAAATGTCACAGGGAGAATGAAATAAAATATTACAGGGAGATGGAATAAAATTTCAGAAGGAGAGGGAATAAAAAATCACAGTGATAGGGAATAAAATGTCACGGGGAGAGGGAATGTAACGACACAGGGAGAATGGAATAAAATATCCCAAGGAGACGGAATAAGATGTCACAGGGGGAGGGAATAAAATGTCACAGGTAGAAGGGAAATAAATGTCACAGGAGGTGGGAATGAATTGTCAAAGGGAGAAGGGAATAAAATGTCACAGGGAGAAGGGAATAAAATGTCACAGGGAGAAGGGAATAAAATGTAACAGGGAGAATGAAATAAAATATTACAGGGAGATGGAATAAAATTTCACAGGGAGAGGGAATAAAAAATCACAGGGAGAGGGAATAAAATGTCACAGGGAGTGGGAATAAAATGTCACGGGGAGAGGGAATGAAATGACACAGGGAGAAGGGAATAAAATATCCCAAGGAGAGGGAATAAGATGTC
The DNA here is from genome assembly GCF_036971445.1 of Narcine bancroftii. Taxonomy (NCBI): domain Eukaryota; kingdom Metazoa; phylum Chordata; class Chondrichthyes; order Torpediniformes; family Narcinidae; genus Narcine; species Narcine bancroftii. Next base: position 1,423,552 of record NC_091470.1, on the reverse strand, counting down.
ACAGGGGGAGGGAATGAAATGTCACAGGTAGAAGGGAAAGAAATGTCACAGGAAGAGGGAATGAATTGTCACAGGGAGAAGGGAATAAAATGTCACAGGAAGAGGGAATAAAACGTCACAGGGAGAGGGAATGAAATGTCACAGTGAGAAGGTAATAAAATGTCACTAGGAGATGGGAATAAAATGTCAAAGGGAGTGGGAATAGAATGTCACAGGGAGAAGGAAATAAAATATCACAGGGAGAAGGAATAAAATTTCACAGGGAGAGGGAATAAAAAATCAACGCGAGAGGGAATAAAATGTCACAGGGAGAAGGGAATAAAAAGTCACAGGAAGAGGGAATAATATTTAACAGCGAGAGGGAATAAAATGTCACGGGGATAGAGAATGAAATGTAAAAGGGGGAGGGAATGAAATGTCACAGGGAGAGGGAATGAAATGTCACAGGGAGAAGGGAATAAAATATCCCAAGGAGAGGGAATAAGATGTCACAGGGGGAGGGAATGAAATGTCACTGGTAGAAGGGAAAGAAATGTCACAGGATGAGGGAATGAATTGTCACAGGGAGATGGGAATAAAATGTCACAGGAAGAGGGAATAAAACGTCACAGGGAGAGGGAATGAAATGTCACAGTGTGAAGGGAATAAAATGTCACTTGGAGATGGGAATAAAATGTCAAAGGGAGTGGGAATAAAATGTCACAGGGAGAAGGAAATAAAATATCACATGGAGAAGGAATAAAATTTCACAGGGAGAGGGAATAAAAAATCACAGCGAGAGGGAAAAAAATGTCACAGGGAGAAGGGAATAAAAAGTCACAGGAAGAGGGAATAATATTTAACAGCGAGAGGGAATAAAATGTCACGGGGATAGAGAATGAAATGTCAAAGGGCGAGGGAATGAAATGTCACAGGGAGAGGGAATGAAATGTCACAGGGTGAGGGAATGAAATGTCACGGGGATAGAGAATGAAATGTCAAAGGGGGAGGGAATGAAATGTCACAGGGAGAGGGAATGAAATGTCACAGGGAGAAGGGAATAAAATGTCACAGGGAGAAGGGAATAAAATGTCACAGGGAGAAGGGAATAAACTGTCACAGGGAGAAGGAATAAAATGTAACAGGGAGAGGGAATAAAATGTCACAGGGAGAAGGGAATAAAATGTTACAGGAAGAGGGAATAAAATGTCACAGGGAGAAGGGAATAAAATGTCACAGGGAGAGGGAATAAAAAATCACAGGGATAGGGAATAAAATGTCACGGGGAGAGGGAATGAAATGACACAGGGAGAAGGGAATAAAATATCCCAAGGAGACGGAATAAGATGTCACAGGGGGAGGGAATAAAATGTCACAGGGAGAAGGGAATAAAATGTCACAGGGAGAAGGAATAAAATGTCACAGGGAGAAGGGAATAAAATGCCACAGGGAGAAGGGAATAAAATGTCACAGGGAGAGGGAATGAAATGTCACAGGGAGAAGGAAATAAAATGTCACAGGGAGAAGTGAATAAAATGTCACAGGGAGAATGAAATAAAATATTACAGGGAGATGGAATAAAATTTCACAGGGAGAGGGAATAAAAAATCACAGGGATAGGGAATAAAATGTCACGGGGAGAGGGAATGAAATGACACAGGGAGAAGGGAATAAAATATCCCAAGGAGACGATATAAGATGTCACAGGGGGAGGGAATAAAATGTCACAGGTAGAAGGGAAATAAATGTCACAGGAGGGGGGAATGAATTGTCAAAGGGAGAAGGGAATAAAATGTCACAGGGAGAATGAAAAAAAATATTACAGGGAGATGTAATAAAATTTGACATGGAGAGGGAATAAAATGTCACAGGGAGTGGGAATAAAATGTCACGGGGAGAGGGAATGAAACGACACAGGGAGAAGGGAATAAAATATCCCAAGGAGTGTGAATAAGATGTCACAGGGGGAGGGAATGAAATGTCACAGGTAGAAGGGAAAGAAATGTCATAGGAGGAGGGAATGAATTGTCACAGGGAGAAGGGAATAAAATGTCACAGGAAGAGGGAGTAAAACGTCACAGGGAGAGGGAATGAAAGGTCACAGTGAGAAGGGAATAAAATGTCACAGGGAGAAGGAAATAAAATATCACAGGGAAGAGGAATAAAATGTCACAGGGAGAGGGAATAAAAAATCAAAGGGAGTGGGAATAAAATGTCACAGGGAGAAGGGAATAAAAAGTCACAGGAAGAGGGAATAAAATGTCACAGGGAGAAGGGAATAAAATGTCACAGGGCGAGAGAATAAAATGTCACAGGGAGAAGGAATAAAATGTCACAGGGAGAAGGGAATAAAATGTCACAGGGAGAAGGGAATAAAATGTAACAGGGAGAGGGAATGAAATGTCACAGGGAGAAGGAAATAAAATGTCACAGGGAGAAGGGAATAAAATGTCACAGGGAGAGGGGAATGAAATGTCACAGGGAGAAGGAAATAAAATATCACAGGGAGATGGAAAAAATTTCGCAGGGAGAGGGAATAAAAAATCACAGGAAGAGGGAATAAAATGTCACAGGGAGAAGGGAATAAAAAGTCACAGGGAGAGGGAATAAAATTTCACAGGGAGAGGGAATAAAATGTCACAGGGAGAAGGGAATAAAATGTCACAGGGCGAGAGAATAAAATGTCACAGGGAGAGGGAATGAAATGTCACAGGGAGAAGGAAATAAAATGACACAGGGAGAAGGGAATAAAATGTCACAGGGAGAATGAAATAAAATATTACAGGGAGATGGAATAAAATTTCACAGGGAGAGTGAATAAAAAATCACAGGGAGAGGGAATAAAATGTCACAGGGATTGGGAATAAAATGTCACGGGGAGAGGGAATGAAATGACACAGGGAGAAGGGAATAAAATATCCCAAGGAGAGGGAATAAGATGTCACAGGGGGAGGGAATGAAATGTCACAGGTAGAAGGGAAAGAAATGTCACAGGAAGAGGGAATGAATTGTCACAGGGAGAAGGGAATAAAATGTCACAGGAAGAGGGAATAAAACGTCACAGGGAGAGGGAATGAAATGTCACAGTGAGAAGGGAATAAAATGTCACTAGGAGATGGGAATAAAATGTCAAAGGGAGTGGGAATAAAATGTCACAGGGAGAAGGAAATAAAATATCACAGGGAGAAGGAATAAAATTTCACAGCGAGAGGGAATAAAAAATCACAGCGAGAGGGAATAAAATGTCACAGGGAGAAGGGAATAAAAAGTCAGAGGAAGAGGGAATAATATTTAACAGCGAGAGGGAATAAAATGTCACGGGGATTGAGAATTAAATGTCAAAGGGGGAGGGAATGAAATGTCACAGGGAGAGGGCATGAAATGTCACAGGGAGAGGGAATAAAATGTCACAGGGAGAAGGGAATAAAATGTCACAGGGAGAGGGAATAAAATGTCACGGAGAAGGGAATAAAATGTTACAGGAAGAGGGAATAAAATGTCACAGGGAGAAGGGAATAAAATGTCACAGGGCGAGAGAATAAAATGTCACAGGGAGAAGGAATAAAATGTCACAGGGAGAAGGGAATAAAATGTCACAGGGAGAATGAAATAAAATATTACATGGAGATGTAATAAAATTTCACATGGAGAGGGAATAAAAAATCACAGGGAGTGGGAATAAAATGTCACGGGGTGAGGGAATGAAACGACACAGGGAGAAGGGAATAAAATATCCCAAGGAGAGGGAATAAGATGTCACAGGGGGAGGGAATGAAATGTCACTGGTAGAAGGGAAAGAAATGTCACAGGAAGAGGGAATGAATTGTCACAGGGAGATGGGAATAAAATGTCACAGGAAGAGGGAATAAAACGTCACAGGGAGAGGGAATGAAATGTCACAGTGTGAAGGGAATAAAATGTCACTTGGAGATGGGAATAAAATGTCAAAGGGAGTGGGAATAAAATGTCACAGGGAGAAGGAAATAAAATATCACATGGAGAAGGAATAAAATTTCACAGGGAGAGGGAATAAAAAATCACAGCGAGAGGGAATAAAATGTCACAGGGAGAAGGGAATAAAAAGTCACAGGAAGAGGGAATAATATTTAACAGCGAGAGGGAATAAAATGTCACGGGGATAGAGAATGAAATGTCAAAGGGCGAGGGAATGAAATGTCACAGGGAGAGGGAATGAAATGTCACAGGGTGAGGGAATGAAATGTCACGGGGATAGAGAATGAAATGTCAAAGGGGGAGGGAATGAAATGTCACAGGGAGAGGGAATGAAATGTCACAGGGAGAAGGGAATAAAATGTCACAGGGAGAAGGGAATAAAATGTCACAGGGAGAAGGGAATAAACTGTCACAGGGAGAAGGAATAAAATGTCACAGGGAGAGGGAATAAAATGTCACAGGGAGAAGGGAAAAAAATGTCACAGGGAGAGGGAATAAAATGTCACAGGGAGAAGGGAATAAAATGTTACAGGGAGAGGGAATAAACTGTCACAGGGAGAAGGGAAAAAAATGTCACAGGGAGAGGGAATAAACTGTCACAGGGAGAAGGAAAAAAATGTCACAGGGAGAGGGAATAAAATGTCACAGGGAGAAGGGAAAAAAATGTCACAGGGAGAGGGAATAAACTGTCACAGGGAGAAGGAAAAAAATGTCACAGGGAGAGGGAATAAAATGTCACAGGGAGAAGGGAATAAAATGTCACAGGGAGAGGGAATAAAAAATCACAGGGATAGGGAATAAAATGTCACGGGGAGAGGGAATGAAATGACACAGGGAGAAGGGAATAAAATATCCCAAGGAGACGGAATAAGATGTCACAGGGGGAGGGAATAAAATGTCACAGGGAGAAGGGAATAAAATGTCACAGGGAGAAGGAATAAAATGTCACAGGGAGAAGGGAATAAAATGTCACAGGGAGAAGGGAATAAAATGTCACAGGGAGAGGGAATGAAATGTCACAGGGAGAAGGAAATAAAATGTCACAGGGAGAAGTGAATAAAATGTCACAGGGAGAATGAAATAAAATATTACAGGGAGATGGAATAAAATTTCACAGGGAGAGGGAATAAAAAATCACAGGGATAGGGAATAAAATGTCACGGGGAGAGGGAATGAAATGACACAGGGAGAAGGGAATAAAATATCCCAAGGAGACGGAATAAGATGTCACAGGGGGAGGGAATAAAATGTCACAGGTAGAAGGGAAATAAATGTCACAGGAGGTGGGAATGAATTGTCAAAGGGAGAAGGGAATAAAATGTCACAGGGAGAATGAAAAAAAATATTACAGGGAGATGTAATAAAATTTGACATGGAGAGGGAATAAAAAATCACAGGGAGTGGGAATAAAATGTCACGGGGAGAGGGAATGAAACGACACAGGGAGAAGGGAATAAAATATCCCACGGAGAGGGAATAAGATGTCACAGGGGGAGGGAATGAAATGTCACAGGTAGATGGGAAAGAAATGTCATAGGAGGAGGGAATGAATTGTCACAGGGAGAAGGGAATAAAATGTCACAGGAAGAGGGAGTAAAACGACACAGGGAGAGGGAATGAAAGGTCACAGTGAGAAGGGATTAAAATGTCACAGGGAGAAGGAAATAAAATATCACAGGGAAGAGGAATAAAATGTCACAGGGAGAGGGAATAAAAAATCAAAGGTAGTGGGAATAAAATGTCACAGGGAGAAGGGAATAAAAAGTCACAGGAAGAGGGAATAAAATGTCACAGGGAGAAGGGAATAAAATGTCACAGGGCGAGAGAATAAAATGTCACAGGGAGAAGGAATAAAATGTCACAGGGAGAAGGGAATAAAATGTCACAGGGAGAAGGGAATAAAATGTAACAGGGAGAGGGAATGAAATGTCACAGGGAGAAGGAAATAAAATGTCACAGGGAGAAGGGAATAAAATGTCACAGTTAAAATGAAATAAAATATTACAGGGAGATGGAATAAAATTTCACAGGGAGAGGGAATAAAAAATCACAGAAAGAGGGAATAAAATGTCACAGGGAGTGGGAATAAAATGTCACGGGGAGAGGGAATGAAATGACACAGGGAGAAGGGAATAAAATATCCCAAGGAGAGGGAATAAGATGTCACAGGGGGAGGGAATGAAATGTCACAGGTAGAAGGGAAAGAAATGTCACAGGAAGAGGGAATGAATTGTCACAGGGAGAAGGGAATAAAATGTCACAGGAAGAGGGAATAAAACGTCACAGGGAGAGGGAATGAAATGTCACAGTGAGAAGGGAATAAAATGTCACTAGGAGATGGGAATAAAATGTCAAAGGGAGTGGGAATAATATTTAACAGCAAGAGGGAATAAAATGTAACAGGGAGAAGAGAATGAAATGTCAAAGGGGGAGGGAATGAAATGTCACAGGGAGAGGGAATAAAATGTCACAGGGTGAGGGAATGAAATGTCACGGGAATAGAGAATGAAATGTCACAGAGAGAAGGGAATGAAATGTCACAGGGAGAAGGGAATAAAATGTCACAGGGAGAAGGGAAATAAATGTCACAGGAGGTGGGAATGAATTGTCAAAGGGAGAAGGGAATAAAATGTCACAGGGAGAATGAAATAAAATATTACAGGGAGATGTAATAAAATTTGACATGGAGAGGGAATAAAAAATCACAGGGAGTGGGAATAAAATGTCACGGGGAGAGGGAATGAAACGACACAGGGAGAAGGGAATAAAATATCCCACGGAGAGGGAATAAGATGTCACAGGGGGAGGGAATGAAATGTCACAGGTAGATGGGAAAGAAATGTCATAGGAGGAGGGAATGAATTGTCACAGGGAGAAGGGAATAAAATGTCACAGGAAGAGGGAGTAAAACGACACAGGGAGAGGGAATGAAAGGTCACAGTGAGAAGGGATTAAAATGTCACAGGGAGAAGGAAATAAAATATCACAGGGAAGAGGAATAAAATGTCACAGGGAGAGGGAATAAAAAATCAAAGGTAGTGGGAATAAAATGTCACAGGGAGAAGGGAATAAAATGTCACAGGGCGAGAGAATAAAATGTCACAGGGAGAAGGAATAAAATGTCACAGGGAGAAGGGAATAAAATGTCACAGGGCGAGAGAATAAAATGTCACAGGGAGAAGGAATAAAATGTCACAGGGAGAAGGGAATAAAATGTCACAGGAAGAGGGAATAATATTTAACAGCGAGAGGGAATAAAATGTCACGGGGATAGAGAATGAAATGTCAAAGGGCGAGGGAATGAAATGTCACAGGGAGAGGGAATGAAATGTCACAGGGTGAGGGAATGAAATGTCACGGGGATAGAGAATGAAATGTCAAAGGGGGAGGGAATGAAATGTCACAGGGAGAGGGAATGAAATGTCACAGGGAGAAGGGAATAAAATGTCACAGGGAGAAGGGAATAAAATGTCACAGGGAGAAGGGAATAAACTGTCACAGGGAGAAGGAATAAAATGTAACAGGGAGAGGGAATAAAATGTCACAGGGAGAAGGGAATAAAATGTTACAGGAAGAGGGAATAAAATGTCACAGGGAGAAGGGAATAAAATGTCACAGGGAGAGGGAATAAAAAATCACAGGGATAGGGAATAAAATGTCACGGGGAGAGGGAATGAAATGACACAGGGAGAAGGGAATAAAATATCCCAAGGAGACGGAATAAGATGTCACAGGGGGAGGGAATAAAATGTCACAGGGAGAAGGGAATAAAATGTCACAGGGAGAAGGAATAAAATGTCACAGGGAGAAGGGAATAAAATGCCACAGGGAGAAGGGAATAAAATGTCACAGGGAGAGGGAATGAAATGTCACAGGGAGAAGGAAATAAAATGTCACAGGGAGAAGTGAATAAAATGTCACAGGGAGAATGAAATAAAATATTACAGGGAGATGGAATAAAATTTCACAGGGAGAGGGAATAAAAAATCACAGGGATAGGGAATAAAATGTCACGGGGAGAGGGAATGAAATGACACAGGGAGAAGGGAATAAAATATCCCAAGGAGACGATATAAGATGTCACAGGGGGAGGGAATAAAATGTCACAGGTAGAAGGGAAATAAATGTCACAGGAGGGGGGAATGAATTGTCAAAGGGAGAAGGGAATAAAATGTCACAGGGAGAATGAAAAAAAATATTACAGGGAGATGTAATAAAATTTGACATGGAGAGGGAATAAAATGTCACAGGGAGTGGGAATAAAATGTCACGGGGAGAGGGAATGAAACGACACAGGGAGAAGGGAATAAAATATCCCAAGGAGAGGGAATAAGATGTCACAGGGGGAGGGAATGAAATGTCACAGGTAGAAGGGAAAGAAATGTCATAGGAGGAGGGAATGAATTGTCACAGGGAGAAGGGAATAAAATGTCACAGGAAGAGGGAGTAAAACGTCACAGGGAGAGGGAATGAAAGGTCACAGTGAGAAGGGAATAAAATGTCACAGGGAGAAGGAAATAAAATATCACAGGGAAGAGGAATAAAATGTCACAGGGAGAGGGAATAAAAAATCAAAGGGAGTGGGAATAAAATGTCACAGGGAGAAGGGAATAAAAAGTCACAGGAAGAGGGAATAAAATGTCACAGGGAGAAGGGAATAAAATGTCACAGGGCGAGAGAATAAAATGTCACAGGGAGAAGGAATAAAATGTCACAGGGAGAAGGGAATAAAATGTCACAGGGAGAAGGGAATAAAATGTAACAGGGAGAGGGAATGAAATGTCACAGGGAGAAGGAAATAAAATGTCACAGGGAGAAGGGAATAAAATGTCACAGGGAGAGGGGAATGAAATGTCACAGGGAGAAGGAAATAAAATATCACAGGGAGATGGAAAAAATTTCGCAGGGAGAGGGAATAAAAAATCACAGGAAGAGGGAATAAAATGTCACAGGGAGAAGGGAATAAAAAGTCACAGGGAGAGGGAATAAAATTTCACAGGGAGAGGGAATAAAATGTCACAGGGAGAAGGGAATAAAATGTCACAGGGCGAGAGAATAAAATGTCACAGGGAGAGGGAATGAAATGTCACAGGGAGAAGGAAATAAAATGACACAGGGAGAAGGGAATAAAATGTCACAGGGAGAATGAAATAAAATATTACAGGGAGATGGAATAAAATTTCACAGGGAGAGTGAATAAAAAATCACAGGGAGAGGGAATAAAATGTCACAGGGATTGGGAATAAAATGTCACGGGGAGAGGGAATGAAATGACACAGGGAGAAGGGAATAAAATATCCCAAGGAGAGGGAATAAGATGTCACAGGGGGAGGGAATGAAATGTCACAGGTAGAAGGGAAAGAAATGTCACAGGAAGAGGGAATGAATTGTCACAGGGAGAAGGGAATAAAATGTCACAGGAAGAGGGAATAAAACGTCACAGGGAGAGGGAATGAAATGTCACAGTGAGAAGGGAATAAAATGTCACTAGGAGATGGGAATAAAATGTCAAAGGGAGTGGGAATAAAATGTCACAGGGAGAAGGAAATAAAATATCACAGGGAGAAGGAATAAAATTTCACAGCGAGAGGGAATAAAAAATCACAGCGAGAGGGAATAAAATGTCACAGGGAGAAGGGAATAAAAAGTCAGAGGAAGAGGGAATAATATTTAACAGCGAGAGGGAATAAAATGTCACGGGGATTGAGAATTAAATGTCAAAGGGGGAGGGAATGAAATGTCACAGGGAGAGGGCATGAAATGTCACAGGGAGAGGGAATAAAATGTCACAGGGAGAAGGGAATAAAATGTCACAGGGAGAGGGAATAAAATGTCACGGAGAAGGGAATAAAATGTTACAGGAAGAGGGAATAAAATGTCACAGGGAGAAGGGAATAAAATGTCACAGGGCGAGAGAATAAAATGTCACAGGGAGAAGGAATAAAATGTCACAGGGAGAAGGGAATAAAATGTCACAGGGAGAATGAAATAAAATATTACATGGAGATGTAATAAAATTTCACATGGAGAGGGAATAAAAAATCACAGGGAGTGGGAATAAAATGTCACGGGGTGAGTTAATGAAACGACACAGGGAGAAGGGAATAAAATATCCCAAGGAGAGGGAATAAGATGTCACAGGGGGAGGGAATGAAATGTCACTGGTAGAAGGGAAAGAAATGTCACAGGAAGAGGGAATGAATTGTCACAGGGAGATGGGAATAAAATGTCACAGGAAGAGGGAATAAAACGTCACAGGGAGAGGGAATGAAATGTCACAGTGTGAAGGGAATAAAATGTCACTTGGAGATGGGAATAAAATGTCAAAGGGAGTGGGAATAAAATGTCACAGGGAGAAGGAAATAAAATATCACATGGAGAAGGAATAAAATTTCACAGGGAGAGGGAATAAAAAATCACAGCGAGAGGGAATAAAATGTCACAGGGAGAAGGGAATAAAAAGTCACAGGAAGAGGGAATAATATTTAACAGCGAGAGGGAATAAAATGTCACGGGGATAGAGAATGAAATGTCAAAGGGCGAGGGAATGAAATGTCACAGGGAGAGGGAATGAAATGTCACAGGGTGAGGGAATGAAATGTCACGGGGATAGAGAATGAAATGTCAAAGGGGGAGGGAATGAAATGTCACAGGGAGAGGGAATGAAATGTCACAGGGAGAAGGGAATAAAATGTCACAGGGAGAAGGGAATAAAATGTCACAGGGAGAAGGGAATAAACTGTCACAGGGAGAAGGAATAAAATGTCACAGGGAGAGGGAATAAAATGTCACAGGGAGAAGGGAAAAAAATGTCACAGGGAGAGGGAATAAAATGTCACAGGGAGAAGGGAATAAAATGTTACAGGAAGAGGGAATAAAATGTCACAGGGAGAAGGGAACAAAATGTCACAGGGAGAGGGAATAAAAAATCACAGGGATAGGGAATAAAATGTCACGGGGAGAGGGAATGAAATGACACAGGGAGAAGGGAATAAAATATCCCAAGGAGACGGAATAAGATGTCACAGGGGGAGGGAATAAAATGTCACAGGGAGAAGGGAATAAAATGTCACAGGGAGAAGGAATAAAATGTCACAGGGAGAAGGGAATAAAATGTCACAGGGAGAAGGGAATAAAATGTCACAGGGAGAGGGAATGAAATGTCACAGGGAGAAGGAAATAAAATGTCACAGGGAGAAGTGAATAAAATGTCACAGGGAGAATGAAATAAAATATTACAGGGAGATGGAATAAAATTTCACAGGGAGAGGGAATAAAAAATCACAGGGATAGGGAATAAAATGTCACGGGGAGAGGGAATGAAATGACACAGGGAGAAGGGAATAAAATATCCCAAGGAGACGGAATAAGATGTCACAGGGGGAGGGAATAAAATGTCACAGGTAGAAGGGAAATAAATGTCACAGGAGGTGGGAATGAATTGTCAAAGGGAGAAGGGAATAAAATGTCACAGGGAGAATGAAAAAAAATATTACAGGGAGATGTAATAAAATTTGACATGGAGAGGGAATAAAAAATCACAGGGAGTGGGAATAAAATGTCACGGGGAGAGGGAATGAAACGACACAGGGAGAAGGGAATAAAATATCCCACGGAGAGGGAATAAGATGTCACAGGGGGAGGGAATGAAATGTCACAGGTAGATGGGAAAGAAATGTCATAGGAGGAGGGAATGAATTGTCACAGGGAGAAGGGAATAAAATGTCACAGGAAGAGGGAGTAAAACGACACAGGGAGAGGGAATGAAAGGTCACAGTGAGAAGGGATTAAAATGTCACAGGGAGAAGGAAATAAAATATCACAGGGAAGAGGAATAAAATGTCACAGGGAGAGGGAATAAAAAATCAAAGGTAGTGGGAATAAAATGTCACAGGGAGAAGGGAATAAAAAGTCACAGGAAGAGGGAATAAAGTGTCACAGGGAGAAGGGAATAAAATGTCACAGGGCGAGAGAATAAAATGTCACAGGGAGAAGGAATAAAATGTCACAGGGAGAAGGGAATAAAATGTCACAGGGAGAAGGGAATAAAATGTAACAGGGAGAGGGAATGAAATGTCACAGGGAGAAGGAAATAAAATGTCACAGGGAGAAGGGAATAAAATGTCACAGTTAAAATGAAATAAAATATTACAGGGAGATGGAATAAAATTTCACAGGGAGAGGGAATAAAAAATCACAGAAAGAGGGAATAAAATGTCACAGGGAGTGGGAATAAAATGTCACGGGGAGAGGGAATGAAATGACACAGGGAGAAGGGAATAAAATATCCCAAGGAGAGGGAATAAGATGTCACAGGGGGAGGGAATGAAATGTCACAGGTAGAAGGGAAAGAAATGTCACAGGAAGAGGGAATGAATTGTCACAGGGAGAAGGGAATAAAATGTCACAGGAAGAGGGAATAAAACGTCACAGGGAGAGGGAATGAAATGTCACAGTGAGAAGGGAATAAAATGTCACTAGGAGATGGGAATAAAATGTCAAAGGGAGTGGGAATAATATTTAACAGCAAGAGGGAATAAAATGTAACAGGGAGAAGAGAATGAAATGTCAAAGGGGGAGGGAATGAAATGTCACAGGGAGAGGGAATAAAATGTCACAGGGTGAGGGAATGAAATGTCACGGGAATAGAGAATGAAATGTCACAGAGAGAAGGGAATGAAATGTCACAGGGAGAAGGGAATAAAATGTCACAGGGAGAAGGGAAATAAATGTCACAGGAGGTGGGAATGAATTGTCAAAGGGAGAAGGGAATAAAATGTCACAGGGAGAATGAAATAAAATATTACAGGGAGATGTAATAAAATTTGACATGGAGAGGGAATAAAAAATCACAGGGAGTGGGAATAAAATGTCACGGGGAGAGGGAATGAAACGACACAGGGAGAAGGGAATAAAATATCCCACGGAGAGGGAATAAGATGTCACAGGGGGAGGGAATGAAATGTCACAGGTAGATGGGAAAGAAATGTCATAGGAGGAGGGAATGAATTGTCACAGGGAGAAGGGAATAAAATGTCACAGGAAGAGGGAGTAAAACGACACAGGGAGAGGGAATGAAAGGTCACAGTGAGAAGGGATTAAAATGTCACAGGGAGAAGGAAATAAAATATCACAGGGAAGAGGAATAAAATGTCACAGGGAGAGGGAATAAAAAATCAAAGGTAGTGGGAATAAAATGTCACAGGGAGAAGGGAATAAAATGTCACAGGGCGAGAGAATAAAATGTCACAGGGAGAAGGAATAAAATGTCACAGGGAGAAGGGAATAAAATGTCACAGGGCGAGAGAATAAAATGTCACAGGGAGAAGGAATAAAATGTCACAGGGAGAAGGGAATAAAATGTCACAGGGAGAAGGGAATAAAATGTAACAGGGAGAGGGAATGAAATGTCACAGGGAGAAGGAAATAAAATGTCACAGGGAGAAGGGAATAAAATGTCACAGTTAAAATGAAATAAAATATTACAGGGAGATGGAATAAAATTTCACAGGGAGAGGGAATAAAAAATCACAGAAAGAGGGAATAAAATGTCACAGGGAGTGGGAATAAAATGTCACGGGGAGAGGGAATGAAACGACACAGGGAGAAGGGAATAAAATATCCCAAGGAGAGGGAATAAGATGTCACAGGGGGAGGGAATGAAATGTCACAGGTAGAAGGGAAAGAAATGTCATAGGAGGAGGGAATGAATTGTCACAGGGAGAAGGGAATAAAATGTCACAGGAAGAGGGAGTAAAACGTCACAGGGAGAGGGAATGAAAGGTCACAGCGAGAAGGGAATAAAATGTCACAGGGAGAAGGAAATAAAATATCACAGGGAAGAGGAATAAAATGTCACAGGGAGAGGGAATAAAAAATCAAAGGGAGTGGGAATAAAATGTCACAGGGAGAAGGGAATAAAAAGTCACAGGAAGAGGGAATAAAATGTCACAGGGAGAAGGGAATAAAATGTCACAGGGCGAGAGAATAAAATGTCACAGGGAGAAGGAATAAAATGTCACAGGGAGAAGGGAATAAAATGTCACAGGGAGAAGGGAATAAAATGTAACAGGGAGAGGGAATGAAATGTCACAGGGAGAAGGAAATAAAATGTCACAGGGAGAAGGGAATAAAATGTCACAGGGAGAGGGGAATGAAATGTCACAGGGAGAAGGAAATAAAATATCACAGGGAGATGGAAAAAATTTCGCAGGGAGAGGGAATAAAAAATCACAGGAAGAGGGAATAAAATGTCACAGGGAGAAGGGAATAAAAAGTCACAGGGAGAGGGAATAAAATTTCACAGGGAGAGGGAATGAAATGTCACAGGGAGAAGGAAATAAAATGACACAGGGAGAAGGGAATAAAATGTCACAGGGAGAATGAAATAAAATATTACAGGGAGATGGAATAAAATTTCACAGGGAGAGTGAATAAAAAATCACAGGGAGGGGGAATAAAATGTCACAGGGATTGGGAATAAAATGTCACGGGGAGAGGGAATGAAATGACACAGGGAGAAGGGAATAAAATATCCCAAGGAGAGGGAATAAGATGTCACAGGGGGAGGGAATGAAATGTCACAGGTAGAAGGGAAAGAAATGTCACAGGAAGAGGGAATGAATTGTCACAGGGAGAAGGGAATAAAATGTCACAGGAAGAGGGAATAAAACGTCACAGGGAGAGGGAATGAAATGTCACAGTGAGAAGGGAATAAAATGTCACTAGGAGATGGGAATAAAATGTCAAAGGGAGTGGGAATAAAATGTCACAGGGAGAAGGAAATAAAATATCACAGGGAAAAGGAATAAAATTTCACAGTGAGAGGGAATAAAAAATCACAGCGAGAGGGAATAAAATGTCACAGGGAGAAGGGAATAAAAAGTCAGAGGAAGAGGGAATAATATTTAACAGCGAGAGGGAATAAAATGTCACGGGGATTGAGAATTAAATGTCAAAGGGGGAGGGAATGAAATGTCACAGGGAGAGGGCATGAAATGTCACAGGGAGAGGGAATAAAATGTCACAGGGAGAAGGGAATAAAATGTCACAGGGAGAGGGAATAAAATGTCACGGAGAAGGGAATAAAATGTTACAGGAAGAGGGAATAAAATGTCACAGGGAGAAGGGAATAAAATGTCACAGGGCGAGAGAATAAAATGTCACAGGGAGAAGGAATAAAATGTCACAGGGAGAAGGGAATAAAATGTCACAGGGAGAATGAAATAAAATATTACATGGAGATGTAATAAAATTTCACATGGAGAGGGAATAAAAAATCACAGGGAGTGGGAATAAAATGTCACGGGGTGAGGGAATGAAACGACACAGGGAGAAGGGAATAAAATATCCCAAGGAGAGGGAATAAGATGTCACAGGGGGAGGGAATGAAATGTCACTGGTAGAAGGGAAAGAAATGTCACAGGAAGAGGGAATGAATTGTCACAGGGAGATGGGAATAAAATGTCACAGGAAGAGGGAATAAAACGTCACAGGGAGAGGGAATGAAATGTCACAGTGTGAAGGGAATAAAATGTCACTTGGAGATGGGAATAAAATGTCAAAGGGAGTGGGAATAAAATGTCACAGGGAGAAGGAAATAAAATATCACATGGAGAAGGAATAAAATTTCACAGGGAGAGGGAATAAAAAATCACAGCGAGAGGGAATAAAATGTCACAGGGAGAAGGGAATAAAAAGTCACAGGAAGAGGGAATAATATTTAACAGCGAGAGGGAATAAAATGTCACGGGGATAGAGAATGAAATGTCAAAGGGCGAGGGAATGAAATGTCACAGGGAGAGGGAATGAAATGTCACAGGGTGAGGGAATGAAATGTCACGGGAATAGAGAATGAAATGTCAAAGGGGGAGGGAATGAAATGTCACAGGGAGAGGGAATGAAATGTCACAGGGAGAAGGGAATAAAATGTCACAGGGAGAAGGGAATAAAATGTCACAGGGAGAAGGGAATAAACTGTCACCGGGAGAAGGAATAAAATGTCACAGGGAGAGGGAATAAAATGTCACAGGGAGAAGGGAAAAAAATGTCACAGGGAGAGGGAATAAAATGTCACAGGGAGAAGGGAATAAAATGTTACAGGAAGAGGGAATAAAATGTCACAGGGAGAAGGGAATAAAATGTCACAGGGAGAGGGAATAAAAAATCACAGGGATAGGGAATAAAATGTCACGGGGAGAGGGAATGAAATGACACAGGGAGAAGGGAATAAAATATCCCAAGGAGACGGAATAAGATGTCACAGGGGGAGGGAATAAAATGTCACAGGGAGAAGGGAATAAAATGTCACAGGGAGAAGGAATAAAATGTCACAGGGAGAAGGGAATAAAATGTCACAGGGAGAAGGGAATAAAATGTCACAGGGAGAGGGAATGAAATGTCACAGGGAGAAGGAAATAAAATGTCACAGGGAGAAGTGAATAAAATGTCACAGGGAGAATGAAATAAAATATTACAGGGAGATGGAATAAAATTTCACAGGGAGAGGGAATAAAAAATCACAGGGATAGGGAATAAAATGTCACGGGGAGAGGGAATGAAATGACACAGGGAGAAGGGAATAAAATATCCCAAGGAGACGGAATAAGATGTCACAGGGGGAGGGAATAAAATGTCACAGGTAGAAGGGAAATAAATGTCACAGGAGGTGGGAATGAATTGTCAAAGGGAGAAGGGAATAAAATGTCACAGGGAGAATGAAAAAAAATATTACAGGGAGATGTAATAAAATTTGACATGGAGAGGGAATAAAAAATCACAGGGAGTGGGAATAAAATGTCACGGGGAGAGGGAATGAAACGACACAGGGAGAAGGGAATAAAATATCCCACGGAGAGGGAATAAGATGTCACAGGGGGAGGGAATGAAATGTCACAGGTAGATGGGAAAGAAATGTCATAGGAGGAGGGAATGAATTGTCACAGGGAGAAGGGAATAAAATGTCACAGGAAGAGGGAGTAAAACGACACAGGGAGAGGGAATGAAAGGTCACAGTGAGAAGGGATTAAAATGTCACAGGGAGAAGGAAATAAAATATCACAGGGAAGAGGAATAAAATGTCACAGGGAGAGGGAATAAAAAATCAAAGGTAGTGGGAATAAAATGTCACAGGGAGAAGGGAATAAAAAGTCACAGGAAGAGGGAATAAAATGTCACAGGGAGAAGGGAATAAAATGTCACAGGGCGAGAGAATAAAATGTCACAGGGAGAAGGAATAAAATGTCACAGGGAGAAGGGAATAAAATGTCACAGGGAGAAGGGAATAAAATGTAACAGGGAGAGGGAATGAAATGTCACAGGGAGAAGGAAATAAAATGTCACAGGGAGAAGGGAATAAAATGTCACAGTTAAAATGAAATAAAATATTACAGGGAGATGGAATAAAATTTCACAGGGAGAGGGAATAAAAAATCACAGAAAGAGGGAATAAAATGTCACAGGGAGTGGGAATAAAATGTCACGGGGAGAGTGAATGAAATGACACAGGGAGAAGGGAATAAAATATCCCAAGGAGAGGGAATAAGATGTCACAGGGGGAGGGAATGAAATGTCACAGGTAGAAGGGAAAGAAATGTCACAGGAAGAGGGAATGAATTGTCACAGGGAGAAGGGAATAAAATGTCACAGGAAGAGGGAATAAAACGTCACAGGGAGAGGGAATGAAATGTCACAGTGAGAAGGGAATAAAATGTCACTAGGAGATGGGAATAAAATGTCAAAGGGAGTGGGAATAATATTTAACAGCAAGAGGGAATAAAATGTAACAGGGAGAAGAGAATGAAATGTCAAAGGGGGAGGGAATGAAATGTCACAGGGAGAGGGAATAAAATGTCACAGGGTGAGGGAATGAAATGTCACGGGAATAGAGAATGAAATGTCACAGAGAGAAGGGAATGAAATGTCACAGGGAGAAGGGAATAAAATGTCACAGGGAGAAGGGAAATAAATGTCACAGGAGGTGGGAATGAATTGTCAAAGGGAGAAGGGAATAAAATGTCACAGGGAGAATGAAATAAAATATTACAGGGAGATGTAATAAAATTTGACATGGAGAGGGAATAAAAAATCACAGGGAGTGGGAATAAAATGTCACGGGGAGAGGGAATGAAACGACACAGGGAGAAGGGAATAAAATATCCCACGGAGAGGGAATAAGATGTCACAGGGGGAGGGAATGAAATGTCACAGGTAGATGGGAAAGAAATGTCATAGGAGGAGGGAATGAATTGTCACAGGGAGAAGGGAATAAAATGTCACAGGAAGAGGGAGTAAAACGACACAGGGAGAGGGAATGAAAGGTCACAGTGAGAAGGGATTAAAATGTCACAGGGAGAAGGAAATAAAATATCACAGGGAAGAGGAATAAAATGTCACAGGGAGAGGGAATAAAAAAATCAAAGGTAGTGGGAATAAAATGTCACAGGGAGAAGGGAATAAAAAGTCACAGGAAGAGGGAATAAAATGTCACAGGGAGAAGGGAATAAAATGTCACAGGGCGAGAGAATAAAATGTCACAGGGAGAAGGAATAAAATGTCACAGGGAGAAGGGAATAAAATGTCACAGGGAGAAGGGAATAAAATGTAACAGGGAGAGGGAATGAAATGTCACAGGGAGAAGGAAATAAAATGTCACAGGGAGAAGGGAATAAAATGTCACAGTTAAAATGAAATAAAATATTACAGGGAGATGGAATAAAATTTCACAGGGAGAGGGAATACAAAATCACAGAAAGAGGGAATAAAATGTCACAGGGAGTGGGAATAAAATGTCACGGGGAGAGGGAATGAAATGACACAGGGTGAAGGGAATAAAATATCCCAAGGAGAGGGAATAAGATGTCACAGGGGGAGGGAATGAAATGTCACAGGTAGAAGGGAAAGAAATGTCACAGGAAGAGGGAATGAATTGTCACAGGGAGAAGGGAATAAAATGTCACAGGAAGAGGGAATAAAACGTCACAGGGAGAGGGAATGAAATGTCACAGTGAGAAGGGAATAAAATGTCACTAGGAGATTGGAATAAAATGTCAAAGGGAGTGGGAATAAAATGTCACAGGGAGAAGGAAATAAAATATCACAGGGAGAAGGAATAAAATTTCACAGGGAGAGGGAATAAAAAATCACAGCGAGAGGGAATAAAATGTCACAGGGAGAAGGGAATAAAAAGTCACAGGAAGAGGGAATAATATTTAACAGCGAGAGGGAATAAAATGTAACAGGGAGAAGAGAATGAAATGTCAAAGGGGGAGGGAATGAAATGTCACAGGGAGAGGGAATAAAATGTCACAGGGTGAGGGAATGAAATGTCACGGGAATAGAGAATGAAATGTCACAGAGAGAAGGGAATGAAATGTCACAGTGAGAAGGGAATAAAATGTCACAGGGAGAAGGGAATAAAATGTAACAGGGAGAAGGGAATAAACTGTCACAGGGAGACGGAATAAAATGTCACAGGGAGAGGGAATGAAATGTCACATGGAGAAGGAAATAAAATGTCACAGGGAGAAGTGAATAAAATGTCACAGGGAGAATGAAATAAAATATTACAGGGAGATGGAATAAAATTTCACAGGGAGAGGGAATAAAAAATCACAGGGATAGGGAATAAAATGTCACGGGGAGAGGGAATGAAACGACACAGGGAGAAGGGAATAAAATATCCCAAGGAGACGGAATAAGATGTCACAGGGGGAGGGAATAAAATGTCACAGGTAGAAGGGAAATAAATGTCACAGGAGGTGGGAATGAATTGTCAAAGGGAGAAGGGAATAAAATGTCATAGGGAGAATGAAATAAAATATTACAGGGAGATGTAATAAAATTTGACATGGAGAGGGAATAAAAATCACAGGGAGTGGGAATAAAATGTCACGGGGAGAGGGAATGAAACGACACAGGGAGAAGGGAATAAAATATCCCAAGGAGAGGGAATAAGATGTCACAGGGGGAGGGAATGAAATGTCACAGGTAGAAGGGAAAGAAATGTCATAGGAGGAGGGAATGAATTGTCACAGGGAGAAGGGAATAAAATGTCACAGGAAGAGGGAGTAAAACGTCACAGGGAGAGGGAATGAAAGGTCACAGTGAGAAGGGAATAAAATGTCACAGGGAGAAGGAAATAAAATATCACAGGGAAGAGGAATAAAATGTCACAGGGAGAGGGAATAAAAAATCAAAGGGAGTGGGAATAAAATGTCACAGGGAGAAGGGAATAAAAAGTCACAGGAAGAGGGAATAAAATGTCACAGGGAGAAGGGAATAAAATGTCACAGGGCGAGAGAATAAAATGTCACAGGGAGAAGGAATAAAATGTCACAGGGAGAAGGGAATAAAATGTCACAGGGAGAAGGGAATAAAATGTAACAGGGAGAATGAAATAAAATATTACAGGGAGATGGAATAAAATTTCACAGGGAGAGGGAATAAAAAATCACAGGGAGAGGGAATAAAATGTCACAGGGAGTGGGAATAAAATGTCACGGGGAGAGGGAATGAAATGACACAGGGAGAAGGGAATAAAATATCCCAAGGAGAGGGAATAAGATGTCACAGGGGGAGGGAATGAAATGTCACAGGTAGAAGGGAAAGAAATGTCACAGGAAGAGGGAATGAATTGTCACAGGGAGAAGGGAATAAAATGTCACAGGAAGAGGGAATAAAACGTCACAGGGAGAGGGAATGAAATGTCACAGTGAGAAGGTAATAAAATGTCACTAGGAGATGGGAATAAAATGTCAAAGGGAGTGGGAATAGAATGTCACAGGGAGAAGGAAATAAAATATCACAGGGAGAAGGAATAAAATTTCACAGGGAGAGGGAATAAAAAATCAACGCGAGAGGGAATAAAATGTCACAGGGAGAAGGGAATAAAAAGTCACAGGAAGAGGGAATAATATTTAACAGCGAGAGGGAATAAAATGTCACGGGGATAGAGAATGAAATGTAAAAGGGGGAGGGAATGAAATGTCACAGGGAGAGGGAATGAAATGTCACAGGGAGAAGGGAATAAAATATCCCAAGGAGAGGGAATAAGATGTCACAGGGGGAGGGAATGAAATGTCACTGGTAGAAGGGAAAGAAATGTCACAGGAAGAGGGAATGAATTGTCACAGGGAGATGGGAATAAAATGTCACAGGAAGAGGGAATAAAATGTCACAGGGAGAGGGAATGAAATGTCACAGTGTGAAGGGAATAAAATGTCACTTGGAGATGGGAATAAAATGTCAAAGGGAGTGGGAATAAAATGTCACAGGGAGAAGGAAATAAAATATCACATGGAGAAGGAATAAAATTTCACAGGGAGAGGGAATAAAAAATCACAGCGAGAGGGAATAAAATGTCACAGGGAGAAGGGAATAAAAAGTCACAGGAAGAGGGAATAATATTTAACAGCGAGAGGGAATAAAATGTCACGGGGATAGAGAATGAAATGTCAAAGGGGGAGGGAATGAAATGTCACAGGGAGAGGGAATGAAATGTCACAGGGTGAGGGAATGAAATGTCACGGGGATAGAGAATGAAATGTCAAAGGGGGAGGGAATGAAATGTCACAGGGAGAGGGAATGAAATGTCACAGGGAGAAGGGAATAAAATGTCACAGGGAGAAGGGAATAAAATGTCACAGGGAGAAGGGAATAAACTGTCACAGGGAGAAGGAATAAAATGTCACAGGGAGAGGGAATAAAATGTCACAGGGAGAAGGGAAAAAAATGTCACAGGGAGAGGGAATAAAATGTCACAGGGAGAAGGGAATAAAATGTTACAGGAAGAGGGAATAAAATGTCACAGGGAGAAGGGAATAAAATGTCACAGGGAGAGGGAATAAAAAATCACAGGGATAGGGAATAAAATGTCACGGGGAGAGGGAATGAAATGACACAGGGAGAAGGGAATAAAATATCCCAAGGAGACGGAATAAGATGTCACAGGGGGAGGGAATAAAATGTCACAGGGAGAAGGGAATAAAATGTCACAGGGAGAAGGAATAAAATGTCACAGGGAGAAGGGAATAAAATGCCACAGGGAGAAGGGAATAAAATGTCACAGGGAGAGGGAATGAAATGTCACAGGGAGAAGGAAATAAAATGTCACAGGGAGAAGTGAATAAAATGTCACAGGGAGAATGAAATAAAATATTACAGGGAGATGGAATAAAATTTCACAGGGAGAGGGAATAAAAAATCACAGGGATAGGGAATAAAATGTCACGGGGAGAGGGAATGAAATGACACAGGGAGAAGGGAATAAAATATCCCAAGGAGACGGAATAAGATGTCACAGGGGGAGGGAATAAAATGTCACAGGTAGAAGGGAAATAAATGTCACAGGAGGTGGGAATGAATTGTCAAAGGGAGAAGGGAATAAAATGTCACAGGGAGAATGAAAAAAAATATTACAGGGAGATGTAATAAAATTTGACATGGAGAGGGAATAAAAAATCACAGGGAGTGGGAATAAAATGTCACGGGGAGAGGGAATGAAACGACACAGGGAGAAGGGAATAAAATATCCCAAGGAGAGGGAATAAGATGTCACAGGGGGAGGGAATGAAATGTCACAGGTAGAAGGGAAAGAAATGTAATAGGAGGAGGGAATGAATTGTCACAGGGAGAAGGGAATAAAATGTCACAGGAAGAGGGAGTAAAACGTCACAGGGAGAGGGAATGAAAGGTCACAGTGAGAAGGGAATAAAATGTCACAGGGAGAAGGAAATAAAATATCACAGGGAAGAGGAATAAAATGTCACAGGGAGAGGGAATAAAAAATCAAAGGGAGTGGGAATAAAATGTCACAGGGAGAAGGGAATAAAAAGTCACAGGAAGAGGGAATAAAATGTCACAGGGAGAAGGGAATAAAATGTCACAGGGCGAGAGAATAAAATGTCACAGGGAGAAGGAATAAAATGTCACAGGGAGAAGGGAATAAAATGTCACAGGGAGAAGGGAATAAAATGTAACAGGGAGAGGGAATGAAATGTCACAGGGAGAAGGAAATAAAATGTCACAGGGAGAAGGGAATAAAATGTCACAGGGAGAGGGGAATGAAATGTCACAGGGAGAAGGAAATAAAATATCACAGGGAGATGGAAAAAATTTCGCAGGGAGAGGAAATAAAAATTCACAGGAAGAGGGAATAAAATGTCACAGGGAGAAGGGAATAAAAAGTCACAGGGAGAGGGAATAAAACTTCACAGGGAGAGGGAATAAAATGTCACAGGGAGAAGGGAATAAAATGTCACAGGGCGAGAGAATAAAATGTCACAGGGAGAGGGAATGAAATGTCACAGGGAGAAGGAAATAAAATGACACAGGGAGAAGGGAATAAAATGTCACAGGGAGAATGAAATAAAATATTACAGGGAGATGGAATAAAATTTCACAGGGAGAGTGAATAAAAAATCACAGGGAGAGGGAATAAAATGTCACAGGGATTGGGAATAAAATGTCACGGGGAGAGGGAATGAAATGACACAGGGAGAAGGGAATAAAATATCCCAAGGAGAGGGAATAAGATGTCACAGGGGGAGGGAATGAAATGTCACAGGTAGAAGGGAAAGAAATGTCACAGGAAGAGGGAATGAATTGTCACAGGGAGAAGGGAATAAAATGTCACAGGAAGAGGGAATAAAACGTCACAGGGAGAGGGAATGAAATGTCACAGTGAGAAGGGAATAAAATGTCACTAGGAGATGGGAATAAAATGTCAAAGGGAGTGGGAATAAAATGTCACAGGGAGAAGGAAATAAAATATCACAGGGAGAAGGAATAAAATTTCACAGCGAGAGGGAATAAAAAATCACAGCGAGAGGGAATAAAATGTCACAGGGAGAAGGGAATAAAAAGTCAGAGGAAGAGGGAATAATATTTAACAGCGAGAGGGAATAAAATGTCACGGGGATTGAGAATTAAATGTCAAAGGGGGAGGGAATGAAATGTCACAGGGAGAGGGCATGAAATGTCACAGGGAGAGGGAATAAAATGTCACAGGGAGAAGGGAATAAAATGTCACAGGGAGAGGGAATAAAATGTCACGGAGAAGGGAATAAAATGTTACAGGAAGAGGGAATAAAATGTCACAGGGAGAAGGGAATAAAATGTCACAGGGCGAGAGAATAAAATGTCACAGGGAGAAGGAATAAAATGTCACAGGGAGAAGGGAATAAAATGTCACAGGGAGAATGAAATAAAATATTACATGGAGATGTAATAAAATTTCACATGGAGAGGGAATAAAAAATCACAGGGAGTGGGAATAAAATGTCACGGGGAGAGGGAATGAAACGACACAGGGAGAAGGGAATAAAATATCCCAAGGAGAGGGAATAAGATGTCACAGGGGGAGGGAATGAAATGTCACTGGTAGAAGGGAAAGAAATGTCACAGGAAGAGGGAATGAATTGTCACAGGGAGATGGGAATAAAATGTCACAGGAAGAGGGAATAAAACGTCACAGGGAGAGGGAATGAAATGTCACAGTGTGAAGGGAATAAAATGTCACTTGGAGATGGGAATAAAATGTCAAAGGGAGTGGGAATAAAATGTCACAGGGAGAAGGAAATAAAATATCACATGGAGAAGGAATAAAATTTCACAGGGAGAGGGAATAAAAAATCACAGCGAGAGGGAATAAAATGTCACAGGGAGAAGGGAATAAAAAGTCACAGGAAGAGGGAATAATATTTAACAGCGAAAGGGAATAAAATGTCACGGGGATAGAGAATGAAATGTCAAAGGGCGAGGGAATGAAATGTCACAGGGAGAGGGAATGAAATGTCACAGGGTGAGGGAATGAAATGTCACGGGGATAGAGAATGAAATGTCAAAGGGGGAGGGAATGAAATGTCACAGGGAGAGGGAATGAAATGTCACAGGGAGAAGGGAATAAAATGTCACAGGGAGAAGGGAATAAAATGTCACAGGGAGAAGGGAATAAACTGTCACAGGGAGAAGGAATAAAATGTCACAGGGAGAGGGAATAAAATGTCACAGGGAGAAGGGAAAAAAATGTCACAGGGAGAGGGAATAAAATGTCACAGGGAGAAGGGAATAAAATGTTACAGGAAGAGGGAATAAAATGTCACAGGGAGAGGGGAATAAAATGTCACAGGGAGAGGGAATAAAAAATCACAGGGATAGGGAATAAAATGTCACGGGGAGAGGGAATGAAATGACACAGGGAGAAGGGAATAAAATATCCCAAGGAGACGGAATAAGATGTCACAGGGGGAGGGAATAAAATGTCACAGGGAGAAGGGAATAAAATGTCACAGGGAGAAGGAATAAAATGTCACAGGGAGAAGGGAATAAAATGTCACAGGGAGAAGGGAATAAAATGTCACAGGGAGAGGGAATGAAATGTCACAGGGAGAAGGAAATAAAATGTCACAGGGAGAAGTGAATAAAATGTCACAGGGAGAATGAAATAAAATATTACAGGGAGATGGAATAAAATTTCACAGGGAGAGGGAATAAAAAATCACAGGGATAGGGAATAAAATGTCACGGGGAGAGGGAATGAAATGACACAGGGAGAAGGGAATAAAATATCCCAAGGAGACGGAATAAGATGTCACAGGGGGAGGGAATAAAATGTCACAGGTAGAAGGGAAATAAATGTCACAGGAGGTGGGAATGAATTGTCAAAGGGAGAAGGGAATAAAATGTCACAGGGAGAATGAAAAAAAATATTACAGGGAGATGTAATAAAATTTGACATGGAGAGGGAATAAAAAATCACAGGGAGTGGGAATAAAATGTCACGGGGAGAGGGAATGAAACGACACAGGGGGAAGGGAATAAAATATCCCAAGGAGAGGGAATAAGATGTCACAGGGGGAGGGAATGAAATGTCACAGGTAGAAGGGAAAGAAATGTCATAGGAGGAGGGAATGAATTGTCACAGGGAGAAGGGAATAAAATGTCACAGGAAGAGGGAGTAAAACGTCACAGGGAGAGGGAATGAAAGGTCACAGTGAGAAGGGAATAAAATGTCACAGGGAGAAGGAAATAAAATATCACAGGGAAGAGGAATAAAATGTCACAGGGAGAGGGAATAAAAAATCAAAGGGAGTGGGAATAAAATGTCACAGGGAGAAGGGAATAAAAAGTCACAGGAAGAGGGAATAAAATGTCACAGGGAGAAGGGAATAAAATGTCACAGGGCGAGAGAATAAAATGTCACAGGGAGAAGGAATAAAATGTCACAGGGAGAAGGGAATAAAATGTCACAGGGAGAAGGGAATAAAATGTAACAGGGAGAGGGAATGAAATGTCACAGGGAGAAGGAAATAAAATGTCACAGGGAGAAGGGAATAAAATGTCACAGGGAGAGGGGAATGAAATGTCACAGGGAGAAGGAAATAAAATATCACAGGGAGATGGAAAAAATTTCGCAGGGAGAGGGAATAAAAAATCACAGGAAGAGGGAATAAAATGTCACAGGGAGAAGGGAATAAAAAGTCACAGGGAGAGGGAATAAAATTTCACAGGGAGAGGGAATAAAATGTCACAGGGAGAAGGGAATAAAATGTCACAGGGCGAGAGAATAAAATGTCACAGGGAGAAGGAATAAAATGTCACAGGGAGAAGGGAATAAAATGTCACAGGGAGAAGGGAATATAATGTAACAGGAAGAGGGAATAAAATGTCACAGGGAGAAGGGAATAAAATGTCACAGGGCGAGAGAATAAAATGTCACAGGGAGAGGGAATGAAATGTCACAGGGAGAAGGAAATAAAATGACACAGGGAGAAGGGAATAAAATGTCACAGGGAGAATGAAATAAAATATTACAGGGAGATGGAATAAAATTTCACAGGGAGAGTGAATAAAAAATCACAGGGAGAGGGAATAAAATGTCACAGGGATTGGGAATAAAATGTCACGGGGAGAGAGAATGAAATGACACAGGGAGAAGGGAATAAAATATCCCAAGGAGAGGGAATAAGATGTCACAGGGGGAGGGAATAAAATGTCACAGGGAGAAGGGAATAAAAAGTCAGAGGAAGAGGGAATAATATTTAACAGCGAGAGGGAATAAAATGTCACGGGGATTGAGAATTAAAAGTCAAAGGGGGAGGGAATGAAATGTCACAGGGAGAGGGCATGAAATGTCACAGGGAGAGGGAATAAAATGTCACAGGGAGAAGGGAATAAAATGTCACAGGGAGAGGGAATAAAATGTCACGGAGAAGGGAATAAAATGTTACAGGAAGAGGGAATAAAATGTCACAGGGAGAAGGGAATAAAATGTCACAGGGCGAGAGAATAAAATGTCACAGGGAGAAGGAATAAAATGTCACAGGGAGAAGGGAATAAAATGTCACAGGGAGAATGAAATAAAATATTACATGGAGATGTAATAAAATTTCACATGGAGAGGGAATAAAAAATCACAGGGAGTGGGAATAAAATGTCACGGGGAGAGGGAATGAAACGACACAGGGAGAAGGGAATAAAATATCCCAAGGAGAGGGAATAAGATGTCACAGGTGGAGGGAATGAAATGTCACAGGTAGAAGGGAAAGAAATGTCACAGGAAGAGGGAATGAATTGTCACAGGGAGAAGGGAATAAAATGTCACAGGAAGAGGGAATAAAACGTCACAGGGAGAGGGAATGATATGTCACAGTGAGAAGGGAATAAAATGTCACTAGGAGATGGGAATAAAATGTCAAAGGGAGTGGGAATAAAATGTCACAGGGAGAAGGAAATAAAATATCGCAGGGAGAAGGAATAAAATTTCACAGGGAGAGGGAATAAAAAATCACAGCGAGAGGGAATAAAATGTCACAGGGAGAAGGGAATAAAAAGTCACAGGAAGAGGGAATAATATTTAACAGCGAGAGGGAATAAAATGTCACGGGGATAGAGAATGAAATGTCAAAGGGGGAGGGAATGAAATGTCACAGGGAGAGGGAATGAAATGTCACAGGGTGAGGGAATGAAATGTCACGGGAATAGAGAATGAAATGTCAAAGGGGGAGGGAATGAAATGTCACAGGGAGAGGGAATGAAATGTCACAGGGAGAAGGGAATAAAATGTCACAGGGAGAAGGGAATAAAATGTCACAGGGAGAAGGGAATAAACTGTCACAGGGAGATGGAATAAAATGTCACAGGGAGAGGGAATAAAATGTCACAGGGAGAAGGGAAAAAAATGTCACAGGGAGAGGGAATAAAATGACACAGGGAGAAGGGAATAAAATGTTACAGGAAGAGGGAATAAAATGTCACAGGGAGAAGGGAATAAAATGTCACAGGGAGAAGGAATAAAATGTCACAGGGAGAAGGGAATAAAATGTCACAGGGAGAAGGGAATAAAATGTCACAGGGAGAGGGAATGAAATGTCACAGGGAGAAGGAAATAAAATGTCACAGGGAGAAGTGAATAAAATGTCACAGGGAGAATGAAATAAAATATTACAGGGAGATGGAATAAAATTTCACAGGGAGAGGGAATAAAAAATCACAGGGATAGGGAATAAAATGTAACGGGGAGAGGGAATGAAATGACAGAGGGAGAAGGGAATAAAATATCCCAAGGAGACGGAATAAGATGTCACAGGGGGAGGGAATAAAATGTCACAGGTAGAAGGGAAATAAATGTCACAGGAGGTGGGAATGAATTGTCAAAGGGAGAAGGGAATAAAATGTCACAGGGAGAATGAAATAAAATATTACAGGGAGATGTAATAAAATTTGACATGGAGTGGGAATAAAAAATCACAGGGAGTGGGAATAAAATGTCACGGGGAGAGGGAATGAAACGACACAGGGAGAAGGGAATAAAATATCCCAAGGAGAGGGAATAAGATGTCACAGGGGGAGGGAATGAAATGTCACAGGTAGAATGGAAAGAAATGTCATAGGAGGAGGGAATGAATTGTCACAGGGAGAAGGGAATAAAATGTCACAGGAAGAGGGAGTAAAACGTCACAGGGAGAGGGAATGAAAGGTCACAGTGAGAAGGGAATAAAATGTCACAGGGAGAAGGAAATAGAATATCACAGGGAAGAGGAATAAAATGTCACAGGGAGAGGGAATAAAAAATCAAAGGGAGTGGGAATAAAATGTCACAGGGAGAAGGGAATAAAAAGTCACAGGAAGAGGGAATAAAATGTCACAGGGAGAAGGGAATAAAATGTCACAGGGCGAGAGAATAAAATGTCACAGGGAGAAGGAATAAAATGTCACAGGGAGAAGGGAATAAAATGTCACAGGGAGAAGGGAATAAAATGTAACAGGGAGAGGGAATGAAATGTCACAGGGAGAAGGAAATAAAATGTCACAGGGAGAAGGGAATAAAATGTCACAGGGAGAGGGGAATGAAATGTGACAGGGAGAAGGAAATAAAATATCACAGGGAGATGGAAAAAATTTCGCAGGGACAGGGAATAAAAAATCACAGGAAGAGGGAATAAAATGTCACAGGGAGAAGGGAATAAAAAGTCACAGGGAGAGGGAATAAAATTTCACAGGGAGAGGGAATAAAATGTCACGGGGAGAAGGAATAAAATGTTACGGGAGAAGGGAATAAAATGTCACAGGGAGAAGGGAATAAAAGGTCACAGGAAGAGGGAATAAAATGTGACAGTGAGAGGGAATGAAAAGTCACACGGAGAAGGGAAGAAAATGACAGAGGGAGAAGGGAATAAAATGACACAGGGAGAAGGGAATAAAATGTGACATGGAGAGGGAATAAAAAGTCACAGGGAGAAGGAAATAAAATGTCACAGGGTGAAGGAATAAAATGTCACAGGGAGAGGGAATAAAATGTCACAGAGAGAAGGGATTAAAATGTCAGAGGGAGAAGGGAATAAAATGTCACAGGGAGAAGGGAATAAAATGTGACATGGAGAGGGAATAAAAAGTCACAGGGAGAAGGAAATAAAATGACACATGGAGATGGAATAAAATGTCACAGGGAGAAGGGAATGAAATGTCACCGGGAGAAGGGAATAACATGTCACAGGGAGAAGGAATAAAATGTCACAGGGAGAAGGGAATAAAAGGTCTCAGGGAGAAGGGAAAAAATGTCACAGTGAGAAGGAAATAAAATGTCACAGGGACTAGGGAATAAAATGTCACTGGGAGAAGGGAATAAAATGTCACAGGAGAAGGGAATTAAATATTACAGGGAGAGGGAATCAAATGTCACAGGGAGAAGGGAATAATATGTCACAGAGAGAAGGAATAAAATGTCACATGTAGAAGGGAATAAAATGTCTGAGGGTGAAGGAATAAAATGTCACAGGGAGACGGAATAAAATGTCACAGGGTGAAGGAATAAAATTTCACAGGGAGGGGGAATAAAATTTCACAGGGAGAAGGGAATAAAATGTCACAGGGAGAAGGGAATAAACTGTCACAGGTAGAGGGAATAAAATGTCACAGGGAGAGGGAATAAAAAGTCACAGGAAGAGGGAATAAAATTTCACAGGGAGAGGGAATAAATTGTCACGGGGAGAAGGAATAAAATGTCACAGGGAAAAGGGAATGAAATGTCAAAGGGGGAGGGAATGAAATGTCACAGGGAGAGGGAATGAAATGTCACAGGGAGAGGGAATGAAATGTCACAGGGAGAAGGGAATAAAATGTCACAGGGAGAAGGAATAAAATGTCACAGGGAGAGGGAATGAAATGTCAGAGGGAGAAGAGAATAAAATGTCACAGGGAGCAGGAAGAAAATGTCAGAGGGAGAAGGAAATAAAATGTCACAGGGAGAAGGGAATAAAATGTCACCGCGAGAGGGAATAAAATGTCACAGGGAGAGGGAATAAAATGTCAAAGGGAGAAGGAAATAAAATGTCACAAGGAGAAGGGAACAAAATGTCACAGGGAGAGGAAATAAAATGTCACAGGGAGAAGGGAAAAAATGTCAAAGTGAGAAGGGAATAAAATGTCACAGGGAGAAGGAATAAAATGTCACAGGGAGAAGGGAATAAAATTTCACAGGGAGAGGGAATAAAATGTCACAGGGAGAAGGGAATAAAATGTCACAGGGAGAGGGAATAAAATGTCACAGGGAGATAGAATAAAATGTCACAGGGAGAAGGAAATAAAATGTCACAGGGAGAAGGGAATAAAATGTCACAGGGAGAATGAAATAAAATATTACAGGGAGATGGAATAAAATTTCACAGGGAGAGGGAATAAAAAATCACAGGGAGTGGGAATAAAATGTCACGGGGAGAGGGAATGAAATGACACAGGGAGAAGGGAATAAAATATCCCAAGGAGAGGGAATAAGATGTCACAGGGGGAGGGAATGAAATGTCACAGGTAGAAGGGAAAGAAATGTCATAGGAGGAGGGAATGAATTGTCACAGGGAGAAGGGAATAAAATGTCACAGGAAGAGGGAATAAAACGTCACAGGGAGAAGGGAATAAAAAGTCACAGGATGAGGGATTAATATTTAACAGCGAGAGGGAATAAAATGTCACGGGGATAGAGAATGAAATGTCAAAGGGGGAGGGAATGAAATGTCACAGGGAGAGGGAATGAAATGTCACAGGGTGAGGGAATGAAATGTCACGGGGATAGAGAATGAAATGTCAAAGGGGGAGGGAATGAAATGTCACAGGGAGAGGGAATGAAATGTCACAGGGAGAAGGGAATAAAATGTCACAGGGAGAAGGGAATAAAATGTCACAGGGAGAAGGGAATAAACTGTCACAGGGAGACGGAATAAAATGTCACAGGGAGAGGGACTAAAATGTCACAGGGAGACGGGAAAAAAATGTCACAGGGAGAGGGAATAAAATGTCACAGGGAGAAGGGAATAAAATGTCACAGGGAGAATGAAATAAAATATTACAGGGAGATGGAATAAAATTTCACAGGGAGAGGGAATAAAAAATCACAGGGAGTGGGAATAAAATGTCACGGGGAGAGGGAATGAAATGACACAGGGAGAAGGGAATAAAATATCCCAAGGAGAGGGAATAAGATGTCACAGGGGGAGGGAATGAAATGTCACAGGTAGAAATGAAAGAAATGTCATAGGAGGAGGGAATGAATTGTCACAGGGAGAAGGGAATAAAATGTCACAGGAAGAGGGAATAAAACGTCACAGGGAGAGGGAATGAAATGTCACAGTGAGAAGGGAATAAAATGTCACTAGGAGATGGGAATAAAATGTCAAAGGGAGTGGGAATAAAATGTCACAGGGAGAAGGAAATAAAATATCACAGGGAGAAGGAATAAAATTTCACAGGGAGAGGGAATAAAAAATCACAGCGAGAGGGAATAAAATGTCACAGGGAGAAGGGAATAAAAAGTCACAGGAAGAGGGAATAATATTTAACAGCGAGAGGGAATAAAATGTCACGGGGATAGAGAATGAAATGTCAAAGGGGGAGGGAATGAAATGTCACAGGGAGAGGGAATGAAATGTCACAGGGTGAGGGAATGAAATGTCACGTGGATAGAGAATGAAATGTCAAAGGGGGAGGGAATGAAATGTCACAGGGAGAGGGAATGAAATGTCACAGGGAGAAGGGAATAAAATGTCACAGGGAGAAGGGAATAAAATGTCACAGGGAGAAGGGAATAAACTGTCACAGGGAGACGGAATAAAATGTCACAGGGAGAGGGACTAAAATGTCACAGGGAGAAGGGAAAAAAATGTCACAGGGAGAGGGAATAAAATGTCACAGGGAGAAGGGAATAAAATGTCACAGGGAGAATGAAATAAAATATTACAGGGAGATGGAATAAAATTTCACAGGGAGAGCGAATAAAAAATCACAGGGAGTGGGAATAAAATGTCACGGGGAGAGGGAATGAAATGACACAGGGAGAAGGGAATAAAATATCCCAAGGAGAGGGAAAAAGATGTCACAGGGGGAGGGAATGAAATGTCACAGGTAGATGGGAAAGAAATGTCATAGGAGGAGGGAATGAATTGTCACAGGGAGAAGGGAATAAAATGTCACAGGAAGAGGGAATAAAACGTCACAGGGAGAGGGAATGAAATGTCACAGTGAGAAGGGAATAAAATGTCACTAGGAGATGGGAATAAAATGTCAAAGGGAGTGGGAATAAAATGTCACAGGGAGAAGGAAATAAAATATCACAGGGAGAAGGAATAAAATTTAACAGGGAGAGGGAATAAAAAATCACAGCGAGAGGGAATAAAATGTCACAGGGAGAAGGGAATAAAAAGTCACAGGAAGAGGGAATAATATTTAACAGCGAGAGGGAATAAAATGTCACGGGGATAGAGAATGAAATGTCAAAGGGGGAGGGAATGAAATGTCACAGGGAGAAGGGAATAAAAAATCACAGGGATAGGGAATAAAATGTCACAGGGAGAAGGGAATAAAATGTCACAGGGAGAAGGGTTTAAAATGTCACAGGGAGAGGGAATTTAATGTCACAGGGAGAAGGAAATAAAATGTCACAGGGAGAAGTGAATAAAATGTCACAGGGAGAATGAAATAAAATACTACAGGGAGATGGAATAAAATTCACAGGGAGAGGGAATAAAAAATCACAGGGATAGGGAATAAAATGTCACGGGAGAGGGAATGAAACGACACAGGGAGAAGGGAATAAAATATCTCAAGGAGACGGAATAAGATGTCACAGGGGGAGGGAATAAAATGTCACAGGTAGAAGGGAAAGAAATGTCACAGGAGGTGGGAATGAATTGTCAAAGGGAGAAGGGAATAAAATGTCACAGGGAGAATGAACTAAAATATTACAGGGAGATGTAATAAAATTTGACATGGAGAGGGAATAAAAAATCACCGGGAGTGGGAATAAAATGTCACGGGGAGAGGCAATGAAACGACACAGGGAGAAGGGAATAAAATATCCCAAGGAGAGGGAATAAGATGTCACAGGGGGAGGGAATGAAATGTCACAGGTAGAAGGGAAAGAAATGTCATAGGAGGAGGGAATGAATTGTCACAGGGAGAAGGGAATAAAATGTCACAGGAAGAGGGAATAAAACATCACAGGGAGAGGGAATGAAATGACACAGTGAGAAGGGAATAAAATGTCACAGGGAGAAGGAAATAAAATATCATTGGGAAGAGGAATAAAATGTCACAGGGAGAGGGAATAAAAAATCAAAGGGAGTGGGAATAAAATGTCACAGGGAGAAGGGAATAAAAAGTCACAGGAAGAGGGAATAAAATGTCACAGGGAGAAGGGAATAAAATGTCACAGGGAGAAGGAATAAAATGTCACAGGGAGAAGGGAATAAAATGTCACAGGGAGAAGGGCATAAAATGTAACAGGAATAGGGAATAAAATGTCACAGGGAGAAGGGAATAAAATGTCACAGGGCGAGAGAATAAAATGTCACATGGAGAGGGAATGAAATGTCACAGGGAGAAGGAAATAAAATGTCACAGGGAGAAGGGAATAAAATGTCACAGGGAGAATGAAATAAAATATTACAGGGAGATGGAATAAAATTTCACAGGGAGAGGGAATAAAAAATCACAGGGAGAGGGAATAAAATGTCACAGGGAGTGGGAATAAAATGTCACGGGGAGAGGGAATGAAATGACACAGGGAGAAGGGAATAAAATATCCCAAGGAGAGGGAATAAGATGTCACAGGGGGAGGGAATGAAATGTCACAGATAGAAGGGAAAGAAATGTCACAGGAAGAGAGAATGAATTGTCACAGGGAGAAGGGAGTAAAATGTCACAGGAATAGGGAATAAAACGTCACAGGGAGAGGGAATGAAATGTCACAGTGAGAAGGGAATAAAATGTCACTAGGAGATGGGAATAAAATGTCAAAGGGAGTGGGAATAAAAAATCACTGCGAGAGGGAATAAAATGTCACAGGGAGAAGGGAATAAAAAGTCACAGGAAGAGGGAATAATATTTAACAGCAAGAGGGTATAAAATGTCACGGGGATAGAGAATGAAATGTCAAAGGGGGAGGGAATGAAATGTCACAGGGAGAGGGCATGAAATGTCACAGGGAGAAGGGAATAAAATGTCACAGGGAGAAGGGAATAAAATGTCACAGGGAGAAGGGAATAAACTGTCACAGGTAGAGGGAATAAAATGTCACAGGGAGAGGGAATAAAATGTCACAGGGAGAAGGGAATAAAATGTCACAGGGAGAGGGAATAAAATGTCACGGAGAAGGGAATAAAATGTTACAGGAAGAGAGAATAAAATGTCACAGGGAGAAGGGAATAAATTGTCACAGGGCGAGAGAATAAAATGTCACAGGGAGAAGGAATAAAATGTCACAGGGAGAAGGGAATAAAATGTCACAGGGAGAAGGGTATAAAATGTCACAGGGAGAATGAAATAAAATATTACAGGGAGATGGAATAAAATTTCACATGGAGAGGGAATAAAAAATCACAGGGAGTGGGAATAAAATGTCACGGGGAGAGGGAATGAAACGACAGAGGGAGAAGGGAATAAAATATCCCAAGGAGAGGGAATAAGATGTCACAGGGGGAGGGAATGAAATGTCACAGGTAGAAGGGAAAGAAATGTCACAGGAAGAGGGAATGAATTGTCACAGGGAGAAGGGAATAAAATGTCACAAGAAGAGGGAATAAAACGTCACAGGGAGAGGGAATGAAATGTCACAGTGAGAAGGGAATAAAATGTCACTAGGAGATGGGAATAAAATGTCAAAGGGAGTGGGAATAAAATGTCACAGGGAGAAGGAAATAAAATATCACAGCGAGAAGGAATAAAATTTCACAGGGAGAGGGAATAAAAAATCACAGCGAGAGGGAATAAAATGTCACAGGGAGAAGGGAATAAAAAGTCACAGGAAGACGGAATAATATTTAACAGCGAGAGGGAATAAAATGTCACGGGGATAGAGAATGAAATGTCAAAGGGGGAGGGAATGAAATGTCACAGGGAGAGGGAATGAAATGTCACAGGGTGAGGGAATGAAATGTCACAGGGAGAAGGGAATAAAATGTCACAGGGAGAGGGAATAAAATGTCACAGGGAGAAGGGAAAGAAATGTCATAGGAGGAGGGAATGAATTGTCTCAGGTAGAAGGGAATAAAATGTCACAGGAAGAGGGAATAAAACGTCACAGGGAGAGGGAATGAAATGTCACAGTGAGAAGGGAATAAAATGTCACAGGGAGAAGGAAATAAAATATCACAGGGAAGAGGAATAAAATGTCACAGGGAGATGGAATAAAAAATCAAAGGGAGTAGGAATAAAATGTCACAGGGAGAAGGGAATAAAAAGTCACAGGAAGAGGGAATAAAATGTCACAGGGCGAGAGAATAAAATGTCAGAGGGAGAAGGAATAAAAGGTCACAGGGAGAAGGGAATAAAATATCACAGGGAGAAGGGAATAAAATGTAACAAGGAGAGGGAATGAAATGTCACAGGGAGAAGGGAATAAAATGTCACAGGGAGAAGGGAATAAAATGTAACAGGGAGAAGGAATAAAATGTCACAGGGAGAAGGGAATAAAATGTCACAGGGAGAAGGGAATAAAATGTCACAGGGAGAAGGGAATAAAATGTCACAGGGAGAAGGGAATAAAATGTCACAGGGCGAGAGAATAAAATGTCACAGGGAGAAGGAATAAAATGTCACAGGGAGAAGGGAATAAAATGTCACAGGGAGAAGGGAATAAAATGTAACAGGAAGAGGGAATAAAATGTCACAGGGAGAAGGGAATAAAATGTCACAGGGCGAGAGAATAAAATGTCACAGGGAGAAGGGAATAAAATGTCACAGGGAGAATGAAATAAAATATTACAGGGAGATAGAATAAAATTCACAGGGAGAGTGAATAAAAAATCACAGGGAGAGGGAATAAAATGTCACAGGGAGTGGGAATAAAATGTACCGGGGAGAGGGAATGAAATGACACAGGGAGAAGGGAATAAAATATCCCAAGGAGAGGGAATAAGATGTCACAGGGAGAGGGAATGAAATGTCACAGGTAGAAGGGAAAGAAATGTCACAGGAAGAGGGAATGAATTGTCACAGGGAGAAGGGAATAAAATGTCACAGGAAGAGGGAATAAAACGTCACAGGGAGAGGGAATGAAATGTCACAGTGAGAAGGGAATAAAATGTCACTAGGAGATGGGAATAAAATGTCAAAGGGAGTGGGAATAAAATGTCACAGGGAGAAGGAAATAAAATATCACAGGGAGAAGGAATAAAATTTCACAGCGAGAGGGAATAAAAAATCACAGCGAGAGGGAATAAAATGTCACAGGGAGAAGGGAATAAAAAGTCAGAGGAAGAGGGAATAATATTTAACAGCGAGAGGGAATAAAATG
The DNA here is from genome assembly GCF_036971445.1 of Narcine bancroftii. NCBI lineage: Eukaryota > Metazoa > Chordata > Chondrichthyes > Torpediniformes > Narcinidae > Narcine > Narcine bancroftii. The sequence continues at coordinate 1,386,339 of NC_091470.1, read as the reverse complement.
TCACGGGGATTGAGAATTAAAAGTCAAAGGGGGAGGGAATGAAATGTCACAGGGAGAGGGCATGAAATGTCACAGGGAGAGGGAATAAAATGTCACAGGGAGAAGGGAATAAAATGTCACAGGGAGAGGGAATAAAATGTCACGGAGAAGGGAATAAAATGTTACAGGAAGAGGGAATAAATGGTCACAGGGAGAAGGGAATAAAATGTCACAGGGCGAGAGAATAAAATGTCACAGGGAGAAGGAATAAAATGTCACAGGGAGAAGGGAATAAAATGTCACAGGGAGAAGGGAATAAAATGTAACAGGGAGAATGAAATAAAATATTACAGGGAGATGTAATAAAATTTCACATGGAGAGGGAATAAAAAATCACAGGGACTGGGAATAAAATGTCACGGGGAGAGGGAATGAAACGACACAGGGAGAAGGGAATAAAATATCCCAAGGAGAGGGAATAAGATGTCACAGGGGGAGGGAATGAAATGTCACAGGTAGAAGGGAAAGAAATGTCACAGGAAGAGGGAATGAATTGTCACAGGGAGAAGGGAATAAAATGTCACAGGAAGAGGGAATAAAACGTCACAGGGAGAGGGAATGAAATGTCACAGTGAGAAGGGAATAAAATGTCACTAGGAGATGGGAATAAAATGTCAAAGGGAGTGGGAATAAAATGTCACAGGGAGAAGGAAATAAAATATCACAGGGAGAAGGAATAAAATTTCACAGGGAGAGGGAATAAAAAATCACAGCGAGAGGGAATAAAATGTCACAGGGAGAAGGGAATAAAAAGTCACAGGAAGAGGGAATAATATTTAACAGCGAGAGGGAATAAAATGTCACGGGGATAGACAATGAAATGTCAAAGGGGGAGGGAATGAAATGTCACAGGGAGAGGGAATGAAATGTCACAGGGTGAGGGAATGAAATGTCACGGGAATAGAGAATGAAATGTCAAAGGGGGAGGGAATGAAATGTCACAGGGAGAGGGAATGAAATGTCACAGGGAGAAGGGAATAAAATGTCACAGGGAGAAGGGAATAAAATGTCACAGGGAGAAGGGAATAAACTGTCACAGGGAGACGGAATAAAATGTCACAGGGAGAGGGAATAAAATGTCACAGGGAGAAGGGAAAAAATGTCACAGGGAGAGGGAATAAAATGACACAGGGAGAAGGGAATAAAATGTCACAGGGAGAAGGAATAAAATGTCACAGGGAGAAGGGAATAAAATGTCACAGGGAGAAGGGAATAAAATGTCAAAGGGAGAGGGAATGAAATGTCACAGGGAGAAGGAAATAAAATGTCACAGGGAGAAGTGAATAAAATGTCACAGGGAGAATGAAATAAAATATTACAGGGAGATGGAATAAAATTTCAGAGGGAGAGGGAATAAAAAATCACAGGGATAGGGAATAAAATGTCACGGGGAGAGGGAATGAAACGACACAGGGAGAATGGAATAAAATATCCCAAGGAGACGGAATAAGATGTCACAGGGGGAGGGAATAATATGTCACAGGTAGAAGGGAAATAAATGTCACAGGAGGTGGGAATGAATTGTCAAAGGGAGAAGGGAATAAAATGTCACAGGGAGAATGAAATAAAATATTACAGGGAGATGTAATAAAATTTGACATGGAGAGGGAATAAGATGTCACAGGAGGAGGGAATGAATTGTCACAGTGAGAAGGGATTAAAATGTCACAGGGAGAAGGAAATAAAATATCACAGGGAAGAGGAATAAAATGTCACAGGGAGAGGGAATAAAAAATCAAAGGTAGTGGGAATAAAATGTCACAGGGAGAAGGGAATAAAAAGTCACAGGAAGAGGGAATAAAATGTCACAGGGAGAAGGGAATAAAATGTCACAGGGCGAGAGAATAAAATGTCACAGGGAGAAGGAATAAAATGTCACAGGGAGAAGGGAATAAAATGTCACAGGGAGAAGGGAATAAAATGTAACAGGGAGAGGGAATGAAATGTCACAGGGAGAAGGAAATAAAATGTCACAGTTAAAATGAAATAAAATATTACAGGGAGATGGAATAAAATTTCACAGGGAGAGGGAATAAAAAATCACAGAAAGAGGGAATAAAATGTCACAGGGAGTGGGAATAAAATGTCACGGGGAGAGGGAATGAAATGACACAGGGAGAAGGGAATAAAATATCCCAAGGAGAGGGAATAAGATGTCACAGGGGGAGGGAATGAAATGTCACAGGTAGAAGGGAAAGAAATGTCACAGGAAGAGGGAATGAATTGTCACAGGGAGAAGGGAATAAAATGTCACAGGAAGAGGGAATAAAACGTCACAGGGAGAGGGAATGAAATGTCACAGTGAGAAGGGAATAAAATGTCACTAGGAGATGGGAATAAAATGTCAAAGGGAGTGGGAATAAAATGTCACAGGGAGAAGGAAATAAAATATCACAGGGAGAAGGAATAAAATTTCACAGGGAGAGGGAATAAAAAATCACAGCGAGAGGGAATAAAATGTCACAGGGAGAAGGGAATAAAAAGTCACAGGAAGAGGGAATAATATTTAACAGCGAGAGGGAATAAAATGTCACGGGGATAGAGAATGAAATGTCAAAGGGGGAGGGAATGAAATGTCACAGGGAGAGGGAATGAAATGTCACAGGGTGAGGGAATGAAATGTCACGGGAATAGAGAATGAAATGTCAAAGGGGGAGGGAATGAAATGTCACAGGGAGAGGGAATGAAATGTCACAGGGAGAAGGGAATAAAATGTCACAGGGAGAAGGGAATAAAATGTAACAGGTAGAAGGGAATAAACTATCACAGGGAGACGGAATAAAATGTCACAGGGAGAGGGAATAAAATGTCACAGGGAGAAGGGAAAAATATGTCACAGGGAGAGGGAATAAAATGTCACAGAGAGAAGGGAATAAAATGTTACAGGAAGAGGGAATAAAATGTCACAGCGAGAAGGGAATAAAATGTCACAGGGAGAAGGAATAAAATGTCACAGGGAGAAGGGAATAAAATGTCACAGGGAGAGGGAATGAAATGTCACATGGAGAAGGAAATAAAATGTCACAGGGAGAAGTGAATAAAATGTCACAGGGAGAATGAAATAAAATATTACAGGGAGATGGAATAAAATTTCACAGGGAGAGGGAATAAAAAATCACAGGGATAGGGAATAAAATGTCACGGGGAGAGGGAATGAAACAACACAGGGAGAAGGGAATAAAATATCCCAAGGAGACGGAATAAGATGTCACAGGGGGAGGGAATAAAATGTCACAGGTAGAAGGGAAATAAATGTCACAGGAGGTGGGAATGAATTGTCAAAGGGAGAAGGGAATAAAATGTCACAGGGAGAATGAAATAAAATATTACAGGGAGATGTAATAAAATTTGACATGGAGAGGGAATAAAAATCACAGGGAGTGGGAATAAAATGTCACGGGGAGAGGGAATGAAACGACACAGGGAGAAGGGAATAAAATATCCCAAGGAGAGGGAATAAGATGTCACAGGGGGAGGGAATGAAATGTCACAGGTAGAAGGGAAAGAAATGTCATAGGAGGAGGGAATGAATTGTCACAGGGAGAAGGGAATAAAATGTCACAGGAAGAGGGAGTAAAACGTCACAGGGAGAGGGAATGAAAGGTCACAGTGAGAAGGGAATAAAATGTCACAGGGAGAAGGAAATAAAATATCACAGGGAAGAGGAATAAAATGTCACAGGGAGAGGGAATAAAAAATCAAAGGGAGTGGGAATAAAATGTCACAGGGAGAAGGGAATAAAAAGTCACAGGAAGAGGGAATAAAATGTCACAGGGAGAAGGGAATAAAATGTCACAGGGCGAGAGAATAAAATGTCACAGGGAGAAGGAATAAAATGTCACAGGGAGAAGGGAATAAAATGTCACAGGGAGAAGGGAATAAAATGTAACAGGGAGAATGAAATAAAATATTACAGGGAGATGGAATAAAATTTCACAGGGAGAGGGAATAAAAAATCACAGGGAGAGGGAATAAAATGTCACAGGGAGTGGGAATAAAATGTCACGGGGAGAGGGAATGAAATGACACAGGGAGAAGGGAATAAAATATCCCAAGGAGATGGAATAAGATGTCACAGGGGGAGGGAATGAAATGTCACAGGTAGAAGGGAAAGAAATGTCACAGGAAGAGGGAATGAATTGTCACAGGGAGAAGGGAATAAAATGTCACAGGAAGAGGGAATAAAACGTCACAGGGAGAGGGAATGAAATGTCACAGTGAGAAGGTAATAAAATGTCACTAGGAGATGGGAATAAAATGTCAAAGGGAGTGGGAATAGAATGTCACAGGGAGAAGGAAATAAAATATCACAGGGAGAAGGAATAAAATTTCACAGGGAGAGGGAATAAAAAATCAACGCGAGAGGGAATAAAATGTCACAGGGAGAAGGGAATAAAAAGTCACAGGAAGAGGGAATAATATTTAACAGCGAGAGGGAATAAAATGTCACGGGGATAGAGAATGAAATGTCAAAGGGGGAGGGAATGAAATGTCACAGGGAGAGGGAATGAAATGTCACAGGGAGAAGGGAATAAAATATCCCAAGGTGAGGGAATAAGATGTCACAGGGGGAGGGAATGAAATGTCACTGGTAGAAGGGAAAGAAATGTCACAGGAAGAGGGAATGAATTGTCACAGGGAGATGGGAATAAAATGTCACAGGAAGAGGGAATAAAACGTCACAGGGAGAGGGAATGAAATGTCACAGTGTGAAGGGAATAAAATGTCACTTGGAGATGGGAATAAAATGTCAAAGGGAGTGGGAATAAAATGTCACAGGGAGAAGGAAATAAAATATCACATGGAGAAGGAATAAAATTTCACAGGGAGAGGGAATAAAAAATCACAGCGAGAGGGAATAAAATGTCACAGGGAGAAGGGAATAAAAAGTCACAGGAAGAGGGAATAATATTTAACAGCGAGAGGGAATAAAATGTCACGGGGATAGAGAATGAAATGTCAAAGGGCGAGCGAATGAAATGTCACAGGGAGAGGGAATGAAATGTCACAGGGTGAGGGAATGAAATGTCACGGGGATAGAGAATGAAATGTCAAAGGGGGAGGGAATGAAATGTCACAGGGAGAGGGAATGAAATGTCACAGGGAGAAGGGAATAAAATGTCACAGGGAGAAGGGAATAAAATGTCACAGGGAGAAGGGAATAAACTGTCACAGGGAGAAGGAATAAAATGTCACAGGGAGAGGGAATAAAATGTCACAGGGAGAAGGGAAAAAAATGTCACAGGGAGAGGGAATAAAATGTCACAGGGAGAAGGGAATAAAATGTTACAGGAAGAGGGAATAAAATGTCACAGGGAGAAGGGAATAAAATGTCACAGGGCGAGAGAATAAAATGTCACAGGGAGAAGGAATAAAATGTCACAGGGAGAAGGGAATAAAATGTCACAGGGAGAAGGGAATCAAATGTCACAGGGAGAGGCAATGAAATGTCACAGGGAGAAGGAAATAAAATGTCACAGGGAGAAGTGAATAAAATGTCACAGGGAGAATGAAATAAAATATTACAGGGAGATGGAATAAAATTTCACAGGGAGAGGGAATAAAAAATCACAGGGATAGGGAATAAAATGTCACGGGGAGAGGGAATGAAACGACACAGGGAGAAGGGAATAAAATATCCCAAGGAGACGGAATAAGATGTCACAGGGGGAGGGAATAAAATGTCACAGGTAGAAGGGAAAGAAATGTCACAGGAGGTGGGAATGAATTGTCAAAGGGAGAAGGGAATAAAATGTCACAGGGAGAATGAACTAAAATATTACAGGGAGATGTAATAAAATTTGACATGGAGAGGGAATAAAAAATCACAGGGAGTGGGAATAAAATGTCACGGGGAGAGGGAATGAAACGACACAGGGAGAAGGGAATAAAATATTCCAAGGAGAGGGAATAAGATGTCACAGGGAGAAGGGAATAAAATGTCACAGGGAGAAGGAATAAAATGTCACAGGGAGAAGGGAATAAAATGTCACAGGGAGAAGGGAATAAAATGTCACAGGGAGAGGGAATGAAATGTCACAGGGAGAAGGAAATAAAATGTCACAGGGAGAAGTGAATAAAATGTCACAGGGAGAATGAAATAAAATATTACAGGGAGATGGAATAAAATTTCACAGGGAGAGGGAATAAAAAATCACAGGGATAGGGAATAAAATGTCACGGGGAGAGGGAATGAAATGACACAGGGAGAAGGGAATAAAATATCCCAAGGAGACGGAATAAGATGTCACAGGGGGAGGGAATAAAATGTCACAGGTAGAAGGGAAATAAATGTCACAGGAGGTGGGAATGAATTGTCAAAGGGAGAAGGGAATAAAATGTCACAGGGAGAATGAAATAAAATATTACAGGGAGATGTAATAAAATTTGACATGGAGTGGGAATAAAAAATCACAGGGAGTGGGAATAAAATGTCACGGGGAGAGGGAATGAAACGACACAGGGAGAAGGGAATAAAATATCCCAAGGAGAGGGAATAAGATGTCACAGGGGGAGGGAATGAAATGTCACAGGTAGAAGGGAAAGAAATGTCATAGGAGGAGGGAATGAATTGTCACAGGGAGAAGGGAATAAAATGTCACAGGAAGAGGGAGTAAAACGTCACAGGGAGAGGGAATGAAAGGTCACAGTGAGAAGGGAATAAAATGTCACAGGGAGAAGGAAATAAAATATCACAGGGAAGAGGAATAAAATGTCACAGGGAGAGGGAATAAAAAATCAAAGGGAGTGGGAATAAAATGTCACAGGGAGAAGGGAATAAAAAGTCACAGGAAGAGGGAATAAAATGTCACAGGGAGAAGGGAATAAAATGTCACAGGGCGAGAGAATAAAATGTCACAGGGAGAAGGAATAAAATGTCACAGGGAGAAGGGAATAAAATGTCACAGGGAGAAGGGAATAAAATGTAACAGGGAGAGGGAATGAAATGTCACAGGGAGAAGGAAATAAAATGTCACAGGGAGAAGGGAATAAAATGTCACAGGGAGAGGGGAATGAAATGTGACAGGGAGAAGGAAATAAAATATCACAGGGAGATGGAAAAAATTTCGCAGGGACAGGGAATAAAAAATCACAGGAAGAGGGAATAAAATGTCACAGGGAGAAGGGAATAAAAAGTCACAGGGAGAGGGAATAAAATTTCACAGGGAGAGGGAATAAAATGTCACGGGGAGAAGGAATAAAATGTTACGGGAGAAGGGAATAAAATGTCACAGGGAGAAGGGAATAAAAGGTCACAGGAAGAGGGAATAAAATGTGACAGTGAGAGGGAATGAAAAGTCACACGGAGAAGGGAAGAAAATGACAGAGGGAGAAGGGAATAAAATGACACAGGGAGAAGGGAATAAAATGTGACATGGAGAGGGAATAAAAAGTCACAGGGAGAAGGAAATAAAATGTCACAGGGTGAAGGAATAAAATGTCACAGGGAGAGGGAATAAAATGTCACAGAGAGAAGGGATTAAAATGTCAGAGGGAGAAGGGAATAAAATGTCACAGGGAGAAGGGAATAAAATGTGACATGGAGAGGGAATAAAAAGTCACAGGGAGAAGGAAATAAAATGACACATGGAGATGGAATAAAATGTCACAGGGAGAAGGGAATGAAATGTCACCGGGAGAAGGGAATAACATGTCACAGGGAGAAGGAATAAAATGTCACAGGGAGAAGGGAATAAAAGGTCTCAGGGAGAAGGGAAAAAATGTCACAGTGAGAAGGAAATAAAATGTCACAGGGACTAGGGAATAAAATGTCACTGGGAGAAGGGAATAAAATGTCACAGGAGAAGGGAATTAAATATTACAGGGAGAGGGAATCAAATGTCACAGGGAGAAGGGAATAATATGTCACAGAGAGAAGGAATAAAATGTCACATGTAGAAGGGAATAAAATGTCTGAGGGTGAAGGAATAAAATGTCACAGGGAGACGGAATAAAATGTCACAGGGTGAAGGAATAAAATTTCACAGGGAGGGGGAATAAAATTTCACAGGGAGAAGGGAATAAAATGTCACAGGGAGAAGGGAATAAACTGTCACAGGTAGAGGGAATAAAATGTCACAGGGAGAGGGAATAAAAAGTCACAGGAAGAGGGAATAAAATTTCACAGGGAGAGGGAATAAATTGTCACGGGGAGAAGGAATAAAATGTCACAGGGAAAAGGGAATGAAATGTCAAAGGGGGAGGGAATGAAATGTCACAGGGAGAGGGAATGAAATGTCACAGGGAGAGGGAATGAAATGTCACAGGGAGAAGGGAATAAAATGTCACAGGGAGAAGGAATAAAATGTCACAGGGAGAGGGAATGAAATGTCAGAGGGAGAAGAGAATAAAATGTCACAGGGAGCAGGAATAAAATGTCAGAGGGAGAAGGAAATAAAATGTCACAGGGAGAAGGGAATAAAATGTCACCGCGAGAGGGAATAAAATGTCACAGGGAGAGGGAATAAAATGTCAAAGGGAGAAGGAAATAAAATGTCACAAGGAGAAGGGAACAAAATGTCACAGGGAGAGGAAATAAAATGTCACAGGGAGAAGGGAAAAAATGTCAAAGTGAGAAGGGAATAAAATGTCACAGGGAGAAGGAATAAAATGTCACAGGGAGAAGGGAATAAAATTTCACAGGGAGAGGGAATAAAATGTCACAGGGAGAAGGGAATAAAATGTCACAGGGAGAGGGAATAAAATGTCACAGGGAGATAGAATAAAATGTCACAGGGAGAAGGAAATAAAATGTCACAGGGAGAAGGGAATAAAATGTCACAGGGAGAATGAAATAAAATATTACAGGGAGATGGAATAAAATTTCACAGGGAGAGGGAATAAAAAATCACAGGGAGTGGGAATAAAATGTCACGGGGAGAGGGAATGAAATGACACAGGGAGAAGGGAATAAAATATCCCAAGGAGAGGGAATAAGATGTCACAGGGGGAGGGAATGAAATGTCACAGGTAGAAGGGAAAGAAATGTCATAGGAGGAGGGAATGAATTGTCACAGGGAGAAGGGAATAAAATGTCACAGGAAGAGGGAATAAAACGTCACAGGGAGAAGGGAATAAAAAGTCACAGGATGAGGGAATAATATTTAACAGCGAGAGGGAATAAAATGTCACGGGGATAGAGAATGAAATGTCAAAGGGGGAGGGAATGAAATGTCACAGGGAGAGGGAATGAAATGTCACAGGGTGAGGGAATGAAATGTCACGGGGATAGAGAATGAAATGTCAAAGGGGGAGGGAATGAAATGTCACAGGGAGAGGGAATGAAATGTCACAGGGAGAAGGGAATAAAATGTCACAGGGAGAAGGGAATAAAATGTCACAGGGAGAAGGGAATAAACTGTCACAGGGAGACGGAATAAAATGTCACAGGGAGAGGGACTAAAATGTCACAGGGAGACGGGAAAAAAATGTCACAGGGAGAGGGAATAAAATGTCACAGGGAGAAGGGAATAAAATGTCACAGGGAGAATGAAATAAAATATTACAGGGAGATGGAATAAAATTTCACAGGGAGAGGGAATAAAAAATCACAGGGAGTGGGAATAAAATGTCACGGGGAGAGGGAATGAAATGACACAGGGAGAAGGGAATAAAATATCCCAAGGAGAGGGAATAAGATGTCAAAGGTGGAGGGAATGAAATGTCACAGGTAGAAGGGAAAGAAATGTCATAGGAGGAGGGAATGAATTGTCACAGGGAGAAGGGAATAAAATGTCACAGGAAGAGGGAATAAAACGTCACAGGGAGAGGGAATGAAATGTCACAGTGAGAAGGGAATAAAATGTCACTAGGAGATGGGAATAAAATGTCAAAGGGAGTGGGAATAAAATGTCACAGGGAGAAGGAAATAAAATATCACAGGGAGAAGGAATAAAATTTCACAGGGAGAGGGAATAAAAAATCACAGCGAGAGGGAATAAAATGTCACAGGGAGAAGGGAATAAAAAGTCACAGGAAGAGGGAATAATATTTAACAGCGAGAGGGAATAAAATGTCACGGGGATAGAGAATGAAATGTCAAAGGGGGAGGGAATGAAATGTCACAGGGAGAGGGAATGAAATGTCACAGGGTGAGGGAATGAAATGTCACGTGGATAGAGAATGAAATGTCAAAGGGGGAGGGAATGAAATGTCACAGGGAGAGGGAATGAAATGTCACAGGGAGAAGGGAATAAAATGTCACAGGGAGAAGGGAATAAAATGTCACAGGGAGAAGGGAATAAACTGTCACAGGGAGACGGAATAAAATGTCACAGGGAGAGGGACTAAAATGTCACAGGGAGAAGGGAAAAAAATGTCACAGGGAGAGGGAATAAAATGTCACAGGGAGAAGGGAATAAAATGTCACAGGGAGAATGAAATAAAATATTACAGGGAGATGGAATAAAATTTCACAGGGAGAGCGAATAAAAAATCACAGGGAGTGGGAATAAAATGTCACGGGGAGAGGGAATGAAATGACACAGGGAGAAGGGAATAAAATATCCCAAGGAGAGGGAAAAAGATGTCACAGGGGGAGGGAATGAAATGTCACAGGTAGATGGGAAAGAAATGTCATAGGAGGAGGGAATGAATTGTCACAGGGAGAAGGGAATAAAATGTCACAGGAAGAGGGAATAAAACGTCACAGGGAGAGGGAATGAAATGTCACAGTGAGAAGGGAATAAAATGTCACTAGGAGATGGGAATAAAATGTCAAAGGGAGTGGGAATAAAATGTCACAGGGAGAAGGAAATAAAATATCACAGGGAGAAGGAATAAAATTTAACAGGGAGAGGGAATAAAAAATCACAGCGAGAGGGAATAAAATGTCACAGGGAGAAGGGAATAAAAAGTCACAGGAAGAGGGAATAATATTTAACAGCGAGAGGGAATAAAATGTCACGGGGATAGAGAATGAAATGTCAAAGGGGGAGGGAATGAAATGTCACAGGGAGAAGGGAATAAAAAATCACAGGGATAGGGAATAAAATGTCACAGGGAGAAGGGAATAAAATGTCACAGGGAGAAGGGTTTAAAATGTCACAGGGAGAGGGAATTTAATGTCACAGGGAGAAGGAAATAAAATGTCACAGGGAGAAGTGAATAAAATGTCACAGGGAGAATGAAATAAAATACTACAGGGAGATGGAATAAAATTCACAGGGAGAGGGAATAAAAAATCACAGGGATAGGGAATAAAATGTCACGGGAGAGGGAATGAAACGACACAGGGAGAAGGGAATAAAATATCTCAAGGAGACGGAATAAGATGTCACAGGGGGAGGGAATAAAATGTCACAGGTAGAAGGGAAAGAAATGTCACAGGAGGTGGGAATGAATTGTCAAAGGGAGAAGGGAATAAAATGTCACAGGGAGAATGAACTAAAATATTACAGGGAGATGTAATAAAATTTGACATGGAGAGGGAATAAAAAATAACCGGGAGTGGGAATAAAATGTCACGGGGAGAGGCAATGAAACGACACAGGGAGAAGGGAATAAAATATCCCAAGGAGAGGGAATAAGATGTCACAGGGGGAGGGAATGAAATGTCACAGGTAGAAGGGAAAGAAATGTCATAGGAGGAGGGAATGAATTGTCACAGGGAGAAGGGAATAAAATGTCACAGGAAGAGGGAATAAAACATCACAGGGAGAGGGAATGAAATGACACAGTGAGAAGGGAATAAAATGTCACAGGGAGAAGGAAATAAAATATCATTGGGAAGAGGAATAAAATGTCACAGGGAGAGGGAATAAAAAATCAAAGGGAGTGGGAATAAAATGTCACAGGGAGAAGGGAATAAAAAGTCACAGGAAGAGGGAATAAAATGTCACAGGGAGAAGGGAATAAAATGTCACAGGGAGAAGGAATAAAATGTCACAGGGAGAAGGGAATAAAATGTCACAGGGAGAAGGGCATAAAATGTAACAGGAAGAGGGAATAAAATGTCACAGGGAGAAGGGAATAAAATGTCACAGGGCGAGAGAATAAAATGTCACATGGAGAGGGAATGAAATGTCACAGGGAGAAGGAAATAAAATGTCACAGGGAGAAGGGAATAAAATGTCACAGGGAGAATGAAATAAAATATTACAGGGAGATGGAATAAAATTTCACAGGGAGAGGGAATAAAAAATCACAGGGAGAGGGAATGAAATGTCACAGGGAGAAGGAAATAAAATGTCACAGGGAGAAGGGAATAAAATGTCACAGGGAGAATGAAATAAAATATTACAGGGAGATGGAATAAAATTTCACAGGGAGAGGGAATAAAATTTCACAGGGAGAGGGAATAAAAAATCACAGGGAGTGGGAATAAAATGTCACGGGGAGAGGGAATGAAATGACACAGGGAGAAGGGAATAAAATATCCCAAGGAGAGGGAATAAGATGTCACAGGGGGAGGGAATGAAATGTCACAGATAGAAGGGAAAGAAATGTCACAGGAAGAGAGAATGAATTGTCACAGGGAGAAGGGAGTAAAATGTCACAGGAATAGGGAATAAAACGTCACAGGGAGAGGGAATGAAATGTCACAGTGAGAAGGGAATAAAATGTCACTAGGAGATGGGAATAAAATGTCAAAGGGAGTGGGAATAAAAAATCACTGCGAGAGGGAATAAAATGTCACAGGGAGAAGGGAATAAAAAGTCACAGGAAGAGGGAATAATATTTAACAGCAAGAGGGTATAAAATGTCACGGGGATAGAGAATGAAATGTCAAAGTGGGAGGGAATGAAATGTCACAGGGAGAGGGCATGAAATGTCACAGGGAGAAGGGAATAAAATGTCACAGGGAGAAGGGAATAAAATGTCACAGGGAGAAGGGAATAAACTGTCACAGGTAGAGGGAATAAAATGTCACAGGGAGAGGGAATAAAATGTCACAGGGAGAAGGGAATAAAATGTCACAGGGAGAGGGAATAAAATGTCACGGAGAAGGGAATAAAATGTTACAGGAAGAGAGAATAAAATGTCACAGGGAGAAGGGAATAAATTGTCACAGGGCGAGAGAATAAAATGTCACAGGGAGAAGGAATAAAATGTCACAGGGAGAAGGGAATAAAATGTCACAGGGAGAAGGGTATAAAATGTCACAGGGAGAATGAAATAAAATATTACAGGGAGATGGAATAAAATTTCACATGGAGAGGGAATAAAAAATCACAGGGAGTGGGAATAAAATGTCACGGGGAGAGGGAATGAAACGACAGAGGGAGAAGGGAATAAAATATCCCAAGGAGAGGGAATAAGATGTCACAGGGGGAGGGAATGAAATGTCACAGGTAGAAGGGAAAGAAATGTCACAGGAAGAGGGAATGAATTGTCACAGGGAGAAGGGAATAAAATGTCACAGGAAGAGGGAATAAAACGTCACAGGGAGAGGGAATGAAATGTCACAGTGAGAAGGGAATAAAATGTCACTAGGAGATGGGAATAAAATGTCAAAGGGAGTGGGAATAAAATGTCACAGGGAGAAGGAAATAAAATATCACAGCGAGAAGGAATAAAATTTCACAGGGAGAGGGAATAAAAAATCACAGCGAGAGGGAATAAAATGTCACAGGGAGAAGGGAATAAAAAGTCACAGGAAGACGGAATAATATTTAACAGCGAGAGGGAATAAAATGTCACGGGGATAGAGAATGAAATGTCAAAGGGGGAGGGAATGAAATGTCACAGGTAGAGGGAATGAAATGTCACAGGGTGAGGGAATGAAATGTCACAGGGAGAAGGGAATAAAATGTCACAGGGAGAAGGAAATAAAATGTCACAGGGAGAAGGGAATAAACTGTCACGGGGAGACGGAATAAAATGTCACAGGGAGAGGGAATAAAATGTCACAGGGAGAAGGGAAAAAAATGTCACAGGGAGAGGGAATAAAATGTCACAGGGAGAAGGGAAAGAAATGTCATAGGAGGAGGGAATGAATTGTCTCAGGTAGAAGGGAATAAAATGTCACAGGAAGAGGGAATAAAACGTCACAGGGAGAGGGAATGAAATGTCACAGTGAGAAGGGAATAAAATGTCACAGGGAGAAAGAAATAAAATATCACAGGGAAGAGGAATAAAATGTCACAGGGAGATGGAATAAAAAATCAAAGGGAGTAGGAATAAAATGTCACAGGGAGAAGGGAATAAAAAGTCACAGGAAGAGGGAATAAAATGTCACAGGGAGAAGGGAATAAAATGTCACAGGGCGAGAGAATAAAATGTCAGAGGGAGAAGGAATAAAAGGTCACAGGGAGAAGGGAATAAAATATCACAGGGAGAAGGGAATAAAATGTAACAAGGAGAGGGAATGAAATGTCACAGGGAGAAGGGAATAAAATGTCACAGGGAGAAGGGAATAAAATGTAACAGGGAGAAGGAATAAAATGTCACAGGGAGAAGGGAATAAAATGTCACAGGGAGAAGGGAATAAAATGTCACAGGGAGAAGGGAATAAAATGTCACAGGGAGAAGGGAATAAAATGTCACAGGGCGAGAGAATAAAATGTCACAGGGAGAAGGAATAAAATGTCACAGGGAGAAGGGAATAAAATGTCACAGGGAGAAGGGAATAAAATGTAACAGGAAGAGGGAATAAAATGTCACAGGGAGAAGGGAATAAAATGTCACAGGGCGAGAGAATAAAATGTCACAGGGAGAAGGGAATAAAATGTCACAGGGAGAATGAAATAAAATATTACAGGGAGATAGAATAAAATTCACAGGGAGAGTGAATAAAAAATCACAGGGAGAGGGAATAAAATGTCACAGGGAGTGGGAATAAAATGTCACGGGGAGAGGGAATGAAATGACACAGGGAGAAGGGAATAAAATATCCCAAGGAGAGGGAATAAGATGTCACAGGGAGAGGGAATGAAATGTCACAGGTAGAAGGGAAAGAAATGTCACAGGAAGAGGGAATGAATTGTCACAGGGAGAAGGGAATAAAATGTCACAGGAAGAGGGAATAAAACGTCACAGGGAGAGGGAATGAAATGTCACAGTGAGAAGGGAATAAAATGTCACTAGGAGATGGGAATAAAATGTCAAAGGGAGTGGGAATAAAATGTCACAGGGAGAAGGAAATAAAATATCACAGGGAGAAGGAATAAAATTTCACAGCGAGAGGGAATAAAAAATCACAGCGAGAGGGAATAAAATGTCACAGGGAGAAGGGAATAAAAAGTCAGAGGAAGAGGGAATAATATTTAACAGCGAGAGGGAATAAAATGTCACGGGGATTGAGAATTAAAAGTCAAAGGGGGAGGGAATGAAATGTCACAGGGAGAGGGCATGAAATGTCACAGGGAGAGGGAATAAAATGTCACAGGGAGAAGGGAATAAAATGTCACAGGGAGAGGGAATAAAATGTCACGGAGAAGGGAATAAAATGTTACAGGAAGAGGGAATAAATGGTCACAGGGAGAAGGGAATAAAATGTCACAGGGCGAGAGAATAAAATGTCACAGGGAGAAGGAATAAAATGTCACAGGGAGAAGGGAATAAAATGTCACAGGGAAAAGGGAATAAAATGTAACAGGGAGAATGAAATAAAATATTACAGGGAGATGTAATAAAATTTCACATGGAGAGGGAATAAAAAATCACAGGGACTGGGAATAAAATGTCACGGGGAGAGGGAATGAAACGACACAGGGAGAAGGGAATAAAATATCCCAAGGAGAGGGAATAAGATGTCACAGGGGGAGGGAATGAAATGTCACAGGTAGAAGGGAAAGAAATGTCACAGGAAGAGGGAATGAATTGTCACAGGGAGAAGGGAATAAAATGTCACAGGAAGAGGGAATAAAACGTCACAGGGAGAGGGAATGAAATGTCACAGTGAGAAGGGAATAAAATGTCACTAGGAGATGGGAATAAAATGTCAAAGGGAGTGGGAATAAAATGTCACAGGGAGAAGGAAATAAAATATCACAGGGAGAAGGAATAAAATTTCACAGGGAGAGGGAATAAAAAATCACAGGAAGAGGGAATAATATTTAACAGCGAGAGGGAATAAAATGTCACGGGGATAGACAATGAAATGTCAAAGGGGGAGGGAATGAAATGTCACAGGGAGAGGGAATGAAATGTCACAGGGTGAGGGAATGAAATGTCACGGGAATAGAGAATGAAATGTCAAAGGGGGAGGGAATGAAATGTCACAGGGAGAGGGAATGAAATGTCACAGGGAGAAGGGAATAAAATGTCACAGGGAGAAGGGAATAAAATGTCACAGGGAGAAGGGAATAAACTGTCACAGGGAGACGGAATAAAATGTCACAGGGAGAGGGAATAAAATGTCACAGGGAGAAGGGAAAAAATGTCACAGGGAGAGGGAATAAAATGACACAGGGAGAAGGGAATAAAATGTCACAGGGAGAAGGAATAAAATGTCACAGGGAGAAGGGAATAAAATGTCACAGGGAGAAGGGAATAAAATGTCAAAGGGAGAGGGAATGAAATGTCACAGGGAGAAGGAAATAAAATGTCACAGGGAGAAGTGAATAAAATGTCACAGGGAGAATGAAATAAAATATTACAGGGAGATGGAATAAAATTTCAGAGGGAGAGGGAATAAAAAATCACAGGGATAGGGAATAAAATGTCACGGGGAGAGGGAATGAAACGACACAGGGAGAATGGAATAAAATATCCCAAGGAGACGGAATAAGATGTCACAGGGGGAGGGAATAATATGTCACAGGTAGAAGGGAAATAAATGTCACAGGAGGTGGGAATGAATTGTCAAAGGGAGAAGGGAATAAAATGTCACAGGGAGAATGAAATAAAATATTACAGGGAGATGTAATAAAATTTGACATGGAGAGGGAATAAGATGTCACAGGAGGAGGGAATGAATTGTCACAGGGAGAAGGGAATAAAATGTCACAGGAAGAGGGAGTAAAACGACACAGGGAGAGGGAATGAAAGGTCACAGTGAGAAGGGATTAAAATGTCACAGGGAGAAGGAAATAAAATATCACAGGGAAGAGGAATAAAATGTCACAGGGAGAGGGAATAAAAAATCAAAGGTAGTGGGAATAAAATGTCACAGGGAGAAGGGAATAAAAAGTCACAGGAAGAGGGAATAAAATGTCACAGGGAGAAGGGAATAAAATGTCACAGGGCGAGAGAATAAAATGTCACAGGGAGAAGGAATAAAATGTCACAGGGAGAAGGGAATAAAATGTCACAGGGAGAAGGGAATAAAATGTAACAGGGAGAGGGAATGAAATGTCACAGGGAGAAGGAAATAAAATGTCACAGGGAGAAGGGAATAAAATGTCACAGTTAAAATGAAATAAAATATTACAGGGAGATGGAATAAAATTTCACAGGGAGAGGGAATAAAAAATCACAGAAAGAGGGAATAAAATGTCACAGGGAGTGGGAATAAAATGTCACGGGGAGAGGGAATGAAATGACACAGGGAGAAGGGAATAAAATATCCCAAGGAGAGGGAATAAGATGTCACAGGGGGAGGGAATGAAATGTCACAGGTAGAAGGGAAAGAAATGTCACAGGAAGAGGGAATGAATTGTCACAGGGAGAAGGGAATAAAATGTCACAGGAAGAGGGAATAAAACGTCACAGGGAGAGGGAATGAAATGTCACAGTGAGAAGGGAATAAAATGTCACTAGGAGATGGGAATAAAATGTCAAAGGGAGTGGGAATAAAATGTCACAGGGAGAAGGAAATAAAATATCACAGGGAGAAGGAATAAAATTTCACAGGGAGAGGGAATAAAAAATCACAGCGAGAGGGAATAAAATGTCACAGGGAGAAGGGAATAAAAAGTCACAGGAAGAGGGAATAATATTTAACAGCGAGAGGGAATAAAATGTCACGGGGATAGAGAATGAAATGTCAAAGGGGGAGGGAATGAAATGTCACAGGGAGAGGGAATGAAATGTCACAGGGTGAGGGAATGAAATGTCACGGGAATAGAGAATGAAATGTCAAAGGGGGAGGGAATGAAATGTCACAGGGAGAGGGAATGAAATGTCACAGGGAGAAGGGAATAAAATGTCACAGGGAGAAGGGAATAAAATGTAACAGGGAGAAGGGAATAAACTGTCACAGGGAGACGGAATAAAATGTCACAGGGAGAGGGAATAAAATGTCACAGGGAGAAGGGAAAAATATGTCACAGGGAGAGGGAATAAAATGTCACAGAGAGAAGGGAATATAATGTTACAGGAAGAGGGAATAAAATGTCACAGCGAGAAGGGAATAAAATGTCACAGGGAGAAGGAATAAAATGTCACAGGGAGAAGGGAATAAAATGTCACAGGGAGAGGGAATGAAATGTCACATGGAGAAGGAAATAAAATGTCACAGGGAGAAGTGAATAAAATGTCACAGGGAGAATGAAATAAAATATTACAGGGAGATGGAATAAAATTTCACAGGGAGAGGGAATAAAAAATCACAGGGATAGGGAATAAAATGTCACAGGTAGAAGGGAAATAAATGTCACAGGAGGTGGGAATGAATTGTCAAAGGGAGAAGGGAATAAAATGTCACAGGGAGAATGAAATAAAATATTACAGGGAGATGTAATAAAATTTGACATGGAGAGGGAATAAAAATCACAGGGAGTGGGAATAAAATGTCACGGGGAGAGGGAATGAAACGACACAGGGAGAAGGGAATAAAATATCCCAAGGAGAGGGAATAAGATGTCACAGGGGGAGGGAATGAAATGTCACAGGTAGAAGGGAAAGAAATGTCATAGGAGGATGGAATGAATTGTCACAGGGAGAAGGGAATAAAATGTCACAGGAAGAGGGAGTAAAACGTCACAGGGAGAGGGAATGAAAGGTCACAGTGAGAAGGGAATAAAATGTCACAGGGAGAAGGAAATAAAATATCACAGGGAAGAGGAATAAAATGTCACAGGGAGAGGGAATAAAAAATCAAAGGGAGTGGGAATAAAATGTCACAGGGAGAAGGGAATAAAAAGTCACAGGAAGAGGGAATAAAATGTCACAGGGAGAAGGGAATAAAATGTCACAGGGCGAGAGAATAAAATGTCACAGGGAGAAGGAATAAAATGTCACAGGGAGAAGGGAATAAAATGTCACAGGGAGAAGGGAATAAAATGTAACAGGGAGAATGATATAAAATATTACAGGGAGATGGAATAAAATTTCACAGGGAGAGGGAATAAAAAATCACAGGGAGAGGGAATAAAATGTCACAGGGTGTGGGAATAAAATGTCACGGGGAGAGGGAATGAAATGACACAGGGAGAAGGGAATAAAATATCCCAAGGAGATGGAATAAGATGTCACAGGGGGAGGGAATGAAATGTCACAGGTAGAAGGGAAAGAAATGTCACAGGAAGAGGGAATGAATTGTCACAGGGAGAAGGGAATAAAATGTCACAGGAAGAGGGAATAAAACGTCACAGGGAGAGGGAATGAAATGTCACAGTGAGAAGGTAATAAAATGTCACTAGGAGATGGGAATAAAATGTCAAAGGGAGTGGGAATAGAATGTCACAGGGAGAATGAAATAAAATATCACAGGGAGAAGGAATAAAATTTCACAGGGAGAGGGAATAAAAAATCAACGCGAGAGGGAATAAAATGTCACAGGGAGAAGGGAATAAAAAGTCACAGGAAGAGGGAATAATATTTAACAGCGAGAGGGAATAAAATGTCACGGGGATAGAGAATGAAATGTCAAAGGGGGAGGGAATGAAATGTCACAGGGAGAGGGAATGAAATGTCACAGGGAGAAGGGAATAAAATATCCCAAGGAGAGGGAATAAGATGTCACAGGGGGAGGGAATGAAATGTCACTGGTAGAAGGGAAAGAAATGTCACAGGAAGAGGGAATGAATTGTCACAGGGAGATGGGAATAAAATGTCACAGGAAGAGGGAATAAAACGTCACAGGGAGAGGGAATGAAATGTCACAGTGTGAAGGGAATAAAATGTCACTTGGAGATGGGAATAAAATGTCAAAGGGAGTGGGAATAAAATGTCACAGGGAGAAGGAAATAAAATATCACATGGAGAAGGAATAAAATTTCACAGGGAGAGGGAATAAAAAATCACAGCGAGAGGGAATAAAATGTCACAGGGAGAAGGGAATAAAAAGTCACAGGAAGAGGGAATAATATTTAACAGCGAGAGGGAATAAAATGTCACGGGGATAGAGAATGAAATGTCAAAGGGCGAGGGAATGAAATGTCACAGGGAGAGGGAATGAAATGTCACAGGGTGAGGGAATGAAATGTCACGGGGATAGAGAATGAAATGTCAAAGGGGGAGGGAATGAAATGTCACAGGGAGAGGGAATGAAATGTCACAGGGAGAAGGGAATAAAATGTCACAGGGAGAAGGGAATAAAATGTCACAGGGAGAAGGGAATAAACTGTCACAGGGAGAAGGAATAAAATGTCACAGGGAGGGGGAATAAAATGTCACAGGGAGAAGGGAAAAAAATGTCACAGGGAGAGGGAATAAAATGTCACAGGGAGAAGGGAATAAAATGTTACAGGAAGTGGGAATAAAATGTCACAGGGAGAAGGGAATAAAATGTCACAGGGCGAGAGAATAAAATGTCACAGGGAGAAGGAATAAAATGTCACAGGGAGAAGGGAATAAAATGTCACAGGGAGAAGGGAATCAAATGTCACAGGGAGAGGCAATGAAATGTCACAGGGAGAAGGAAATAAAATGTCACAGGGAGAAGTGAATAAAATGTCACAGGGAGAATGAAATAAAATATTACAGGGAGATGGAATAAAATTTCACAGGGAGAGGGAATAAAAAATCACAGGGATAGGGAATAAAATGTCACGGGGAGAGGGAATGAAACGACACAGGGAGAAGGGAATAAAATATCCCAAGGAGACGGAATAAGATGTCACAGGGGGAGGGAATAAAATGTCACAGGTAGAAGGGAAAGAAATGTCACAGGAGGTGGGAATGAATTGTCAAAGGGAGAAGGGAATAAAATGTCACAGGGAGAATGAACTAAAATATTACAGGGAGATGTAATAAAATTTGACATGGAGAGGGAATAAAAAATCACAGGGAGTGGGAATAAAATGTCACGGGGAGAGGGAATGAAACGACACAGGGAGAAGGGAATAAAATATTCCAAGGAGAGGGAATAAGATGTCACAGGGAGAAGGGAAAGAAATGTCATAGGAGGAGGGAATGAATTGTCACAGGGAGAAGGGAATAAAATGTCACAGAAAGAGGGAATAAAACGTCACAGGGAGAGGGAATGAAATGTCACAGTGAGAAGGGAATAAAATGTCACAGGGAGAAGGAAATAAAATATCACAGGGAAGAGGAATAAAATGTCACAGGGAGAGGGAATAAAAAATCAAAGGGAGTGGGAATAAAATGTCACAGGGAGAAGGGAATAAAAAGTCACAGGAAGAGGGAATAAAATTTCACAGGGAGAAGGGAATAAAATGTCACAGGGCGAGAGAATAAAATGTCACAGGGAGAAGGAATAAAATGTCACAGGGAGAAGGGAATAAAATGTCACAGGGAGAAGGGAATAAAATGTAATAGGGAGAGGGAATGAAATGTCACAGGGAGAAGGAAATAAAATGTCACAGGTAGAAGGGAATAAAATGTCACAGGGAGAATGAAATAAAATATTACAGGGAGATGGAATAAAATTTCACAGGGAGAGGGAATAAAAAATCACAGGGAG
Source organism: Narcine bancroftii (assembly GCF_036971445.1). NCBI lineage: Eukaryota > Metazoa > Chordata > Chondrichthyes > Torpediniformes > Narcinidae > Narcine > Narcine bancroftii. The sequence goes on along the minus strand of NC_091470.1, from coordinate 1,364,609 downwards.
AGGGAATAAAATGTCACAGGGAGTGGGAATAAAATGTCACGGGGAGAGGGAATGAAATGACACAGGGAGAAGGGAATAAAATATCCCAAGGAGAGGGAATAAGATGTCACAGGGGGAGGGAATGAAATGTCACAGGTAGAAGGGAAATAAATGTCACAGGAAGAGGGAATGAATTGTCACAGGGAGAAGGGAATAAAATGTCACAGGAAGAGGGAATAAAACGTCACAGGGAGAGGGAATGAAATGTCACAGTGAGAAGGAATAAAATTTCACAGGGAGAGGGAATAAAAAATCACAGCGAGGGGGAATAATATGTCACAGGGAGAAGGGAATAAAAAGTCACAGGAAGAGGGAATAACATTTAACAGAGAGAGGGAATAAAATGTCACGTGGATAGAGAATGAAATGTCAAAGGGGGAGGGAATAAAATGTCACAGGGAGAGGGAATGAAATGTCACAGGGAGAAGGGAATAAAATGTCACAGGGAGAAGAGAGTAAACTGTCACAGGGAGAGGGAATAAAATGTCACAGGGAGAGGGAATAAAATGTCACAGGGAGAAGGGAATAAAATGTCACAGGGAGAGGGAATAAAATGTCACGGAGAAGGGAATAAAATGTTACAGGAAGAGGGAATAAAATGTCACAGGGAGAAGGGAATAAAATGTCACAGGGCGAGAGAATAAAATGTCACAGGGAGCAGGAATAAAATGTCACAGGGAGAAGGGAATAAAATGTCACAGGGACAAAGGAATAAAATGTCACAGGGAGAAGGAAATAAAATGTCACAGGGAGAAGGGAATAAAATGTCACAGGGAGAATGAAATAAAATATTACAGGGAGATGGAATAAAATTTCACAGGGAGAGGGAATAAAAAATCACAGGGAGAGGGAATAAAATGTCACGGGGAGAGGGAATGAAACGACACATGGAGAAGGGAATAAAATATCCCAAGGAGAGGGAATAAGATGTCACAGGGGGAGGGAATGAAATGTCAAAGGTAGAAGGGAAAGAAATGTCACAGGAGGAGGGAATGAATTGTCACAGGGAGAAGGGAATAAAATGTCACAGGGAGAATGAAATAAAATATTACAGGGAGATGGAATAAAATTTCACAGGGAGAGGGAATAAAAAATCACAGGGAGTGGGAATAAAATGTCACGGGGAGAGGGAATGAAACAACACAGGGAGAAGGGAATAAAATATCCCAAGGAGAGGGAATAAGATGTCACAGGGGGAGGGAATGAAAAGTCACAGGTAGAAGGGAAAGAAATGTCACAGGAGGAGGGAATGAATTGTCACAGGGAGAAGGGAATAAAATGTCACAGGGAGAGGGAATAAAACGTCACAGGGTGAGGGAATGAAATGTCACAGTGAGAAGGGAATAAAATGTCACTAGGAGATGAAAATAAAATGTCAAAGGGAGTGGGAATAAAATGTCACAGGGAGAAGGAAATAAAATATCACAGGGAGAAGGAATAAAATTTCACAGGGAGAGGGAATAAAAAATCACAGCGAGAGGGAATAAAATGTCACAGGGAGAAGGGAATAAAAAGTCACAGGAAGAGGGAATAATATTTAACAGCGAGAGGGAATAAAATGTCACGGGGATAGAGAATGAAATGTCAAAGGGGGAGGGAATGAAATGTCACAGGGAGAGGGAATGAAATGTCACAGGGAGAAGGGAATAAAATGTCACAGGGAGAGGGAATAAAAAATCAAAGGGAGTGTGAATAAAATGTCACAGGGAGAAGGGAATAAAAAGTCACAGGAAGAGGCAATAAAATTTCACAGGGAGAGGGAATAAATTGTCACGGGGAGATGGAATAAAATGTCACAGGGAGAAGGGAATAAACTGTCACAGGGAGAGGGAATAAAATGTCACAGCGAGAGGGAATAAAATGTCACAGGGAGAAGGGAATAAAATGTCACATGGAGAGGGAATAAAATGTCACAGGGAGAAGGGAATAAAATGTTACAGGAAGAGGGAATAAAATGTCACAGTGCGAGAGAATAAAATGTCACAGGGAGAAGGAATAAAATGTCACAGGGAGAAGGGAATAAAATGTCACAGGGAGAAGGGAATAAAATGTCACAGGGAGAGGGATGGAAATGTCACAGGGAGAAGGAAATAAAATGTCACAGGGAGAAGGGAATAAAATGTCACAGGGAGAAGGGAATAAAATGTCACAGGGAGAGGGAAATAAAATGTCACAGGGAGAAGGGAATATAATGTCACAGGGAGAATGAAATAAAATATTACAGGGAGATGGAATAAAATTTCACAGGGAGAGGGAATAAAAAATCACAGGGAGTGGGAATAAAATGTCACGGGGAGAGGGAATGAAATGTCACAGGAAGAAGGGAAAGAAATGTCACAGGAGGAGGGAATGAATTGTCACAGGGAGAAGGATATAAAATGTCACAGGAAGAGGGAATAAAACGTCACAGGGAGAGGGAATGAAATGTCACAGTGAGAAGGGAATAAAATGTCACTAGGAGATGTGAATAAAATGTCAAAGGGAGTGGGAATAAAATATCACAGGGAGAAGGAAATAAAATATCACAGGGAGAGGGAATAAAAAATCACAGCGAGAGGGAATAGAATGTCACAGGGAGAAGGGAATAAAAAGTCACAGGAAGAGGGAATAATATTTAACAGCGAGAGGGAATAAAATGTCTCGGGGATAGAGAATGAAATGTCAAAGGGAGAGGGAATAAAATGTCACAGGGCGAGAGAATAAAATGTCACAGGGAGAAGGAATAAAATGTCACAGGGAGAAGGGAATAAAATGTCACAGGGCGAGAGAATAAAATGTCACAGGGAGAAGGAATAAAATGTCACAGGGAGACGGGAATAAAATGTCACAGGGAGAAGAGAATAAAATGTCACAGGGAGAGGGAATGAAATGTCACAGGGAGAAGGAAATAAAATGTCACAGGGAGAAGGGAATAAAATGTCACAGGGAGAATGAAATAAAATATTACAGGGAGATGGAATAAAATTTCACAGGGAGAGGGAATAAAAAATCACAGGGAGAGGGAATAAAATGTCACAGGGAGTGGGAATAAAATGTCACGGGGAGACGGAATGAAATGACACAGGGAGAAGGGAATAAAATATCCCAAGGAGGGGGAATAAGATGTCACTGGGGGAGGGAATGAAATGTCACAGGTAGAAGGGAAAGAAATGTCACAGGAGGAGGGAATGAATTGTCACAGGGAGAAGGGAATAAAATGTCACAGGGAGAGGGAATAAAACGTCACAGGGTGAGGGAATGAAATGTCACAGTGAGAAGGGAATAAAATGTCACTAGGAGATGGGAATAAAATGTCAAAGGGAGTGGGAATAAAATGTCACAGGGAGAAGGAAATAAAATATCACAGGGAGAAGGAATAAAATTTCACAGGGAGAGGGAATAAAAAATCACAGCGAGAGGGAATAAAATGTCACAGGGAGAAGGGAATAAAAAGTCACAGGAAGAGGGAATAATATTTAACAGCGAGAGGGAATAAAATGTTACGGGGATAGAGAATGAAATGTCAAAGGGGGAGGGAATGAAATGTCACAGGGAGAGGGAATGAAATGTCACAGGGAGAAGGGAATAAAATGTCACAGGGAGAGGGAATAAAAAATCAAAGGGAGTGTGAATAAAATGTCACAGGGAGAAGGGAATAAAAAGTCACAGGAAGAGGCAATAAAATTTCACAGGGAGAGGGAATAAATTGTCACGGGGAGATGGAATAAAATGTCACAGGGAGAAGGGAATAAACTGTAACAGGGAGAGGGAATAAAATGTCACAGCGAGAGGGAATAAAATGTCACAGGGAGAAGGGAATAAAATGTCACATGGAGAGGGAATAAAATGTCACAGGGAGAAGGGAATAAAATGTTACAGGAAGAGGGAATAAAATGTCACCGGGAGAAGGGAATAAAATGTCACAGTGCGAGAGAATAAAATGTCACAGGGAGAAGGAATAAAATGTCACAGGGAGAAGGGAATAAAATGTCACAGGGAGAAGGGAATAAAATGTCACAGGGAGAGGAAAGGAAATGTCACAGGGAGAAGGAAATAAAATGTCACAGGGAGAAGGGAATAAAATGTCACAGGGAGAAGGGAATAAAATGTCACAGGGAGAGGGAAATAAAATGTCACAGTGAGAAGGGAATATAATGTCACAGGGAGAATGAAATAAAATATTACAGGGAGATGGAATAAAATTTCACAGGGAGAGGAAATAAAAAATCACATGGAGAGGGAATAAAATGTCACAGGGAGTTGGAATAAAATGTCACGGGGAGAGGGAATGAAATGACACAGGGAGAAGGGAATAAAATATCCCAAGGAGAGGGTATAAGATGTAACAGGGGGAGGGAAAGAAATGTCACAGGAAGAAGGGAAAGAAATGTCACAGGAGGAGGGAATGAATTGTCACAGGGAGAAGGATATAAAATTTCACAGCGAGAGGGAATAAAATGTCACAGGGAGAGGGAATAAAAAATCAAAGGGAGTGTGAATAAAATGTCACAGGGAGAAGGGAATAAAAAGTCACAGGAAGAGGCAATAAAATTTCACAGGGAGAGGGAATAAATTGTCACGGGGAGATGGAATAAAATGTCACAGGGAGAAGGGAATAAACTGTCACAGGGAGAGGGAATAAAATGTCACAGCGAGAGGGAATAAAATGTCACAGGGAGATGGGAATAAAATGTCACATGGAGAGGGAATAAAATGTCACAGGGAGAAGGGAATAAAATGTTACAGGAAGAGGGAATAAAATGTCACAGTGCGAGAGAATAAAATGTCACAGGGAGAAGGAATAAAATGTCACAGGGAGAAGGGAATAAAATGTCACAGGGAGAAGGGAATAAAATGTCACAGGGAGAGGGATGGAAATGTCACAGGGAGAAGGAAATAAAATGTCACAGGGAGAAGGGAATAAAATGTCACAGGGAGAAGGGAATAAAATGTCACAGGGAGAGGGAAATAAAATGTCACAGGGAGAAGGGAATATAATGTCACAGGGAGAATGAAATAAAATATTACAGGGAGATGGAATAAAATTTCACAGGGAGAGGGAATAAAAAATCACAGGGAGTGGGAATAAAATGTCACGGGGAGAGGGAATGAAATGTCACAGGAAGAAGGGAAAGAAATGTCACAGGAGGAGGGAATGAATTGTCACAGGGAGAAGGATATAAAATGTCACAGGAAGAGGGAATAAAACGTCACAGGGAGAGGGAATGAAATGTCACAGTGAGAAGGGAATAAAATGTCACTAGGAGATGTGAATAAAATGTCAAAGGGAGTGGGAATAAAATATCACAGGGAGAAGGAAATAAAATATCACAGGGAGAGGGAATAAAAAATCACAGCGAGAGGGAATAGAATGTCACAGGGAGAAGGGAATAAAAAGTCACAGGAAGAGGGAATAATATTTAACAGCGAGAGGGAATAAAATGTCTCGGGGATAGAGAATGAAATGTCAAAGGGAGAGGGAATAAAATGTCACAGGGAGAAGGGAATAAAATGTCACAGGGCGAGAGAATAAAATGTCACAGGGAGAAGGAATAAAATGTCACAGGGAGAAGGGAATAAAATGTCACAGGGCGAGAGAATAAAATGTCACAGGGAGAAGGAATAAAATGTCACAGGGAGACGGGAATAAAATGTCACAGGGAGAAGAGAATAAAATGTCACAGGGAGAGGGAATGAAATGTCACAGGGAGAAGGAAATAAAATGTCACAGGGAGAAGGGAATAAAATGTCACAGGGAGAATGAAATAAAATATTACAGGGAGATGGAATAAAATTTCACAGGGAGAGGGAATAAAAAATCACAGGGAGAGGGAATAAAATGTCACAGGGAGTGGGAATAAAATGTCACGGGGAGACGGAATGAAATGACACAGGGAGAAGGGAATAAAATATCCCAAGGAGGGGGAATAAGATGTCACTGGGGGAGGGAATGAAATGTCACAGGTAGAAGGGAAAGAAATGTCACAGGAGGAGGGAATGAATTGTCACAGGGAGAAGGGAATAAAATGTCACAGGGAGAGGGAATAAAACGTCACAGGGTGAGGGAATGAAATGTCACAGTGAGAAGGGAATAAAATGTCACTAGGAGATGGGAATAAAATGTCAAAGGGAGTGGGAATAAAATGTCACAGGGAGAAGGAAATAAAATATCACAGGGAGAAGGAATAAAATTTCACAGGGAGAGGGAATAAAAAATCACAGCGAGAGGGAATAAAATGTCACAGGGAGAAGGGAATAAAAAGTCACAGGAAGAGGGAATAATATTTAACAGCGAGAGGGAATAAAATGTTACGGGGATAGAGAATGAAATGTCAAAGGGGGAGGGAATGAAATGTCACAGGGAGAGGGAATGAAATGTCACAGGGAGAAGGGAATAAAATGTCACAGGGAGAGGGAATAAAAAATCAAAGGGAGTGTGAATAAAATGTCACAGGGAGAAGGGAATAAAAAGTCACAGGAAGAGGCAATAAAATTTCACAGGGAGAGGGAATAAATTGTCACGGGGAGATGGAATAAAATGTCACAGGGAGAAGGGAATAAACCGTCACAGGGAGAGGGAATAAAATGTCACAGCGAGAGGGAATAAAATGTCACAGGGAGAAGGGAATAAAATGTCACATGGAGAGGGAATAAAATGTCACAGGGAGAAGGGAATAAAATGTTACAGGAAGAGGGAATAAAATGTCACCGGGAGAAGGGAATAAAATGTCACAGTGCGAGAGAATAAAATGTCACAGGGAGAAGGAATAAAATGTCACAGGGAGAAGGGAATAAAATGTCACAGGGAGAAGGGAATAAAGTGTCACAGGGAGAGGAAAGGAAATGTCACAGGGAGAAGGAAATAAAATGTCACAGGGAGAAGGGAATAAAATGTCACAGGGAGAAGGGAATAAAATGTCACAGGGAGAGGGAAATAAAATGTCACAGTGAGAAGGGAATATAATGTCACAGGGAGAATGAAATAAAATATTACAGGGAGATGGAATAAAATTTCACAGGGAGAGGGAATAAAAAATCACATGGAGAGGGAATAAAATGTCACAGGGAGTGGGAATAAAATGTCACGGGGAGAGGGAATGAAATGACACAGGGAGAAGGGAATAAAATATCCCAAGGAGAGGGTATAAGATGTAACAGGGGGAGGGAAAGAAATGTCACAGGAAGAAGGGAAAGAAATGTCACAGGAGGAGGGAATGAATTGTCACAGGGAGAAGGATATAAAATGTCACAGGAAGAGGGAATAAAACGTCACAGGGAGAGGGAATGAAATGTCACAGTGAGAAGGGAATAAAATGTCACTAGGAGATGGGAATAAAATGTCAAAGGGAGTGGGAATAAAATATCACAGGGAGAAGGAAATAAAATATCACAGGGAGAGGGAATAAAAAATCACAGCGAGAGGGAATAGAATGTCACAGGGAGAAGGGAATAAAAAGTCACAGGAAGAGGGAATAATATTTAACAGCGAGAGGGAATAAAATGTCTCGGGGATAGAGAATGAAATGTCAAAGGGAGAGGGAATAAAATGTCACAGGGAGAAGGGAATAAAATGTCACAGGGAGAAGGAATAAAATGTCACAGGGAGAAGGGAATAAAATGTCACAGGGCGAGAGAATAAAATGTCACAGGGAGAAGGAATAAAATGGCACAGGGAGACGGGAATAAAATGTCACAGGGAGAAGAGAATAAAATGTCACAGGGAGAGGGAATGAAATGTCACAGGGAGAAGGAAATAAAATGTCACAGGGAGAAGGGAATAAAATGTCACAGGGAGAATGAAATAAAATATTACAGGGAGATGGAATAAAATTTCACAGGGAGAGGGAATAAAAAATCACAGGGAGAGGGAATAAAATGTCACAGGGAGTGGGAATAAAATGTCACGGGGAGACGGAATGAAATGACACAGGGAGAAGGGAATAAAATATCCCAAGGAGAGGGAATAAGATGTCACTGGGGGAGGGAATGAAATGTCACAGGTAGAAGGGAAAGAAATGTCACAGGAGGAGGGAATGAATTGTCACAGGGAGAAGGGAATAAAATGTCACAGGAAGAGGGAATAAAACGTCACAGGGAGAGGGAATGAAATGTCACAGGGAGAAGGAAATAAAATGTCACAGGGAGAAGGGAATAAAATGTCACATGGAGAATGAAATAAAATATTACAGGGAGATGGAATAAAATTTCACAGGGAGAGGGAATAAAAAATCACAGGGAGAGGGAATAAAATGTCACGGGGAGAGGGAATGAAACGACACATGGAGAAGGGAATAAAATATCCCAAGGAGAGGGAATAAGATGTCACAGGGGGAGGGAATGAAATGTCAAAGGTAGAAGGGAAAGAAATGTCACAGGAGGAGGGAATGAATTGTCACAGGGAAAAGGGAATAAAATGTCACAGGAAGAGGGAATAAAACGTCACAGGGTGAGGGAATTAAATGTCACAGTGAGAAGGGAATAAAATGTCACTAGGAGATGGGAATAAAATGTCAAAGGGAGTGGGAATAAAATGTCACAGGGAGAAGGAAATAAAATATCACAGGGAGAAGGAATATAATTTCACAGGGAGAGGGAATAAAAAATCACAGCGAGAGGGAATAAAATGTCACAGGGAGAAGGGAATAAAAAGTCATAGGAAGAGGGAATAATATTTAACAGCGAGAGGGAATAAAATGTCACGGTGATAGAGAATGAAATGTCAAAGGGGGAGGGAATGAAATGTCACATGGAGAGGGAATGAAATGTCACAGGGAGAAGGGAATAAAATGTCACAGGGAGAGGGAATAAAAAAATCAAAGGGAGTGGGAATAAAATGTCACAGGGAGAAGGGAATAAACTGTCACAGGGAGAGGGAATAAAATGTCACAGCGAGAGGGAATAAAATGTCACAGGGAGAAGGGAATAAAATGTCACATGGAGAGGGAATAAAATGTCACAGGGAGAAGGGAATAAAATGTTACAGGAAGAGGGAATAAAATGTCACAGGGAGAAGGGAATAAAATATCACAGGGAGAAGGAATGAAATTTCACAGCGAGAGGGAATAAAAAATCACAGCGAGAGGGAATAAAATGTCACAGGGAGAAGGGAATAAAAATTCACAGGAAGAGGGAATAATATTTAACAGCGAGAGGGAATAAAATGTCACGGGGATAGAGAATGAAATGTCAAAGGGGGAGGGAATGAAATGTCACAGGGAGAGGGCATGAAATGTCACAGGGAGAAGGGAATAAAATGTCACAGGGAGAAGGGAATAAAATGTCACAGGGAGAAGGGAATAAACTGTCACAGGTAGAGGGAATAAAATGTCACAGGGAGAAGGAATAAAATGTCACAGGGAGAAGGGAATAAAATGTCACAGGGAGAGGGAATAAAATGTCACGGAGAAGGGAATAAAATGTTACAGGAAGAGGGAATAAAATGTCACAGGGAGAAGGGAATAAAATGTCACAGGGCGAGAGAATAAAATGTCACAGGGAGAAGGAATAAAATGTCACAGGGAGAAGGGAATAAAATGTCACAGGGAGAAGGGAATAAAATGTCACAGGGAGAATGAAATAAAATATTACAGGGAGATGTAATAAAATTTCACATGGAGAGGGAATAAAAAATCACAGGGAGTGGGAATAAAATGTCACGGGGAGAGGGAATGAAACGACACAGGGAGAAGGGAATAAAATATCCCAAGGAGAGGGAATAAGATGTCACAGGGGGAGGGAATGAAATGTCACAGGTAGAAGGGAAAAAAATGTCACAGGAAGAGGGAATGAATTGTCACAGGGAGAAGGGAATAAAATGTCACAGGAAGAGGGAATAAAACGTCACAGGGAGAGGGAATGAAATGTCACAGTGAGAAGGGAATAAAATGTCACTAGGAGATGGGAATAAAATGTCAAAGGGAGTGGGAATAAAATGTCACAGGGAGAAGGAGATAAAATATCACAGGGAGAAGGAATAAAATTTCACAGGGAGAGGGAATAAAAAATCACAGCGAGAGGGAATAAAATGTCACAGGGAGAAGGGAATAAAAAGTCACAGGAAGAGGGAATAATATTTAACAGCGAGAGGGAATAAAATGTCACGGGGATAGAGAATGAAATGTCAAAGGGGGAGGGAATGAAATGTCACAGGGAGAGGGAATGAAATGTCACAGGGTGAGGGAATGAAATGTCACAGGGAGAAGGGAATAAAATGTCACAGGGAGAAGGGAATAAAATGTCACAGGGAGAAGGGAATAAACTGTCACAGGGAGACGGAATAAAATGTCACAGGGAGAGGGAATAAAATGTCACAGATAGAAGGGAAAAAAATGTCACAGGAAGAAGGGAATAAAATGTCACAGGGAGAAGGGAATAAAATGTCACAGGGAGAAGGGAATAAACTGTCACAGGGAGACGGAATAAAATGTCACAGAGAGAAGGGAATAAAATGTCACAGGGAGAAGGGAATAAAATGTCACAGGGAGAAGGGAATAAAATGTCACAGGGAGAAGGGAATAAAATGTCACAGGGAGAAGGGAATAAACTGTCACAGGGAGACGGAATAAAATGTCACAGGGAGAGGGAATAAAATGTCACAGGGAGAAGGGAAAAAAATGTCACAGGGAGAGGGAATAAAATGTCACAGGGAGAAGGGAAAGAAATGTCATAGGAGGAGGGAATGAATTGTCACAGGGAGAAGGGAATAAAATGTCACAGGAAGAGGGAATAAAACGTCACAGGGAGAGGGAATGAAATGTCACAGTGAGAAGGGAATAAAATTTCACAGGGAGAAGGAAATAAAATATCACAGGGAAGAGGAATAAAATGTCACAGTGAGAGGGAATAAAAAATCAAAGGGAGTGGGAATAAAATGTCACAGGGAGAAGGGAATAAAAAGTCACAGGAAGAGGGAATAAAATGTCACAGGGAGAAGGGAATAAAATGTCACAGGGCGAGAGAATAAAATGTCACAGGGAGAAGGAATAAAATGTCACAGGGAGAAGGGAATAAAATGTCACAGGGAGAAGGGAATAAAATGTAACAGGGAGAGGGAATGAAATGTCACAGTGAGAAGGGAATAAAATGTCACAGGGAGAAGGGAATAAAATGTAACAGGGAGAAGGAATAAAATTTCACAGGGAGAAGGGAATAAAATGTCACAGGGAGAAGGGAATAAAATGTCACAGGGAGAAGGGAATAAAATGTCACAGGGAGAAGGGAATAAAATGTCACAGGGCGAGAGAATAAAATGTCACAGGGAGAAGGAATAAAATGTCACAGGGAGAAGGGAATAAAATGTCACAGGGAGAAGGGAATAAAATGTAACAGGAAGAGGGAATAAAATGTCACAGGGAGAAGGGAATAAAATGTCACAGGGCGAGAGAATAAAATGTCACAGGGAGAGGGAATGAAATGTCACAGGGAGAAGGAAATAAAATGTCACAGGGAGAAGGGAATAAAATGTCACAGGGAGAATGAAATAAAATATTACAGGGAGATGGAATAAAATTTCACAGGGAGAGGGAATTAAAAATCACAGGGAGAGGGAATAAAATGTCACAGGGAGTTTGAATAAAATGTCACGGGGAGAGGGAATGAAATGACACAGGGAGAAGGGAATAAAATATCCCAAGGAGAGGGAATAAGATGTCACAGGGGGAGGGAATGAAATGTCACAGGTAGAAGGGAAAGAAATGTCACAGGAAGAGGGAATGAATTGTCACAGCGAGAAGGGAATAAAATGTCACTAGGAGATGGGAATAAAATGTCAAAGGGAGTGGGAATAAAATGTCACAGGGAGAAGGAAATAAAATATCACAGGGAGAAGGAATAAAATTTCACAGCGAGAGGGAATAAAAAATCACAGCGAGAGGGAATAAAATGTCACAGGGAGAAGGGAATAAAAAGTCACAGGAAGAGGGAATAATATTTAACAGCGAGAGGGAATAAAATGTCACGGGGATAGAGAATGAAATGTCAAAGGGGGAGGGAATGAAATGTCACAGGGAGAGGGCATGAAATGTCACAGGGAGAAGGGAATAAAATGTCACAGGGAGAAGGGAATAAAATGTCACAGGGAGAAGGGAATAAACTGTCACAGGGAGAGGGAATAAAATGTCACAGGGAGAGGGAATAAAATGTCACAGGGAGAAGGGAATAAAATGTCACAGGGAGAGGGAATAAAATGTCACGGAGAAGGGAATAAAATGTTACATGAAGAGGGAATAAAATGTCACAGGGAGAAGGGAATAAAATGTCACAGGGCGAGAGAATAAAATGTCACAGGGAGAAGGAATAAAATGTCACAGGGAGAAGGGAATAAAATGTCACAGGGAGAAGGGAATAAAATGTCACAGTGAGAGGGAATGAAATGTCACAGGGAGAAGGAAATAAAATGTCACAGGGAGAAGGGAATAAAATTTCACAGGGAGAAGGGAATAAAATGTCACAGTGAGAGGGAATGAAATGTCACAGGGAGAAGGAAATAAAATGTCACAGGGGTAAGGAAATATAATATCACAGGGAGAATGAAATAAAATATTACAGGGAGATGGAATAAAATTTCACAGGGAGAGGGAATAAAAAATCACATGGAGAGGGAATAAAATGTCACAAGGGAGTGGGAATAAAATGTCACGGGGAGAGGGAATGAAATGACACAGGGAGAAGGGAATAAAATATCCCAAGGAGAGGGTATAAGATGTAACAGGGGGAGGGAAAGAAATGTCACAGGAAGAAGGGAAAGATATGTCACAGGAGGAGGGAATGAATTGTCACAGGGAGAAGGGAATAATATGTCACAGGAAGAGGGAATAAATCGTCACAGGGAGAGGGAATGAAATGTCACAGGGAGAAGGGAATAAAATGTCACAGGGAGAGGGAATAAAAAATCAAAGGGAGTGTGAATAAAATGTCACAGGGAGAAGGGAATAAAAAGTCACAGGAAGAGGCAATAAAATTTCACAGGGAGAGGGAATAAAATGTCACAGGGAGAAGGGAATAAAATGTTACAGGAAGAGGGAATAAAATGTCACCGGGAGAAGGGAATAAAATGTCACAGGGAGAAGGGAATAAAATGTCACAGGGAGAGGGATGGAAATGTCACAGGGAGAAGGAAATAAAATGTCACAGGGAGAAGGGAATAAAATGTCACAGGGAGAAGGGAATAAAATGTCACAGGGAGAGGGAAATAAAATGTCACAGGGAGAAGGGAATATAATGTCACAGGGAGAATGAAATAAAATATTACAGGGAGATGGAATAAAATTTCACAGGGAGAGGGAATAAAAAATCACAGGGAGTGGGAATAAAATGTCACGGGGAGAGGGAATGAAATGTCACAGGAAGAAGGGAAAGAAATGTCACAGGAGGAGGGAATGAATTGTCACAGGGAGAAGGATATAAAATGTCACAGGAAGAGGGAATAAAACGTCACAGGGAGAGGGAATGAAATGTCACAGTGAGAAGGGAATAAAATGTCACTAGGAGGTGTGAATAAAATGTCAAAGGGAGTGGGAATAAAATATCACAGGGAGAAGGAAATAAAATATCACAGGGAGAGGGAATAAAAAATCACAGCGAGAGGGAATAGAATGTCACAGGGAGAAGGGAATAAAAAGTCACAGGAAGAGGGAATAATATTTAACAGCGAGAGGGAATAAAATGTCTCGGGGATAGAGAATGAAATGTCAAAGGGAGAGGGAATAAAATGTCACAGGGAGAAGGGAATAAAATGTCACAGGGCGAGAGAATAAAATGTCACAGGGAGAAGGAATAAAATGTCACAGGGAGAAGGGAATAAAATGTCACAGGGCGAGAGAATAAAATGTCACAGGGAGAAGGAATAAAATGTCACAGGGAGACGGGAATAAAATGTCACAGGGAGAAGAGAATAAAATGTCACAGGGAGAGGGAATGAAATGTCACAGGGAGAAGGAAATAAAATGTCACAGGGAGAAGGGAATAAAATGTCACAGGGAGAATGAAATAAAATATTACAGGGAGATGGAATAAAATTTCACAGGGAGAGGGAATAAAAAATCACAGGGAGAGGGAATAAAATGTCACAGGGAGTGGGAATAAAATGTCACGGGGAGACGGAATGAAATGACACAGGGAGAAGGGAATAAAATATCCCAAGGAGGGGGAATAAGATGTCACTGGGGGAGGGAATGAAATGTCACAGGTAGAAGGGAAAGAAATGTCACAGGAGGAGGGAATGAATTGTCACAGGGAGAAGGGAATAAAATGTCACAGGGAGAGGGAATAAAACGTCACAGGGTGAGGGAATGAAATGTCACAGTGAGAAGGGAATAAAATGTCACTAGGAGATGGGAATAAAATGTCAAAGGGAGTGGGAATAAAATGTCACAGGGAGAAGGAAATAAAATATCACAGGGAGAAGGAATAAAATTTCACAGGGAGAGGGAATAAAAAATCACAGCGAGAGGGAATAAAATGTCACAGGGAGAAGGGAATAAAAAGTCACAGGAAGAGGGAATAATATTTAACAGCGAGAGGGAATAAAATGTTACGGGGATAGAGAATGAAATGTCAAAGGGGGAGGGAATGAAATGTCACAGGGAGAGGGAATGAAATGTCACAGGGAGAAGGGAATAAAATGTCACAGGGAGAGGGAATAAAAAATCAAAGGGAGTGTGAATAAAATGTCACAGGGAGAAGGGAATAAAAAGTCACAGGAAGAGGCAATAAAATTTCACAGGGAGAGGGAATAAATTGTCACGGGGAGATGGAATAAAATGTCACAGGGAGAAGGGAATAAACTGTCACAGGGAGAGGGAATAAAATGTCACAGCGAGAGGGAATAAAATGTCACAGGGAGAAGGGAATAAAATGTCACATGGAGAGGGAATAAAATGTCACAGGGAGAAGGGAATAAAATGTTACAGGAAGAGGGAATAAAATGTCACCGGGAGAAGGGAATAAAATGTCACAGTGCGAGAGAATAAAATGTCACAGGGAGAAGGAATAAAATGTCACAGGGAGAAGGGAATAAAATGTCACAGGGAGAAGGGAATAAAATGTCACAGGGAGAGGAAAGGAAATGTCACAGGGAGAAGGAAATAAAATGTCACAGGGAGAAGGGAATAAAATGTCACAGGGAGAAGGGAATAAAATGTCACAGGGAGAGGGAAATAAAATGTCACAGTGAGAAGGGAATATAATGTCACAGGGAGAATGAAATAAAATATTACAGGGAGATGGAATAAAATTTCACAGGGAGAGGGAATAAAAAATCACATGGAGAGGGAATAAAATGTCACAGGGAGTGGGAATAAAATGTCACGGGGAGAGGGAATGAAATGACACAGGGAGAAGGGAATAAAATATCCCAAGGAGAGGGTATAAGATGTAACAGGGGGAGGGAAAGAAATGTCACAGGAAGAAGGGAAAGAAATGTCACAGGAGGAGGGAATGAATTGTCACAGGGAGAAGGATATAAAATGTCACAGGAAGAGGGAATAAAACGTCACAGGGAGAGGGAATGAAATGTCACAGTGAGAAGGGAATAAAATGTCACTAGGAGATGGGAATAAAATGTCAAAGGGAGTGGGAATAAAATATCACAGGGAGAAGGAAATAAAATATCACAGGGAGAGGGAATAAAAAATCACAGCGAGAGGGAATAGAATGTCACAGGGAGAAGGGAATAAAAAGTCACAGGAAGAGGGAATAATATTTAACAGCGAGAGGGAATAAAATGTCTCGGGGATAGAGAATGAAATGTCAAAGGGAGAGGGAATAAAATGTCACAGGGAGAAGGGAATAAAATGTCACAGGGAGAAGGAATAAAATGTCACAGGGAGAAGGGAATAAAATGTCACAGGGCGAGAGAATAAAATGTCACAGGGAGAAGGAATAAAATGGCACAGGGAGACGGGAATAAAATGTCACAGGGAGAAGAGAATAAAATGTCACAGGGAGAGGGAATGAAATGTCACAGGGAGAAGTAAATAAAATGTCACAGGGAGAAGGGAATAAAATGTCGCAGGGAGAATGAAATAAAATATTACAGGGAGATGGAATAAAATTTCACAGGGAGAGGGAATAAAAAATCACAGGGAGAGGGAATAAAATGTCACAGGGAGTGGGAATAAAATGTCACGGGGAGACGGAATGAAATGACACAGGGAGAAGGGAATAAAATATCCCAAGGAGAGGGAATAAGATGTCACTGGGGGAGGGAATGAAATGTCACAGGTAGAAGGGAAAGAAATGTCACAGGAGGAGGGAATGAATTGTCACAGGGAGAAGGGAATAAAATGTCACAGGAAGAGGGAATAAAACGTCACAGGGAGAGGGAATGAAATGTCACAGGGAGAAGGAAATAAAATGTCACAGGGAGAAGGGAATAAAATGTCACATGGAGAATGAAATAAAATATTACAGGGAGATGGAATAAAATTTCACAGGGAGAGGGAATAAAAAATCACAGGGAGAGGGAATAAAATGTCACGGGGAGAGGGAATGAAACGACACATGGAGAAGGGAATAAAATATCCCAAGGAGAGGGAATAAGATGTCACAGGGGGAGGGAATGAAATGTCAAAGGTAGAAGGGAAAGAAATGTCACAGGAGGAGGGAATGAATTGTCACAGGGAAAAGGGAATAAAATGTCACAGGAAGAGGGAATAAAACGTCACAGGGTGAGGGAATTAAATGTCACAGTGAGAAGGGAATAAAATGTCACTAGGAGATGGGAATAAAATGTCAAAGGGAGTGGGAATAAAATGTCACAGGGAGAAGGAAATAAAATATCACAGGGAGAAGGAATATAATTTCACAGGGAGAGGGAATAAAAAATCACAGCGAGAGGGAATAAAATGTCACAGGGAGAAGGGAATAAAAAGTCATAGGAAGAGGGAATAATATTTAACAGCGAGAGGGAATAAAATGTCACGGTGATAGAGAATGAAATGTCAAAGGGGGAGGGAATGAAATGTCACATGGAGAGGGAATGAAATGTCACAGGGAGAAGGGAATAAAATGTCACAGGGAGAGGGAATAAAAAAATCAAAGGGAGTGGGAATAAAATGTCACAGGGAGAAGGGAATAAACTGTCACAGGGAGAGGGAATAAAATGTCACAGCGAGAGGGAATAAAATGTCACAGGGAGAAGGGAATAAAATGTCACATGGAGAGGGAATAAAATGTCACAGGGAGAAGGGAATAAAATGTTACAGGAAGAGGGAATAAAATGTCACAGGGAGAAGGGAATAAAATATCACAGGGAGAAGGAATGAAATTTCACAGCGAGAGGGAATAAAAAATCACAGCGAGAGGGAATAAAATGTCACAGGGAGAAGGGAATAAAAATTCACAGGAAGAGGGAATAATATTTAACAGCGAGAGGGAATAAAATGTCACGGGGATAGAGAATGAAATGTCAAAGGGGGAGGGAATGAAATGTCACAGGGAGAGGGCATGAAATGTCACAGGGAGAAGGGAATAAAATGTCACAGGGAGAAGGGAATAAAATGTCACAGGGAGAAGGGAATAAACTGTCACAGGGAGAGGGAATAAAATGTCACAGGGAGAGGGAATAAAATGTCACAGGGAGAAGGGAATAAAATGTCACAGGGAGAGGGAATAAAATGTCACGGAGAAGGGAATAAAATGTTACATGAAGAGGGAATAAAATGTCACAGGGAGAAGGGAATAAAATGTCACAGGGCGAGAGAATAAAATGTCACAGGGAGAAGGAATAAAATGTCACAGGGAGAAGGGAATAAAATGTCACAGGGAGAAGGGAATAAAATGTCACAGTGAGAGGGAATGAAATGTCACAGGGAGAAGGAAATAAAATGTCACAGGGAGAAGGGAATAAAATTTCACAGGGAGAAGGGAATAAAATGTCACAGTGAGAGGGAATGAAATGTCACAGGGAGAAGGAAATAAAATGTCACAGGGGTAAGGAAATATAATATCACAGGGAGAATGAAATAAAATATTACAGGGAGATGGAATAAAATTTCACAGGGAGAGGGAATAAAAAATCACATGGAGAGGGAATAAAATGTCACAAGGGAGTGGGAATAAAATGTCACGGGGAGAGGGAATGAAATGACACAGGAAGAAGGGAATAAAATATCCCAAGGAGAGGGAATGAATTGTCACAGGGAGAAGGGAATAATATGTCACAGGAAGAGGGAATAAATCGTCACAGGGAGAGGGAATGAAATGTCACAGGGAGAAGGGAATAAAATGTCACAGGGAGAGGGAATAAAAAATCAAAGGGAGTGTGAATAAAATGTCACAGGGAGAAGGGAATAAAAAGTCACAGGAAGAGGCAATAAAATTTCACAGGGAGAAGGGAATAAAATGTTACAGGAAGAGGGAATAAAATGTCACCGGGAGAAGGGAATAAAATGTCACAGGGAGAAGGGAATAAAATGTCACAGGGAGAGGGATGGAAATGTCACAGGGAGAAGGAAATAAAATGTCACAGGGAGAAGGGAATAAAATGCCACAGGGAGAAGGGAATAAAATGTCACAGGGAGAGGGAAATAAAATGTCACAGGGAGAAGGGAATATAATGTCACAGGGAGAATGAAATAAAATATTACAGGGAGATGGAATAAAATTTCACAGGGAGAGGGAATAAAAAATCACAGGGAGTGGGAATAAAATGTCACGGGGAGAGGGAATGAAATGTCACAGGGAGAAGGGAATAAAATGTCACAGGGAGAAGGGAATAAACTGTCACAGGTAGAGGGAATAAAATGTCACAGGGAGAAGGAATAAAATGTCACAGGGAGAAGGGAATAAAATGTCACAGGGAGAGGGAATAAAATGTCACGGAGAAGGGAATAAAATGTTACAGGAAGAGGGAATAAAATGTCACAGGGAGAAGGGAATAAAATGTCACAGGGCGAGAGAATAAAATGTCACAGGGAGAAGGAATAAAATGTCACAGGGAGAAGGGAATAAAATGTCACAGGGAGAAGGGAATAAAATGTCACAGGGAGAATGAAATAAAATATTACAGGGAGATGTAATAAAATTTCACATGGAGAGGGAATAAAAAATCACAGGGAGTGGGAATAAAATGTCACGGGGAGAGGGAATGAAACGACACAGGGAGAAGGGAATAAAATATCCCAAGGAGAGGGAATAAGATGTCACAGGGGGAGGGAATGAAATGTCACAGGTAGAAGGGAAAAAAATGTCACAGGAAGAGGGAATGAATTGTCACAGGGAGAAGGGAATAAAATGTCACAGGAAGAGGGAATAAAACGTCACAGGGAGAGGGAATGAAATGTCACAGTGAGAAGGGAATAAAATGTCACTAGGAGATGGGAATAAAATGTCAAAGGGAGTGGGAATAAAATGTCACAGGGAGAAGGAGATAAAATATCACAGGGAGAAGGAATAAAATTTCACAGGGAGAGAGAATAAAAAATCACAGCGAGAGGGAATAAAATGTCACAGGGAGAAGGGAATAAAAAGTCACAGGAAGAGGGAATAATATTTAACAGCGAGAGGGAATAAAATGTCACGGGGATAGAGAATGAAATGTCAAAGGGGGAGGGAATGAAATGTCACAGGGAGAGGGAATGAAATGTCACAGGGTGAGGGAATGAAATGTCACAGGGAGAAGGGAATAAAATGTCACAGGGAGAAGGGAATAAAATGTCACAGGGAGAAGGGAATAAACTGTCACAGGGAGACGGAATAAAATGTCACAGGGAGAGGGAATAAAATGTCACAGATAGAAGGGAAAAAAATGTCACAGGAAGAAGGGAATAAAATGTCACAGGGAGAAGGGAATAAAATGTCACAGGGAGAAGGGAATAAACTGTCACAGGGAGACGGAATAAAATGTCACAGAGAGAAGGGAATAAAATGTCACAGGGAGAAGGGAATAAAATGTCACAGGGAGAAGGGAATAAAATGTCACAGGGAGAAGGGAATAAAATGTCACAGGGAGAAGGGAATAAACTGTCACAGGGAGACGGAATAAAATGTCACAGGGAGAGGGAATAAAATGTCACAGGGAGAAGGGAAAAAAATGTCACAGGGAGAGGGAATAAAATGTCACAGGGAGAAGGGAAAGAAATGTCATAGGAGGAGGGAATGAATTGTCACAGGGAGAAGGGAATAAAATGTCACAGGAAGAGGGAATAAAACGTCACAGGGAGAGGGAATGAAATGTCACAGTGAGAAGGGAATAAAATTTCACAGGGAGAAGGAAATAAAATATCACAGGGAAGAGGAATAAAATGTCACAGTGAGAGGGAATAAAAAATCAAAGGGAGTGGGAATAAAATGTCACAGGGAGAAGGGAATAAAAAGTCACAGGAAGAGGGAATAAAATGTCACAGGGAGAAGGGAATAAAATGTCACAGGGCGAGAGAATAAAATGTCACAGGGAGAAGGAATAAAATGTCACAGGGAGAAGGGAATAAAATGTCACAGGGAGAAGGGAATAAAATGTAACAGGGAGAGGGAATGAAATGTCACAGTGAGAAGGGAATAAAATGTCACAGGGAGAAGGGATTAAAATGTAACAGGGAGAAGGAATAAAATTTCACAGGGAGAAGGGAATAAAATGTCACAGGGAGAAGGGAATAAAATGTCACAGGGAGAAGGGAATAAAATGTCACAGGGAGAAGGGAATAAAATGTCACAGGGCGAGAGAATAAAATGTCACAGGGAGAAGGAATAAAATGTCACAGGGAGAAGGGAATAAAATGTCACAGGGAGAAGGGAATAAAATGTAACAGGAAGAGGGAATAAAATGTCACAGGGAGAAGGGAATAAAATGTCACAGGGCGAGAGAATAAAATGTCACAGGGAGAGGGAATGAAATGTCACAGGGAGAAGGAAATAAAATGTCACAGGGAGAAGGGAATAAAATGTCACAGGGAGAATGAAATAAAATATTACAGGGAGATGGAATAAAATTTCACAGGGAGAGGGAATTAAAAATCACAGGGAGAGGGAATAAAATGTCACAGGGAGTTTGAATAAAATGTCACGGGGAGAGGGAATGAAATGACACAGGGAGAAGGGAATAAAATATCCCAAGGAGAGGGAATAAGATGTCACAGGGGGAGGGAATGAAATGTCACAGGTAGAAGGGAAAGAAATGTCACAGGAAGAGGGAATGAATTGTCACAGCGAGAAGGGAATAAAATGTCACTAGGAGATGGGAATAAAATGTCAAAGGGAGTGGGAATAAAATGTCACAGGGAGAAGGAAATAAAATATCACAGGGAGAAGGAATAAAATTTCACAGCGAGAGGGAATAAAAAATCACAGCGAGAGGGAATAAAATGTCACAGGGAGAAGGGAATAAAAAGTCACAGGAAGAGGGAATAATATTTAACAGCGAGAGGGAATAAAATGTCACGGGGATAGAGAATGAAATGTCAAAGGGGGAGGGAATGAAATGTCACAGGGAGAGGGCATGAAATGTCACAGGGAGAAGGGAATAAAATGTCACAGGGAGAAGGGAATAAAATGTCACAGGGAGAAGGGAATAAACTGTCACAGGGAGAGGGAATAAAATGTCACAGGGAGAGGGAATAAAATGTCACAGGGAGAAGGGAATAAAATGTCACAGGGAGAGGGAATAAAATGTCACGGAGAAGGGAATAAAATGTTACATGAAGAGGGAATAAAATGTCACAGGGAGAAGGGAATAAAATGTCACAGGGCGAGAGAATAAAATGTCACAGGGAGAAGGAATAAAATGTCACAGGGAGAAGGGAATAAAATGTCACAGGGAGAAGGGAATAAAATGTCACAGTGAGAGGGAATGAAATGTCACAGGGAGAAGGAAATAAAATGTCACAGGGAGAAGGGAATAAAATTTCACAGGGAGAAGGGAATAAAATGTCACAGTGAGAGGGAATGAAATGTCACAGGGAGAAGGAAATAAAATGTCACAGGGGTAAGGAAATATAATGTCACAGGGAGAATGAAATAAAATATTACAGGGAGATGGAATAAAATTTCACAGGGAGAGGGAATAAAAAATCACATGGAGAGGGAATAAAATGTCACAAGGGAGTGGGAATAAAATGTCACGGGGAGAGGGAATGAAATGACACAGGGAGAAGGGAATAAAATATCCCAAGGAGAGGGTATAAGATGTAACAGGGGGAGGGAAAGAAATGTCACAGGAAGAAGGGAAAGATATGTCACAGGAGGAGGGAATGAATTGTCACAGGGAGAAGGGAATAATATGTCACAGGAAGAGGGAATAAATCGTCACAGGGAGAGGGAATGAAATGTCACAGGGAGAAGGGAATAAAATGTCACAGGGAGAGGGAATAAAAAATCAAAGGGAGTGTGAATAAAATGTCACAGGGAGAAGGGAATAAAAAGTCACAGGAAGAGGCAATAAAATTTCACAGGGAGAGGGAATAAAATGTCACAGGGAGAAGGGAATAAAATGTTACAGGAAGAGGGAATAAAATGTCACCGGGAGAAGGGAATAAAATGTCACAGTGCGAGAGAATAAAATGTCAGAGGGAGAAGGAATAAAATGTCACAGGGAGAAGGGAATAAAATGTCACAGGGAGAAGGGAATAAAATGTCACAGGGAGAGGGAAGGAAATGTCACTGGGAGAAGGAAATAAAATGTCACAGGGAGAAGGGAATAAAATGTCACAGGGAGAAGGGAATAAAATGTCACAGGGAGAGGGAAATAAAATGTCACAGGGAGAAGGGAATATAATGTCACAGGGAGAATGAAATAAAATATTACAGGGAGATGGAATAAAATTTCACAGGGAGAGGGAATAAAAAATCACATGGAGAGGGAATAAAATGTCACAGGGAGTGGGAATAAAATGTCACGGGGAGAGGGAATGAAATGACACAGGGAGAAGGGAATAAAATATCCCAAGGAGAGGGTATAAGATGTAACAGGGGGAGGGAAAGAAATGTCACAGGAAGAAGGGAAAGAAATGTCACAGGAGGAGGGAATGAATTGTCACAGGGAGAAGGATATAAAATGTCACAGGAAGAGGGAATAAAACGTCACAGGGAGAGGGAATGAAATGTCACAGTGAGAAGGGAATAAAATGTCACTAGGAGATGGGAATAAAATGTCAAAGGGAGTGGGAATAAAATATCACAGGGAGAAGGAAATAAAATATCACAGGGAGAGGGAATAAAAAATCACAGCGAGAGGGAATAGAATGTCACAGGGAGAAGGGAATAAAAAGTCACAGGAAGAGGGAATAATATTTAACAGCGAGAGGGAATAAAATGTCTCGGGGATAGAGAATGAAATGTCAAAGGGAGAGGGAATAAAATGTCACAGGGAGAAGGGAATAAAATGTCACAGGGCGAGAGAATAAAATGTCACAGGGAGAAGGAATAAAATGTCACAGGGAGAAGGGAATTAAATGTCACAGGGTGAGAGAATAAAATGTCACAGGGAGAAGGAATAAAATGTCACAGGGAGACGGGAATAAAATGTCACAGGGAGAAGAGAATAAAATGTCACAGGGAGAGGGAATGAAATGTCACAGGGAGAAGGAAATAAAATGTCACAGGGAGAAGGGAATAAAATGTCACAGGGAGAATGAAATAAAATATTACAGGGGGATGGAATAAAATTTCACAGGGAGAGGGAATAAAAAATCACAGGGAGAGGGAATAAAATGTCACAGGGACTGGGAATAAAATGTCACGGGGAGACGGAATGAAATGACACAGGGAGAAGGGAATAAAATATCCCAAGGAGAGGGAATAAGATGTCACTGGGGGAGGGAATGAAATGTCACAGGTAGAAGGGAAAGAAATGTCACAGGAGGAGGGAATGAATTGTCACAGGGAGAAGGGAATAAAATGTCACAGGAAGAGGGAATAAAACGTCACAGGGAGAGGGAATGAAATGTCACAGGGAGAAGGAAATAAAATGTCACAGGTAGAAGGGAATAAAATGTCACATGGAGAATGAAATAAAATATTACAGGGAGATGGAATAAAATTTCACAGGGAGAGGGAATAAAAAATCACAGGGAGAGGGAATAAAATGTCACGGGGAGAGGGAATGAAACGACACATGGAGAAGGGAATAAAATATCCCAAGGAGAGGGAATAAGATGTCACAGGGGGAGGGAATGAAATGTCAAAGGTAGAAGGGAAAGAAATGTCACAGGAGGAGGGAATGAATTGTCACAGGGAGAAGGGAATAAAATGTCACAGGAAGAGGGAATAAAACGTCACAGGGTGAGGGAATGAAATGTCACAGTGAGAAGGGAATAAAATGTCACTAGGAGATGGGAATAAAATGTCAAAGGGAGTGGGAATAAAATGTCACAGGGAGAAGGAAATAAAATATCACAGGGAGAAGGAATATAATTTCACAGGGAGAGTGAATAAAAAATCACAGCGAGAGGGAATAAAATGTCACAGGGAGAAGGGAATAAAAAGTCATAGGAAGAGGGAATAATATTTAACAGCGAGAGGGAATAAAATGTCACGGTGATAGAGAATGAAATGTCAAAGGGGGAGGGAATGAAATGTCACATGGAGAGGGAATGAAATGTCACAGGGAGAAGGGAATGAAATGACACAGGGAGAAGGGAATAAAATATCCCAAGGAGGGGGAATAAGATGTCACTGGGGGAGGGAATGAAATGTCACAGGTAGAAGGGAAAGAAATGTCACAGGAGGAGGGAATGAATTGTCACAGGGAGAAGGGAATAAAATGTCACAGGGAGAGGGAATAAAACGTCACAGGGTGAGGGAATGAAATGTCACAGTGAGAAGGGAATAAAATGTCACTAGGAGATGGGAATAAAATGTCAAAGGGAGTGGGAATAAAATGTCACAGGGAGAAGGAAATAAAATATCACAGGGAGAAGGAATAAAATTTCACAGGGAGAGGGAATAAAAAATCACAGCGAGAGGGAATAAAATGTCACAGGGAGAAGGGAATAAAAAGTCACAGGAAGAGGGAATAATATTTAACAGCGAGAGGGAATAAAATGTTACGGGGATTGAGAATGAAATGTCAAAGGGGGAGGGAATGAAATGTCACAGGGAGAGGGAATGAAATGTCACAGGGAGAAGGGAATAAAATGTCACAGGGAGAGGGAATAAAAAATCAAAGGGAGTGTGAATAAAATGTCACAGGGAGAAGGGAATAAAAAGTCACAGGAAGAGGCAATAAAATTTCACAGGGAGAGGGAATAAATTGTCACGGGGAGATGGAATAAAATGTCACAGGGAGAAGGGAATAAACTGTCACAGGGAGAGGGAATAAAATGTCACAGCGAGAGGGAATAAAATGTCACAGGGAGAAGGGAATAAAAAGTCAGATGGAGAGGGAATAAAATGTCACAGGGAGAAGGGAATAAAATGTTACAGGAAGAGGGAATAAAATGTCACAGGGAGAAGGGAATAAAATGTCACAGTGCGAGAGAATAAAATGTCACAGGGAGAAGGAATAAAATGTCACAGGGAGAAGGGAATAAAATGTCACAGGGAGAAGGGAATAAAATGTCACAGGGAGAGGAAAGGAAATGTCACAGGGAGAAGGAAATAAAATGTCACAGGGAGAAGGGAATAAAATATCACAGGGAGAAGGGAATAAAATGTCACAGGGAGAGGGAAATAAAATGTCACAGTGAGAAGGGAATATAATGTCACAGGGAGAATGAAATAAAATATTACAGGGAGATGGAATAAAATTTCACAGGGAGAGGGAATAAAAAATCACATGGAGAGGGAATAAAATGTCACAGGGAGTGGGAATAAAATGTCACGGGGAGAGGGAATGAAATGACACAGGGAGAAGGGAATAAAATATCCCAAGGAGAGGGTATAAGATGTAACAGGGGGAGGGAAAGAAATGTCACAGGAAGAAGGGAAAGAAATGTCACAGGAGGAGGGAATGAATTGTCACAGGGAGAAGGATATAAAATGTCACAGGAAGAGGGAATAAAACGTCACAGGGAGAGGGAATGAAATGTCACAGTGAGAAGGGAATAAAATGTCACTAGGAGATGTGAATAAAATGTCAAAGGGAGTGGGAATAAAATATCACAGGGAGAAGGAAATAAAATATCACAGGGAGAGGGAATAAAAAATCACAGCGAGAGGGAATAGAATGTCACAGGGAGAAGGGAATAAAATGTTACAGGGAGAAGGGAATAAAATGTCACAGGGCGAGAGAATAAAATGTCACAGGGAGAAGGAATAAAATGTCACAGGGAGAAGGGAATAAAATGTCACAGGGAGAAGGGAATCAAATGTCACAGGGAGAGGCAATGAAATGTCACAGGGAGAAGGGAATAAAATGTCACAGGGCGAGAGAATAAAATGTCACAGGGAGAAGGAATAAAATGTCACAGGGAGAAGGGAATAAAATGTCACAGGGAGAAGGGAATCAAATGTCACAGGGAGAGGCAATGAAATGTCACAGGGAGAAGGAAATAAAATGTCACAGGGAGAAGTGAATAAAATGTCACAGGGAGAATGAAATAAAATATTACAGGGAGATGGAATAAAATTTCACAGGGAGAGGGAATAAAAAATCACAGGGATAGGGAATAAAATGTCACGGGGAGAGGGAATGAAACGACACAGGGAGAAGGGAATAAAATATCCCAAGGAGACGGAATAAGATGTCACAGGGGGAGGGAATAAAATGTCACAGGTAGAAGGGAAAGAAATGTCACAGGAGGTGGGAATGAATTGTCAAAGGGAGAAGGGAATAAAATGTCACAGGGAGAATGAACTAAAATATTACAGGGAGATGTAATAAAATTTGACATGGAGAGGGAATAAAAAATCACAGGGAGTGGGAATAAAATGTCACTGGGAGAGGGAATGAAACGACACAGGGAGAAGGGAATAAAATATTCCAAGGAGAGGGAATAAGATGTCACAGGGAGAAGGGAAAGAAATGTCATAGGAGGAGGGAATGAATTGTCACAGGGAGAAGGGAATAAAATGTCACAGAAAGAGGGAATAAAACGTCACAGGGAGAGGGAATGAAATGTCACAGTGAGAAGGGAATAAAATGTCACAGGGAGAAGGAAATAAAATATCACAGGGAAGAGGAATAAAATGTCACAGGGAGAGGG
Source organism: Narcine bancroftii (assembly GCF_036971445.1). Taxonomy (NCBI): domain Eukaryota; kingdom Metazoa; phylum Chordata; class Chondrichthyes; order Torpediniformes; family Narcinidae; genus Narcine; species Narcine bancroftii. The sequence continues at coordinate 1,337,514 of NC_091470.1, read as the reverse complement.
AATAAAAAATCAAAGGGAGTGGGAATAAAATGTCACAGGGAGAAGGGAATAAAAAGTCACAGGAAGAGGGAATAAAATTTCACAGGGAGAAGGGAATAAAATGTCACAGGGCGAGAGAATAAAATGTCACAGGGAGAAGGAATAAAATGTCACAGGGAGAAGGGAATAAAATGTCACAGGGAGAAGGGAATAAAATGTAATAGGGAGAGGGAATGAAATGTCACAGGGAGAAGGAAATAAAATGTCACAGGTAGAAGGGAATAAAATGTCACAGGGAGAATGAAATAAAATATTACAGGGAGATGGAATAAAATTTCACAGGGAGAGGGAATAAAAAATCACAGGGAGAGGGAATAAAATGTCACAGGGAGTGGGAATAAAATGTCACGGGGAGAGGGAATGAAATGACACAGGGAGAAGGGAATAAAATATCCCAAGGAGAGGGAATAAGATGTCACAGGGGGAGGGAATGAAATGTCACAGGTAGAAGGGAAATAAATGTCACAGGAAGAGGGAATGAATTGTCACAGGGAGAAGGGAATAAAATGTCACAGGAAGAGGGAATAAAACGTCACAGGGAGAGGGAATGAAATGTCACAGTGAGAAGGAATAAAATTTCACAGGGAGAGGGAATAAAAAATCACAGCGAGGGGGAATAATATGTCACAGGGAGAAGGGAATAAAAAGTCACAGGAAGAGGGAATAACATTTAACAGAGAGAGGGAATAAAATGTCACGTGGATAGAGAATGAAATGTCAAAGGGGGAGGGAATAAAATGTCACAGGGAGAGGGAATGAAATTTCACAGGGAGAAGGGAATAAAATGTCACAGGGAGAAGAGAGTAAACTGTCACAGGGAGAGGGAATAAAATGTCACAGGGAGAGGGAATAAAATGTCACAGGGAGAAGGGAATAAAATGTCACAGGGAGAGGGAATAAAATGTCACGGAGAAGGGAATAAAATGTTACAGGAAGAGGGAATAAAATGTCACAGGGAGAAGGGAATAAAATGTCACAGGGCGAGAGAATAAAATGTCACAGGGAGCAGGAATAAAATGTCACAGGGAGAAGGGAATAAAATGTCACAGGGACAAAGGAATAAAATGTCACAGGGAGAAGGAAATAAAATGTCACAGGGAGAAGGGAATAAAATGTCACAGGGAGAATGAAATAAAATATTACAGGGAGATGGAATAAAATTTCACAGGGAGAGGGAATAAAAAATCACAGGGAGAGGGAATAAAATGTCACGGGGAGAGGGAATGAAACGACACATGGAGAAGGGAATAAAATATCCCAAGGAGAGGGAATAAGATGTCACAGGGGGAGGGAATGAAATGTCAAAGGTAGAAGGGAAAGAAATGTCACAGGAGGAGGGAATGAATTGTCACAGGGAGAAGGGAATAAAATGTCACAGGGAGAATGAAATAAAATATTACAGGGAGATGGAATAAAATTTCACAGGGAGAGGGAATAAAAAATCACAGGAAGTGGGAATAAAATGTCACGGGGAGAGGGAATGAAACAACACAGGGAGAAGGGAATAAAATATCCCAAGGAGAGGGAATAAGATGTCACAGGGGGAGGGAATGAAAAGTCACAGGTAGAAGGGAAAGAAATGTCACAGGAGGAGGGAATGAATTGTCACAGGGAGAAGGGAATAAAATGTCACAGGGAGAGGGAATAAAACGTCACAGGGTGAGGGAATGAAATGTCACAGTGAGAAGGGAATAAAATGTCACTAGGAGATGAAAATAAAATGTCAAAGGGAGTGGGAATAAAATGTCACAGGGAGAAGGAAATAAAATATCACAGGGAGAAGGAATAAAATTTCACAGGGAGAGGGAATAAAAAATCACAGCGAGAGGGAATAAAATGTCACAGGGAGAAGGGAATAAAAAGTCACAGGAAGAGGGAATAATATTTAACAGCGAGAGGGAATAAAATGTCACGGGGATAGAGAATGAAATGTCAAAGGGGGAGGGAATGAAATGTCACAGGGAGAGGGAATGAAATGTCACAGGGAGAAGGGAATAAAATGTCACAGGGAGAGGGAATAAAAAATCAAAGGGAGTGTGAATAAAATGTCACAGGGAGAAGGGAATAAAAAGTCACAGGAAGAGGCAATAAAATTTCACAGGGAGAGGGAATAAATTGTCACGGGGAGATGGAATAAAATGTCACAGGGAGAAGGGAATAAACTGTCACAGGGAGAGGGAATAAAATGTCACAGCGAGAGGGAATAAAATGTCACAGGGAGAAGGGAATAAAATGTCACATGGAGAGGGAATAAAATGTCACAGGGAGAAGGGAATAAAATGTTACAGGAAGAGGGAATAAAATGTCACAGTGCGAGAGAATAAAATGTCACAGGGAGAAGGAATAAAATGTCACAGGGAGAAGGGAATAAAATGTCACAGGGAGAAGGGAATAAAATGTCACAGGGAGAGGGATGGAAATGTCACAGGGAGAAGGAAATAAAATGTCACAGGGAGAAGGGAATAAAATGTCACAGGGAGAAGGGAATAAAATGTCACAGGGAGAGGGAAATAAAATGTCACAGGGAGAAGGGAATATAATGTCACAGGGAGAATGAAATAAAATATTACAGGGAGATGGAATAAAATTTCACAGGGAGAGGGAATAAAAAATCACAGGGAGTGGGAATAAAATGTCACGGGGAGAGGGAATGAAATGTCACAGGAAGAAGGGAAAGAAATGTCACAGGAGGAGGGAATGAATTGTCACAGGGAGAAGGATATAAAATGTCACAGGAAGAGGGAATAAAACGTCACAGGGAGAGGGAATGAAATGTCACAGTGAGAAGGGAATAAAATGTCACTAGGAGATGTGAATAAAATGTCAAAGGGAGTGGGAATAAAATATCACAGGGAGAAGGAAATAAAATATCACAGGGAGAGGGAATAAAAAATCACAGCGAGAGGGAATAGAATGTCACAGGGAGAAGGGAATAAAAAGTCACAGGAAGAGGGAATAATATTTAACAGCGAGAGGGAATAAAATGTCTCGGGGATAGAGAATGAAATGTCAAAGGGAGAGGGAATAAAATGTCACAGGGCGAGAGAATAAAATGTCACAGGGAGAAGGAATAAAATGTCACAGGGAGAAGGGAATAAAATGTCACAGGGCGAGAGAATAAAATGTCACAGGGAGAAGGAATAAAATGTCACAGGGAGACGGGAATAAAATGTCACAGGGAGAAGAGAATAAAATGTCACAGGGAGAGGGAATGAAATGTCACAGGGAGAAGGAAATAAAATGTCACAGGGAGAAGGGAATGAAATGTCACAGGGAGAATGAAATAAAATATTACAGGGAGATGGAATAAAATTTCACAGGGCGAGGGAATAAAAAATCACAGGGAGAGGGAATAAAATGTCACAGGGGGTGGGAATAAAATGTCACGGGGAGACGGAATGAAATGACACAGGGAGAAGGGAATAAAATATCCCAAGGAGGGGGAATAAGATGTCACTGGGGGAGGGAATGAAATGTCACAGGTAGAAGGGAAAGAAATGTCACAGGAGGAGGGAATGAATTGTCACAGGGAGAAGGGAATAAAATGTCACAGGGAGAGGGAATAAAACGTCACAGGGTGAGGGAATGAAATGTCACAGTGAGAAGGGAATAAAATGTCACTAGGAGATGGGAATAAAATGTCAAAGGGAGTGGGAATAAAATGTCACAGGGAGAAGGAAATAAAATATCACAGGGAGAAGGAATAAAATTTCACAGGGAGAGGGAATAAAAAATCACAGCGAGAGGGAATAAAATGTCACAGGGAGAAGGGAATAAAAAGTCACAGGAAGAGGGAATAATATTTAACAGCGAGAGGGAATAAAATGTTACGGGGATAGAGAATGAAATGTCAAAGGGGGAGGGAATGAAATGTCACAGGGAGAGGGAATGAAATGTCACAGGGAGAAGGGAATAAAATGTCACAGGGAGAGGGAATAAAAAATCAAAGGGAGTGTGAATAAAATGTCACAGGGAGAAGGGAATAAAAAGTCACAGGAAGAGGCAATAAAATTTCACAGGGAGAGGGAATAAATTGTCACGGGGAGATGGAATAAAATGTCACAGGGAGAAGGGAATAAACTGTCACAGGGAGAGGGAATAAAATGTCACAGCGAGAGGGAATAAAATGTCACAGGGAGAAGGGAATAAAATGTCACATGGAGAGGGAATAAAATGTCACAGGGAGAAGGGAATAAAATGTTACAGGAAGAGGGAATAAAATGTCACCGGGAGAAGGGAATAAAATGTCACAGTGCGAGAGAATAAAATGTCACAGGGAGAAGGAATAAAATGTCACAGGGAGAAGGGAATAAAATGTCACAGGGAGAAGGGAATAAAATGTCACAGGGAGAGGAAAGGAAATGTCACAGGGAGAAGGAAATAAAATGTCACAGGGAGAAGGGAATAAAATGTCACAGGGAGAAGGGAATAAAATGTCACAGGGAGAGGGAAATAAAATGTCACAGTGAGAAGGGAATATAATGTCACAGGGAGAATGAAATAAAATATTACAGGGAGATGGAATAAAATTTCACAGGGAGAGGGAATAAAAAATCACATGGAGAGGGAATAAAATGTCACAGGGAGTTGGAATAAAATGTCACGGGGAGAGGGAATGAAATGACACAGGGAGAAGGGAATAAAATATCCCAAGGAGAGGGTATAAGATGTAACAGGGGGAGGGAAAGAAATGTCACAGGAAGAAGGGAAAGAAATGTCACAGGAGGAGGGAATGAATTGTCACAGGGAGAAGGATATAAAATTTCACAGCGAGAGGGAATAAAATGTCACAGGGAGAGGGAATAAAAAATCAAAGGGAGTGTGAATAAAATGTCACAGGGAGAAGGGAATAAAAAGTCACAGGAAGAGGCAATAAAATTTCACAGGGAGAGGGAATAAATTGTCACAGGGAGAGGGAATAAAAAGTCACAGGAAGAGGCAATAAAATGTCACAGGGAGAAGGGAATAAACTGTCACAGGGAGAGGGAATAAAATGTCACAGCGAGAGGGAATAAAATGTCACAGGGAGAAGGGAATAAAATGTCACATGGAGAGGGAATAAAATGTCACAGGGAGAAGGGAATAAAATGTTACAGGAAGAGGGAATAAAATGTCACAGTGCGAGAGAATAAAATGTCACAGGGAGAAGGAATAAAATGTCACAGGGAGAAGGGAATAAAATGTCACAGGGAGAAGGGAATAAAATGTCACAGGGAGAGGGATGGAAATGTCACAGGGAGAAGGAAATAAAATGTCACAGGGAGAAGGGAATAAAATGTCACAGGGAGAAGGGAATAAAATGTCACAGGGAGAGGGAAATAAAATGTCACAGGGAGAAGGGAATATAATGTCACAGGGAGAATGAAATAAAATATTACAGGGAGATGGAATAAAATTTCACAGGGAGAGGGAATAAAAAATCACAGGGAGTGGGAATAAAATGTCACGGGGAGAGGGAATGAAATGTCACAGGAAGAAGGGAAAGAAATGTCACAGGAGGAGGGAATGAATTGTCACAGGGAGAAGGATATAAAATGTCACAGGAAGAGGGAATAAAACGTCACAGGGAGAGGGAATGAAATGTCACAGTGAGAAGGGAATAAAATGTCACTAGGAGATGTGAATAAAATGTCAAAGGGAGTGGGAATAAAATATCACAGGGAGAAGGAAATAAAATATCACAGGGAGAGGGAATAAAAAATCACAGCGAGAGGGAATAGAATGTCACAGGGAGAAGGGAATAAAAAGTCACAGGAAGAGGGAATAATATTTAACAGCGAGAGGGAATAAAATGTCTCGGGGATAGAGAATGAAATGTCAAAGGGAGAGGGAATAAAATGTCACAGGGAGAAGGGAATAAAATGTCACAGGGCGAGAGAATAAAATGTCACAGGGAGAAGGAATAAAATGTCACAGGGAGAAGGGAATAAAATGTCACAGGGCGAGAGAATAAAATGTCACAGGGAGAAGGAATAAAATGTCACAGGGAGACGGGAATAAAATGTCACAGGGAGAAGAGAATAAAATGTCACAGGGAGAGGGAATGAAATGTCACAGGGAGAAGGAAATAAAATGTCACAGGGAGAAGGGAATAAAATGTCACAGGGAGAATGAAATAAAATATTACAGGGAGATGGAATAAAATTTCACAGGGAGAGGGAATAAAAAATCACAGGGAGAGGGAATAAAATGTCACAGGGAGTGGGAATAAAATGTCACGGGGAGACGGAATGAAATGACACAGGGAGAAGGGAATAAAATATCCCAAGGAGGGGGAATAAGATGTCACTGGGGGAGGGAATGAAATGTCACAGGTAGAAGGGAAAGAAATGTCACAGGAGGAGGGAATGAATTGTCACAGGGTGAAGGGAATAAAATGTCACAGGGAGAGGGAATAAAACGTCACAGGGTGAGGGAATGAAATGTCACAGTGAGAAGGGAATAAAATGTCACTAGGAGATGGGAATAAAATGTCAAAGGGAGTGGGAATAAAATGTCACAGGGAGAAGGAAATAAAATATCACAGGGAGAAGGAATAAAATTTCACAGGGAGAGGGAATAAAAAATCACAGCGAGAGGGAATAAAATGTCACAGGGAGAAGGGAATAAAAAGTCACAGGAAGAGGGAATAATATTTAACAGCGAGAGGGAATAAAATGTTACGGGGATAGAGAATGAAATGTCAAAGGGGGAGGGAATGAAATGTCACAGGGAGAGGGAATGAAATGTCACAGGGAGAAGGGAATAAAATGTCACAGGGAGAGGGAATAAAAAATCAAAGGGAGTGTGAATAAAATGTCACAGGGAGAAGGGAATAAAAAGTCACAGGAAGAGGCAATAAAATTTCACAGGGAGAGGGAATAAATTGTCACGGGGAGATGGAATAAAATGTCACAGGGAGAAGGGAATAAACTGTCACAGGGAGAGGGAATAAAATGTCACAGCGAGAGGGAATAAAATGTCACAGGGAGAAGGGAATAAAATGTCACATGGAGAGGGAATAAAATGTCACAGGGAGAAGGGAATAAAATGTTACAGGAAGAGGGAATAAAATGTCACCGGGAGAAGGGAATAAAATGTCACAGTGCGAGAGAATAAAATGTCACAGGGAGAAGGAATAAAATGTCACAGGGAGAAGGGAATAAAATGTCACAGGGAGAAGGGAATAAAATGTCACAGGGAGAGGGAAATAAAATGTCACAGTGAGAAGGGAATATAATGTCACAGGGAGAATGAAATAAAATATTACAGGGAGATGGAATAAAATTTCACAGGGAGAGGGAATAAAAAATCACATGGAGAGGGAATAAAATGTCACAGGGAGAAGGAAATAAAATGTCACAGGGAGAAGGGAATAAAATGTCACAGGGAGAAGGGAATAAAATGTCACAGGGAGAGGGAAATAAAATGTCACAGTGAGAAGGGAATATAATGTCACAGGGAGAATGAAATAAAATATTACAGGGAGATGGAATAAAATTTCACAGGGAGAGGGAATAAAAAATCACATGGAGAGGGAATAAAATGTCACAGGGAGTGGGAATAAAATGTCACGGGGAGAGGGAATGAAATGACACAGGGAGAAGGGAATAAAATATCCCAAGGAGAGGGCATAAGATGTAACAGGGGGAGGGAAAGAAATGTCACAGGAAGAAGGGAAAGAAATGTCACAGGAGGAGGGAATGAATTGTCACAGGGAGAAGGATATAAAATGTCACAGGAAGAGGGAATAAAACGTCACAGGGAGAGGGAATGAAATGTCACAGTGAGAAGGGAATAAAATGTCACTAGGAGATGGGAATAAAATGTCAAAGGGAGTGGGAATAAAATATCACAGGGAGAAGGAAATAAAATATCACAGGGAGAGGGAATAAAAAATCACAGCGAGAGGGAATAGAATGTCACAGGGAGAAGGGAATAAAAAGTCACAGGAAGAGGGAATAATATTTAACAGCGAGAGGGAATAAAATGTCTCGGGGATAGAGAATGAAATGTCAAAGGGAGAGGGAATAAAATGTCACAGGGAGAAGGGAATAAAATGTCACAGGGAGAAGGAATAAAATGTCACAGGGAGAAGGGAATAAAATGTCACAGGGCGAGAGAATAAAATGTCACAGGGAGAAGGAATAAAATGGCACAGGGAGACGGGAATAAAATGTCACAGGGAGAAGAGAATAAAATGTCACAGGGAGAGGGAATGAAATGTCACAGGGAGAAGGAAATAAAATGTCACAGGGAGAAGGGAATAAAATGTCACAGGGAGAATGAAATAAAATATTACAGGGAGATGGAATAAAATTTCACAGGGAGAGGGAATAAAAAAATCACAGGGAGAGGGAATAAAATGTCACAGGGAGTGGGAATAAAATGTCACGGGGAGACGGAATGAAATGACACAGGGAGAAGGGAATAAAATATCCCAAGGAGAGGGAATAAGATGTCACTGGGGGAGGGAATGAAATGTCACAGGTAGAAGGGAAAGAAATGTCACAGGAGGAGGGAATGAATTGTCACAGGGAGAAGGGAATAAAATGTCACAGGAAGAGGGAATAAAACGTCACAGGGAGAGGGAATGAAATGTCACAGGGAGAAGGAAATAAAATGTCACAGGGAGAAGGGAATAAAATGTCACATGGAGAATGAAATAAAATATTACAGGGAGATGGAATAAAATTTCACAGGGAGAGGGAATAAAAAATCACAGGGAGAGGGAATAAAATGTCACGGGGAGAGGGAATGAAACGACACATGGAGAAGGGAATAAAATATCCCAAGGAGAGGGAATAAGATGTCACAGGGGGAGGGAATGAAATGTCAAAGGTAGAAGGGAAAGAAATGTCACAGGAGGAGGGAATGAATTGTCACAGGGAAAAGGGAATAAAATGTCACAGGAAGAGGGAATAAAACGTCACAGGGTGAGGGAATTAAATGTCACAGTGAGAAGGGAATAAAATGTCACTAGGAGATGGGAATAAAATGTCAAAGGGAGTGGGAATAAAATGTCACAGGGAGAAGGAAATAAAATATCACAGGGAGAAGGAATATAATTTCACAGGGAGAGGGAATAAAAAATCACAGCGAGAGGGAATAAAATGTCACAGGGAGAAGGGAATAAAAAGTCATAGGAAGAGGGAATAATATTTAACAGCGAGAGGGAATAAAATGTCACGGTGATAGAGAATGAAATGTCAAAGGGGGAGGGAATGAAATGTCACATGGAGAGGGAATGAAATGTCACAGGGAGAAGGGAATAAAATGTCACAGGGAGAGGGAATAAAAAAATCAAAGGGAGTGGGAATAAAATGTCACAGGGAGAAGGGAATAAACTGTCACAGGGAGAGGGAATAAAATGTCACAGCGAGAGGGAATAAAATGTCACAGGGAGAAGGGAATAAAATGTCACATGGAGAGGGAATAAAATGTCACAGGGAGAAGGGAATAAAATGTTACAGGAAGAGGGAATAAAATGTCACAGGGAGAAGGGAATAAAATATCACAGGGAGAAGGAATGAAATTTCACAGCGAGAGGGAATAAAAAATCACAGCGAGAGGGAATAAAATGTCACAGGGAGAAGGGAATAAAAATTCACAGGAAGAGGGAATAATATTTAACAGCGAGAGGGAATAAAATGTCACGGGGATAGAGAATGAAATGTCAAAGGGGGAGGGAATGAAATGTCACAGGGAGAGGGCATGAAATGTCACAGGGAGAAGGGAATAAAATGTCACAGGGAGAAGGGAATAAAATGTCACAGGGAGAAGGGAATAAACTGTCACAGGTAGAGGGAATAAAATGTCACAGGGAGAAGGAATAAAATGTCACAGGGAGAAGGGAATAAAATGTCACAGGGAGAGGGAATAAAATGTCACGGAGAAGGGAATAAAATGTTACAGGAAGAGGGAATAAAATGTCACAGGGAGAAGGGAATAAAATGTCACAGGGCGAGAGAATAAAATGTCACAGGGAGAAGGAATAAAATGTCACAGGGAGAAGGGAATAAAATGTCACAGGGAGAAGGGAATAAAATGTCACAGGGAGAATGAAATAAAATATTACAGGGAGATGTAATAAAATTTCACATGGAGAGGGAATAAAAAATCACAGGGAGTGGGAATAAAATGTCACGGGGAGAGGGAATGAAACGACACAGGGAGAAGGGAATAAAATATCCCAAGGAGAGGGAATAAGATGTCACAGGGGGAGGGAATGAAATGTCACAGGTAGAAGGGAAAAAAATGTCACAGGAAGAGGGAATGAATTGTCACAGGGAGAAGGGAATAAAATGTCACAGGAAGAGGGAATAAAACGTCACAGGGAGAGGGAATGAAATGTCACAGTGAGAAGGGAATAAAATGTCACTAGGAGATGGGAATAAAATGTCAAAGGGAGTGGGAATAAAATGTCACAGGGAGAAGGAGATAAAATATCACAGGGAGAAGGAATAAAATTTCACAGGGAGAGGGAATAAAAAATCACAGCGAGAGGGAATAAAATGTCACAGGGAGAAGGGAATAAAAAGTCACAGGAAGAGGGAATAATATTTAACAGCGAGAGGGAATAAAATGTCACGGGGATAGAGAATGAAATGTCAAAGGGGGAGGGAATGAAATGTCACAGGGAGAGGGAATGAAATGTCACAGGGTGAGGGAATGAAATGTCACAGGGAGAAGGGAATAAAATGTCACAGGGAGAAGGGAATAAAATGTCACAGGGAGAAGGGAATAAACTGTCACAGGGAGACGGAATAAAATGTCACAGGGAGAGGGAATAAAATGTCACAGATAGAAGGGAAAAAAATGTCACAGGAAGAAGGGAATAAAATGTCACAGGGAGAAGGGAATAAAATGTCACAGGGAGAAGGGAATAAACTGTCACAGGGAGACGGAATAAAATGTCACAGAGAGAAGGGAATAAAATGTCACAGGGAGAAGGGAATAAAATGTCACAGGGAGAAGGGAATAAAATGTCACAGGGAGAAGGGAATAAAATGTAACAGGGAGAAGGGAATAAACTGTCACAGGGAGACGGAATAAAATGTCACAGGGAGAGGGAATAAAATGTCACAGGGAGAAGGGAAAAAAATGTCACAGGGAGAGGGAATAAAATGTCACAGGGAGAAGGGAAAGAAATGTCATAGGAGGAGGGAATGAATTGTCACAGGGAGAAGGGAATAAAATGTCACAGGAAGAGGGAATAAAACGTCACAGGGAGAGGGAATGAAATGTCACAGTGAGAAGGGAATAAAATTTCACAGGGAGAAGGAAATAAAATATCACAGGGAAGAGGAATAAAATGTCACAGTGAGAGGGAATAAAAAATCAAAGGGAGTGGGAATAAAATGTCACAGGGAGAAGGGAATAAAAAGTCACAGGAAGAGGGAATAAAATGTCACAGGGAGAAGGGAATAAAATGTCACAGGGCGAGAGAATAAAATGTCACAGGGAGAAGGAATAAAATGTCACAGGGAGAGGGAATAAAATGTCACAGGGAGAAGGGAATAAAATGTCACAGGGAGAGGGAATAAAATGTCACGGAGAAGGGAATAAAATGTTACATGAAGAGGGAATAAAATGTCACAGGGAGAAGGGAATAAAATGTCACAGGGCGAGAGAATAAAATGTCACAGGGAGAAGGAATAAAATGTCACAGGGAGAAGGGAATAAAATGTCACAGGGAGAAGGGAATAAAATGTCACAGTGAGAGGGAATGAAATGTCACAGGGAGAAGGAAATAAAATGTCACAGGGAGAAGGGAATAAAATTTCACAGGGAGAAGGGAATAAAATGTCACAGTGAGAGGGAATGAAATGTCACAGGGAGAAGGAAATAAAATGTCACAGGGGTAAGGAAATATAATGTCACAGGGAGAATGAAATAAAATATTACAGGGAGATGGAATAAAATTTCACAGGGAGAGGGAATAAAAAATCACATGGAGAGGGAATAAAATGTCACAAGGGAGTGGGAATAAAATGTCACGGGGAGAGGGAATGAAATGACACAGGGAGAAGGGAATAAAATATCCCAAGGAGAGGGTATAAGATGTAACAGGGGGAGGGAAAGAAATGTCACAGGAAGAAGGGAAAGATATGTCACAGGAGGAGGGAATGAATTGTCACAGGGAGAAGGGAATAAAATGTCACAGGAAGAGGGAATAAATCGTCACAGGGAGAGGGAATGAAATGTCACAGGGAGAAGGGAATAAAATGTCACAGGGAGAGGGAATAAAAAATCAAAGGGAGTGTGAATAAAATGTCACAGGGAGAAGGGAATAAAAAGTCACAGGAAGAGGCAATAAAATTTCACAGGGAGAGGGAATAAAATGTCACAGGGAGAAGGGAATAAAATGTTACAGGAAGAGGGAATAAAATGTCACCGGGAGAAGGGAATAAAATGTCACAGTGCGAGAGAATAAAATGTCAGAGGGAGAAGGAATAAAATGTCACAGGGAGAAGGGAATAAAATGTCACAGGGAGAAGGGAATAAAATGTCACAGGGAGAGGGAAGGAAATGTCACAGGGAGAAGGAAATAAAATGTCACAGGGAGAAGGGAATAAAATGTCACAGGGAGAAGGGAATAAAATGTCACAGGGAGAGGGAAATAAAATGTCACAGGGAGAAGGGAATATAATGTCACAGGGAGAATGAAATAAAATATTACAGGGAGATGGAATAAAATTTCACAGGGAGAGGGAATAAAAAATCACATGGAGAGGGAATAAAATGTCACAGGGAGTGGGAATAAAATGTCACGGGGAGAGGGAATGAAATGACACAGGGAGAAGGGAATAAAATATCCCAAGGAGAGGGTATAAGATGTAACAGGGGGAGGGAAAGAAATGTCACAGGAAGAAGGGAAAGAAATGTCACAGGAGGAGGGAATGAATTGTCACAGGGAGAAGGATATAAAATGTCACAGGAAGAGGGAATAAAACGTCACAGGGAGAGGGAATGAAATGTCACAGTGAGAAGGGAATAAAATGTCACTAGGAGATGGGAATAAAATGTCAAAGGGAGTGGGAATAAAATATCACAGGGAGAAGGAAATAAAATATCACAGGGAGAGGGAATAAAAAATCACAGCGAGAGGGAATAGAATGTCACAGGGAGAAGGGAATAAAAAGTCACAGGAAGAGGGAATAATATTTAACAGCGAGAGGGAATAAAATGTCTCGGGGATAGAGAATGAAATGTCAAAGGGAGAGGGAATAAAATGTCACAGGGAGAAGGGAATAAAATGTCACAGGGCGAGAGAATAAAATGTCACAGGGAGAAGGAATAAAATGTCACAGGGAGAAGGGAATTAAATGTCACAGGGTGAGAGAATAAAATGTCACAGGGAGAAGGAATAAAATGTCACAGGGAGACGGGAATAAAATGTCACAGGGAGAAGAGAATAAAATGTCACAGGGAGAGGGAATGAAATGTCACAGGGAGAAGGAAATAAAATGTCACAGGGAGAAGGGAATAAAATGTCACAGGGAGAATGAAATAAAATATTACAGGGGGATGGAATAAAATTTCACAGGGAGAGGGAATAAAAAATCACAGGGAGAGGGAATAAAATGTCACAGGGACTGGGAATAAAATGTCACGGGGAGACGGAATGAAATGACACAGGGAGAAGGGAATAAAATATCCCAAGGAGAGGGAATAAGATGTCACTGGGGGAGGGAATGAAATGTCACAGGTAGAAGGGAAAGAAATGTCACAGGAGGAGGGAATGAATTGTCACAGGGAGAAGGGAATAAAATGTCACAGGAAGAGGGAATAAAACGTCACAGGGAGAGGGAATGAAATGTCACAGGGAGAAGGAAATAAAATGTCACAGGGAGAAGGGAATAAAATGTCACATGGAGAATGAAATAAAATATTACAGGGAGATGGAATAAAATTTCACAGGGAGAGGGAATAAAAAATCACAGGGAGAGGGAATAAAATGTCACGGGGAGAGGGAATGAAACGACACATGGAGAAGGGAATAAAATATCCCAAGGAGAGGGAATAAGATGTCACAGGGGGAGGGAATGAAATGTCAAAGGTAGAAGGGAAAGAAATGTCACAGGAGGAGGGAATGAATTGTCACAGGGAGAAGGGAATAAAATGTCACAGGAAGAGGGAATAAAACGTCACAGGGTGAGGGAATGAAATGTCACAGTGAGAAGGGAATAAAATGTCACTAGGAGATGGGAATAAAATGTCAAAGGGAGTGGGAATAAAATGTCACAGGGAGAAGGAAATAAAATATCACAGGGAGAAGGAATATAATTTCACAGGGAGAGTGAATAAAAAATCACAGCGAGAGGGAATAAAATGTCACAGGGAGAAGGGAATAAAAAGTCATAGGAAGAGGGAATAATATTTAACAGCGAGAGGGAATAAAATGTCACGGTGATAGAGAATGAAATGTCAAAGGGGGAGGGAATGAAATGTCACATGGAGAGGGAATGAAATGTCACAGGGAGAAGGGAATGAAATGACACAGGGAGAAGGGAATAAAATATCCCAAGGAGGGGGAATAAGATGTCACTGGGGGAGGGAATGAAATGTCACAGGTAGAAGGGAAAGAAATGTCACAGGAGGAGGGAATGAATTGTCACAGGGAGAAGGGAATAAAATGTCACAGGGAGAGGGAATAAAACGTCACAGGGTGAGGGAATGAAATGTCACAGTGAGAAGGGAATAAAATGTCACTAGGAGATGGGAATAAAATGTCAAAGGGAGTGGGAATAAAATGTCACAGGGAGAAGGAAATAAAATATCACAGGGAGAAGGAATAAAATTTCACAGGGAGAGGGAATAAAAAATCACAGCGAGAGGGAATAAAATGTCACAGGGAGAAGGGAATAAAAAGTCACAGGAAGAGGGAATAATATTTAACAGCGAGAGGGAATAAAATGTTACGGGGATAGAGAATGAAATGTCAAAGGGGGAGGGAATGAAATGTCACAGGGAGAGGGAATGAAATGTCACAGGGAGAAGGGAATAAAATGTCACAGGGAGAGGGAATAAAAAATCAAAGGGAGTGTGAATAAAATGTCACAGGGAGAAGGGAATAAAAAGTCACAGGAAGAGGCAATAAAATTTCACAGGGAGAGGGAATAAATTGTCACGGGGAGATGGAATAAAATGTCACAGGGAGAAGGGAATAAACTGTCACAGGGAGAGGGAATAAAATGTCACAGCGAGAGGGAATAAAATGTCACAGGGAGAAGGGAATAAAATGTCACATGGAGAGGGAATAAAATGTCACAGGGAGAAGGGAATAAAATGTTACAGGAAGAGGGAATAAAATGTCACCGGGAGAAGGGAATAAAATGTCACAGTGCGAGAGAATAAAATGTCACAGGGAGAAGGAATAAAATGTCACAGGGAGAAGGGAATAAAATGTCACAGGGAGAAGGGAATAAAATGTCACAGGGAGAGGAAAGGAAATGTCACAGGGAGAAGGAAATAAAATGTCACAGGGAGAAGGGAATAAAATGTCACAGGGAGAAGGGAATAAAATGTCACAGGGAGAGGGAAATAAAATGTCACAGTGAGAAGGGAATATAATGTCACAGGGAGAATGAAATAAAATATTACAGGGAGATGGAATAAAATTTCACAGGGAGAGGGAATAAAAAATCACATGGAGAGGGAATAAAATGTCACAGGGAGTGGGAATAAAATGTCACGGGGAGAGGGAATGAAATGACACAGGGAGAAGGGAATAAAATATCCCAAGGAGAGGGTATAAGATGTAACAGGGGGAGGGAAAGAAATGTCACAGGAAGAAGGGAAAGAAATGTCACAGGAGGAGGGAATGAATTGTCACAGGGAGAAGGATATAAAATGTCACAGGAAGAGGGAATAAAACGTCACAGGGAGAGGGAATGAAATGTCACAGTGAGAAGGGAATAAAATGTCACTAGGAGATGTGAATAAAATGTCAAAGGGAGTGGGAATAAAATATCACAGGGAGAAGGAAATAAAATATCACAGGGAGAGGGAATAAAAAATCACAGCGAGAGGGAATAGAATGTCACAGGGAGAAGGGAATAAAAAGTCACAGGAAGAGGGAATAATATTTAACAGCGAGAGGGAATAAAATGTCTCGGGGATAGAGAATGAAATGTCAAAGGGAGAGGGAATAAAATGTCACAGGGAGAAGGGAATAAAATGTCACAGGGAGAAGGAATAAAATGTCACAGGGAGAAGGGAATAAAATGTCACAGGGCGAGAGAATAAAATGTCACAGGGAGAAGGAATAAAATGGCACAGGGAGACGGGAATAAAATGTCACAGGGAGAAGAGAATAAAATGTCACAGGGAGAGGGAATGAAATGTCACAGGGAGAAGGAAATAAAATGTCACAGGGAGAAGGGAATAAAATGTCACAGGGAGAATGAAATAAAATATTACAGGGAGATGGAATAAAATTTCACAGGGAGAGGGAATAAAAAATCACAGGGAGAGGGAATAAAATGTCACAGGGAGTGGGAATAAAATGTCACGGGGAGACGGAATGAAATGACACAGGGAGAAGGGAATAAAATATCCCAAGGAGAGGGAATAAGATGTCACTGGGGGAGGGAATGAAATGTCACAGGTAGAAGGGAAAGAAATGTCACAGGAGGAGGGAATGAATTGTCACAGGGAGAAGGGAATAAAATGTCACAGGAAGAGGGAATAAAACGTCACAGGGAGAGGGAATGAAATGTCACAGGGAGAAGGAAATAAAATGTCACAGGGAGAAGGGAATAAAATGTCACATGGAGAATGAAATAAAATATTACAGGGAGATGGAATAAAATTTCACAGGGAGAGGGAATAAAAAATCACAGGGAGAGGGAATAAAATGTCACGGGGAGAGGGAATGAAACGACACATGGAGAAGGGAATAAAATATCCCAAGGAGAGGGAATAAGATGTCACAGGGGGAGGGAATGAAATGTCAAAGGTAGAAGGGAAAGAAATGTCACAGGAGGAGGGAATGAATTGTCACAGGGAAAAGGGAATAAAATGTCACAGGAAGAGGGAATAAAACGTCACAGGGTGAGGGAATGAAATGTCACAGTGAGAAGGGAATAAAATGTCACTAGGAGATGGGAATAAAATGTCAAAGGGAGTGGGAATAAAATGTCACAGGGAGAAGGAAATAAAATATCACAGGGAGAAGGAATATAATTTCACAGGGAGAGGGAATAAAAAATCACAGCGAGAGGGAATAAAATGTCACAGGGAGAAGGGAATAAAAAGTCATAGGAAGAGGGAATAATATTTAACAGCGAGAGGGAATAAAATGTCACGGTGATAGAGAATGAAATGTCAAAGGGGGAGGGAATGAAATGTCACATGGAGAGGGAATGAAATGTCACAGGGAGAAGGGAATAAAATGTCACAGGGAGAGGGAATAAAAAAATCAAAGGGAGTGGGAATAAAATGTCACAGGGAGAAGGGAATAAACTGTCACAGGGAGAGGGAATAAAATGTCACAGCGAGAGGGAATAAAATGTCACAGGGAGAAGGGAATAAAATGTCACATGGAGAGGGAATAAAATGTCACAGGGAGAAGGGAATAAAATGTTACAGGAAGAGGGAATAAAATGTCACAGGGAGAAGGGAATAAAATATCACAGGGAGAAGGAATGAAATTTCACAGCGAGAGGGAATAAAAAATCACAGCGAGAGGGAATAAAATGTCACAGGGAGAAGGGAATAAAAATTCACAGGAAGAGGGAATAATATTTAACAGCGAGAGGGAATAAAATGTCACGGGGATAGAGAATGAAATGTCAAAGGGGGAGGGAATGAAATGTCACAGGGAGAGGGCATGAAATGTCACAGGGAGAAGGGAATAAAATGTCAAAGGGAGAAGGGAATAAAATGTCACAGGAAGAGGGAATAAAACGTCACAGGGAGAGGGAATGAAATGTCACAGGGAGAAGGAAATAAAATGTCACAGGGAGAAGGGAATAAAATGTCACATGGAGAATGAAATAAAATATTACAGGGAGATGGAATAAAATTTCACAGGGAGAGGGAATAAAAAATCACAGGGAGAGGGAATAAAATGTCACGGGGAGAGGGAATGAAACGACACATGGAGAAGGGAATAAAATATCCCAAGGAGAGGGAATAAGATGTCACAGGGGGAGGGAATGAAATGTCAAAGGTAGAAGGGAAAGAAATGTCACAGGAGGAGGGAATGAATTGTCACAGGGAGAAGGGAATAAAATGTCACAGGAAGAGGGAATAAAACGTCACAGGGTGAGGGAATGAAATGTCACAGTGAGAAGGGAATAAAATGTCACTAGGAGATGGGAATAAAATGTCAAAGGGAGTGGGAATAAAATGTCACAGGGAGAAGGAAATAAAATATCACAGGGAGAAGGAATATAATTTCACAGGGAGAGTGAATAAAAAATCACAGCGAGAGGGAATAAAATGTCACAGGGAGAAGGGAATAAAAAGTCATAGGAAGAGGGAATAATATTTAACAGCGAGAGGGAATAAAATGTCACGGAGATAGAGAATGAAATGTCAAAGGGGGAGGGAATGAAATGTCACATGGAGAGGGAATGAAATGTCACAGGGAGAAGGGAATGAAATGACACAGGGAGAAGGGAATAAAATATCCCAAGGAGGGGGAATAAGATGTCACTGGGGGAGGGAATGAAATGTCACAGGTAGAAGGGAAAGAAATGTCACAGGAGGAGGGAATGAATTGTCACAGGGAGAAGGGAATAAAATGTCACAGGGAGAGGGAATAAAACGTCACAGGGTGAGGGAATGAAATGTCACAGTGAGAAGGGAATAAAATGTCACTAGGAGATGGGAATAAAATGTCAAAGGGAGTGGGAATAAAATGTCACAGGGAGAAGGAAATAAAATATCACAGGGAGAAGGAATAAAATTTCACAGGGAGAGGGAATAAAAAATCACAGCGAGAGGGAATAAAATGTCACAGGGAGAAGGGAATAAAAAGTCACAGGAAGAGGGAATAATATTTAACAGCGAGAGGGAATAAAATGTTACGGGGATAGAGAATGAAATGTCAAAGGGGGAGGGAATGAAATGTCACAGGGAGAGGGAATGAAATGTCACAGGGAGAAGGGAATAAAATGTCACAGGGAGAGGGAATAAAAAATCAAAGGGAGTGTGAATAAAATGTCACAGGGAGAAGGGAATAAAAAGTCACAGGAAGAGGCAATAAAATTTCACAGGGAGAGGGAATAAATTGTCACGGGGAGATGGAATAAAATGTCACAGGGAGAAGGGAATAAACTGTCACAGGGAGAGCGAATAAAATGTCACAGCGAGAGGGAATAAAATGTCACAGGGAGAAGGGAATAAAATGTCACATGGAGAGGGAATAAAATGTCACAGGGAGAAGGGAATAAAATGTTACAGGAAGAGGGAATAAAATGTCACCGGGAGAAGGGAATAAAATGTCACAGTGCGAGAGAATAAAATGTCACAGGGAGAAGGAATAAAATGTCACAGGGAGAAGGGAATAAAATGTCACAGGGAGAAGGGAATAAAATGTCACAGGGAGAGGAAAGGAAATGTCACAGGGAGAAGGAAATAAAATGTCACAGGGAGAAGGGAATAAAATGTCACAGGGAGAAGGGAATAAAATGTCACAGGGAGAGGGAAATAAAATGTCACAGTGAGAAGGGAATATAATGTCACAGGGAGAATGAAATAAAATATTACAGGGAGATGGAATAAAATTTCACAGGGAGAGGGAATAAAAAATCACATGGAGAGGGAATAAAATGTCACAGGGAGTGGGAATAAAATGTCACGGGGAGAGGGAATGAAATGACACAGGGAGAAGGGAATAAAATATCCCAAGGAGAGGGTATAAGATGTAACAGGGGGAGGGAAAGAAATGTCACAGGAAGAAGGGAAAGAAATGTCACAGGAGGAGGGAATGAATTGTCACAGGGAGAAGGATATAAAATGTCACAGGAAGAGGGAATAAAACGTCACAGGGAGAGGGAATGAAATGTCACAGTGAGAAGGGAATAAAATGTCACTAGGAGATGGGAATAAAATGTCAAAGGGAGTGGGAATAAAATATCACAGGGAGAAGGAAATAAAATATCACAGGGAGAGGGAATAAAAAATCACAGCGAGAGGGAATAGAATGTCACAGGGAGAAGGGAATAAAAAGTCACAGGAAGAGGGAATAATATTTAACAGCGAGAGGGAATAAAATGTCTCGGGGATAGAGAATGAAATGTCAAAGGGAGAGGGAATAAAATGTCACAGGGAGAAGGGAATAAAATGTCACAGGGAGAAGGAATAAAATGTCACAGGGAGAAGGGAATAAAATGTCACAGGGCGAGAGAATAAAATGTCACAGGGAGAAGGAATAAAATGGCACAGGGAGACGGGAATAAAATGTCACAGGGAGAAGAGAATAAAATGTCACAGGGAGAGGGAATGAAATGTCACAGGGAGAAGGAAATAAAATGTCACAGGGAGAAGGGAATAAAATGTCACAGGGAGAATGAAATAAAATATTACAGGGAGATGGAATAAAATTTCACAGGGAGAGGGAATAAAAAATCACAGGGAGAGGGAATAAAATGTCACAGGGAGTGGGAATAAAATGTCACGGGGAGACGGAATGAAATGACACAGGGAGAAGGGAATAAAATATCCCAAGGAGAGGGAATAAGATGTCACTGGGGGAGGGAATGAAATGTCACAGGTAGAAGGGAAAGAAATGTCACAGGAGGAGGGAATGAATTGTCACAGGGAGAAGGGAATAAAATGTCACAGGAAGAGGGAATAAAACGTCACAGGGAGAGGGAATGAAATGTCACAGGGAGAAGGAAATAAAATGTCACAGGGAGAAGGGAATAAAATGTCACATGGAGAATGAAATAAAATATTACAGGGAGATGGAATAAAATTTCACAGGGAGAGGGAATAAAAAATCACAGGGAGAGGGAATAAAATGTCACGGGGAGAGGGAATGAAACGACACATGGAGAAGGGAATAAAATATCCCAAGGAGAGGGAATAAGATGTCACAGGGGGAGGGAATGAAATGTCAAAGGTAGAAGGGAAAGAAATGTCACAGGAGGAGGGAATGAATTGTCACAGGGAAAAGGGAATAAAATGTCACAGGAAGAGGGAATAAAACGTCACAGGGTGAGGGAATGAAATGTCACAGTGAGAAGGGAATAAAATGTCACTAGGAGATGGGAATAAAATGTCAAAGGGAGTGGGAATAAAATGTCACAGGGAGAAGGAAATAAAATATCACAGGGAGAAGGAATATAATTTCACAGGGAGAGGGAATAAAAAATCACAGCGAGAGGGAATAAAATGTCACAGGGAGAAGGGAATAAAAAGTCATAGGAAGAGGGAATAATATTTAACAGCGAGAGGGAATAAAATGTCACGGTGATAGAGAATGAAATGTCAAAGGGGGAGGGAATGAAATGTCACATGGAGAGGGAATGAAATGTCACAGGGAGAAGGGAATGAAATGACACAGGGAGAAGGGAATAAAATATCCCAAGGAGGGGGAATAAGATGTCACTGGGGGAGGGAATGAAATGTCACAGGTAGAAGGGAAAGAAATGTCACAGGAGGAGGGAATGAATTGTCACAGGGAGAAGGGAATAAAATGTCACAGGGAGAGGGAATAAAACGTCACAGGGTGAGGGAATGAAATGTCACAGTGAGAAGGGAATAAAATGTCACTAGGAGATGGGAATAAAATGTCAAAGGTAGTGGGAATAAAATGTCACAGGGAGAAGGAAATAAAATATCACAGGGAGAAGGAATAAAATTTCACAGGGAGAGGGAATAAAAAATCACAGCGAGAGGGAATAAAATGTCACAGGGAGAAGGGAATAAAAAGTCACAGGAAGAGGGAATAATATTTAACAGCGAGAGGGAATAAAATGTTACGGGGATAGAGAATGAAATGTCAAAGGGGGAGGGAATGAAATGTCACAGGGAGAGGGAATGAAATGTCACAGGGAGAAGGGAATAAAATGTCACAGGGAGAGGGAATAAAAAATCAAAGGGAGTGTGAATAAAATGTCACAGGGAGAAGGGAATAAAAAGTCACAGGAAGAGGCAATAAAATTTCACAGGGAGAGGGAATAAATTGTCACGGGGAGATGGAATAAAATGTCACAGGGAGAAGGGAATAAACTGTCACAGGGAGAGCGAATAAAATGTCACAGCGAGAGGGAATAAAATGTCACAGGGAGAAGGGAATAAAATGTCACATGGAGAGGGAATAAAATGTCACAGGGAGAAGGGAATAAAATGTTACAGGAAGAGGGAATAAAATGTCACCGGGAGAAGGGAATAAAATGTCACAGTGCGAGAGAATAAAATGTCACAGGGAGAAGGAATAAAATGTCACAGGGAGAAGGGAATAAAATGTCACAGGGAGAAGGGAATAAAATGTCACAGGGAGAGGAAAGGAAATGTCACAGGGAGAAGGAAATAAAATGTCACAGGGAGAAGGGAATAAAATGTCACAGGGAGAAGGGAATAAAATGTCACAGGGAGAGGGAAATAAAATGTCACAGTGAGAAGGGAATATAATGTCACAGGGAGAATGAAATAAAATATTACAGGGAGATGGAATAAAATTTCACAGGGAGAGGGAATAAAAAATCACATGGAGAGGGAATAAAATGTCACAGGGAGTGGGAATAAAATGTCACGGGGAGAGGGAATGAAATGACACAGGGAGAAGGGAATAAAATATCCCAAGGAGAGGGTATAAGATGTAACAGGGGGAGGGAAAGAAATGTCACAGGAAGAAGGGAAAGAAATGTCACAGGAGGAGGGAATGAATTGTCACAGGGAGAAGGATATAAAATGTCACAGGAAGAGGGAATAAAACGTCACAGGGAGAGGGAATGAAATGTCACAGTGAGAAGGGAATAAAATGTCACTAGGAGATGGGAATAAAATGTCAAAGGGAGTGGGAATAAAATATCACAGGGAGAAGGAAATAAAATATCACAGGGAGAGGGAATAAAAAATCACAGCGAGAGGGAATAGAATGTCACAGGGAGAAGGGAATAAAAAGTCACAGGAAGAGGGAATAATATTTAACAGCGAGAGGGAATAAAATGTCTCGGGGATAGAGAATGAAATGTCAAAGGGAGAGGGAATAAAATGTCACAGGGAGAAGGGAATAAAATGTCACAGGGAGAAGGAATAAAATGTCACAGGGAGAAGGGAATAAAATGTCACAGGGCGAGAGAATAAAATGTCACAGGGAGAAGGAATAAAATGTCACAGGGAGAAGAGAATAAAATGTCACAGGGAGAGGGAATGAAATGTCACAGGGAGAAGGAAATAAAATGTCACAGGGAGAAGGGAATAAAATGTCACAGGGAGAATGAAATAAAATATTACAGGGAGATGGAATAAAATTTCACAGGGAGAGGGAATAAAAAATCACAGGGAGAGGGAATAAAATGTCACAGGGAGTGGGAATAAAATGTCACGG
Source organism: Narcine bancroftii (assembly GCF_036971445.1). Taxonomy (NCBI): domain Eukaryota; kingdom Metazoa; phylum Chordata; class Chondrichthyes; order Torpediniformes; family Narcinidae; genus Narcine; species Narcine bancroftii. The sequence continues at coordinate 1,313,984 of NC_091470.1, read as the reverse complement.
GGAGACGGAATGAAATGACACAGGGAGAAGGGAATAAAATATCCCAAGGAGAGGGAATAAGATGTCACTGGGGGAGGGAATGAAATGTCACAGGTAGAAGGGAAAGAAATGTCACAGGAGGAGGGAATGAATTGTCACAGGGAGAAGGGAATAAAATGTCACAGGAAGAGGGAATAAAACGTCACAGGGAGAGGGAATGAAATGTCACAGGGAGAAGGAAATAAAATGTCACAGGGAGAAGGGAATAAAATGTCACATGGAGAATGAAATAAAATATTACAGGGAGATGGAATAAAATTTCACAGGGAGAGGGAATAAAAAATCACAGGGAGAGGGAATAAAATGTCACGGGGAGAGGGAATGAAACGACACATGGAGAAGGGAATAAAATATCCCAAGGAGAGGGAATAAGATGTCACAGGGGGAGGGAATGAAATGTCAAAGGTAGAAGGGAAAGAAATGTCACAGGAGGAGGGAATGAATTGTCACAGGGAAAAGGGAATAAAATGTCACAGGAAGAGGGAATAAAACGTCACAGGGTGAGGGAATGAAATGTCACAGTGAGAAGGGAATAAAATGTCACTAGGAGATGGGAATAAAATGTCAAAGGGAGTGGGAATAAAATGTCACAGGGAGAAGGAAATAAAATATCACAGGGAGAAGGAATATAATTTCACAGGGAGAGGGAATAAAAAATCACAGCGAGAGGGAATAAAATGTCACAGGGAGAAGGGAATAAAAAGTCATAGGAAGAGGGAATAATATTTAACAGCGAGAGGGAATAAAATGTCACGGTGATAGAGAATGAAATGTCAAAGGGGGAGGGAATGAAATGTCACATGGAGAGGGAATGAAATGTCACAGGGAGAAGGGAATAAAATGTCACAGGGAGAGGGAATAAAAAAATCAAAGGGAGTGGGAATAAAATGTCACAGGGAGAAGGGAATAAACTGTCACAGGGAGAGGGAATAAAATGTCACAGCGAGAGGTAATAAAATGTCACAGGGAGAAGGGAATAAAATGTCACATGGAGAGGGAATAAAATGTCACAGGGAGAAGGGAATAAAATGTTACAGGAAAAGGGAATAAAATGTCACAGGGAGAAGGGAATAAAATATCACAGGGAGAAGGAATGAAATTTCACAGCGAGAGGGAATAAAAAATCACAGCGAGAGGGAATAAAATGTCACAGGGAGAAGGGAATAAAAATTCACAGGAAGAGGGAATAATATTTAACAGCGAGAGGGAATAAAATGTCACGGGGATAGAGAATGAAATGTCAAAGGGGGAGGGAATGAAATGTCACAGGGAGAGGGCATGAAATGTCACAGGGAGAAGGGAATAAAATGTCACAGGGAGAAGGGAATAAAATGTCACAGGGAGAAGGGAATAAACTGTCACAGGTAGAGGGAATAAAATGTCACAGGGAGAAGGAATAAAATGTCACAGGGAGAAGGGAATAAAATGTCACAGGGAGAGGGAATAAAATGTCACGGAGAAGGGAATAAAATGTTACAGGAAGAGGGAATAAAATGTCACAGGTAGAAGGGAATAAAATGTCACAGGGCGAGAGAATAAAATGTCACAGGGAGAAGGAATAAAATGTCACAGGGAGAAGGGAATAAAATGTCACAGGGAGAAGGGAATAAAATGTCACAGGGAGAATGAAATAAAATATTACAGGGAGATGTAATAAAATTTCACATGGAGAGGGAATAAAAAATCACAGGGAGTGGGAATAAAATGTCACGGGGAGAGGGAATGAAACGACATAGGGAGAAGGGAATAAAATATCCCAAGGAGAGGGAATAAGATGTCACAGGGGGAGGGAATGAATTGTCACAGGTAGAAGGGAAAAAAATGTCACAGGAAGAGGGAATGAATTGTCACAGGGAGAAGGGAATAAAATGTCACAGGAAGAGGGAATAAAACGTCACAGGGAGAGGGAATGAAATGTCACAGTGAGAAGGGAATAAAATGTCACTAGGAGATGGGAATAAAATGTCAAAGGGAGTGGGAATAAAATGTCACAGGGAGAAGGAGATAAAATATCACAGGGAGAAGGAATAAAATTTCACAGGGAGAGGGAATAAAAAATCACAGCGAGAGGGAATAAAATGTCACAGGGAGAAGGGAATAAAAAGTCACAGGAAGAGGGAATAATATATAACAGCGAGAGGGAATAAAATGTCACGGGGATAGAGAATGAAATGTCAAAGGGGGAGGGAATGAAATGTCACAGGGAGAGGGAATGAAATGTCACAGGGTGAGGGAATGAAATGTCACAGGGAGAAGGGAATAAAATGTCACAGGGAGAAGGGAATAAAATGTCACAGGGAGAAGGGAATAAACTGTCACAGGGAGACGGAATAAAATGTCACAGGGAGAGGGAATAAAATGTCACAGGGAGAAGGGAAAAAAATGTCACAGGGAGAAGGGAATAAAATGTCACAGGGAGAAGGGAATAAAATGTCACAGGGAGAAGGGAATAAACTGTCACAGGGAGACGGAATAAAATGTCACAGAGAGAAGGGAATAAAATGTCACAGGGAGAAGGGAATAAAATGTCACAGGGAGAAGGGAATAAAATGTCACAGGGAGAAGGGAATAAAATGTCACAGGGAGAAGGGAATAAACTGTCACAGGGAGACGGAATAAAATGTCACAGGGAGAGGGAATAAAATGTCACAGGGAGAAGGGAAAAAATGTCACAGGGAGAGGGAATAAAATGTCACAGGGAGAAGGGAAAGAAATGTCATAGGAGGAGGGAATGAATTGTCACAGGGAGAAGGGAATAAAATGTCACAGGAAGAGGGAATAAAACGTCACAGGGAGAGGGAATGAAATGTCACAGTGAGAAGGGAATAAAATTTCACAGGGAGAAGGAAATAAAATATCACAGGGAAGAGGAATAAAATGTCACAGGGAGAGGGAATAAAAAATCAAAGGGAGTGGGAATAAAATGTCACAGGGAGAAGGGAATAAAAAGTCACAGGAAGAGGGAATAAAATGTCACAGGGAGAAGGGAATAAAATGTCACAGGGCGAGAGAATAAAATGTCACAGGGAGAAGGAATAAAATGTCACAGGGAGAAGGGAATAAAATGTCACAGGGAGAAGGGAATAAAATGTAACAGTGAGAGGGAATGAAATGTCACAGTGAGAAGGGAATAAAATGTCACAGGGAGAAGGGAATAAAATGTAACAGGGAGAAGGAATAAAATGTCACAGGGAGAAGGGAATAAAATGTCACAGGGAGAAGGGAATAAAATGTAACAGGGAGAAGGGAATAAAATGTCACAGGGAGAAGGGAATAAAATGTCACAGGGCGAGAGAATAAAATGTCACAGGGAGAAGGAATAAAATGTCACAGGGAGAAGGGAATAAAATGTCACAGGGAGAAGGGAATAAAATGTAACAGGAAGAGGGAATAAAATGTCACAGGGAGAAGGGAATAAAATGTCACAGGGCGAGAGAATAAAATGTCACAGGGAGAGGGAATGAAATGTCACAGGGAGAAGGAAATAAAATGTCACAGGGAGAAGGGAATAAAATGTCACAGGGAGAATGAAATAAAATATTACAGGGAGATGGAATAAAATTTCACAGGGAGAGGGAATTAAAAATCACAGGGAGAGGGAATAAAATGTCACAGGGAGTTTGAATAAAATGTCACGGGGAGAGGGAATGAAATGACACAGGGAGAAGGGAATAAAATATCCCAAGGAGAGGGAATAAGATGTCACAGGGGGAGGGAATGAAATGTCACAGGTAGAAGGGAAAGAAATGTCACAGGAAGAGGGAATGAATTGTCACAGGGAGAAGGGAATAAAATGTCACAGGAAGAGGGAATAAAACGGCACAGGGAGAGGGAATGAAATGTCACAGCGAGAAGGGAATAAAATGTCACTAGGAGATGGGAATAAAATGTCAAAGGGAGTGGGAATAAAATGTCACAGGGAGAAGGAAATAAAATATCACAGGGAGAAGGAATAAAATTTCACAGCGAGAGGGAATAAAAAATCACAGCGAGAGGGAATAAAATGTCACAGGGAGAAGGGAATAAAAAGTCACAGGAAGAGGGAATAATATTTAACAGCGAGAGGGAATAAAATGTCACGGGGATAGAGAATGAAATGTCAAAGGGGGAGGGAATGAAATGTCACAGGGAGAGGGCATGAAATGTCACAGGGAGAAGGGAATAAAATGTCACAGGGAGAAGGGAATAAAATGTCACAGGGAGAAGGGAATAAATGTCACAGGGAGAGGGAATAAAATGTCACAGGGAGAGGGAATAAAATGTCACAGGGAGAAGGGAATAAAATGTCACAGGGAGAGGGAATAAAATGTCACGGAGAAGGGAATAAAATGTTACAGGAAGAGGGAATAAAATGTCACAGGGAGAAGGGAATAAAATGTCACAGGGCGAGAGAATAAAATGTCACAGAGAGAAGGAATAAAATGTCACAGGGAGAAGGGAATAAAATGTCACAGGGAGAAGGGAATAAAATGTCACAGTGAGAGGGAATGAAATGTCACAGGGAGAAGGAAATAAAATGTCACAGGGAGAAGGGAATAAAATTTCACAGGGAGAAGGGAATAAAATGTCACAGTGAGAGGGAATGAAATGTCACAGGGAGAAGGAAATAAAATGTCACAGGGAGAAGGGAATATAATGTCACAGGGAGAATGAAATAAAATATTACAGGGAGATGGAATAAAATTTCACAGGGAGAGGGAATAAAAAATCACATGGAGAGGGAATAAAATGTCACAAGGGAGTGGGAATAAAATGTCACGGGGAGAGGGAATGAAATGACACAGGGAGAAGGGAATAAAATATCCCAAGGAGAGGGTATAAGATGTAACAGGGGGAGGGAAAGAAATGTCACAGGAAGAAGGGAAAGATATGTCACAGGAGGAGGGAATGAATTGTCACAGGGAGAAGGGAATAAAATGTCACAGGAAGAGGCAATAAATCGTCACAGGGAGAGGGAATGAAATGTCACAGGGAGAAGGGAATAAAATGTCACAGGGAGAGGGAATAAAAAATCAAAGGGAGTGTGAATAAAATGTCACAGGGAGAAGGGAATAAAAAGTCACAGGAAGAGGCAATATAATTTCACAGGGAGAGGGAATAAATTGTCACGGGGAGATGGAATAAAATGTCACAGGGAGAAGGGAATAAACTGTCACAGGGAGAGGGAATAAAATGTCACAGCGAGAGGGAATAAAATGTCACAGGGAGAAGGGAATAAAATGTCACATGGAGAGGGAATAAAATGTCACAGGGAGAAGGGAATAAAATGTTACAGGAAGAGGGAATAAAATGTCACCGGGAGAAGGGAATAAAATGTCACAGTGCGAGAGAATAAAATGTCACAGGCAGAAGGAATAAAATGTCACAGGGAGAAGGGAATAAAATGTCACAGGGAGAAGGGAATAAAATGTCACAGGGAGAGGGAAGGAAATGTCACAGGGAGAAGGAAATAAAATGTCACAGGGAGAAGGGAATAAAATGTCACAGGGAGAAGGGAATAAAATGTCACAGGGAGAGGGAAATAAAATGTCACAGGGAGAAGGGAATATAATGTCACAGGGAGAATGAAATAAAATATTACAGGGAGATGGAATAAAATTTCACAGGGAGAGGGAATAAAAAATCACATGGAGAGGGAATAAAATGTCACAGGGAGTGGGAATAAAATGTCACGGGGAGAGGGAATGAAATGACACAGGGAGAAGGGAATAAAATATCACAAGGAGAGGGTATAAGATGTAACAGGGGGAGGGAAAGAAATGTCACAGGAAGAAGGGAAAGAAATGTCACAGGAGGAGGGAATGAATTGTCACAGGGAGAAGGATATAAAATGTCACAGGAAGAGGGAATAAAACGTCACAGGGAGAGGGAATGAAATGTCACAGTGAGAAGGGAATAAAATGTCACTAGGAGATGGGAATAAAATGTCAAAGGGAGTGGGAATAAAATATCACAGGGAGAAGGAAATAAAATATCACAGGGAGAGGGAATAAAAAATCACAGCGAGAGGGAATAGAATGTCACAGTGAGAAGGGAATAAAAAGTCACAGGAAGAGGGAATAATATTTAACAGCGAGAGGGAATAAAATGTCTCGGGGATAGAGAATGAAATGTCAAAGTGAGAGGGAATAAAATGTCACAGGGAGAAGGGAATAAAATGTCACAGGGCGAGAGAATAAAATGTCACAGGGAGAAGGAATAAAATGTCACAGGGAGAAGGGAATTAAATGTCACAGGGTGAGAGAATAAAATGTCACAGGGAGAAGGAATAAAATGTCACAGGGAGACGGGAATAAAATGTCACAGGGAGAAGAGAATAAAATGTCACAGGGAGAGGGAATGAAATGTCACAGGGAGAAGGAAATAAAATGTCACAGGGAGAAGGGAATAAAATGTCACAGGGAGAATGAAATAAAATATTACAGGGGGATGGAATAAAATTTCACAGGGAGAGGGAATAAAAAATCACAGGGAGAGGGAATAAAATGTCACAGGGACTGGGAATAAAATGTCACGGGGAGACGGAATGAAATGACACAGGGAGAAGGGAATAAAATATCCCAAGGAGAGGGAATAAGATGTCACTGGGGGAGGGAATGAAATGTCACAGGTAGAAGGGAAAGAAATGTCACAGGAGGAGGGAATGAATTGTCACAGGGAGAAGGGAATAAAATGTCACAGGAAGAGGGAATAAAACGTCACAGGGAGAGGGAATGAAATGTCACAGGGAGAAGGAAATAAAATGTCACAGGGAGAAGGGAATAAAATGTCACATGGAGAATGAAATAAAATATTACAGGGAGATGGAATAAAATTTCACAGGGAGAGGGAATAAAAAATCACAGGGAGAGGGAATAAAATGTCACGGGGAGAGGGAATGAAACGACACATGGAGAAGGGAATAAAATATCCCAAGGAGAGGGAATAAGATGTCACAGGGGGAGGGAATGAAATGTCAAAGGTAGAAGGGAAAGAAATGTCGCAGGAGGAGGGAATGAATTGTCACAGGGAGAAGGGAATAAAATGTCACAGGAAGAGGGAATAAAACGTCACAGGGTGAGGGAATGAAATGTCACAGTGAGAAGGGAATAAAATGTCACTAGGAGATGGGAATAAAATGTCAAAGGGAGTGGGAATAAAATGTCACAGGGAGAAGGAAATAAAATATCACAGGGAGAAGGAATATAATTTCACAGGGAGAGTGAATAAAAAATCACAGCGAGAGGGAATAAAATGTCACAGGAAGAAGGGAATAAAAAGTCATAGGAAGAGGGAATAATATTTAACAGCGAGAGGGAATAAAATGTCACGGTGATAGAGAATGAAATGTCAAAGGGGGAGGGAATGAAATGTCACATGGAGAGGGAATGAAATGTCACAGGGAGAAGGGAATAAAATGTCACAGGGAGAGGGAATAAAAAAATCAAAGGGAGTGGGAATAAAATGTCACAGGGAGAAGGGAATAAACTGTCACAGGGAGAGGGAATAAAATGTCACAGCGAGAGGGAATAAATTGTCACAGGGAGAAGGGAATAAAATGTCACATGGAGAGGGAATAAAATGTCACAGGAAGAAGGGAATAAAATATCACAGGGAGAAGGAATGAAATTTCACAGCGAGAGGGAATAAAAAATCACAGCGAGAGGGAATAAAATGTCACAGGGAGAAGGGAATAAAAATTCACAGGAAGAGGGAATAATATTTAACAGCGAGAGGGAATAAAATGTCACGGGGATAGAGAATGAAATGTCAAAGGGGGAGGGAATGAAATGTCACAGGGAGAGGGCATGAAATGTCACAGGGAGAAGGGAATAAAATGTCACAGGGAGAAGGGAATAAAATGTCACAGGGAGAAGGGAATAAACTGTCACAGGTAGAGGGAATAAAATGTCACAGGGAGAGGGAATAAAATGTCACAGGGAGAAGGGAATAAAATGTCACAGGGAGAGGGAATAAAATGTCACGGAGAAGGGAATAAAATGTTACAGGAAGAGGGAATAAAATGTCACAGGGAGAAGGGAATAAAATGTCACAGGGCGAGAGAATAAAATGTCACAGGGAGAAGGAATAAAATGTCACAGGGAGAAGGGAATAAAATGTCACAGGGAGAAGGGAATAAAATGTCACAGGGAGAATGAAATAAAATATTACAGGGAGATGTAATAAAATTTCACATGGAGAGGGAATAAAAAATCACAGGGAGTGGGAATAAAATGTCACGGGGAGAGGGAATGAAACGACACAGGGAGAAGGGAATAAAATATCCCAAGGAGAGGGAATAAGATGTCAGAGGGGGAGGGAATGAAATGTCACAGGTAGAAGGGAAAAAAATGTCACAGGAAGAGGGAATGAATTGTCACAGGGAGAAGGGAATAAAATGTCACAGGAAGAGGGAATAAAACGTCACAGGGAGAGGGAATAAAATGTCACAGTGAGAAGGGAATAAAATGTCACTAGGAGATGGGAATAAAATGTCAAAGGGAGTGGGAATAAAATGTCACAGGGAGAAGGAAATAAAATATCACAGGGAGAAGGAATAAAATTTCACAGGGAGAGGGAATAAAAAATCACAGCGAGAGGGAATAAAATGTCACAGGGAGAAGGGAATAAAAAGTCACAGGAAGAGGGAATAATATTTAACAGCGAGAGGGAATAAAATGTCACGGGGATAGAGAATGAAATGTCAAAGGGGGAGGGAATGAAATGTCACAGGGAGAGGGAATGAAATGTCACAGGGTGAGGGAATGAAATGTCACGGGGATAGAGAATGAAATGTCAAAGGGGGAGGGAATGAAATGTCACAGGGAGAGGGAATGAAATGTCACAGGGAGAAGGGAATAAAATGTCACAGGGAGAAGGGAATAAAATGTCACAGGGAGAAGGGAATAAACTGTCACAGGGAGACGGAATAAAATGTCACAGGGAGAGGGAATAAAATGTCACAGGGAGAAGGGAAAAAAATGTCACAGAGAGAAGGGAATAAAATGTCACAGGGAGAAGGGAATAAAATGTCACAGGGAGAAGGGAATAAAATGTCACAGGGAGAAGGGAATAAAATGTCACAGGGAGAAGGGAATAAACTGTCACAGGGAGACGGAATAAAATGTCACAGGGAGAGGGAATAAAATGTCACAGGGAGAAGGGAAAAAATGTCACAGGGAGAGGGAATAAAATGTCACAGGGAGGGAAAGAAATGTCATAGGAGGAGGGAATGAATTGTCACAGGGAGAAGGGAATAAAATGTCACAGGAAGAGGGAATAAAACGTCACAGGGAGAGGGAATGAAATGTCACAGTGAGAAGGGAATAAAATTTCACAGGGAGAAGGAAATAAAATATCACAGGGAAGAGGAATAAAATGCCACAGGGAGAGGGAATAAAAAATCAAAGGGAGTGGGAATAAAATGTCACAGGGAGAAGGGAATAAAAAGTCACAGGAAGAGGGAATAAAATGTCACAGGGAGAAGGGAATAAAATGTCACAGGGCGAGAGAATAAAATGTCACAGGGAGAAGGAATAAAATGTCACAGGGAGAAGGGAATAAAATGTCACAGGGAGAAGGGAATAAAATGTAACAGGGAGAGGGAATGAAATGTCACAAGGAGAAGGGAATAAAATGTCACAGGGAGAAGGGAATAAAATGTAACAGGGAGAAGGAATAAAATGTCACAGGGAGAAGGGAATAAAATGTCACAGGGAGAAGGGAATAAAATGTCACAGGGAGAAGGGAATAAAATGTCACAGGGAGAAGGGAATAAAATGTCACAGGGCGAGAGAATAAAATGTCACAGGGAGAAGGAATAAAATGTCACAGGGAGAAGGGAATAAAATGTCACAGGGAGAAGGGAATAAAACGTAACAGGAAGAGGGAATAAAATGTCACAGGGAGAAGGGAATAAAATGTCACAGGGCGAGAGAATAAAATGTCACAGGGAGAGGGAATGAAATGTCACAGGGAGAAGGAAATAAAATGTCACAGGGAGAAGGGAATAAAATGTCACAGGGAGAATGAAATAATATATTACAGGGAGATGGAATAAAATTTCACAGGGAGAGGGAATTAAAAATCACAGGGAGAGGGAATAAAATGTCACAGGGAGTTTGAATAAAATGTCACGGGGAGAGGGAATGAAATGACACAGGGAGAAGGGAATAAAATATCCCAAGGAGAGGGAGTAAGATGTCACAGGGGGAGGGAATGAAATGTCACAGGTAGAAGGGAAAGAAATGTCACAGGAAGAGGGAATGAATTGTCACAGGGAGAAGGGAATAAAATGTCACAGGAAGAGGGAATAAAACGGCACAGGGAGAGGGAATGAAATGTCACAGCGAGAAGGGAATAAAATGTCACTAGGAGATGGGAATAAAATGTCAAAGGGAGTGGGAATAAAATGTCACAGGGAGAAGGAAATAAAATATCACAGGGAGAAGGAATAAAATTTCACAGCGAGAGGGAATAAAAAATCACAGCGAGAGGGAATAAAATGTCACAGGGAGAAGGGAATAAAAAGTCACAGGAAGAGGGAATAATATTTAACAGCGAGAGGGAATAAAATGTCACGGGGATAGAGAATGAAAGGTCAAAGGGGGAGGGAATGAAATGTCACAGGGAGAGGGCATGAAATGTCACAGGGAGAAGGGAATAAAATGTCACAGGGAGAAGGGAATAAAATGTCACAGGGAGAAGGGAATAAACTGTCACAGGGAGAGGGAATAAAATGTCACAGGGAGAGGGAATAAAATGTCACAGGGAGAAGGGAATAAAATGTCACAGGGAGAGGGAATAAAATGTCACGGAGAAGGGAATAAAATGTTACAGGAAGAGGGAATAAAATGTCACAGGGCGAGAGAATAAAATGTCACAGGGAGAAGGAATAAAATGTCACAGGGAGAAGGGAATAAAATGTCACAGGGAGAAGGGAATAAAATGTCACAGGGAGAAGGGAATAAAATGTCACAGGGAGAAGGGAATAAAATGTCACAGGGAGAAGGGAATAAAATGTCACAGGGAGAAGGGAATAAAATGTCACAGGGAGAAGGGAATAAAATGTCACAGGGAGAAGGGAATAAAATGTCACAGGGAGAAGGGAATAAAATGTCACAGGGCGAGAGAATAAAATGTCACAGGGAGAAGGAATAAAATGTCACAGGGAGAAGGGAATAAAATGTCACAGGGAGAAGGGAATAAAACGTAACAGGAAGAGGGAATAAAATGTCACAGGGAGAAGGGAATAAAATGTCACAGGGCGAGAGAATAAAATGTCACAGGGAGAGGGAATGAAATGTCACAGGGAGAAGGAAATAAAATGTCACAGGGAGAAGGGAATAAAATGTCACAGGGAGAATGAAATAAAATATTACAGGGAGATGGAATAAAATTTCACAGGGAGAGGGAATTAAAAATCACAGGGAGAGGGAATAAAATGTCACAGGGAGTTTGAATAAAATGTCACGGGGAGAGGGAATGAAATGTCACAGGGAGAAGGAAATAAAATGTCACAGGGAGAAGGGAATAAAATGTCACAGGAAGAGGGAATAAAACGGCACAGGGAGAGGGAATGAAATGTCACAGCGAGAAGGGAATAAAATGTCACTAGGAGATGGGAATAAAATGTCAAAGGGAGTGGGAATAAAATGTCACAGGGAGAAGGAAATAAAATATCACAGGGAGAAGGAATAAAATTTCACAGCGAGAGGGAATAAAAAATCACAGCGAGAGGGAATAAAATGTCACAGGGAGAAGGGAATAAAAAGTCACAGGAAGAGGGAATAATATTTAACAGCGAGAGGGAATAAAATGTCACGGGGATAGAGAATGAAAGGTCAAAGGGGGAGGGAATGAAATGTCACAGGGAGAGGGCATGAAATGTCACAGGGAGAAGGGAATAAAATGTCACAGGGAGAAGGGAATAAAATGTCACAGGGAGAAGGGAATAAACTGTCACAGGGAGAGGGAATAAAATGTCACAGGGAGAGGGAATAAAATGTCACAGGGAGAAGGGAATAAAATGTCACAGGGAGAGGGAATAAAATGTCACGGAGAAGGGAATAAAATGTTACAGGAAGAGGGAATAAAATGTCACAGGGCGAGAGAATAAAATGTCACAGGGAGAAGGAATAAAATGTCACAGGGAGAAGGGAATAAAATGTCACAGGGAGAAGGGAATAAAATGTCACAGGGAGAAGGGAATAAAATGTCACAGGGAGAAGGGAATAAAATGTAACAGGGAGAAGGAATAAAATGTCACAGGGAGAAGGGAATAAAATGTCACAGGGAGAAGGGAATAAAATGTCACAGGGAGAAGGGAATAAAATGTCACAGGGAGAAGGGAATAAAATGTCACAGGGCGAGAGAATAAAATGTCACAGGGAGAAGGAATAAAATGTCACAGGGAGAAGGGAATAAAATGTCACAGGGAGAAGGGAATAAAACGTAACAGGAAGAGGGAATAAAATGTCACAGGGAGAAGGGAATAAAATGTCACAGGGCGAGAGAATAAAATGTCACAGGGAGAGGGAATGAAATGTCACAGGGAGAAGGAAATAAAATGTCACAGGGAGAAGGGAATAAAATGTCACAGGGAGAATGAAATAAAATATTACAGGGAGATGGAATAAAATTTCACAGGGAGAGGGAATAAAAAATCACATGGAGAGGGAATAAAATGTCACAAGGGAGTGGGAATAAAATGTCACGGGGAGAGGGAATGAAATGACACAGGGAGAAGGGAATAAAATATCCCAAGGAGAGGGTATAAGATGTAACAGGGGGAGGGAAAGAAATGTCACAGGAAGAAGGGAAAGAAATGTCACAGGAGGAGGGAATGAATTGTCACAGGGAGAAGGGAATAAAATGTCACAGGAAGAGGGAATAAAACGTCACAGGGAGAGGGAATAAAAAATCACATGGAGAGGGAATAAAATGTCACAAGGGAGTGGGAATAAAATGTCACGGGGAGAGGGAATGAAATGACACAGGGAGAAGGGAATAAAATATCCCAAGGAGAGGGTATAAGATGTAACAGGGGGAGGGAAAGAAATGTCACAGGAAGAAGGGAAAGAAATGTCACAGGAGGAGGGAATGAATTGTCACAGGGAGAAGGGAATAAAATGTCACAGGGAGAAGGGAATAAAATGTCACAGGGAGAAGGGAATAAAATGTCACAGGGAGAAGGGAATAAAATGTCACAGGGAGAGGGAATAAAATGTCACGGAGAAGGGAATAAAATGTTACAGGAAGAGGGAATAAAATGTCACAGGGCGAGAGAATAAAATGTCACAGGGAGAAGGAATAAAATGTCACAGGGAGAAGGGAATAAAATGTCACAGGGAGAAGGGAATAAAATGTCACAGTGAGAAGGAATGAAATGTCACAGGGAGAAGGAAATAAAATGTCACAGGGAGAAGGGAATATAATGTCACAGGGAGAATGAAATAAAATATTACAGGGAGATGGAATAAAATTTCACAGGGAGAGGGAATAAAAAATCACATGGAGAGGGAATAAAATGTCACAAGGGAGTGGGAATAAAATGTCACGGGGAGAGGGAATGAAATGACACAGGGAGAAGGGAATAAAATATCCCAAGGAGAGGGTATAAGATGTAACAGGGGGAGGGAAAGAAATGTCACAGGAAGAAGGGAAAGAAATGTCACAGGAGGAGGGAATGAATTGTCACAGGGAGAAGGGAATAAAATGTCACAGGAAGAGGGAATAAAACGTCACAGGGAGAAGGGAATAAAATGTCACAGGGAGAAGGGAATAAAATGTCACAGGGCGAGAGAATAAAATGTCACAGGGAGAAGGAATAAAATGTCACAGGGAGAAGGGAATAAAATGTCACAGGGAGAAGGGAATAAAATGTAACAGGAAGAGGGAATAAAATGTCACATGGAGAAGGGAATAAAATGTCACAGGGCGAGAGAATAAAATGTCACAGGGAGAGGGAATGAAATGTCACAGGGAGAAGGAAATAAAATGTCACAGGGAGAAGGGAATAAAATGTCACAGGGAGAATGAAATAAAATATTACAGGGAGATGGAATAAAATTTCAAAGGGAGAGGGAATTAAAAATCACAGGGAGAGGGAATAAAATGTCACAGGGAGTTTGAATAAAATGTCACGGGGAGAGGGAATGAAATGACACAGGGAGAAGGGAATAAAATATCCCAAGGAGAGGGAGTAAGATGTCACAGGGGGAGGGAATGAAATGTCACAGGTAGAAGGGAAAGAAATGTCACAGGAAGAGGGAATGAATTGTCACAGGGAGAAGGGAATAAAATGTCACAGGAAGAGGGAATAAAACGGCACAGGGAGAGGGAATGAAATGTCACAGCGAGAAGGGAATAAAATGTCACTAGGAGATGGGAATAAAATGTCAAAGGGAGTGGGAATAAAATGTCACAGGGAGAAGGAAATAAAATATCACAGGGAGAAGGAATAAAATTTCACAGCGAGAGGGAATAAAAAATCACAGCGAGAGGGAATAAAATGTCACAGGGAGAAGGGAATAAAATGTCACGGGGAGAGGGAATGAAACGACACATGGAGAAGGGAATAAAATATCCCAAGGAGAGGGAATAAGATGTCACAGGGGGAGGGAATGAAATGTCAAAGGTAGAAGGGAAAGAAATGTCGCAGGAGGAGGGAATGAATTGTCACAGGGAGAAGGGAATAAAATGTCACAGGAAGAGGGAATAAAACGTCACAGGGTGAGGGAATGAAATGTCACAGTGAGAAGGGAATAAAATGTCACTAGGAGATGGGAATAAAATGTCAAAGGGAGTGGGAATAAAATGTCACAGGGAGAAGGAAATAAAATATCACAGGGAGAAGGAATATAATTTCACAGGGAGAGTGAATAAAAAATCACAGCGAGAGGGAATAAAATGTCACAGGAAGAAGGGAATAAAAAGTCATAGGAAGAGGGAATAATATTTAACAGCGAGAGGGAATAAAATGTCACGGTGATAGAGAATGAAATGTCAAAGGGGGAGGGAATGAAATGTCACATGGAGAGGGAATGAAATGTCACAGGGAGAAGGGAATAAAATGTCACAGGGAGAGGGAATAAAAAAATCAAAGGGAGTGGGAATAAAATGTCACAGGGAGAAGGGAATAAACTGTCACAGGGAGAGGGAATAAAATGTCACAGCGAGAGGGAATAAATTGTCACAGGGAGAAGGGAATAAAATGTCACATGGAGAGGGAATAAAATGTCACAGGAAGAAGGGAATAAAATATCACAGGGAGAAGGAATGAAATTTCACAGCGAGAGGGAATAAAAAATCACAGCGAGAGGGAATAAAATGTCACAGGGAGAAGGGAATAAAAATTCACAGGAAGAGGGAATAATATTTAACAGCGAGAGGGAATAAAATGTCACGGGGATAGAGAATGAAATGTCAAAGGGGGAGGGAATGAAATGTCACAGGGAGAGGGCATGAAATGTCACAGGGAGAAGGGAATAAAATGTCACAGGGAGAAGGGAATAAAATGTCACAGGGAGAAGGGAATAAACTGTCACAGGTAGAGGGAATAAAATGTCACAGGGAGAGGGAATAAAATGTCACAGGGAGAAGGGAATAAAATGTCACAGGGAGAGGGAATAAAATGTCACGGAGAAGGGAATAAAATGTTACAGGAAGAGGGAATAAAATGTCACAGGGAGAAGGGAATAAAATGTCACAGGGCGAGAGAATAAAATGTCACAGGGAGAAGGAATAAAATGTCACAGGGAGAAGGGAATAAAATGTCACAGGGAGAAGGGAATAAAATGTCACAGGGAGAATGAAATAAAATATTACAGGGAGATGTAATAAAATTTCACATGGAGAGGGAATAAAAAATCACAGGGAGTGGGAATAAAATGTCACGGGGAGAGGGAATGAAACGACACAGGGAGAAGGGAATAAAATATCCCAAGGAGAGGGAATAAGATGTCAGAGGGGGAGGGAATGAAATGTCACAGGTAGAAGGGAAAAAAATGTCACAGGAAGAGGGAATGAATTGTCACAGGGAGAAGGGAATAAAATGTCACAGGAAGAGGGAATAAAACGTCACAGGGAGAGGGAATGAAATGTCACAGTGAGAAGGGAATAAAATGTCACTAGGAGATGGGAATAAAATGTCAAAGGGAGTGGGAATAAAATGTCACAGGGAGAAGGAAATAAAATATCACAGGGAGAAGGAATAAAATTTCACAGGGAGAGGGAATAAAAAATCACAGCGAGAGGGAATAAAATGTCACAGGGAGAAGGGAATAAAAAGTCACAGGAAGAGGGAATAATATTTAACAGCGAGAGGGAATAAAATGTCACGGGGATAGAGAATGAAATGTCAAAGGGGGAGGGAATGAAATGTCACAGGGAGAGGGAATGAAATGTCACAGGGTGAGGGAATGAAATGTCACGGGGATAGAGAATGAAATGTCAAAGGGGGAGGGAATGAAATGTCACAGGGAGAGGGAATGAAATGTCACAGGGAGAAGGGAATAAAATGTCACAGGGAGAAGGGAATAAAATGTCACAGGGAGAAGGGAATAAACTGTCACAGGGAGACGGAATAAAATGTCACAGGGAGAGGGAATAAAATGTCACAGGGAGAAGGGAAAAAAATGTCACAGAGAGAAGGGAATAAAATGTCACAGGGAGAAGGGAATAAAATGTCACAGGGAGAAGGGAATAAAATGTCACAGGGAGAAGGGAATAAAATGTCACAGGGAGAAGGGAATAAACTGTCACAGGGAGACGGAATAAAATGTCACAGGGAGAGGGAATAAAATGTCACAGGGAGAAGGGAAAAAATGTCACAGGGAGAGGGAATAAAATGTCACAGGGAGGGAAAGAAATGTCATAGGAGGAGGGAATGAATTGTCACAGGGAGAAGGGAATAAAATGTCACAGGAAGAGGGAATAAAACGTCACAGGGAGAGGGAATGAAATGTCACAGTGAGAAGGGAATAAAATTTCACAGGGAGAAGGAAATAAAATATCACAGGGAAGAGGAATAAAATGCCACAGGGAGAGGGAATAAAAAATCAAAGGGAGTGGGAATAAAATGTCACAGGGAGAAGGGAATAAAAAGTCACAGGAAGAGGGAATAAAATGTCACAGGGAGAAGGGAATAAAATGTCACAGGGCGAGAGAATAAAATGTCACAGGGAGAAGGAATAAAATGTCACAGGGAGAAGGGAATAAAATGTCACAGGGAGAAGGGAATAAAATGTAACAGGGAGAGGGAATGAAATGTCACAAGGAGAAGGGAATAAAATGTCACAGGGAGAAGGGAATAAAATGTAACAGGGAGAAGGAATAAAATGTCACAGGGAGAAGGGAATAAAATGTCACAGGGAGAAGGGAATAAAATGTCACAGGGAGAAGGGAATAAAATGTCACAGGGAGAAGGGAATAAAATGTCACAGGGCGAGAGAATAAAATGTCACAGGGAGAAGGAATAAAATGTCACAGGGAGAAGGGAATAAAATGTCACAGGGAGAAGGGAATAAAACGTAACAGGAAGAGGGAATAAAATGTCACAGGGAGAAGGGAATAAAATGTCACAGGGCGAGAGAATAAAATGTCACAGGGAGAGGGAATGAAATGTCACAGGGAGAAGGAAATAAAATGTCACAGGGAGAAGGGAATAAAATGTCACAGGGAGAATGAAATAAAATATTACAGGGAGATGGAATAAAATTTCACAGGGAGAGGGAATTAAAAATCACAGGGAGAGGGAATAAAATGTCACAGGGAGTTTGAATAAAATGTCACGGGGAGAGGGAATGAAATGACACAGGGAGAAGGGAATAAAATATCCCAAGGAGAGGGAGTAAGATGTCACAGGGGGAGGGAATGAAATGTCACAGGTAGAAGGGAAAGAAATGTCACAGGAAGAGGGAATGAATTGTCACAGGGAGAAGGGAATAAAATGTCACAGGAAGAGGGAATAAAACGGCACAGGGAGAGGGAATGAAATGTCACAGCGAGAAGGGAATAAAATGTCACTAGGAGATGGGAATAAAATGTCAAAGGGAGTGGGAATAAAATGTCACAGGGAGAAGGAAATAAAATATCACAGGGAGAAGGAATAAAATTTCACAGCGAGAGGGAATAAAAAATCACAGCGAGAGGGAATAAAATGTCACAGGGAGAAGGGAATAAAAAGTCACAGGAAGAGGGAATAATATTTAACAGCGAGAGGGAATAAAATGTCACGGGGATAGAGAATGAAAGGTCAAAGGGGGAGGGAATGAAATGTCACAGGGAGAGGGCATGAAATGTCACAGGGAGAAGGGAATAAAATGTCACAGGGAGAAGGGAATAAAATGTCACAGGGAGAAGGGAATAAACTGTCACAGGGAGAGGGAATAAAATGTCACAGGGAGAGGGAATAAAATGTCACAGGGAGAAGGGAATAAAATGTCACAGGGAGAGGGAATAAAATGTCACGGAGAAGGGAATAAAATGTTACAGGAAGAGGGAATAAAATGTCACAGGGCGAGAGAATAAAATGTCACAGGGAGAAGGAATAAAATGTCACAGGGAGAAGGGAATAAAATGTCACAGGGAGAAGGGAATAAAATGTCACAGGGAGAAGGGAATAAAATGTCACAGGGAGAAGGGAATAAAATGTCACAGGGAGAAGGGAATAAAATGTCACAGGGAGAAGGGAATAAAATGTCACAGGGAGAAGGGAATAAAATGTCACAGGGAGAAGGGAATAAAATGTCACAGGGAGAAGGGAATAAAATGTCACAGGGCGAGAGAATAAAATGTCACAGGGAGAAGGAATAAAATGTCACAGGGAGAAGGGAATAAAATGTCACAGGGAGAAGGGAATAAAACGTAACAGGAAGAGGGAATAAAATGTCACAGGGAGAAGGGAATAAAATGTCACAGGGCGAGAGAATAAAATGTCACAGGGAGAGGGAATGAAATGTCACAGGGAGAAGGAAATAAAATGTCACAGGGAGAAGGGAATAAAATGTCACAGGGAGAATGAAATAAAATATTACAGGGAGATGGAATAAAATTTCACAGGGAGAGGGAATTAAAAATCACAGGGAGAGGGAATAAAATGTCACAGGGAGTTTGAATAAAATGTCACGGGGAGAGGGAATGAAATGTCACAGGGAGAAGGAAATAAAATGTCACAGGGAGAAGGGAATAAAATGTCACAGGAAGAGGGAATAAAACGGCACAGGGAGAGGGAATGAAATGTCACAGCGAGAAGGGAATAAAATGTCACTAGGAGATGGGAATAAAATGTCAAAGGGAGTGGGAATAAAATGTCACAGGGCGAGAGAATAAAATGTCACAGGGAGAGGGAATGAAATGTCACAGGGAGAAGGAAATAAAATGTCACAGGGAGAAGGGAATAAAATGTCACAGGGAGAATGAAATAAAATATTACAGGGAGATGGAATAAAATTTCACAGGGAGAGGGAATAAAAAATCACATGGAGAGGGAATAAAATGTCACAAGGGAGTGGGAATAAAATGTCACGGGGAGAGGGAATGAAATGACACAGGGAGAAGGGAATAAAATATCCCAAGGAGAGGGTATAAGATGTAACAGGGGGAGGGAAAGAAATGTCACAGGAAGAAGGGAAAGAAATGTCACAGGAGGAGGGAATGAATTGTCACAGGGAGAAGGGAATAAAATGTCACAGGAAGAGGGAATAAAACGTCACAGGGAGAGGGAATAAAAAATCACATGGAGAGGGAATAAAATGTCACAAGGGAGTGGGAATAAAATGTCACGGGGAGAGGGAATGAAATGACACAGGGAGAAGGGAATAAAATATCCCAAGGAGAGGGTATAAGATGTAACAGGGGGAGGGAAAGAAATGTCACAGGAAGAAGGGAAAGAAATGTCACAGGAGGAGGGAATGAATTGTCACAGGGAGAAGGGAATAAAATGTCACAGGGAGAAGGGAATAAAATGTCACAGGGAGAAGGGAATAAAAGGTCACAGGGAGAAGGGAATAAAATGTCACAGGGAGAGGGAATAAAATGTCACGGAGAAGGGAATAAAATGTTACAGGAAGAGGGAATAAAATGTCACAGGGCGAGAGAATAAAATGTCACAGGGAGAAGGAATAAAATGTCACAGGGAGAAGGGAATAAAATGTCACAGGGAGAAGGGAATAAAATGTCACAGGGAGAAGGGAATAAAATGTCACAGGGAGAAGGGAATAAAATGTAACAGGGAGAAGGAATAAAATGTCACAGGGAGAAGGGAATAAAATGTCACAGGGAGAAGGGAATAAAATGTCACAGGGAGAAGGGAATAAAATGTCACAGGGAGAAGGGAATAAAATGTCACAGGGCGAGAGAATAAAATGTCACAGGGAGAAGGAATAAAATGTCACAGGGAGAAGGGAATAAAATGTCACAGGGAGAAGGGAATAAAACGTAACAGGAAGAGGGAATAAAATGTCACAGGGAGAAGGGAATAAAATGTCACAGGGCGAGAGAATAAAATGTCACAGGGAGAGGGAATGAAATGTCACAGGGAGAAGGAAATAAAATGTCACAGGGAGAAGGGAATAAAATGTCACAGGGAGAATGAAATAAAATATTACAGGGAGATGGAATAAAATTTCACAGGGAGAGGGAATAAAAAATCACATGGAGAGGGAATAAAATGTCACAAGGGAGTGGGAATAAAATGTCACGGGGAGAGGGAATGAAATGACACAGGGAGAAGGGAATAAAATATCCCAAGGAGAGGGTATAAGATGTAACAGGGGGAGGGAAAGAAATGTCACAGGAAGAAGGGAAAGAAATGTCACAGGAGGAGGGAATGAATTGTCACAGGGAGAAGGGAATAAAATGTCACAGGAAGAGGGAATAAAACGTCACAGGGAGAGGGAATAAAAAATCACATGGAGAGGGAATAAAATGTCACAAGGGAGTGGGAATAAAATGTCACGGGGAGAGGGAATGAAATGACACAGGGAGAAGGGAATAAAATATCCCAAGGAGAGGGTATAAGATGTAACAGGGGGAGGGAAAGAAATGTCACAGGAAGAAGGGAAAGAAATGTCACAGGAGGAGGGAATGAATTGTCACAGGGAGAAGGGAATAAAATGTCACAGGGAGAAGGGAATAAAATGTCACAGGGAGAAGGGAATAAAATGTCACAGGGAGAAGGGAATAAAATGTCACAGGGAGAGGGAATAAAATGTCACGGAGAAGGGAATAAAATGTTACAGGAAGAGGGAATAAAATGTCACAGGGCGAGAGAATAAAATGTCACAGGGAGAAGGAATAAAATGTCACAGGGAGAAGGGAATAAAATGTCACAGGGAGAAGGGAATAAAATGTCACAGTGAGAAGGAATGAAATGTCACAGGGAGAAGGAAATAAAATGTCACAGGGAGAAGGGAATATAATGTCACAGGGAGAATGAAATAAAATATTACAGGGAGATGGAATAAAATTTCACAGGGAGAGGGAATAAAAAATCACATGGAGAGGGAATAAAATGTCACAAGGGAGTGGGAATAAAATGTCACGGGGAGAGGGAATGAAATGACACAGGGAGAAGGGAATAAAATATCCCAAGGAGAGGGTATAAGATGTAACAGGGGGAGGGAAAGAAATGTCACAGGAAGAAGGGAAAGAAATGTCACAGGAGGAGGGAATGAATTGTCACAGGGAGAAGGGAATAAAATGTCACAGGAAGAGGGAATAAAACGTCACAGGGAGAAGGGAATAAAATGTCACAGGGAGAAGGGAATAAAATGTCACAGGGCGAGAGAATAAAATGTCACAGGGAGAAGGAATAAAATGTCACAGGGAGAAGGGAATAAAATGTCACAGGGAGAAGGGAATAAAATGTAACAGGAAGAGGGAATAAAATGTCACATGGAGAAGGGAATAAAATGTCACAGGGCGAGAGAATAAAATGTCACAGGGAGAGGGAATGAAATGTCACAGGGAGAAGGAAATAAAATGTCACAGGGAGAAGGGAATAAAATGTCACAGGGAGAATGAAATAAAATATTACAGGGAGATGGAATAAAATTTCAAAGGGAGAGGGAATTAAAAATCACAGGGAGAGGGAATAAAATGTCACAGGGAGTTTGAATAAAATGTCACGGGGAGAGGGAATGAAATGACACAGGGAGAAGGGAATAAAATATCCCAAGGAGAGGGAGTAAGATGTCACAGGGGGAGGGAATGAAATGTCACAGGTAGAAGGGAAAGAAATGTCACAGGAAGAGGGAATGAATTGTCACAGGGAGAAGGGAATAAAATGTCACAGGAAGAGGGAATAAAACGGCACAGGGAGAGGGAATGAAATGTCACAGCGAGAAGGGAATAAAATGTCACTAGGAGATGGGAATAAAATGTCAAAGGGAGTGGGAATAAAATGTCACAGGGAGAAGGAAATAAAATATCACAGGGAGAAGGAATAAAATTTCACAGCGAGAGGGAATAAAAAATCACAGCGAGAGGGAATAAAATGTCACAGGGAGAAGGGAATAAAATGTCACGGGGAGAGGGAATGAAACGACACATGGAGAAGGGAATAAAATATCCCAAGGAGAGGGAATAAGATGTCACAGGGGGAGGGAATGAAATGTCAAAGGTAGAAGGGAAAGAAATGTCGCAGGAGGAGGGAATGAATTGTCACAGGGAGAAGGGAATAAAATGTCACAGGAAGAGGGAATAAAACGTCACAGGGTGAGGGAATGAAATGTCACAGTGAGAAGGGAATAAAATGTCACTAGGAGATGGGAATAAAATGTCAAAGGGAGTGGGAATAAAATGTCACAGGGAGAAGGAAATAAAATATCACAGGGAGAAGGAATATAATTTCACAGGGAGAGTGAATAAAAAATCACAGCGAGAGGGAATAAAATGTCACAGGAAGAAGGGAATAAAAAGTCATAGGAAGAGGGAATAATATTTAACAGCGAGAGGGAATAAAATGTCACGGTGATAGAGAATGAAATGTCAAAGGGGGAGGGAATGAAATGTCACATGGAGAGGGAATGAAATGTCACAGGGAGAAGGGAATAAAATGTCACAGGGAGAGGGAATAAAAAAATCAAAGGGAGTGGGAATAAAATGTCACAGGGAGAAGGGAATAAACTGTCACAGGGAGAGGGAATAAAATGTCACAGCGAGAGGGAATAAATTGTCACAGGGAGAAGGGAATAAAATGTCACATGGAGAGGGAATAAAATGTCACAGGAAGAAGGGAATAAAATATCACAGGGAGAAGGAATGAAATTTCACAGCGAGAGGGAATAAAAAATCACAGCGAGAGGGAATAAAATGTCACAGGGAGAAGGGAATAAAAATTCACAGGAAGAGGGAATAATATTTAACAGCGAGAGGGAATAAAATGTCACGGGGATAGAGAATGAAATGTCAAAGGGGGAGGGAATGAAATGTCACAGGGAGAGGGCATGAAATGTCACAGGGAGAAGGGAATAAAATGTCACAGGGAGAAGGGAATAAAATGTCACAGGGAGAAGGGAATAAACTGTCACAGGTAGAGGGAATAAAATGTCACAGGGAGAGGGAATAAAATGTCACAGGGAGAAGGGAATAAAATGTCACAGGGAGAGGGAATAAAATGTCACGGAGAAGGGAATAAAATGTTACAGGAAGAGGGAATAAAATGTCACAGGGAGAAGGGAATAAAATGTCACAGGGCGAGAGAATAAAATGTCACAGGGAGAAGGAATAAAATGTCACAGGGAGAAGGGAATAAAATGTCACAGGGAGAAGGGAATAAAATGTCACAGGGAGAATGAAATAAAATATTACAGGGAGATGTAATAAAATTTCACATGGAGAGGGAATAAAAAATCACAGGGAGTGGGAATAAAATGTCACGGGGAGAGGGAATGAAACGACACAGGGAGAAGGGAATAAAATATCCCAAGGAGAGGGAATAAGATGTCAGAGGGGGAGGGAATGAAATGTCACAGGTAGAAGGGAAAAAAATGTCACAGGAAGAGGGAATGAATTGTCACAGGGAGAAGGGAATAAAATGTCACAGGAAGAGGGAATAAAACGTCACAGGGAGAGGGAATGAAATGTCACAGTGAGAAGGGAATAAAATGTCACTAGGAGATGGGAATAAAATGTCAAAGGGAGTGGGAATAAAATGTCACAGGGAGAAGGAAATAAAATATCACAGGGAGAAGGAATAAAATTTCACAGGGAGAGGGAATAAAAAATCACAGCGAGAGGGAATAAAATGTCACAGGGAGAAGGGAATAAAAAGTCACAGGAAGAGGGAATAATATTTAACAGCGAGAGGGAATAAAATGTCACGGGGATAGAGAATGAAATGTCAAAGGGGGAGGGAATGAAATGTCACAGGGAGAGGGAATGAAATGTCACAGGGTGAGGGAATGAAATGTCACGGGGATAGAGAATGAAATGTCAAAGGGGGAGGGAATGAAATGTCACAGGGAGAGGGAATGAAATGTCACAGGGAGAAGGGAATAAAATGTCACAGGGAGAAGGGAATAAAATGTCACAGGGAGAAGGGAATAAACTGTCACAGGGAGACGGAATAAAATGTCACAGGGAGAGGGAATAAAATGTCACAGGGAGAAGGGAAAAAAATGTCACAGAGAGAAGGGAATAAAATGTCACAGGGAGAAGGGAATAAAATGTCACAGGGAGAAGGGAATAAAATGTCACAGGGAGAAGGGAATAAAATGTCACAGGGAGAAGGGAATAAACTGTCACAGGGAGACGGAATAAAATGTCACAGGGAGAGGGAATAAAATGTCACAGGGAGAAGGGAAAAAATGTCACAGGGAGAGGGAATAAAATGTCACAGGGAGGGAAAGAAATGTCATAGGAGGAGGGAATGAATTGTCACAGGGAGAAGGGAATAAAATGTCACAGGAAGAGGGAATAAAACGTCACAGGGAGAGGGAATGAAATGTCACAGTGAGAAGGGAATAAAATTTCACAGGGAGAAGGAAATAAAATATCACAGGGAAGAGGAATAAAATGCCACAGGGAGAGGGAATAAAAAATCAAAGGGAGTGGGAATAAAATGTCACAGGGAGAAGGGAATAAAAAGTCACAGGAAGAGGGAATAAAATGTCACAGGGAGAAGGGAATAAAATGTCACAGGGCGAGAGAATAAAATGTCACAGGGAGAAGGAATAAAATGTCACAGGGAGAAGGGAATAAAATGTCACAGGGAGAAGGGAATAAAATGTAACAGGGAGAGGGAATGAAATGTCACAAGGAGAAGGGAATAAAATGTCACAGGGAGAAGGGAATAAAATGTAACAGGGAGAAGGAATAAAATGTCACAGGGAGAAGGGAATAAAATGTCACAGGGAGAAGGGAATAAAATGTCACAGGGAGAAGGGAATAAAATGTCACAGGGAGAAGGGAATAAAATGTCACAGGGCGAGAGAATAAAATGTCACAGGGAGAAGGAATAAAATGTCACAGGGAGAAGGGAATAAAATGTCACAGGGAGAAGGGAATAAAACGTAACAGGAAGAGGGAATAAAATGTCACAGGGAGAAGGGAATAAAATGTCACAGGGCGAGAGAATAAAATGTCACAGGGAGAGGGAATGAAATGTCACAGGGAGAAGGAAATAAAATGTCACAGGGAGAAGGGAATAAAATGTCACAGGGAGAATGAAATAAAATATTACAGGGAGATGGAATAAAATTTCACAGGGAGAGGGAATTAAAAATCACAGGGAGAGGGAATAAAATGTCACAGGGAGTTTGAATAAAATGTCACGGGGAGAGGGAATGAAATGACACAGGGAGAAGGGAATAAAATATCCCAAGGAGAGGGAGTAAGATGTCACAGGGGGAGGGAATGAAATGTCACAGGTAGAAGGGAAAGAAATGTCACAGGAAGAGGGAATGAATTGTCACAGGGAGAAGGGAATAAAATGTCACAGGAAGAGGGAATAAAACGGCACAGGGAGAGGGAATGAAATGTCACAGCGAGAAGGGAATAAAATGTCACTAGGAGATGGGAATAAAATGTCAAAGGGAGTGGGAATAAAATGTCACAGGGAGAAGGAAATAAAATATCACAGGGAGAAGGAATAAAATTTCACAGCGAGAGGGAATAAAAAATCACAGCGAGAGGGAATAAAATGTCACAGGGAGAAGGGAATAAAAAGTCACAGGAAGAGGGAATAATATTTAACAGCGAGAGGGAATAAAATGTCACGGGGATAGAGAATGAAAGGTCAAAGGGGGAGGGAATGAAATGTCACAGGGAGAGGGCATGAAATGTCACAGGGAGAAGGGAATAAAATGTCACAGGGAGAAGGGAATAAAATGTCACAGGGAGAAGGGAATAAACTGTCACAGGGAGAGGGAATAAAATGTCACAGGGAGAGGGAATAAAATGTCACAGGGAGAAGGGAATAAAATGTCACAGGGAGAGGGAATAAAATGTCACGGAGAAGGGAATAAAATGTTACAGGAAGAGGGAATAAAATGTCACAGGGCGAGAGAATAAAATGTCACAGGGAGAAGGAATAAAATGTCACAGGGAGAAGGGAATAAAATGTCACAGGGAGAAGGGAATAAAATGTCACAGGGAGAAGGGAATAAAATGTCACAGGGAGAAGGGAATAAAATGTCACAGGGAGAAGGGAATAAAATGTCACAGGGAGAAGGGAATAAAATGTCACAGGGAGAAGGGAATAAAATGTCACAGGGAGAAGGGAATAAAATGTCACAGGGAGAAGGGAATAAAATGTCACAGGGCGAGAGAATAAAATGTCACAGGGAGAAGGAATAAAATGTCACAGGGAGAAGGGAATAAAATGTCACAGGGAGAAGGGAATAAAACGTAACAGGAAGAGGGAATAAAATGTCACAGGGAGAAGGGAATAAAATGTCACAGGGCGAGAGAATAAAATGTCACAGGGAGAGGGAATGAAATGTCACAGGGAGAAGGAAATAAAATGTCACAGGGAGAAGGGAATAAAATGTCACAGGGAGAATGAAATAAAATATTACAGGGAGATGGAATAAAATTTCACAGGGAGAGGGAATTAAAAATCACAGGGAGAGGGAATAAAATGTCACAGGGAGTTTGAATAAAATGTCACGGGGAGAGGGAATGAAATGTCACAGGGAGAAGGAAATAAAATGTCACAGGGAGAAGGGAATAAAATGTCACAGGAAGAGGGAATAAAACGGCACAGGGAGAGGGAATGAAATGTCACAGCGAGAAGGGAATAAAATGTCACTAGGAGATGGGAATAAAATGTCAAAGGGAGTGGGAATAAAATGTCACAGGGCGAGAGAATAAAATGTCACAGGGAGAGGGAATGAAATGTCACAGGGAGAAGGAAATAAAATGTCACAGGGAGAAGGGAATAAAATGTCACAGGGAGAATGAAATAAAATATTACAGGGAGATGGAATAAAATTTCACAGGGAGAGGGAATAAAAAATCACATGGAGAGGGAATAAAATGTCACAAGGGAGTGGGAATAAAATGTCACGGGGAGAGGGAATGAAATGACACAGGGAGAAGGGAATAAAATATCCCAAGGAGAGGGTATAAGATGTAACAGGGGGAGGGAAAGAAATGTCACAGGAAGAAGGGAAAGAAATGTCACAGGAGGAGGGAATGAATTGTCACAGGGAGAAGGGAATAAAATGTCACAGGAAGAGGGAATAAAACGTCACAGGGAGAGGGAATAAAAAATCACATGGAGAGGGAATAAAATGTCACAAGGGAGTGGGAATAAAATGTCACGGGGAGAGGGAATGAAATGACACAGGGAGAAGGGAATAAAATATCCCAAGGAGAGGGTATAAGATGTAACAGGGGGAGGGAAAGAAATGTCACAGGAAGAAGGGAAAGAAATGTCACAGGAGGAGGGAATGAATTGTCACAGGGAGAAGGGAATAAAATGTCACAGGGAGAAGGGAATAAAATGTCACAGGGAGAAGGGAATAAAAGGTCACAGGGAGAAGGGAATAAAATGTCACAGGGAGAGGGAATAAAATGTCACGGAGAAGGGAATAAAATGTTACAGGAAGAGGGAATAAAATGTCACAGGGCGAGAGAATAAAATGTCACAGGGAGAAGGAATAAAATGTCACAGGGAGAAGGGAATAAAATGTCACAGGGAGAAGGGAATAAAATGTCACAGTGAGAAGGAATGAAATGTCACAGGGAGAAGGAAATAAAATGTCACAGGGAGAAGGGAATATAATGTCACAGGGAGAATGAAATAAAATATTACAGGGAGATGGAATAAAATTTCACAGGGAGAGGGAATAAAAAATCACATGGAGAGGGAATAAAATGTCACAAGGGAGTGGGAATAAAATGTCACGGGGAGAGGGAATGAAATGACACAGGGAGAAGGGAATAAAATATCCCAAGGAGAGGGTATAAGATGTAACAGGGGGAGGGAAAGAAATGTCACAGGAAGAAGGGAAAGAAATGTCACAGGAGGAGGGAATGAATTGTCACAGGGAGAAGGGAATAAAATGTCACAGGAAGAGGGAATAAAACGTCACAGGGAGAAGGGAATAAAATGTCACAGGGAGAAGGGAATAAAATGTCACAGGGCGAGAGAATAAAATGTCACAGGGAGAAGGAATAAAATGTCACAGGGAGAAGGGAATAAAATGTCACAGGGAGAAGGGAATAAAATGTAACAGGAAGAGGGAATAAAATGTCACATGGAGAAGGGAATAAAATGTCACAGGGCGAGAGAATAAAATGTCACAGGGAGAGGGAATGAAATGTCACAGGGAGAAGGAAATAAAATGTCACAGGGAGAAGGGAATAAAATGTCACAGGGAGAATGAAATAAAATATTACAGGGAGATGGAATAAAATTTCAAAGGGAGAGGGAATTAAAAATCACAGGGAGAGGGAATAAAATGTCACAGGGAGTTTGAATAAAATGTCACGGGGAGAGGGAATGAAATGACACAGGGAGAAGGGAATAAAATATCCCAAGGAGAGGGAGTAAGATGTCACAGGGGGAGGGAATGAAATGTCACAGGTAGAAGGGAAAGAAATGTCACAGGAAGAGGGAATGAATTGTCACAGGGAGAAGGGAATAAAATGTCACAGGAAGAGGGAATAAAACGGCACAGGGAGAGGGAATGAAATGTCACAGCGAGAAGGGAATAAAATGTCACTAGGAGATGGGAATAAAATGTCAAAGGGAGTGGGAATAAAATGTCACAGGGAGAAGGAAATAAAATATCACAGGGAGAAGGAATAAAATTTCACAGCGAGAGGGAATAAAAAATCACAGCGAGAGGGAATAAAATGTCACAGGGAGAAGGGAATAAAAAGTCACAGGAAGAGGGAATAATATTTAACAGCGAGAGGGAATAAAATGTCACGGGGATAGAGAATGAAAGGTCAAAGGGGGAGGGAATGAAATGTCACAGGGAGAGGGCATGAAATGTCACAGGGAGAAGGGAATAAAATGTCACAGGGAGAAGGGAATAAAATGTCACAGGGAGAAGGGAATAAACTGTCACAGGGAGAGGGAATAAAATGTCACAGGGAGAGGGAATAAAATGTCACAGGGAGAAGGGAATAAAATGTCACAGGGAGAGGGAATAAAATGTCACGGAGAAGGGAATAAAATGTTACAGGAAGAGGGAATAAAATGTCACAGGGCGAGAGAATAAAATGTCACAGGGAGAAGGAATAAAATGTCACAGGGAGAAGGGAATAAAATGTCACAGGGAGAAGGGAATAAAATGTCACAGTGAGAAGGAATGAAATGTCACAGGGAGAAGGAAATAAAATGTCACAGGGAGAAGGGAATATAATGTCACAGGGAGAATGAAATAAAATATTACAGGGAGATGGAATAAAATTTCACAGGGAGAGGGAATAAAAAATCACATGGAGAGGGAATAAAATGTCACAAGGGAGTGGGAATAAAATGTCACGGGGAGAGGGAATGAAATGACACAGGGAGAAGGGAATAAAATATCCCAAGGAGAGGGTATAAGATGTAACAGGGGGAGGGAAAGAAATGTCACAGGAAGAAGGGAAAGAAATGTCACAGGAGGAGGGAATGAATTGTCACAGGGAGAAGGGAATAAAATGTCACAGGAAGAGGGAATAAAACGTCACAGGGAGAGGGAATAAAAAATCACATGGAGAGGGAATAAAATGTCACAAGGGAGTGGGAATAAAATGTCACGGGGAGAGGGAATGAAATGACACAGGGAGAAGGGAATAAAATATCCCAAGGAGAGGGTATAAGATGTAACAGGGGGAGGGAAAGAAATGTCACAGGAAGAAGGGAAAGAAATGTCACAGGAGGAGGGAATGAATTGTCACAGGGAGAAGGGAATAAAATGTCACAGGGAGAAGGGAATAAAATGTCACAGGGAGAAGGGAATAAAATGTCACAGGGAGAAGGGAATAAAATGTCACAGGGAGAGGGAATAAAATGTCACGGAGAAGGGAATAAAATGTTACAGGAAGAGGGAATAAAATGTCACAGGGCGAGAGAATAAAATGTCACAGGGAGAAGGAATAAAATGTCACAGGGAGAAGGGAATAAAATGTCACAGGGAGAAGGGAATAAAATGTCACAGTGAGAAGGAATGAAATGTCACAGGGAGAAGGAAATAAAATGTCACAGGGAGAAGGGAATATAATGTCACAGGGAGAATGAAATAAAATATTACAGGGAGATGGAATAAAATTTCACAGGGAGAGGGAATAAAAAATCACATGGAGAGGGAATAAAATGTCACAAGGGAGTGGGAATAAAATGTCACGGGGAGAGGGAATGAAATGACACAGGGAGAAGGGAATAAAATATCCCAAGGAGAGGGTATAAGATGTAACAGGGGGAGGGAAAGAAATGTCACAGGAAGAAGGGAAAGAAATGTCACAGGAGGAGGGAATGAATTGTCACAGGGAGAAGGGAATAAAATGTCACAGGAAGAGGGAATAAAACGTCACAGGGAGAGGGAATAAAAAATCACATGGAGAGGGAATAAAATGTCACAAGGGAGTGGGAATAAAATGTCACGGGGAGAGGGAATGAAATGACACAGGGAGAAGGGAATAAAATATCACAGGGAGATGGAATATAAAATCACAGCGAGAGGGAATAGAATGTCACAGGGAGAAGGGAATAAAAAGTCACAGGAAGAGTGAATAATATTTAACAGCGAGAGGGAATAAAATGTCACGGGGATAGAGAATGAAATGTCAAAGGGAGAGGGAATAAAATGTCACAGGGAGAAGGGAATAAAATGTCACAGGGCGAGAGAATAAAATGTCACAGGGAGAAGGAATAAAATGTCACAGGGAGAAGGGAATAAAATGTCACAGGGCGAGAGAATAAAATGTCACAGGGAGAAGGAATAAAATGTCACAGGGAGAAGGGAATAAAATGTAACAGGGAGAGGGAATGAAATGTCACAGGGAGAAGGGAATAAAATGTCACAGGGAGAAGAGAATAAAATGTCACAGGGAGAAGGGAATAAAATGTCACAGGGAGAAGGGAATAAAATGTCACAGGGAGAAGGGAATAAAATGTCACAGGGCGAGAGAATAAAATGTCACAGGGAGAAGGAATAAAATGTCACAGGGAGAAGGGAATAAAATGTCACAGGGAGAAGGGAATAAAATGTAACAGGAAGAGGGAATAAAATGTCACAGGGAGAAGGGAATAAAATGTCACAGGGCGAGAGAATAAAATGTCACAGGGAGAGGGAATAAAATGTCACAGGGAGAAGGGAAAAAATGTCACAGGGAGAGGGAATAAAATGTCACAGGGAGGGAAAGAAATGTCATAGGAGGAGGGAATGAATTGTCACAGGGAGAAGGGAATAAAATGTCACAGGAAGAGGGAATAAAACGTCACAGGGAGAGGGAATGAAATGTCACAGTGAGAAGGGAATAAAATTTCACAGGGAGAAGGATATAAAATATCACAGGGAAGAGGAATAAAATGCCACAGGGAGAGGGAATAAAAAATCAAAGGGAGTGGGAATAAAATGTCACAGGGAGAAGGGAATAAAAAGTCACAGGAAGAGGGAATAAAATGTCACAGGGAGAAGGGAATAAAATGTCACAGGGCGAGAGAATAAAATGTCACAGGGAGAAGGAATAAAATGTCACAGGGAGAAGGGAATAAAATGTCACAGGGAGAAGGGAATAAAATGTAACAGGGAGAGGGAATGAAATGTCACAGGGAGAAGGGAATAAAATGTCACAGGGAGAAGGGAATAAAATGTAACAGGGAGAAGGAATAAAATGTCACAGGGAGAAGGGAATAAAATGTCACAGGGAGAAGGGAATAAAATGTCACAGGGAGAAGGGAATAAAATGTCACAGGGAGAAGGGAATAAAATGTCACAGGGCGAGAGAATAAAATGTCACAGGGAGAAGGAATAAAATGTCACAGGGAGAAGGGAATAAAATGTCACAGGGAGAAGGGAATAAAACGTAACAGGAAGAGGGAATAAAATGTCACAGCGAGAAGGGAATAAAATGTCACAGGGCGAGAGAATAAAATGTCACAGGGAGAGGGAATGAAATGTCACAGGGAGAAGGAAATAAAATGTCACAGGGAGAAGGGAATAAAATGTCACAGGGAGAATGAAATAAAATATTACAGGGAGATGGAATAAAATTTCACAGGGAGAGGGAATTAAAAATCACAGGGAGAGGGAATAAAATGTCACAGGGAGTTTGAATAAAATGTCACGGGGAGAGGGAATGAAATGACACAGGGAGAAGGGAATAAAATATCCCAAGGAGAGGGAGTAAGATGTCACAGGGGGAGGGAATGAAATGTCACAGGTGGAAGGGAATAAAATGTCACAGGAAGAGGGAATAAAACGGCACAGGGAGAGGGAATGAAATGTCACAGCGAGAAGGGAATAAAATGTCACTAGGAGATGGGAATAAAATGTCAAAGGGAGTGGGAATAAAATGTCACAGGGAGAAGGAAATAAAATATCACAGGGAGAAGGAATAAAATTTCACAGCGAGAGGGAATAAAAAATCACAGCGAGAGGGAATAAAATGTCACAGGGAGAAGGGAATAAAAAGTCACAGGAAGAGGGAATAATATTTAACAGCGAGAGGGAATAAAATGTCACGGGGATAGAGAATGAAAGGTCAAAGGGGGAGGGAATGAAATGTCACAGGGAGAGGGCATGAAATGTCACAGGGAGAAGGGAATAAAATGTCACAGGGAGAAGGGAATAAAATGTCACAGGGAGAAGGGAATAAACTGTCACAGGGAGAGGGAATAAAATGTCACAGGGAGAGGGAATAAAATGTCACAGGGAGAAGGGAATAAAATGTCACAGGGAGAGGGAATAAAATGTCACGGAGAAGGGAATAAAATGTTACAGGAAGAGGGAATAAAATGTCACAGGGCGAGAGAATAAAATGTCACAGGGAGAAGGAATAAAATGTCACAGGGAGAAGGGAATAAAATGTCACAGGGAGAAGGGAATAAAATGTCACAGTGAGAAGGAATGAAATGTCACAGGGAGAAGGAAATAAAATGTCACAGGGAGAAGGGAATATAATGTCACAGGGAGAATGAAATAAAATATTACAGGGAGATGGAATAAAATTTCACAGGGAGAGGGAATAAAAAATCACATGGAGAGGGAATAAAATGTCACAAGGGAGTGGGAATAAAATGTCACGGGGAGAGGGAATGAAATGACACAGGGAGAAGGGAATAAAATATCCCAAGGAGAGGGTATAAGATGTAACAGGGGGAGGGAAAGAAATGTCACAGGAAGAAGGGAAAGAAATGTCACAGGAGGAGGGAATGAATTGTCACAGGGAGAAGGGAATAAAATGTCACAGGAAGAGGGAATAAAACGTCACAGGGAGAGGGAATAAAAAATCACATGGAGAGGGAATAAAATGTCACAAGGGAGTGGGAATAAAATGTCACGGGGAGAGGGAATGAAATGACACAGGGAGAAGGGAATAAAATATCCCAAGGAGAGGGTATAAGATGTAACAGGGGGAGGGAAAGAAATGTCACAGGAAGAAGGGAAAGAAATGTCACAGGAGGAGGGAATGAATTGTCACAGGGAGAAGGGAATAAAATGTCACAGGAAGAGGGAATAAAACGTCACAGGGAGAGGGAATGAAATGTCACAGTGAGAAGGGAATAAAATGTCACTAGGAGATGGGAATAAAATGTCAAAGGGAGTGGGAATAAAATATCACAGGGAGAAGGAAATAAAATATCACAGGGAGATGGAATAAAAAATCACAGCGAGAGGGAATAGAATGTCACAGGGAGAAGGGAATAAAAAGTCACAGGAAGAGTGAATAATATTTAACAGCGAGAGGGAATAAAATGTCACGGGGATAGAGAATGAAATGTCAAAGGGAGAGGGAATAAAATGTCACAGGGAGAAGGGAATAAAATGTCACAGGGCGAGAGAATAAAATGTCACAGGGAGAAGGAATAAAATGTCACAGGGAGAAGGGAATAAAATGTCACAGGGCGAGAGAATAAAATGTCACAGGGAGAAGGAATAAAATGTCACAGGGAGAAGGGAATAAAATGTAACAGGGAGAGGGAATGAAATGTCACAGGGAGAAGGGAATAAAATGTCACAGGGAGAAGAGAATAAAATGTCACAGGGAGAAGGGAATAAAATGTCACAGGGAGAAGGGAATAAAATGTCACAGGGAGAAGGGAATAAAATGTCACAGGGCGAGAGAATAAAATGTCACAGGGAGAAGGAATAAAATGTCACAGGGAGAAGGGAATAAAATGTCACAGGGAGAAGGGAATAAAATGTAACAGGAAGAGGGAATAAAATGTCACAGGGAGAAGGGAATAAAATGTCACAGGGCGAGAGAATAAAATGTCACAGGGAGAGGGAATGAAATGTCACAGGGAGAAGGAAATAAAATGTCACAGGGAGAAGGGAATAAAATGTCACAGGGAGAATGAAATAAAATATTACAGGGAGATGGAATAAAATTTCACAGGGAGAGGGAATTAAAAATCACAGGGAGAGGGAATAAAATGTCACAGGGAGTTTGAATAAAATGTCACGGGGAGAGGGAATGAAATGACACAGGGAGAAGGGAATAAAATATCCCAAGGAGAGGGAATAAGATGTCACAGGGGGAGGGAATGAAATGTCACAGGTAGAAGGGAAAGAAATGTCACAGGAAGAGGGAATGAATTGTCACAGGGAGAAGGGAATAAAATGTCACAGGAAGAGGGAATAAAACGGCAAAGGGAGAGGGAATGAAATGTCACAGCGAGAAGGGAATAAAATGTCACTAGGAGATGGGAATAAAATGTCAAAGGGAGTGGGAATAAAATGTCACAGGGAGAAGGAAATAAAATATCACAGGGAGAAGGAATAAAATTTCACAGCGAGAGGGAATAAAAAATCACAGCGAGAGGGAATAAAATGTCACAGGGAGAAGGGAATAAAAAGTCACAGGAAGAGGGAATAATATTTAACAGCGAGAGGGAATAAAATGTCACGGGGATAGAGAATGAAATGTCAAAGGGGGAGGGAATGAAATGTCACAGGGAGAGGGCATGAAATGTCACAGGGAGAAGGGAATAAAATGTCACAGGGAGAAGGGAATAAAATGTCACAGGGAGAAGGAAATAAACTGTCACAGGGAGAGGGAATAAAATGTCACAGGGAGAGGGAATAAAATGTCACAGGGAGAAGGGAATAAAATGTCACAGGGAGAGGGAATAAAATGTCACGGAGAAGGGAATAAAATGTTACAGGAAGAGGGAATAAAATGTCACAGGGAGAAGGGAATAAAATGTCACAGGGCGAGAGAATAAAATGTCACAGGGAGAAGGAATAAAATGTCACAGGGAGAAGGGAATAAAATGTCACAGGGAGAAGGGAATAAAATGTCACAGTGAGAGGGAATGAAATGTCACAGGGAGAAGGAAATAAAATGTCACAGGGAGAAGGGAATATAATGTCACAGGGAGAAGGAAATAAAATATCACAGGGAGAAGGAATAAAATTTCACAGGGAGAGGGAATAAAAAATCACAGCGAGAGGGAATAAAATGTCACAGGGAGAAGGGAATAAAAAGTCACAGGAAGAGGGAATAATATTTAACAGCGAGAGGGAATAAAATGTCACGGGGATAGAGAATGAAATGTCAAAGGGGGAGGGAATGAAATGTCACAGGGAGAGGGAATGAAATGTCACAGGGTGAGGGAATGAAATGTCACGGGGATAGAGAATGAAATGTCAAAGGGGGAGGGAATGAAATGTCACAGGGAGAGGGAATGAAATGTCACAGGGAGAAGGGAATAAAATGTCACAGGGAGAAGGGAATAAAATGTCACAGGGAGAGGGAAATAAAATGTCACAGTGAGAAGGGAATATAATGTCACAGGGAGAATGAAATAAAATATTACAGGGAGATGGAATAAAATTTCACAGGGAGAGGGAATAAAAAATCACATGGAGAGGGAATAAAATGTCACAGGGAGTGGGAATAAAATGTCACGGGGAGAGGGAATGAAATGACACAGGGAGAAGGGAATAAAATATCCCAAGGAGAGGGTATAAGATGTAACAGGGGGAGGGAAAGAAATGTCACAGGAAGAAGGGAAAGAAATGTCACAGGAGGAGGGAATGAATTGTCACAGGGAGAAGGATATAAAATGTCACAGGAAGAGGGAATAAAACGTCACAGGGAGAGGGAATGAAATGTCACAGTGAGAAGGGAATAAAATGTCACTAGGAGATGTGAATAAAATGTCAAAGGGAGTGGGAATAAAATATCACAGGGAGAAGGAAATAAAATATCACAGGGAGAGGGAATAAAAAATCACAGCGAGAGGGAATAGAATGTCACAGGGAGAAGGGAATAAAAAGTCACAGGAAGAGGGAATAATATTTAACAGCGAGAGGGAATAAAATGTCTCGGGGATAGAGAATGAAATGTCAAAGGGAGAGGGAATAAAATGTCACAGGGAGAAGGGAATAAAATGTCACAGGGAGAAGGAATAAAATGTCACAGGGAGAAGGGAATAAAATGTCACAGGGCGAGAGAATAAAATGTCACAGGGAGAAGGAATAAAATGGCACAGGGAGACGGGAATAAAATGTCACAGGGAGAAGAGAATAAAATGTCACAGGGAGAGGGAATGAAATGTCACAGGGAGAAGGAAATAAAATGTCACAGGGAGAAGGGAATAAAATGTCACAGGGAGAATGAAATAAAATATTACAGGGAGATGGAATAAAATTTCACAGGGAGAGGGAATAAAAAATCACAGGGAGAGGGAATAAAATGTCACAGGGAGTGGGAATAAAATGTCACGGGGAGACGGAATGAAATGACACAGGGAGAAGGGAATAAAATATCCCAAGGAGAGGGAATAAGATGTCACTGGGGGAGGGAATGAAATGTCACAGGTAGAAGGGAAAGAAATGTCACAGGAGGAGGGAATGAATTGTCACAGGGAGAAGGGAATAAAATGTCACAGGAAGAGGGAATAAAACGTCACAGGGAGAGGGAATGAAATGTCACAGGGAGAAGGAAATAAAATGTCACAGGGAGAAGGGAATAAAATGTCACATGGAGAATGAAATAAAATATTACAGGGAGATGGAATAAAATTTCACAGGGAGAGGGAATAAAAAATCACAGGGAGAGGGAATAAAAAATCACAGCGAGAGGGAATAAAATGTCACAGGGAGAAGGGAATAAAAAGTCATAGGAAGAGGGAATAATATTTAACAGCGAGAGGGAATAAAATGTCACGGTGATAGAGAATGAAATGTCAAAGGGGGAGGGAATGAAATGTCACATGGAGAGGGAATGAAATGTCACAGGGAGAAGGGAATAAAAAGTCACAGGAAGAGGCAATAAAATTTCACAGGGAGAGGGAATAAATTGTCACGGGGAGATGGAATAAAATGTCACAGGGAGAAGGGAATAAACTGTCACAGGGAGAGCGAATAAAATGTCACAGCGAGAGGGAATAAAATGTCACAGGGAGAAGGGAATAAAATGTCACATGGAGAGGGAATAAAATGTCACAGGGAGAAGGGAATAAAATGTTACAGGAAGAGGGAATAAAATGTCACCGGGAGAAGGGAATAAAATGTCACAGTGCGAGAGAATAAAATGTCACAGGGAGAAGGAATAAAATGTCACAGGGAGAAGGGAATAAAATGTCACAGGGAGAAGGGAATAAAATGTCACAGGGAGAGGAAAGGAAATGTCACAGGGAGAAGGAAATAAAATGTCACAGGGAGAAGGGAATAAAATGTCACAGGGAGAAGGGAATAAAATGTCACAGGGAGAGGGAAATAAAATGTCACAGTGAGAAGGGAATATAATGTCACAGGGAGAATGAAATAAAATATTACAGGGAGATGGAATAAAATTTCACAGGGAGAGGGAATAAAAAATCACATGGAGAGGGAATAAAATGTCACAGGGAGTGGGAATAAAATGTCACGGGGAGAGGGAATGAAATGACACAGGGAGAAGGGAATAAAATATCCCAAGGAGAGGGTATAAGATGTAACAGGGGGAGGGAAAGAAATGTCACAGGAAGAAGGGAAAGAAATGTCACAGGAGGAGGGAATGAATTGTCACAGGGAGAAGGATATAAAATGTCACAGGAAGAGGGAATAAAACGTCACAGGGAGAGGGAATGAAATGTCACAGTGAGAAGGGAATAAAATGTCACTAGGAGATGGGAATAAAATGTCAAAGGGAGTGGGAATAAAATATCACAGGGAGAAGGAAATAAAATATCACAGGGAGAGGGAATAAAAAATCACAGCGAGAGGGAATAGAATGTCACAGGGAGAAGGGAATAAAAAGTCACAGGAAGAGGGAATAATATTTAACAGCGAGAGGGAATAAAATGTCTCGGGGATAGAGAATGAAATGTCAAAGGGAGAGGGAATAAAATGTCACAGGGAGAAGGGAATAAAATGTCACAGGGAGAAGGAATAAAATGTCACAGGGAGAAGGGAATAAAATGTCACAGGGCGAGAGAATAAAATGTCACAGGGAGAAGGAATAAAATGGCACAGGGAGACGGGAATAAAATGTCACAGGGAGAAGAGAATAAAATGTCACAGGGAGAGGGAATGAAATGTCACAGGGAGAAGGAAATAAAATGTCACAGGGAGAAGGGAATAAAATGTCACAGGGAGAATGAAATAAAATATTACAGGGAGATGGAATAAAATTTCACAGGGAGAGGGAATAAAAAATCACAGGGAGAGGGAATAAAATGTCACAGGGAGTGGGAATAAAATGTCACGGGGAGACGGAATGAAATGACACAGGGAGAAGGGAATAAAATATCCCAAGGAGAGGGAATAAGATGTCACTGGGGGAGGGAATGAAATGTCACAGGTAGAAGGGAAAGAAATGTCACAGGAGGAGGGAATGAATTGTCACAGGGAGAAGGGAATAAAATGTCACAGGAAGAGGGAATAAAACGTCACAGGGAGAGGGAATGAAATGTCACAGGGAGAAGGAAATAAAATGTCACAGGGAGAAGGGAATAAAATGTCACATGGAGAATGAAATAAAATATTACAGGGAGATGGAATAAAATTTCACAGGGAGAGGGAATAAAAAATCACAGGGAGAGGGAATAAAATGTCACGGGGAGAGGGAATGAAACGACACATGGAGAAGGGAATAAAATATCCCAAGGAGAGGGAATAAGATGTCACAGGGGGAGGGAATGAAATGTCAAAGGTAGAAGGGAAAGAAATGTCACAGGAGGAGGGAATGAATTGTCACAGGGAAAAGGGAATAAAATGTCACAGGAAGAGGGAATAAAACGTCACAGGGTGAGGGAATGAAATGTCACAGTGAGAAGGGAATAAAATGTCACTAGGAGATGGGAATAAAATGTCAAAGGGAGTGGGAATAAAATGTCACAGGGAGAAGGAAATAAAATATCACAGGGAGAAGGAATATAATTTCACAGGGAGAGGGAATAAAAAATCACAGCGAGAGGGAATAAAATGTCACAGGGAGAAGGGAATAAAAAGTCATAGGAAGAGGGAATAATATTTAACAGCGAGAGGGAATAAAATGTCACGGTGATAGAGAATGAAATGTCAAAGGGGGAGGGAATGAAATGTCACATGGAGAGGGAATGAAATGTCACAGGGAGAAGGGAATGAAATGACACAGGGAGAAGGGAATAAAATATCCCAAGGAGGGGGAATAAGATGTCACTGGGGGAGGGAATGAAATGTCACAGGTAGAAGGGAAAGAAATGTCACAGGAGGAGGGAATGAATTGTCACAGGGAGAAGGGAATAAAATGTCACAGGGAGAGGGAATAAAACGTCACAGGGTGAGGGAATGAAATGTCACAGTGAGAAGGGAATAAAATGTCACTAGGAGATGGGAATAAAATGTCAAAGGTAGTGGGAATAAAATGTCACAGGGAGAAGGAAATAAAATATCACAGGGAGAAGGAATAAAATTTCACAGGGAGAGGGAATAATAAATCACAGCGAGAGGGAATAAAATGTCACAGGGAGAAGGGAATAAAAAGTCACAGGAAGAGGGAATAATATTTAACAGCGAGAGGGAATAAAATGTTACGGGGATAGAGAATGAAATGTCAAAGGGGGAGGGAATGAAATGTCACAGGGAGAGGGAATGAAATGTCACAGGGAGAAGGGAATAAAATGTCACAGGGAGAGGGAATAAAAAATCAAAGGGAGTGTGAATAAAATGTCACAGGGAGAAGGGAATAAAAAGTCACAGGAAGAGGCAATAAAATTTCACAGGGAGAGGGAATAAATTGTCACGGGGAGATGGAATAAAATGTCACAGGGAGAAGGGAATAAACTGTCACAGGGAGAGCGAATAAAATGTCACAGCGAGAGGGAATAAAATGTCACAGGGAGAAGGGAATAAAATGTCACATGGAGAGGGAATAAAATGTCACAGGGAGAAGGGAATAAAATGTTACAGGAAGAGGGAATAAAATGTCACCGGGAGAAGGGAATAAAATGTCACAGTGCGAGAGAATAAAATGTCACAGGGAGAAGGAATAAAATGTCACAGGGAGAAGGGAATAAAATGTCACAGGGAGAAGGGAATAAAATGTCACAGGGAGAGGAAAGGAAATGTCACAGGGAGAAGGAAATAAAATGTCACAGGGAGAAGGGAATAAAATGTCACAGGGAGAAGGGAATAAAATGTCACAGGGAGAGGGAAATAAAATGTCACAGTGAGAAGGGAATATAATGTCACAGGGAGAATGAAATAAAATATTACAGGGAGATGGAATAAAATTTCACAGGGAGAGGGAATAAAAAATCACATGGAGAGGGAATAAAATGTCACAGGGAGTGGGAATAAAATGTCACGGGCAGAGGGAATGAAATGACACAGGGAGAAGGGAATAAAATATCCCAAGGAGAGGGTATAAGATGTAACAGGGGGAGGGAAAGAAATGTCACAGGAAGAAGGGAAAGAAATGTCACAGGAGGAGGGAATGAATTGTCACAGGGAGAAGGATATAAAATGTCACAGGAAGAGGGAATAAAACGTCACAGGGAGAGGGAATGAAATGTCACAGTGAGAAGGGAATAAAATGTCACTAGGAGATGGGAATAAAATGTCAAAGGGAGTGGGAATAAAATATCACAGGGAGAAGGAAATAAAATATCACAGGGAGAGGGAATAAAAAATCACAGCGAGAGGGAATAGAATGTCACAGGGAGAAGGGAATAAAAAGTCACAGGAAGAGGGAATAATATTTAACAGCGAGAGGGAATAAAATGTCTCGGGGATAGAGAATGAAATGTCAAAGGGAGAGGGAATAAAATGTCACAGGGAGAAGGGAATAAAATGTCACAGGGAGAAGGAATAAAATGTCACAGGGAGAAGGGAATAAAATGTCACAGGGCGAGAGAATAAAATGTCACAGGGAGAAGGAATAAAATGTCACAGGGAGAAGAGAATAAAATGTCACAGGGAGAGGGAATGAAATGTCACAGGGAGAAGGAAATAAAATGTCACAGGGAGAAGGGAATAAAATGTCACAGGGAGAATGAAATAAAATATTACAGGGAGATGGAATAAAATTTCACAGGGAGAGGGAATAAAAAATCACAGGGAGAGGGAATAAAATGTCACAGGGAGTGGGAATAAAATGTCACGGGGAGACGGAATGAAATGACACAGGGAGAAGGGAATAAAATATCCCAAGGAGAGGGAATAAGATGTCACTGGGGGAGGGAATGAAATGTCACAGGTAGAAGGGAAAGAAATGTCACAGGAGGAGGGAATGAATTGTCACAGGGAGAAGGGAATAAAATGTCACAGGAAGAGGGAATAAAACGTCACAGGGAGAGGGAATGAAATGTCACAGGGAGAAGGAAATAAAATGTCACAGGGAGAAGGGAATAAAATGTCACATGGAGAATGAAATAAAATATTACAGGGAGATGGAATAAAATTTCACAGGGAGAGGGAATAAAAAATCACAGGGAGAGGGAATAAAATGTCACGGGGAGAGGGAATGAAACGACACATGGAGAAGGGAATAAAATATCCCAAGGAGAGGGAATAAGATGTCACAGGGGGAGGGAATGAAATGTCAAAGGTAGAAGGGAAAGAAATGTCACAGGAGGAGGGAATGAATTGTCACAGGGAAAAGGGAATAAAATGTCACAGGAAGAGGGAATAAAACGTCACAGGGTGAGGGAATGAAATGTCACAGTGAGAAGGGAATAAAATGTCACTAGGAGATGGGAATAAAATGTCAAAGGGAGTGGGAATAAAATGTCACAGGGAGAAGGAAATAAAATATCACAGGGAGAAGGAATATAATTTCACAGGGAGAGGGAATAAAAAATCACAGCGAGAGGGAATAAAATGTCACAGGGAGAAGGGAATAAAAAGTCATAGGAAGAGGGAATAATATTTAACAGCGAGAGGGAATAAAATGTCACGGTGATAGAGAATGAAATGTCAAAGGGGGAGGGAATGAAATGTCACATGGAGAGGGAATGAAATGTCACAGGGAGAAGGGAATAAAATGTCACAGGGAGAGGGAATAAAAAAATCAAAGGGAGTGGGAATAAAATGTCACAGGGAGAAGGGAATAAACTGTCACAGGGAGAGGGAATAAAATGTCACAGCGAGAGGGAATAAAATGTCACAGGGAGAAGGGAATAAAATGTCACATGGAGAGGGAATAAAATGTCACAGGGAGAAGGGAATAAAATGTTACAGGAAAAGGGAATAAAATGTCACAGGGAGAAGGGAATAAAATATCACAGGGAGAAGGAATGAAATTTCACAGCGAGAGGGAATAAAAAATCACAGCGAGAGGGAATAAAATGTCACAGGGAGAAGGGAATAAAAATTCACAGGAAGAGGGAATAATATTTAACAGCGAGAGGGAATAAAATGTCACGGGGATAGAGAATGAAATGTCAAAGGGGGAGGGAATGAAATGTCACAGGGAGAGGGCATGAAATGTCACAGGGAGAAGGGAATAAAATGTCACAG
The DNA here is from genome assembly GCF_036971445.1 of Narcine bancroftii. Lineage (NCBI taxonomy): Eukaryota > Metazoa > Chordata > Chondrichthyes > Torpediniformes > Narcinidae > Narcine > Narcine bancroftii. The sequence goes on along the minus strand of NC_091470.1, from coordinate 1,270,425 downwards.
GGAGAAGGGAATAAAATGTCACAGGGAGAAGGGAATAAACTGTCACAGGTAGAGGGAATAAAATGTCACAGGGAGAAGGAATAAAATGTCTCAGGGAGAAGGGAATAAAATGTCACAGGGAGAGGGAATAAAATGTCACGGAGAAGGGAATAAAATGTTACAGGAAGAGGGAATAAAATGTCACAGGTAGAAGGGAATAAAATGTCACAGGGCGAGAGAATAAAATGTCACAGGGAGAAGGAATAAAATGTCACAGGGAGAAGGGAATAAAATGTCACAGGGAGAAGGGAATAAAATGTCACAGGGAGAATGAAATAAAATATTACAGGGAGATGTAATAAAATTTCACATGGAGAGGGAATAAAAAATCACAGGGAGTGGGAATAAAATGTCACGGGGAGAGGGAATGAAACGACACAGGGAGAAGGGAATAAAATATCCCAAGGAGAGGGAATAAGATGTCACAGGGGGAGGGAATGAAATGTCACAGGTAGAAGGGAAAAAAATGTCACAGGAAGAGGGAATGAATTGTCACAGGGAGAAGGGAATAAAATGTCACAGGAAGAGGGAATAAAACGTCACAGGGAGAGGGAATGAAATGTCACAGTGAGAAGGGAATAAAATGTCACTAGGAGATGGGAATAAAATGTCAAAGGGAGTGGGAATAAAATGTCACAGGGAGAAGGAGATAAAATATCACAGGGAGAAGGAATAAAATTTCACAGGGAGAGGGAATAAAAAATCACAGCGAGAGGGAATAAAATGTCACAGGGAGAAGGGAATAAAAAGTCACAGGAAGAGGGAATAATATATAACAGCGAGAGGGAATAAAATGTCACGGGGATAGAGAATGAAATGTCAAAGGGGGAGGGAATGAAATGTCACAGGGAGAGGGAATGAAATGTCACAGGGTGAGGGAATGAAATGTCACAGGGAGAAGGGAATAAAATGTCACAGGGAGAAGGGAATAAAATGTCACAGGGAGAAGGGAATAAACTGTCACAGGGAGACGGAATAAAATGTCACAGGGAGAGGGAATAAAATGTCACAGGGAGAAGGGAAAAAAATGTCACAGGGAGAAGGGAATAAAATGTCACAGGGAGAAGGGAATAAAATGTCACAGGGAGAAGGGAATAAACTGTCACAGGGAGACGGAATAAAATGTCACAGAGAGAAGGGAATAAAATGTCACAGGGAGAAGGGAATAAAATGTCACAGGGAGAAGGGAATAAAATGTCACAGGGAGAAGGGAATAAAATGTCACAGGGAGAAGGGAATAAACTGTCACAGGGAGACGGAATAAAATGTCACAGGGAGAGGGAATAAAATGTCACAGGGAGAAGGGAAAAAATGTCACAGGGAGAGGGAATAAAATGTCACAGGGAGAAGGGAAAGAAATGTCATAGGAGGAGGGAATGAATTGTCACAGGGAGAAGGGAATAAAATGTCACAGGAAGAGGGAATAAAACGTCACAGGGAGAGGGAATGAAATGTCACAGTGAGAAGGGAATAAAATTTCACAGGGAGAAGGAAATAAAATATCACAGGGAAGAGGAATAAAATGTCACAGGGAGAGGGAATAAAAAATCAAAGGGAGTGGGAATAAAATGTCACAGGGAGAAGGGAATAAAAAGTCACAGGAAGAGGGAATAAAATGTCACAGGGAGAAGGGAATAAAATGTCACAGGGCGAGAGAATAAAATGTCACAGGGAGAAGGAATAAAATGTCACAGGGAGAAGGGAATAAAATGTCACAGGGAGAAGGGAATAAAATGTAACAGTGAGAGGGAATGAAATGTCACAGTGAGAAGGGAATAAAATGTCACAGGGAGAAGGGAATAAAATGTAACAGGGAGAAGGAATAAAATGTCACAGGGAGAAGGGAATAAAATGTCACAGGGAGAAGGGAATAAAATGTAACAGGGAGAAGGGAATAAAATGTCACAGGGAGAAGGGAATAAAATGTCACAGGGCGAGAGAATAAAATGTCACAGGGAGAAGGAATAAAATGTCACAGGGAGAAGGGAATAAAATGTCACAGGGAGAAGGGAATAAAATGTAACAGGAAGAGGGAATAAAATGTCACAGGGAGAAGGGAATAAAATGTCACAGGGCGAGAGAATAAAATGTCACAGGGAGAGGGAATGAAATGTCACAGGGAGAAGGAAATAAAATGTCACAGTGAGAAGGGAATAAAATGTCACAGGGAGAATGAAATAAAATATTACAGGGAGATGGAATAAAATTTCACAGGGAGAGGGAATTAAAAATCACAGGGAGAGGGAATAAAATGTCACAGGGAGTTTGAATAAAATGTCACGGGGAGAGGGAATGAAATGACACAGGGAGAAGGGAATAAAATATCCCAAGGAGAGGGAATAAGATGTCACAGGGGGAGGGAATGAAATGTCACAGGTAGAAGGGAAAGAAATGTCACAGGAAGAGGGAATGAATTGTCACAGGGAGAAGGGAATAAAATGTCACAGGAAGAGGGAATAAAACGGCACAGGGAGAGGGAATGAAATGTCACAGCGAGAAGGGAATAAAATGTCACTAGGAGATGGGAATAAAATGTCAAAGGGAGTGGGAATAAAATGTCACAGGGAGAAGGAAATAAAATATCACAGGGAGAAGGAATAAAATTTCACAGCGAGAGGGAATAAAAAATCACAGCGAGAGGGAATAAAATGTCACAGGGAGAAGGGAATAAAAAGTCACAGGAAGAGGGAATAATATTTAACAGCGAGAGGGAATAAAATGTCACGGGGATAGAGAATGAAATGTCAAAGGGGGAGGGAATGAAATGTCACAGGGAGAGGGCATGAAATGTCACAGGGAGAAGGGAATAAAATGTCACAGGGAGAAGGGAATAAAATGTCACAGGGAGAAGGGAATAAATGTCACAGGGAGAGGGAATAAAATGTCACAGGGAGAGGGAATAAAATGTCACAGGGAGAAGGGAATAAAATGTCACAGGGAGAGGGAATAAAATGTCACGGAGAAGGGAATAAAATGTTACAGGAAGAGGGAATAAAATGTCACAGGGAGAAGGGAATAAAATGTCACAGGGCGAGAGAATAAAATGTCACAGAGAGAAGGAATAAAATGTCACAGGGAGAAGGGAATAAAATGTCACAGGGAGAAGGGAATAAAATGTCACAGTGAGAGGGAATGAAATGTCACAGGGAGAAGGAAATAAAATGTCACAGGGAGAAGGGAATAAAATTTCACAGGGAGAAGGGAATAAAATGTCACAGTGAGAGGGAATGAAATGTCACAGGGAGAAGGAAATAAAATGTCACAGGGAGAAGGGAATATAATGTCACAGGGAGAATGAAATAAAATATTACAGGGAGATGGAATAAAATTTCACAGGGAGAGGGAATAAAAAATCACATGGAGAGGGAATAAAATGTCACAAGGGAGTGGGAATAAAATGTCACGGGGAGAGGGAATGAAATGACACAGGGAGAAGGGAATAAAATATCCCAAGGAGAGGGTATAAGATGTAACAGGGGGAGGGAAAGAAATGTCACAGGAAGAAGGGAAAGATATGTCACAGGAGGAGGGAATGAATTGTCACAGGGAGAAGGGAATAAAATGTCACAGGAAGAGGCAATAAATCGTCACAGGGAGAGGGAATGAAATGTCACAGGGAGAAGGGAATAAAATGTCACAGGGAGAGGGAATAAAAAATCAAAGGGAGTGTGAATAAAATGTCACAGGGAGAAGGGAATAAAAAGTCACAGGAAGAGGCAATATAATTTCACAGGGAGAGGGAATAAATTGTCACGGGGAGATGGAATAAAATGTCACAGGGAGAAGGGAATAAACTGTCACAGGGAGAGGGAATAAAATGTCACAGCGAGAGGGAATAAAATGTCACAGGGAGAAGGGAATAAAATGTCACATGGAGAGGGAATAAAATGTCACAGGGAGAAGGGAATAAAATGTTACAGGAAGAGGGAATAAAATGTCACCGGGAGAAGGGAATAAAATGTCACAGTGCGAGAGAATAAAATGTCACAGGCAGAAGGAATAAAATGTCACAGGGAGAAGGGAATAAAATGTCACAGGGAGAAGGGAATAAAATGTCACAGGGAGAGGGAAGGAAATGTCACAGGGAGAAGGAAATAAAATGTCACAGGGAGAAGGGAATAAAATGTCACAGGGAGAAGGGAATAAAATGTCACAGGGAGAGGGAAATAAAATGTCACAGGGAGAAGGGAATATAATGTCACAGGGAGAATGAAATAAAATATTACAGGGAGATGGAATAAAATTTCACAGGGAGAGGGAATAAAAAATCACATGGAGAGGGAATAAAATGTCACAGGGAGTGGGAATAAAATGTCACGGGGAGAGGGAATGAAATGACACAGGGAGAAGGGAATAAAATATCCCAAGGAGAGGGTATAAGATGTAACAGGGGGAGGGAAAGAAATGTCACAGGAAGAAGGGAAAGAAATGTCACAGGAGGAGGGAATGAATTGTCACAGGGAGAAGGATATAAAATGTCACAGGAAGAGGGAATAAAACGTCACAGGGAGAGGGAATGAAATGTCACAGTGAGAAGGGAATAAAATGTCACTAGGAGATGGGAATAAAATGTCAAAGGGAGTGGGAATAAAATATCACAGGGAGAAGGAAATAAAATATCACAGGGAGAGGGAATAAAAAATCACAGCGAGAGGGAATAGAATGTCACAGTGAGAAGGGAATAAAAAGTCACAGGAAGAGGGAATAATATTTAACAGCGAGAGGGAATAAAATGTCTCGGGGATAGAGAATGAAATGTCAAAGTGAGAGGGAATAAAATGTCACAGGGAGAAGGGAATAAAATGTCACAGGGCGAGAGAATAAAATGTCACAGGGAGAAGGAATAAAATGTCACAGGGAGAAGGGAATTAAATGTCACAGGGTGAGAGAATAAAATGTCACAGGGAGAAGGAATAAAATGTCACAGGGAGACGGGAATAAAATGTCACAGGGAGAAGAGAATAAAATGTCACAGGGAGAGGGAATGAAATGTCACAGGGAGAAGGAAATAAAATGTCACAGGGAGAAGGGAATAAAATGTCACAGGGAGAATGAAATAAAATATTACAGGGGGATGGAATAAAATTTCACAGGGAGAGGGAATAAAAAATCACAGGGAGAGGGAATAAAATGTCACAGGGACTGGGAATAAAATGTCACGGGGAGACGGAATGAAATGACACAGGGAGAAGGGAATAAAATATCCCAAGGAGAGGGAATAAGATGTCACTGGGGGAGGGAATGAAATGTCACAGGTAGAAGGGAAAGAAATGTCACAGGAGGAGGGAATGAATTGTCACAGGGAGAAGGGAATAAAATGTCACAGGAAGAGGGAATAAAACGTCACAGGGAGAGGGAATGAAATGTCACAGGGAGAAGGAAATAAAATGTCACAGGGAGAAGGCAATAAAATGTCACATGGAGAATGAAATAAAATATTACAGGGAGATGGAATAAAATTTCACAGGGAGAGGGAATAAAAAATCACAGGGAGAGGGAATAAAATGTCACGGGGAGAGGGAATGAAACGACACATGGAGAAGGGAATAAAATATCCCAAGGAGAGGGAATAAGATGTCACAGGGGGAGGGAATGAAATGTCAAAGGTAGAAGGGAAAGAAATGTCGCAGGAGGAGGGAATGAATTGTCACAGGGAGAAGGGAATAAAATGTCACAGGAAGAGGGAATAAAACGTCACAGGGTGAGGGAATGAAATGTCACAGTGAGAAGGGAATAAAATGTCACTAGGAGATGGGAATAAAATGTCAAAGGGAGTGGGAATAAAATGTCACAGGGAGAAGGAAATAAAATATCACAGGGAGAAGGAATATAATTTCACAGGGAGAGTGAATAAAAAATCACAGCGAGAGGGAATAAAATGTCACAGGGAGAAGGGAATAAAAAGTCATAGGAAGAGGGAATAATATTTAACAGCGAGAGGGAATAAAATGTCACGGTGATAGAGAATGAAATGTCAAAGGGGGAGGGAATGAAATGTCACATGGAGAGGGAATGAAATGTCACAGGGAGAAGGGAATAAAATGTCACAGGGAGAGGGAATAAAAAAATCAAAGGGAGTGGGAATAAAATGTCACAGGGAGAAGGGAATAAACTGTCACAGGGAGAGGGAATAAAATGTCACAGCGAGAGGGAATAAATTGTCACAGGGAGAAGGGAATAAAATGTCACATGGAGAGGGAATAAAATGTCACAGGAAGAAGGGAATAAAATATCACAGGGAGAAGGAATGAAATTTCACAGCGAGAGGGAATAAAAAATCACAGCGAGAGGGAATAAAATGTCACAGGGAGAAGGGAATAAAAATTCACAGGAAGAGGGAATAATATTTAACAGCGAGAGGGAATAAAATGTCACGGGGATAGAGAATGAAATGTCAAAGGGGGAGGGAATGAAATGTCACAGGGAGAGGGCATGAAATGTCACAGGGAGAAGGGAATAAAATGTCACAGGGAGAAGGGAATAAAATGTCACAGGGAGAAGGGAATAAACTGTCACAGGTAGAGGGAATAAAATGTCACAGGGAGAGGGAATAAAATGTCACAGGGAGAAGGGAATAAAATGTCACAGGGAGAGGGAATAAAATGTCACGGAGAAGGGAATAAAATGTTACAGGAAGAGGGAATAAAATGTCACAGGGAGAAGGGAATAAAATGTCACAGGGCGAGAGAATAAAATGTCACAGGGAGAAGGAATAAAATGTCACAGGGAGAAGGGAATAAAATGTCACAGGGAGAAGGGAATAAAATGTCACAGGGAGAATGAAATAAAATATTACAGGGAGATGTAATAAAATTTCACATGGAGAGGGAATAAAAAATCACAGGGAGTGGGAATAAAATGTCACGGGGAGAGGGAATGAAACGACACAGGGAGAAGGGAATAAAATATCCCAAGGAGAGGGAATAAGATGTCAGAGGGGGAGGGAATGAAATGTCACAGGTAGAAGGGAAAAAAATGTCACAGGAAGAGGGAATGAATTGTCACAGGGAGAAGGGAATAAAATGTCACAGGAAGAGGGAATAAAACGTCACAGGGAGAGGGAATGAAATGTCACAGTGAGAAGGGAATAAAATGTCACTAGGAGATGGGAATAAAATGTCAAAGGGAGTGGGAATAAAATGTCACAGGGAGAAGGAAATAAAATATCACAGGGAGAAGGAATAAAATTTCACAGGGAGAGGGAATAAAAAATCACAGCGAGAGGGAATAAAATGTCACAGGGAGAAGGGAATAAAAAGTCACAGGAAGAGGGAATAATATTTAACAGCGAGAGGGAATAAAATGTCACGGGGATAGAGAATGAAATGTCAAAGGGGGAGGGAATGAAATGTCACAGGGAGAGGGAATGAAATGTCACAGGGTGAGGGAATGAAATGTCACGGGGATAGAGAATGAAATGTCAAAGGGGGAGGGAATGAAATGTCACAGGGAGAGGGAATGAAATGTCACAGGGAGAAGGGAATAAAATGTCACAGGGAGAAGGGAATAAAATGTCACAGGGAGAAGGGAATAAACTGTCACAGGGAGACGGAATAAAATGTCACAGGGAGAGGGAATAAAATGTCACAGGGAGAAGGGAAAAAAATGTCACAGAGAGAAGGGAATAAAATGTCACAGGGAGAAGGGAATAAAATGTCACAGGGAGAAGGGAATAAAATGTCACAGGGAGAAGGGAATAAAATGTCACAGGGAGAAGGGAATAAACTGTCACAGGGAGACGGAATAAAATGTCACAGGGAGAGGGAATAAAATGTCACAGGGAGAAGGGAAAAAATGTCACAGGGAGAGGGAATAAAATGTCACAGGGAGGGAAAGAAATGTCATAGGAGGAGGGAATGAATTGTCACAGGGAGAAGGGAATAAAATGTCACAGGAAGAGGGAATAAAACGTCACAGGGAGAGGGAATGAAATGTCACAGTGAGAAGGGAATAAAATTTCACAGGGAGAAGGAAATAAAATATCACAGGGAAGAGGAATAAAATGCCACAGGGAGAGGGAATAAAAAATCAAAGGGAGTGGGAATAAAATGTCACAGGGAGAAGGGAATAAAAAGTCACAGGAAGAGGGAATAAAATGTCACAGGGAGAAGGGAATAAAATGTCACAGGGCGAGAGAATAAAATGTCACAGGGAGAAGGAATAAAATGTCACAGGGAGAAGGGAATAAAATGTCACAGGGAGAAGGGAATAAAATGTAACAGGGAGAGGGAATGAAATGTCACAGGGAGAAGGGAATAAAATGTCACAGGGAGAAGGGAATAAAATGTAACAGGGAGAAGGAATAAAATGTCACAGGGAGAAGGGAATAAAATGTCACAGGGAGAAGGGAATAAAATGTCACAGGGAGAAGGGAATAAAATGTCACAGGGAGAAGGGAATAAAATGTCACAGGGCGAGAGAATAAAATGTCACAGGGAGAAGGAATAAAATGTCACAGGGAGAAGGGAATAAAATGTCACAGGGAGAAGGGAATAAAACGTAACAGGAAGAGGGAATAAAATGTCACAGGGAGAAGGGAATAAAATGTCACAGGGCGAGAGAATAAAATGTCACAGGGAGAGGGAATGAAATGTCACAGGGAGAAGGAAATAAAATGTCACAGGGAGAAGGGAATAAAATGTCACAGGGAGAATGAAATAAAATATTACAGGGAGATGGAATAAAATTTCACAGGGAGAGGGAATTAAAAATCACAGGGAGAGGGAATAAAATGTCACAGGGAGTTTGAATAAAATGTCACGGGGAGAGGGAATGAAATGACACAGGGAGAAGGGAATAAAATATCCCAAGGAGAGGGAGTAAGATGTCACAGGGGGAGGGAATGAAATGTCACAGGTAGAAGGGAAAGAAATGTCACAGGAAGAGGGAATGAATTGTCACAGGGAGAAGGGAATAAAATGTCACAGGAAGAGGGAATAAAACGGCACAGGGAGAGGGAATGAAATGTCACAGCGAGAAGGGAATAAAATGTCACTAGGAGATGGGAATAAAATGTCAAAGGGAGTGGGAATAAAATGTCACAGGGAGAAGGAAATAAAATATCACAGGGAGAAGGAATAAAATTTCACAGCGAGAGGGAATAAAAAATCACAGCGAGAGGGAATAAAATGTCACAGGGAGAAGGGAATAAAAAGTCACAGGAAGAGGGAATAATATTTAACAGCGAGAGGGAATAAAATGTCACGGGGATAGAGAATGAAAGGTCAAAGGGGGAGGGAATGAAATGTCACAGGGAGAGGGCATGAAATGTCACAGGGAGAAGGGAATAAAATGTCACAGGGAGAAGGGAATAAAATGTCACAGGGAGAAGGGAATAAACTGTCACAGGGAGAGGGAATAAAATGTCACAGGGAGAGGGAATAAAATGTCACAGGGAGAAGGGAATAAAATGTCACAGGGAGAGGGAATAAAATGTCACGGAGAAGGGAATAAAATGTTACAGGAAGAGGGAATAAAATGTCACAGGGCGAGAGAATAAAATGTCACAGGGAGAAGGAATAAAATGTCACAGGGAGAAGGGAATAAAATGTCACAGGGAGAAGGGAATAAAATGTCACAGTGAGAAGGAATGAAATGTCACAGGGAGAAGGAAATAAAATGTCACAGGGAGAAGGGAATATAATGTCACAGGGAGAATGAAATAAAATATTACAGGGAGATGGAATAAAATTTCACAGGGAGAGGGAATAAAAAATCACATGGAGAGGGAATAAAATGTCACAAGGGAGTGGGAATAAAATGTCACGGGGAGAGGGAATGAAATGACACAGGGAGAAGGGAATAAAATATCCCAAGGAGAGGGTATAAGATGTAACAGGGGGAGGGAAAGAAATGTCACAGGAAGAAGGGAAAGAAATGTCACAGGAGGAGGGAATGAATTGTCACAGGGAGAAGGGAATAAAATGTCACAGGAAGAGGGAATAAAACGTCACAGGGAGAGGGAATAAAAAATCACATGGAGAGGGAATAAAATGTCACAAGGGAGTGGGAATAAAATGTCACGGGGAGAGGGAATGAAATGACACAGGGAGAAGGGAATAAAATATCCCAAGGAGAGGGTATAAGATGTAACAGGGGGAGGGAAAGAAATGTCACAGGAAGAAGGGAAAGAAATGTCACAGGAGGAGGGAATGAATTGTCACAGGGAGAAGGGAATAAAATGTCACAGGGAGAAGGGAATAAAATGTCACAGGGAGAAGGGAATAAAATGTCACAGGGAGAAGGGAATAAAATGTCACAGGGAGAGGGAATAAAATGTCACGGAGAAGGGAATAAAATGTTACAGGAAGAGGGAATAAAATGTCACAGGGCGAGAGAATAAAATGTCACAGGGAGAAGGAATAAAATGTCACAGGGAGAAGGGAATAAAATGTCACAGGGAGAAGGGAATAAAATGTCACAGTGAGAAGGAATGAAATGTCACAGGGAGAAGGAAATAAAATGTCACAGGGAGAAGGGAATATAATGTCACAGGGAGAATGAAATAAAATATTACAGGGAGATGGAATAAAATTTCACAGGGAGAGGGAATAAAAAATCACATGGAGAGGGAATAAAATGTCACAAGGGAGTGGGAATAAAATGTCACGGGGAGAGGGAATGAAATGACACAGGGAGAAGGGAATAAAATATCCCAAGGAGAGGGTATAAGATGTAACAGGGGGAGGGAAAGAAATGTCACAGGAAGAAGGGAAAGAAATGTCACAGGAGGAGGGAATGAATTGTCACAGGGAGAAGGGAATAAAATGTCACAGGAAGAGGGAATAAAACGTCACAGGGAGAAGGGAATAAAATGTCACAGGGAGAAGGGAATAAAATGTCACAGGGCGAGAGAATAAAATGTCACAGGGAGAAGGAATAAAATGTCACAGGGAGAAGGGAATAAAATGTCACAGGGAGAAGGGAATAAAATGTAACAGGAAGAGGGAATAAAATGTCACAGGGAGAAGGGAATAAAATGTCACAGGGCGAGAGAATAAAATGTCACAGGGAGAGGGAATGAAATGTCACAGGGAGAAGGAAATAAAATGTCACAGGGAGAAGGGAATAAAATGTCACAGGGAGAATGAAATAAAATATTACAGGGAGATGGAATAAAATTTCAAAGGGAGAGGGAATTAAAAATCACAGGGAGAGGGAATAAAATGTCACAGGGAGTTTGAATAAAATGTCACGGGGAGAGGGAATGAAATGACACAGGGAGAAGGGAATAAAATATCCCAAGGAGAGGGAGTAAGATGTCACAGGGGGAGGGAATGAAATGTCACAGGTAGAAGGGAAAGAAATGTCACAGGAAGAGGGAATGAATTGTCACAGGGAGAAGGGAATAAAATGTCACAGGAAGAGGGAATAAAACGGCACAGGGAGAGGGAATGAAATGTCACAGCGAGAAGGGAATAAAATGTCACTAGGAGATGGGAATAAAATGTCAAAGGGAGTGGGAATAAAATGTCACAGGGAGAAGGAAATAAAATATCACAGGGAGAAGGAATAAAATTTCACAGCGAGAGGGAATAAAAAATCACAGCGAGAGGGAATAAAATGTCACAGGGAGAAGGGAATAAAAAGTCACAGGAAGAGGGAATAATATTTAACAGCGAGAGGGAATAAAATGTCACGGGGATAGAGAATGAAAGGTCAAAGGGGGAGGGAATGAAATGTCACAGGGAGAGGGCATGAAATGTCACAGGGAGAAGGGAATAAAATGTCACAGGGAGAAGGGAATAAAATGTCACAGGGAGAAGGGAATAAACTGTCACAGGGAGAGGGAATAAAATGTCACAGGGAGAGGGAATAAAATGTCACAGGGAGAAGGGAATAAAATGTCACAGGGAGAGGGAATAAAATGTCACGGAGAAGGGAATAAAATGTTACAGGAAGAGGGAATAAAATGTCACAGGGCGAGAGAATAAAATGTCACAGGGAGAAGGAATAAAATGTCACAGGGAGAAGGGAATAAAATGTCACAGGGAGAAGGGAATAAAATGTCACAGTGAGAAGGAATGAAATGTCACAGGGAGAAGGAAATAAAATGTCACAGGGAGAAGGGAATATAATGTCACAGGGAGAATGAAATAAAATATTACAGGGAGATGGAATAAAATTTCACAGGGAGAGGGAATAAAAAATCACATGGAGAGGGAATAAAATGTCACAAGGGAGTGGGAATAAAATGTCACGGGGAGAGGGAATGAAATGACACAGGGAGAAGGGAATAAAATATCCCAAGGAGAGGGTATAAGATGTAACAGGGGGAGGGAAAGAAATGTCACAGGAAGAAGGGAAAGAAATGTCACAGGAGGAGGGAATGAATTGTCACAGGGAGAAGGGAATAAAATGTCACAGGAAGAGGGAATAAAACGTCACAGGGAGAGGGAATAAAAAATCACATGGAGAGGGAATAAAATGTCACAAGGGAGTGGGAATAAAATGTCACGGGGAGAGGGAATGAAATGACACAGGGAGAAGGGAATAAAATATCCCAAGGAGAGGGTATAAGATGTAACAGGGGGAGGGAAAGAAATGTCACAGGAAGAAGGGAAAGAAATGTCACAGGAGGAGGGAATGAATTGTCACAGGGAGAAGGGAATAAAATGTCACAGGGAGAAGGGAATAAAATGTCACAGGGAGAAGGGAATAAAATGTCACAGGGAGAAGGGAATAAAATGTCACAGGGAGAGGGAATAAAATGTCACGGAGAAGGGAATAAAATGTTACAGGAAGAGGGAATAAAATGTCACAGGGCGAGAGAATAAAATGTCACAGGGAGAAGGAATAAAATGTCACAGGGAGAAGGGAATAAAATGTCACAGGGAGAAGGGAATAAAATGTCACAGTGAGAAGGAATGAAATGTCACAGGGAGAAGGAAATAAAATGTCACAGGGAGAAGGGAATATAATGTCACAGGGAGAATGAAATAAAATATTACAGGGAGATGGAATAAAATTTCACAGGGAGAGGGAATAAAAAATCACATGGAGAGGGAATAAAATGTCACAAGGGAGTGGGAATAAAATGTCACGGGGAGAGGGAATGAAATGACACAGGGAGAAGGGAATAAAATATCCCAAGGAGAGGGTATAAGATGTAACAGGGGGAGGGAAAGAAATGTCACAGGAAGAAGGGAAAGAAATGTCACAGGAGGAGGGAATGAATTGTCACAGGGAGAAGGGAATAAAATGTCACAGGAAGAGGGAATAAAACGTCACAGGGAGAGGGAATAAAAAATCACATGGAGAGGGAATAAAATGTCACAAGGGAGTGGGAATAAAATGTCACGGGGAGAGGGAATGAAATGACACAGGGAGAAGGGAATAAAATATCCCAAGGAGAGGGTATAAGATGTAACAGGGGGAGGGAAAGAAATGTCACAGGAAGAAGGGAAAGAAATGTCACAGGAGGAGGGAATGAATTGTCACAGGGAGAAGGGAATAAAATGTCACAGGAAGAGGGAATAAAACGTCACAGGGAGAGGGAATGAAATGTCACAGTGAGAAGGGAATAAAATGTCACTAGGAGATGGGAATAAAATGTCAAAGGGAGTGGGAATAAAATATCACAGGGAGAAGGAAATAAAATATCACAGGGAGATGGAATATAAAATCACAGCGAGAGGGAATAGAATGTCACAGGGAGAAGGGAATAAAAAGTCACAGGAAGAGTGAATAATATTTAACAGCGAGAGGGAATAAAATGTCACGGGGATAGAGAATGAAATGTCAAAGGGAGAGGGAATAAAATGTCACAGGGAGAAGGGAATAAAATGTCACAGGGCGAGAGAATAAAATGTCACAGGGAGAAGGAATAAAATGTCACAGGGAGAAGGGAATAAAATGTCACAGGGCGAGAGAATAAAATGTCACAGGGAGAAGGAATAAAATGTCACAGGGAGAAGGGAATAAAATGTAACAGGGAGAGGGAATGAAATGTCACAGGGAGAAGGGAATAAAATGTCACAGGGAGAAGAGAATAAAATGTCACAGGGAGAAGGGAATAAAATGTCACAGGGAGAAGGGAATAAAATGTCACAGGGAGAAGGGAATAAAATGTCACAGGGCGAGAGAATAAAATGTCACAGGGAGAAGGAATAAAATGTCACAGGGAGAAGGGAATAAAATGTCACAGGGAGAAGGGAATAAAATGTAACAGGAAGAGGGAATAAAATGTCACAGGGAGAAGGGAATAAAATGTCACAGGGCGAGAGAATAAAATGTCACAGGGAGAGGGAATAAAATGTCACAGGGAGAAGGGAAAAAATGTCACAGGGAGAGGGAATAAAATGTCACAGGGAGGGAAAGAAATGTCATAGGAGGAGGGAATGAATTGTCACAGGGAGAAGGGAATAAAATGTCACAGGAAGAGGGAATAAAACGTCACAGGGAGAGGGAATGAAATGTCACAGTGAGAAGGGAATAAAATTTCACAGGGAGAAGGAAATAAAATATCACAGGGAAGAGGAATAAAATGCCACAGGGAGAGGGAATAAAAAATCAAAGGGAGTGGGAATAAAATGTCACAGGGAGAAGGGAATAAAAAGTCACAGGAAGAGGGAATAAAATGTCACAGGGAGAAGGGAATAAAATGTCACAGGGCGAGAGAATAAAATGTCACAGGGAGAAGGAATAAAATGTCACAGGGAGAAGGGAATAAAATGTCACAGGGAGAAGGGAATAAAATGTAACAGGGAGAGGGAATGAAATGTCACAGGGAGAAGGGAATAAAATGTCACAGGGAGAAGGGAATAAAATGTAACAGGGAGAAGGAATAAAATGTCACAGGGAGAAGGGAATAAAATGTCACAGGGAGAAGGGAATAAAATGTCACAGGGAGAAGGGAATAAAATGTCACAGGGAGAAGGGAATAAAATGTCACAGGGCGAGAGAATAAAATGTCACAGGGAGAAGGAATAAAATGTCACAGGGAGAAGGGAATAAAATGTCACAGGGAGAAGGGAATAAAACGTAACAGGAAGAGGGAATAAAATGTCACAGGGAGAAGGGAATAAAATGTCACAGGGCGAGAGAATAAAATGTCACAGGGAGAGGGAATGAAATGTCACAGGGAGAAGGAAATAAAATGTCACAGGGAGAAGGGAATAAAATGTCACAGGGAGAATGAAATAAAATATTACAGGGAGATGGAATAAAATTTCACAGGGAGAGGGAATTAAAAATCACAGGGAGAGGGAATAAAATGTCACAGGGAGTTTGAATAAAATGTCACGGGGAGAGGGAATGAAATGACACAGGGAGAAGGGAATAAAATATCCCAAGGAGAGGGAGTAAGATGTCACAGGGGGAGGGAATGAAATGTCACAGGTAGAAGGGAATAAAATGTCACAGGAAGAGGGAATAAAACGGCACAGGGAGAGGGAATGAAATGTCACAGCGAGAAGGGAATAAAATGTCACTAGGAGATGGGAATAAAATGTCAAAGGGAGTGGGAATAAAATGTCACAGGGAGAAGGAAATAAAATATCACAGGGAGAAGGAATAAAATTTCACAGCGAGAGGGAATAAAAAATCACAGCGAGAGGGAATAAAATGTCACAGGGAGAAGGGAATAAAAAGTCACAGGAAGAGGGAATAATATTTAACAGCGAGAGGGAATAAAATGTCACGGGGATAGAGAATGAAAGGTCAAAGGGGGAGGGAATGAAATGTCACAGGGAGAGGGCATGAAATGTCACAGGGAGAAGGGAATAAAATGTCACAGGGAGAAGGGAATAAAATGTCACAGGGAGAAGGGAATAAACTGTCACAGGGAGAGGGAATAAAATGTCACAGGGAGAGGGAATAAAATGTCACAGGGAGAAGGGAATAAAATGTCACAGGGAGAGGGAATAAAATGTCACGGAGAAGGGAATAAAATGTTACAGGAAGAGGGAATAAAATGTCACAGGGCGAGAGAATAAAATGTCACAGGGAGAAGGAATAAAATGTCACAGGGAGAAGGGAATAAAATGTCACAGGGAGAAGGGAATAAAATGTCACAGTGAGAAGGAATGAAATGTCACAGGGAGAAGGAAATAAAATGTCACAGGGAGAAGGGAATATAATGTCACAGGGAGAATGAAATAAAATATTACAGGGAGATGGAATAAAATTTCACAGGGAGAGGGAATAAAAAATCACATGGAGAGGGAATAAAATGTCACAAGGGAGTGGGAATAAAATGTCACGGGGAGAGGGAATGAAATGACACAGGGAGAAGGGAATAAAATATCCCAAGGAGAGGGTATAAGATGTAACAGGGGGAGGGAAAGAAATGTCACAGGAAGAAGGGAAAGAAATGTCACAGGAGGAGGGAATGAATTGTCACAGGGAGAAGGGAATAAAATGTCACAGGAAGAGGGAATAAAACGTCACAGGGAGAGGGAATAAAAAATCACATGGAGAGGGAATAAAATGTCACAAGGGAGTGGGAATAAAATGTCACGGGGAGAGGGAATGAAATGACACAGGGAGAAGGGAATAAAATATCCCAAGGAGAGGGTATAAGATGTAACAGGGGGAGGGAAAGAAATGTCACAGGAAGAAGGGAAAGAAATGTCACAGGAGGAGGGAATGAATTGTCACAGGGAGAAGGGAATAAAATGTCACAGGAAGAGGGAATAAAACGTCACAGGGAGAGGGAATGAAATGTCACAGTGAGAAGGGAATAAAATGTCACTAGGAGATGGGAATAAAATGTCAAAGGGAGTGGGAATAAAATATCACAGGGAGAAGGAAATAAAATATCACAGGGAGATGGAATAAAAAATCACAGCGAGAGGGAATAGAATGTCACAGGGAGAAGGGAATAAAAAGTCACAGGAAGAGTGAATAATATTTAACAGCGAGAGGGAATAAAATGTCACGGGGATAGAGAATGAAATGTCAAAGGGAGAGGGAATAAAATGTCACAGGGAGAAGGGAATAAAATGTCACAGGGCGAGAGAATAAAATGTCACAGGGAGAAGGAATAAAATGTCACAGGGAGAAGGGAATAAAATGTCACAGGGCGAGAGAATAAAATGTCACAGGGAGAAGGAATAAAATGTCACAGGGAGAAGGGAATAAAATGTAACAGGGAGAGGGAATGAAATGTCACAGGGAGAAGGGAATAAAATGTCACAGGGAGAAGAGAATAAAATGTCACAGGGAGAAGGGAATAAAATGTCACAGGGAGAAGGGAATAAAATGTCACAGGGAGAAGGGAATAAAATGTCACAGGGCGAGAGAATAAAATGTCACAGGGAGAAGGAATAAAATGTCACAGGGAGAAGGGAATAAAATGTCACAGGGAGAAGGGAATAAAATGTAACAGGAAGAGGGAATAAAATGTCACAGGGAGAAGGGAATAAAATGTCACAGGGCGAGAGAATAAAATGTCACAGGGAGAGGGAATGAAATGTCACAGGGAGAAGGAAATAAAATGTCACAGGGAGAAGGGAATAAAATGTCACAGGGAGAATGAAATAAAATATTACAGGGAGATGGAATAAAATTTCACAGGGAGAGGGAATTAAAAATCACAGGGAGAGGGAATAAAATGTCACAGGGAGTTTGAATAAAATGTCACGGGGAGAGGGAATGAAATGACACAGGGAGAAGGGAATAAAATATCCCAAGGAGAGGGAATAAGATGTCACAGGGGGAGGGAATGAAATGTCACAGGTAGAAGGGAAAGAAATGTCACAGGAAGAGGGAATGAATTGTCACAGGGAGAAGGGAATAAAATGTCACAGGAAGAGGGAATAAAACGGCAAAGGGAGAGGGAATGAAATGTCACAGCGAGAAGGGAATAAAATGTCACTAGGAGATGGGAATAAAATGTCAAAGGGAGTGGGAATAAAATGTCACAGGGAGAAGGAAATAAAATATCACAGGGAGAAGGAATAAAATTTCACAGCGAGAGGGAATAAAAAATCACAGCGAGAGGGAATAAAATGTCACAGGGAGAAGGGAATAAAAAGTCACAGGAAGAGGGAATAATATTTAACAGCGAGAGGGAATAAAATGTCACGGGGATAGAGAATGAAATGTCAAAGGGGGAGGGAATGAAATGTCACAGGGAGAGGGCATGAAATGTCACAGGGAGAAGGGAATAAAATGTCACAGGGAGAAGGGAATAAAATGTCACAGGGAGAAGGAAATAAACTGTCACAGGGAGAGGGAATAAAATGTCACAGGGAGAGGGAATAAAATGTCACAGGGAGAAGGGAATAAAATGTCACAGGGAGAGGGAATAAAATGTCACGGAGAAGGGAATAAAATGTTACAGGAAGAGGGAATAAAATGTCACAGGGAGAAGGGAATAAAATGTCACAGGGCGAGAGAATAAAATGTCACAGGGAGAAGGAATAAAATGTCACAGGGAGAAGGGAATAAAATGTCACAGGGAGAAGGGAATAAAAAGTCACAGTGAGAGGGAATGAAATGTCACAGGGAGAAGGAAATAAAATGTCACAGGGAGAAGGGAATATAATGTCACAGGGAGAAGGAAATAAAATATCACAGGGAGAAGGAATAAAATTTCACAGGGAGAGGGAATAAAAAATCACAGCGAGAGGGAATAAAATGTCACAGGGAGAAGGGAATAAAAAGTCACAGGAAGAGGGAATAATATTTAACAGCGAGAGGGAATAAAATGTCACGGGGATAGAGAATGAAATGTCAAAGGGGGAGGGAATGAAATGTCACAGGGAGAGGGAATGAAATGTCACAGGGTGAGGGAATGAAATGTCACGGGGATAGAGAATGAAATGTCAAAGGGGGAGGGAATGAAATGTCACAGGGAGAGGGAATGAAATGTCACAGGGAGAAGGGAATAAAATGTCACAGGGAGAAGGGAATAAAATGTCACAGGGAGAGGGAAATAAAATGTCACAGTGAGAAGGGAATATAATGTCACAGGGAGAATGAAATAAAATATTACAGGGAGATGGAATAAAATTTCACAGGGAGAGGGAATAAAAAATCACATGGAGAGGGAATAAAATGTCACAGGGAGTGGGAATAAAATGTCACGGGGAGAGGGAATGAAATGACACAGGGAGAAGGGAATAAAATATCCCAAGGAGAGGGTATAAGATGTAACAGGGGGAGGGAAAGAAATGTCACAGGAAGAAGGGAAAGAAATGTCACAGGAGGAGGGAATGAATTGTCACAGGGAGAAGGATATAAAATGTCACAGGAAGAGGGAATAAAACGTCACAGGGAGAGGGAATGAAATGTCACAGTGAGAAGGGAATAAAATGTCACTAGGAGATGTGAATAAAATGTCAAAGGGAGTGGGAATAAAATATCACAGGGAGAAGGAAATAAAATATCACAGGGAGAGGGAATAAAAAATCACAGCGAGAGGGAATAGAATGTCACAGGGAGAAGGGAATAAAAAGTCACAGGAAGAGGGAATAATATTTAACAGCGAGAGGGAATAAAATGTCTCGGGGATAGAGAATGAAATGTCAAAGGGAGAGGGAATAAAATGTCACAGGGAGAAGGGAATAAAATGTCACAGGGAGAAGGAATAAAATGTCACAGGGAGAAGGGAATAAAATGTCACAGGGCGAGAGAATAAAATGTCACAGGGAGAAGGAATAAAATGGCACAGGGAGACGGGAATAAAATGTCACAGGGAGAAGAGAATAAAATGTCACAGGGAGAGGGAATGAAATGTCACAGGGAGAAGGAAATAAAATGTCACAGGGAGAAGGGAATAAAATGTCACAGGGAGAATGAAATAAAATATTACAGGGAGATGGAATAAAATTTCACAGGGAGAGGGAATAAAAAATCACAGGGAGAGGGAATAAAATGTCACAGGGAGTGGGAATAAAATGTCACGGGGAGACGGAATGAAATGACACAGGGAGAAGGGAATAAAATATCCCAAGGAGAGGGAATAAGATGTCACTGGGGGAGGGAATGAAATGTCACAGGTAGAAGGGAAAGAAATGTCACAGGAGGAGGGAATGAATTGTCACAGGGAGAAGGGAATAAAATGTCACAGGAAGAGGGAATAAAACGTCACAGGGAGAGGGAATGAAATGTCACAGGGAGAAGGAAATAAAATGTCACAGGGAGAAGGGAATAAAATGTCACATGGAGAATGAAATAAAATATTACAGGGAGATGGAATAAAATTTCACAGGGAGAGGGAATAAAAAATCACAGGGAGAGGGAATAAAATGTCACGGGGAGAGGGAATGAAACGACACATGGAGAAGGGAATAAAATATCCCAAGGAGAGGGAATAAGATGTCACAGGGGGAGGGAATGAAATGTCAAAGGTAGAAGGGAAAGAAATGTCACAGGAGGAGGGAATGAATTGTCACAGGGAAAAGGGAATAAAATGTCACAGGAAGAGGGAATAAAACGTCACAGGGTGAGGGAATGAAATGTCACAGTGAGAAGGGAATAAAATGTCACTAGGAGATGGGAATAAAATGTCAAAGGGAGTGGGAATAAAATGTCACAGGGAGAAGGAAATAAAATATCACAGGGAGAAGGAATATAATTTCACAGGGAGAGGGAATAAAAAATCACAGCGAGAGGGAATAAAATGTCACAGGGAGAAGGGAATAAAAAGTCATAGGAAGAGGGAATAATATTTAACAGCGAGAGGGAATAAAATGTCACGGTGATAGAGAATGAAATGTCAAAGGGGGAGGGAATGAAATGTCACATGGAGAGGGAATGAAATGTCACAGGGAGAAGGGAATAAAATGTCACAGGGAGAGGGAATAAAAAAATCAAAGGGAGTGGGAATAAAATGTCACAGGGAGAAGGGAATAAACTGTCACAGGGAGAGGGAATAAAATGTCACAGCGAGAGGGAATAAAATGTCACAGGGAGAAGGGAATAAAATGTCACATGGAGAGGGAATAAAATGTCACAGGGAGAAGGGAATAAAATGTTACAGGAAGAGGGAATAAAATGTCACAGGGAGAAGGGAATAAAATATCACAGGGAGAAGGAATGAAATTTCACAGCGAGAGGGAATAAAAAATCACAGCGAGAGGGAATAAAATGTCACAGGGAGAAGGGAATAAAAATTCACAGGAAGAGGGAATAATATTTAACAGCGAGAGGGAATAAAATGTCACGGGGATAGAGAATGAAATGTCAAAGGGGGAGGGAATGAAATGTCACAGGGAGAGGGCATGAAATGTCACAGGGAGAAGGGAATAAAATGTCAAAGGGAGAAGGGAATAAAATGTCACAGGAAGAGGGAATAAAACGTCACAGGGAGAGGGAATGAAATGTCACAGGGAGAAGGAAATAAAATGTCACAGGGAGAAGGGAATAAAATGTCACATGGAGAATGAAATAAAATATTACAGGGAGATGGAATAAAATTTCACAGGGAGAGGGAATAAAAAATCACAGGGAGAGGGAATAAAATGTCACGGGGAGAGGGAATGAAACGACACATGGAGAAGGGAATAAAATATCCCAAGGAGAGGGAATAAGATGTCACAGGGGGAGGGAATGAAATGTCAAAGGTAGAAGGGAAAGAAATGTCACAGGAGGAGGGAATGAATTGTCACAGGGAGAAGGGAATAAAATGTCACAGGAAGAGGGAATAAAACGTCACAGGGTGAGGGAATGAAATGTCACAGTGAGAAGGGAATAAAATGTCACTAGGAGATGGGAATAAAATGTCAAAGGGAGTGGGAATAAAATGTCACAGGGAGAAGGAAATAAAATATCACAGGGAGAAGGAATATAATTTCACAGGGAGAGTGAATAAAAAATCACAGCGAGAGGGAATAAAATGTCACAGGGAGAAGGGAATAAAAAGTCATAGGAAGAGGGAATAATATTTAACAGCGAGAGGGAATAAAATGTCACGGTGATAGAGAATGAAATGTCAAAGGGGGAGGGAATGAAATGTCACATGGAGAGGGAATGAAATGTCACAGGGAGAAGGGAATGAAATGACACAGGGAGAAGGGAATAAAATATCCCAAGGAGGGGGAATAAGATGTCACTGGGGGAGGGAATGAAATGTCACAGGTAGAAGGGAAAGAAATGTCACAGGAGGAGGGAATGAATTGTCACAGGGAGAAGGGAATAAAATGTCACAGGGAGAGGGAATAAAACGTCACAGGGTGAGGGAATGAAATGTCACAGTGAGAAGGGAATAAAATGTCACTAGGAGATGGGAATAAAATGTCAAAGGGAGTGGGAATAAAATGTCACAGGGAGAAGGAAATAAAATATCACAGGGAGAAGGAATAAAATTTCACAGGGAGAGGGAATAAAAAATCACAGCGAGAGGGAATAAAATGTCACAGGGAGAAGGGAATAAAAAGTCACAGGAAGAGGGAATAATATTTAACAGCGAGAGGGAATAAAATGTTACGGGGATAGAGAATGAAATGTCAAAGGGGGAGGGAATGAAATGTCACAGGGAGAGGGAATGAAATGTCACAGGGAGAAGGGAATAAAATGTCACAGGGAGAGGGAATAAAAAATCAAAGGGAGTGTGAATAAAATGTCACAGGGAGAAGGGAATAAAAAGTCACAGGAAGAGGCAATAAAATTTCACAGGGAGAGGGAATAAATTGTCACGGGGAGATGGAATAAAATGTCACAGGGAGAAGGGAATAAACTGTCACAGGGAGAGCGAATAAAATGTCACAGCGAGAGGGAATAAAATGTCACAGGGAGAAGGGAATAAAATGTCACATGGAGAGGGAATAAAATGTCACAGGGAGAAGGGAATAAAATGTTACAGGAAGAGGGAATAAAATGTCACCGGGAGAAGGGAATAAAATGTCACAGTGCGAGAGAATAAAATGTCACAGGGAGAAGGAATAAAATGTCACAGGGAGAAGGGAATAAAATGTCACAGGGAGAAGGGAATAAAATGTCACAGGGAGAGGAAAGGAAATGTCACAGGGAGAAGGAAATAAAATGTCACAGGGAGAAGGGAATAAAATGTCACAGGGAGAAGGGAATAAAATGTCACAGGGAGAGGGAAATAAAATGTCACAGTGAGAAGGGAATATAATGTCACAGGGAGAATGAAATAAAATATTACAGGGAGATGGAATAAAATTTCACAGGGAGAGGGAATAAAAAATCACATGGAGAGGGAATAAAATGTCACAGGGAGTGGGAATAAAATGTCACGGGGAGAGGGAATGAAATGACACAGGGAGAAGGGAATAAAATATCCCAAGGAGAGGGTATAAGATGTAACAGGGGGAGGGAAAGAAATGTCACAGGAAGAAGGGAAAGAAATGTCACAGGAGGAGGGAATGAATTGTCACAGGGAGAAGGATATAAAATGTCACAGGAAGAGGGAATAAAACGTCACAGGGAGAGGGAATGAAATGTCACAGTGAGAAGGGAATAAAATGTCACTAGGAGATGGGAATAAAATGTCAAAGGGAGTGGGAATAAAATATCACAGGGAGAAGGAAATAAAATATCACAGGGAGAGGGAATAAAAAATCACAGCGAGAGGGAATAGAATGTCACAGGGAGAAGGGAATAAAAAGTCACAGGAAGAGGGAATAATATTTAACAGCGAGAGGGAATAAAATGTCTCGGGGATAGAGAATGAAATGTCAAAGGGAGAGGGAATAAAATGTCACAGGGAGAAGGGAATAAAATGTCACAGGGCGAGAGAATAAAATGTCACAGGGAGAAGGAATAAAATGGCACAGGGAGACGGGAATAAAATGTCACAGGGAGAAGAGAATAAAATGTCACAGGGAGAGGGAATGAAATGTCACAGGGAGAAGGAAATAAAATGTCACAGGGAGAAGGGAATAAAATGTCACAGGGAGAATGAAATAAAATATTACAGGGAGATGGAATAAAATTTCACAGGGAGAGGGAATAAAAAATCACAGGGAGAGGGAATAAAATGTCACAGGGAGTGGGAATAAAATGTCACGGGGAGACGGAATGAAATGACACAGGGAGAAGGGAATAAAATATCCCAAGGAGAGGGAATAAGATGTCACTGGGGGAGGGAATGAAATGTCACAGGTAGAAGGGAAAGAAATGTCACAGGAGGAGGGAATGAATTGTCACAGGGAGAAGGGAATAAAATGTCACAGGAAGAGGGAATAAAACGTCACAGGGAGAGGGAATGAAATGTCACAGGGAGAAGGAAATAAAATGTCACAGGGAGAAGGGAATAAAATGTCACATGGAGAATGAAATAAAATATTACAGGGAGATGGAATAAAATTTCACAGGGAGAGGGAATAAAAAATCACAGGGAGAGGGAATAAAATGTCACGGGGAGAGGGAATGAAACGACACATGGAGAAGGGAATAAAATATCCCAAGGAGAGGGAATAAGATGTCACAGGGGGAGGGAATGAAATGTCAAAGGTAGAAGGGAAAGAAATGTCACAGGAGGAGGGAATGAATTGTCACAGGGAAAAGGGAATAAAATGTCACAGGAAGAGGGAATAAAACGTCACAGGGTGAGGGAATGAAATGTCACAGTGAGAAGGGAATAAAATGTCACTAGGAGATGGGAATATAATGTCAAAGGGAGTGGGAATAAAATGTCACAGGGAGAAGGAAATAAAATATCACAGGGAGAAGGAATATAATTTCACAGGGAGAGGGAATAAAAAATCACAGCGAGAGGGAATAAAATGTCACAGGGAGAAGGGAATAAAAAGTCATAGGAAGAGGGAATAATATTTAACAGCGAGAGGGAATAAAATGTCACGGTGATAGAGAATGAAATGTCAAAGGGGGAGGGAATGAAATGTCACATGGAGAGGGAATGAAATGTCACAGGGAGAAGGGAATGAAATGACACAGGGAGAAGGGAATAAAATATCCCAAGGAGGGGGAATAAGATGTCACTGGGGGAGGGAATGAAATGTCACAGGTAGAAGGGAAAGAAATGTCACAGGAGGAGGGAATGAATTGTCACAGGGAGAAGGGAATAAAATGTCACAGGGAGAGGGAATAAAACGTCACAGGGTGAGGGAATGAAATGTCACAGTGAGAAGGGAATAAAATGTCACTAGGAGATGGGAATAAAATGTCAAAGGGAGTGGGAATAAAATGTCACAGGGAGAAGGAAATAAAATATCACAGGGAGAAGGAATAAAATTTCACAGGGAGAGGGAATAAAAAATCACAGCGAGAGGGAATAAAATGTCACAGGGAGAAGGGAATAAAAAGTCACAGGAAGAGGGAATAATATTTAACAGCGAGAGGGAATAAAATGTTACGGGGATAGAGAATGAAATGTCAAAGGGGGAGGGAATGAACTGTCACAGGGAGAGGGAATGAAATGTCACAGGGAGAAGGGAATAAAATGTCACAGGGAGAGGGAATAAAAAATCAAAGGGAGTGTGAATAAAATGTCACATGGAGAAGGGAATAAAAAGTTACAGGAAGAGGCAATAAAATTTCACAGGGAGAGGGAATAAATTGTCACGGGGAGATGGAATAAAATGTCACAGGGAGAAGGGAATAAACTGTCACAGGGAGAGCGAATAAAATGTCACAGCGAGAGGGAATAAAATGTCACAGGGAGAAGGGAATAAAATGTCACATGGAGAGGGAATAAAATGTCACAGGGAGAAGGGAATAAAATGTTACAGGAAGAGGGAATAAAATGTCACCGGGAGAAGGGAATAAAATGTCACAGTGCGAGAGAATAAAATGTCACAGGGAGAAGGAATAAAATGTCACAGGGAGAAGGGAATAAAATGTCACAGGGAGAAGGGAATAAAATGTCACAGGGAGAGGAAAGGAAATGTCACAGGGAGAAGGAAATAAAATGTCACAGGGAGAAGGGAATAAAATGTCACAGGGAGAAGGGAATAAAATGTCACAGGGAGAGGGAAATAAAATGTCACAGTGAGAAGGGAATATAATGTCACAGGGAGAATGAAATAAAATATTACAGGGAGATGGAATAAAATTTCACAGGGAGAGGGAATAAAAAATCACATGGAGAGGGAATAAAATGTCACAGGGAGTGGGAATAAAATGTCACGGGGAGAGGGAATGAAATGACACAGGGAGAAGGGAATAAAATATCCCAAGGAGAGGGTATAAGATGTAACAGGGGGAGGGAAAGAAATGTCACAGGAAGAAGGGAAAGAAATGTCACAGGAGGAGGGAATGAATTGTCACAGGGAGAAGGATATAAAATGTCACAGGAAGAGGGAATAAAACGTCACAGGGAGAGGGAATGAAATGTCACAGTGAGAAGGGAATAAAATGTCACTAGGAGATGGGAATAAAATGTCAAAGGGAGTGGGAATAAAATATCACAGGGAGAAGGAAATAAAATATCACAGGGAGAGGGAATAAAAAATCACAGCGAGAGGGAATAGAATGTCACAGGGAGAAGGGAATAAAAAGTCACAGGAAGAGGGAATAATATTTAACAGCGAGAGGGAATAAAATGTCTCGGGGATAGAGAATGAAATGTCAAAGGGAGAGGGAATAAAATGTCACAGGGAGAAGGGAATAAAATGTCACAGGGAGAAGGAATAAAATGTCACAGGGAGAAGGGAATAAAATGTCACAGGGCGAGAGAATAAAATGTCACAGGGAGAAGGAATAAAATGGCACAGGGAGACGGGAATAAAATGTCACAGGGAGAAGAGAATAAAATGTCACAGGGAGAGTGAATGAAATGTCACAGGGAGAAGGAAATAAAATGTCACAGGGAGAAGGGAATAAAATGTCACAGGGAGAATGAAATAAAATATTACAGGGAGATGGAATAAAATTTCACAGGGAGAGGGAATAAAAAATCACAGGGAGAGGGAATAAAATGTCACAGGGAGTGGGAATAAAATGTCACGGGGAGACGGAATGAAATGACACAGGGAGAAGGGAATAAAATATCCCAAGGAGAGGGAATAAGATGTCACTGGGGGAGGGAATGAAATGTCACAGGTAGAAGGGAAAGAAATGTCACAGGAGGAGGGAATGAATTGTCACAGGGAGAAGGGAATAAAATGTCACAGGAAGAGGGAATAAAACGTCACAGGGAGAGGGAATGAAATGTCACAGGGAGAAGGAAATAAAATGTCACAGGGAGAAGGGAATAAAATGTCACATGGAGAATGAAATAAAATATTACAGGGAGATGGAATAAAATTTCACAGGGAGAGGGAATAAAAAATCACAGGGAGAGGGAATAAAATGTCACGGGGAGAGGGAATGAAACGACACATGGAGAAGGGAATAAAATATCCCAAGGAGAGGGAATAAGATGTCACAGGGGGAGGGAATGAAATGTCAAAGGTAGAAGGGAAAGAAATGTCACAGGAGGAGGGAATGAATTGTCACAGGGAAAAGGGAATAAAATGTCACAGGAAGAGGGAATAAAACGTCACAGGGTGAGGGAATGAAATGTCACAGTGAGAAGGGAATAAAATGTCACTAGGAGATGGGAATAAAATGTCAAAGGGAGTGGGAATAAAATGTCACAGGGAGAAGGAAATAAAATATCACAGGGAGAAGGAATATAATTTCACAGGGAGAGGGAATAAAAAATCACAGCGAGAGGGAATAAAATGTCACAGGGAGAAGGGAATAAAAAGTCATAGGAAGAGGGAATAATATTTAACAGCGAGAGGGAATAAAATGTCACGGTGATAGAGAATGAAATGTCAAAGGGGGAGGGAATGAAATGTCACATGGAGAGGGAATGAAATGACACAGGGAGAAGGGAATAAAATGTCACAGGGAGAGGGAATAAAAAAATCAAAGGGAGTGGGAATAAAATGTCACAGGGAGAAGGGAATAAACTGTCACAGGGAGAGGGAATAAAATGTCACAGCGAGAGGGAATAAAATGTCACAGGGAGAAGGGAATAAAATGTCACATGGAGAGGGAATAAAATGTCACAGGGAGAAGGGAATAAAATGTTACAGGAAAAGGGAATAAAATGTCACAGGGAGAAGGGAATAAAATATCACAGGGAGAAGGAATGAAATTTCACAGCGAGAGGGAATAAAAAATCACAGCGAGAGGGAATAAAATGTCACAGGGAGAAGGGAATAAAAATTCACAGGAAGAGGGAATAATATTTAACAGCGAGAGGGAATAAAATGTCACGGGGATAGAGAATGAAATGTCAAAGGGGGAGGGAATGAAATGTCACAGGGAGAGGGCATGAAATGTCACAGGGAGAAGGGAATAAAATGTCACAGGGAGAAGGGAATAAAATGTCACAGGGAGAAGGGAATAAACTGTCACAGGTAGAGGGAATAAAATGTCACAGGGAGAAGGAATAAAATGTCACAGGGAGAAGGGAATAAAATGTCACAGGGAGAGGGAATAAAATGTCACGGAGAAGGGAATAAAATGTTACAGGAAGAGGGAATAAAATGTCACAGGTAGAAGGGAATAAAATGTCACAGGGCGAGAGAATAAAATGTCACAGGGAGAAGGAATAAAATGTCACAGGGAGAAGGGAATAAAATGTCACAGGGAGAAGGGAATAAAATGTCACAGGGAGAATGAAATAAAATATTACAGGGAGATGTAATAAAATTTCACATGGAGAGGGAATAAAAAATCACAGGGAGTGGGAATAAAATGTCACGGGGAGAGGGAATGAAACGACACAGGGAGAAGGGAATAAAATATCCCAAGGAGAGGGAATAAGATGTCACAGGGGGAGGGAATGAAATGTCACAGGTAGAAGGGAAAAAAATGTCACAGGAAGAGGGAATGAATTGTCACAGGGAGAAGGGAATAAAATGTCACAGGAAGAGGGAATAAAACGTCACAGGGAGAGGGAATGAAATGTCACAGTGAGAAGGGAATAAAATGTCACTAGGAGATGGGAATAAAATGTCAAAGGGAGTGGGAATAAAATGTCACAGGGAGAAAGAGATAAAATATCACAGGGAGAAGGAATAAAATTTCACAGGGAGAGGGAATAAAAAATCACAGCGAGAGGGAATAAAATGTCACAGGGAGAAGGGAATAAAAAGTCACAGGAAGAGGGAATAATATATAACAGCGAGAGGGAATAAAATGTCACGGGGATAGAGAATGAAATGTCAAAGGGGGAGGGAATGAAATGTCACAGGGAGAGGGAATGAAATGTCACAGGGTGAGGGAATGAAATGTCACAGGGAGAAGGGAATAAAATGTCACAGGGAGAAGGGAATAAAATGTCACAGGGAGAAGGGAATAAACTGTCACAGGGAGACGGAATAAAATGTCACAGGGAGAAGGGAAAAAAATGTCACAGGGAGAAGGGAATAAAATGTCACAGGGAGAAGGGAATAAAATGTCACAGGGAGAAGGGAATAAACTGTCACAGGGAGACGGAATAAAATGTCACAGAGAGAAGGGAATAAAATGTCACAGGGAGAAGGGAATAAAATGTCACAGGGAGAAGGGAATAAAATGTCACAGGGAGAAGGGAATAAAATGTCACAGGGAGAAGGGAATAAACTGTCACAGGGAGACGGAATAAAATGTCACAGGGAGAGGGAATAAAATGTCACAGGGAGAAGGGAAAAAAATGTCACAGGGAGAGGGAATAAAATGTCACAGGGAGAAGGGAAAGAAATGTCATAGGAGGAGGGAATGAATTGTCACAGGGAGAAGGGAATAAAATGTCACAGGAAGAGGGAATAAAACGTCACAGGGAGAGGGAATGAAATGTCACAGTGAGAAGGGAATAAAATTTCACAGGGAGAAGGAAATAAAATATCACAGGGAAGAGGAATAAAATGTCACAGGGAGAGGGAATAAAAAATCAAAGGGAGTGGGAATAAAATGTCACAGGGAGAAGGGAATAAAAAGTCACAGGAAGAGGGAATAAAATGTCACAGGGAGAAGGGAATAAAATGTCACAGGGCGAGAGAATAAAATGTCACAGGGAGAAGGAATAAAATGTCACAGGGAGAAGGGAATAAAATGTCACAGGGAGAAGGGAATAAAATGTAACAGTGAGAGGGAATGAAATGTCACAGTGAGAAGGGAATAAAATGTCACAGGGAGAAGGGAATAAAATGTAACAGGGAGAAGGAATAAAATGTCACAGGGAGAAGGGAATAAAATGTCACAGGGAGAAGGGAATAAAATGTAACAGGGAGAAGGGAATAAAATGTCACAGGGAGAAGGGAATAAAATGTCACAGGGCGAGAGAATAAAATGTCACAGGGAGAAGGAATAAAATGTCACAGGGAGAAGGGAATAAAATGTCACAGGGAGAAGGGAATAAAATGTAACAGGAAGAGGGAATAAAATGTCACAGGGAGAAGGGAATAAAATGTCACAGGGCGAGAGAATAAAATGTCACAGGGAGAGGGAATGAAATGTCACAGGGAGAAGGAAATAAAATGTCACAGGGAGAAGGGAATAAAATGTCACAGGGAGAATGAAATAAAATATTACAGGGAGATGGAATAAAATTTCACAGGGAGAGGGAATTAAAAATCACAGGGAGAGGGAATAAAATGTCACAGGGAGTTTGAATAAAATGTCACGGGGAGAGGGAATGAAATGACACAGGGAGAAGGGAATAAAATATCCCAAGGAGAGGGAATAAGATGTCACAGGGGGAGGGAATGAAATGTCACAGGTAGAAGGGAAAGAAATGTCACAGGAAGAGGGAATGAATTGTCACAGGGAGAAGGGAATAAAATGTCACAGGAAGAGGGAATAAAACGGCACAGGGAGAGGGAATGAAATGTCACAGCGAGAAGGGAATAAAATGTCACTAGGAGATGGGAATAAAATGTCAAAGGGAGTGGGAATAAAATGTCACAGGGAGAAGGAAATAAAATATCACAGGGAGAAGGAATAAAATTTCACAGCGAGAGGGAATAAAAAATCACAGCGAGAGGGAATAAAATGTCACAGGGAGAAGGGAATAAAAAGTCACAGGAAGAGGGAATAATATTTAACAGCGAGAGGGAATAAAATGTCACGGGGATAGAGAATGAAATGTCAAAGGGGGAGGGAATGAAATGTCACAGGGAGAGGGCATGAAATGTCACAGGGAGAAGGGAATAAAATGTCACAGGGAGAAGGGAATAAAATGTCACAGGGAGAAGGGAATAAATGTCACAGGGAGAGGGAATAAAATGTCACAGGGAGAGGGAATAAAATGTCACAGGGAGAAGGGAATAAAATGTCACAGGGAGAGGGAATAAAATGTCACGGAGAAGGGAATAAAATGTTACAGGAAGAGGGAATAAAATGTCACAGGGAGAAGGGAATAAAATGTCACAGGGCGAGAGAATAAAATGTCACAGAGAGAAGGAATAAAATGTCACAGGGAGAAGGGAATAAAATGTCACAGGGAGAAGGGAATAAAATGTCACAGTGAGAGGGAATGAAATGTCACAGGGAGAAGGAAATAAAATGTCACAGGGAGAAGGGAATAAAATTTCACAGGGAGAAGGGAATAAAATGTCACAGTGAGAGGGAATGAAATGTCACAGGGAGAAGGAAATAAAATGTCACAGGGAGAAGGGAATATAATGTCACAGGGAGAATGAAATAAAATATTACAGGGAGATGGAATAAAATTTCACAGGGAGAGGGAATAAAAAATCACATGGAGAGGGAATAAAATGTCACAAGGGAGTGGGAATAAAATGTCACGGGGAGAGGGAATGAAATGACACAGGGAGAAGGGAATAAAATATCCCAAGGAGAGGGTATAAGATGTAACAGGGGGAGGGAAAGAAATGTCACAGGAAGAAGGGAAAGATATGTCACAGGAGGAGGGAATGAATTGTCACAGGGAGAAGGGAATAAAATGTCACAGGAAGAGGGAATAAATCGTCACAGGGAGAGGGAATGAAATGTCACATGGAGAAGGGAATAAAATGTCACAGGGAGAGGGAATAAAAAATCAAAGGGAGTGTGAATAAAATGTCACAGGGAGAAGGGAATAAAAAGTCACAGGAAGAGGCAATATAATTTCACAGGGAGAGGGAATAAATTGTCACGGGGAGATGGAATAAAATGTCACAGGGAGAAGGGAATAAACTGTCACAGGGAGAGGGAATAAAATGTCACAGCGAGAGGGAATAAAATGTCACAGGGAGAAGGGAATAAAATGTCACATGGAGAGGGAATAAAATGTCACAGGGAGAAGGGAATAAAATGTTACAGGAAGAGGGAATAAAATGTCACCGGGAGAAGGGAATAAAATGTCACAGTGCGAGAGAATAAAATGTCACAGGCAGAAGGAATAAAATGTCACAGGGAGAAGGGAATAAAATGTCACAGGGAGAAGGGAATAAAATGTCACAGGGAGAGGGAAGGAAATGTCACAGGGAGAAGGAAATAAAATGTCACAGGGAGAAGGGAATAAAATGTCACAGGGAGAAGGGAATAAAATGTCACAGGGAGAGGGAAATAAAATGTCACAGGGAGAAGGGAATATAATGTCACAGGGAGAATGAAATAAAATATTACAGGGAGATGGAATAAAATTTCACAGGGAGAGGGAATAAAAAATCACATGGAGAGGGAATAAAATGTCACAGGGAGTGGGAATAAAATGTCACGGGGAGAGGGAATGAAATGACACAGGGAGAAGGGAATAAAATATCCCAAGGAGAGGGTATAAGATGTAACAGGGGGAGGGAAAGAAATGTCACAGGAAGAAGGGAAAGAAATGTCACAGGAGGAGGGAATGAATTGTCACAGGGAGAAGGATATAAAATGTCACAGGAAGAGGGAATAAAACGTCACAGGGAGAGGGAATGAAATGTCACAGTGAGAAGGGAATAAAATGTCACTAGGAGATGGGAATAAAATGTCAAAGGGAGTGGGAATAAAATATCACAGGGAGAAGGAAATAAAATATCACAGGGAGAGGGAATAAAAAATCACAGCGAGAAGGAATAGAATGTCACAGTGAGAAGGGAATAAAAAGTCACAGGAAGAGGGAATAATATTTAACAGCGAGAGGGAATAAAATGTCTCGGGGATAGAGAATGAAATGTCAAAGTGAGAGGGAATAAAATGTCACAGGGAGAAGGGAATAAAATGTCACAGGGCGAGAGAATAAAATGTCACAGGGAGAAGGAATAAAATGTCACAGGGAGAAGGGAATTAAATGTCACAGGGTGAGAGAATAAAATGTCACAGGGAGAAGGAATAAAATGTCACAGGGAGACGGGAATAAAATGTCACAGGGAGAAGAGAATAAAATGTCACAGGGAGAGGGAATGAAATGTCACAGGGAGAAGGAAATAAAATGTCACAGGGAGAAGGGAATAAAATGTCACAGGGAGAATGAAATAAAATATTACAGGGGGATGGAATAAAATTTCACAGGGAGAGGGAATAAAAAATCACAGGGAGAGGGAATAAAATGTCACAGGGACTGGGAATAAAATGTCACGGGGAGACGGAATGAAATGACACAGGGAGAAGGGAATAAAATATCCCAAGGAGAGGGAATAAGATGTCACTGGGGGAGGGAATGAAATGTCACAGGTAGAAGGGAAAGAAATGTCACAGGAGGAGGGAATGAATTGTCACAGGGAGAAGGGAATAAAATGTCACAGGAAGAGGGAATAAAACGTCACAGGGAGAGGGAATGAAATGTCACAGGGAGAAGGAAATAAAATGTCACAGGGAGAAGGGAATAAAATGTCACATGGAGAATGAAATAAAATATTACAGGGAGATGGAATAAAATTTCACAGGGAGAGGGAATAAAAAATCACAGGGAGAGGGAATAAAATGTCACGGGGAGAGGGAATGAAACGACACATGGAGAAGGGAATAAAATATCCCAAGGAGAGGGAATAAGATGTCACAGGGGGAGGGAATGAAATGTCAAAGGTAGAAGGGAAAGAAATGTCGCAGGAGGAGGGAATGAATTGTCACAGGGAGAAGGGAATAAAATGTCACAGGAAGAGGGAATAAAACGTCACAGGGTGAGGGAATGAAATGTCACAGTGAGAAGGGAATAAAATGTCACTAGGAGATGGGAATAAAATGTCAAAGGGAGTGGGAATAAAATGTCACAGGGAGAAGGAAATAAAATATCACAGGGAGAAGGAATATAATTTCACAGGGAGAGTGAATAAAAAATCACAGCGAGAGGGAATAAAATGTCACAGGGAGAAGGGAATAATAAGTCATAGGAAGAGGGAATAATATTTAACAGCGAGAGGGAATAAAATGTCACGGTGATAGAGAATGAAATGTCAAAGGGGGAGGGAATGAAATGTCACATGGAGAGGGAATGAAATGTCACAGGGAGAAGGGAATAAAATGTCACAGGGAGAGGGAATAAAAAAATCAAAGGGAGTGGGAATAAAATGTCACAGGGAGAAGGGAATAAACTGTCACAGGGAGAGGGAATAAAATGTCACAGCGAGAGGGAATAAATTGTCACAGGGAGAAGGGAATAAAATGTCACATGGAGAGGGAATAAAATGTCACAGGGAGAAGGGAATAAAATATCACAGGGAGAAGGAATGAAATTTCACAGCGAGAGGGAATAAAAAATCACAGCGAGAGGGAATAAAATGTCACAGGCAGAAGGAATAAAATGTCACAGGGAGAAGGGAATAAAATGTCACAGGGAGAAGGGAATAAAATGTCACAGGGAGAGGGAAGGAAATGTCACAGGGAGAAGGAAATAAAATGTCACAGGGAGAAGGGAATAAAATGTCACAGGGAGAAGGGAATAAAATGTCACAGGGAGAAGGGAATAAAAAATCACATGGAGAGGGAATAAAATGTCACAGGGAGTGGGAATAAAATGTCACGGGGAGAGGGAATGAAATGACACAGGGAGAAGGGAATAAAATATCCCAAGGAGAGGGTATAAGATGTAACAGGGGGAGGGAAAGAAATGTCACAGGAAGAAGGGAAAGAAATGTCACAGGAGGAGGGAATGAATTGTCACAGGGAGAAGGATATAAAATGTCACAGGAAGAGGGAATAAAACGTCACAGGGAGAGGGAATGAAATGTCACAGTGAGAAGGGAATAAAATGTCACTAGGAGATGGGAATAAAATGTCAAAGTGAGTGGGAATAAAATATCACAGGGAGAAGGAAATAAAATATCACAGGGAGAGGGAATAAAAAATCACAGCGAGAGGGAATAGAATGTCACAGTGAGAAGGGAATAAAAAGTCACAGGAAGAGGGAATAATATTTAACAGCGAGAGGGAATAAAATGTCTCGGGGATAGAGAATGAAATGTCAAAGTGAGAGGGAATAAAATGTCACAGGGAGAAGGGAATAAAATGTCACAGGGCGAGAGAATAAAATGTCACAGGGAGAAGGAATAAAATGTCACAGGGA
Source organism: Narcine bancroftii (assembly GCF_036971445.1). NCBI lineage: Eukaryota > Metazoa > Chordata > Chondrichthyes > Torpediniformes > Narcinidae > Narcine > Narcine bancroftii. The sequence goes on along the minus strand of NC_091470.1, from coordinate 1,235,108 downwards.
GAAGGGAATTAAATGTCACAGGGTGAGAGAATAAAATGTCACAGGGAGAAGGAATAAAATGTCACAGGGAGACGGGAATAAAATGTCACAGGGAGAAGAGAATAAAATGTCACAGGGAGAGGGAATGAAATGTCACAGGGAGAAGGAAATAAAATGTCACAGGGAGAAGGGAATAAAATGTCACAGGGAGAATGAAATAAAATATTACAGGGGGATGGAATAAAATTTCACAGGGAGAGGGAATAAAAAATCACAGGGAGAGGGAATAAAATGTCACGGGGAGAGGGAATGAAACGACACATGGAGAAGGGAATAAAATATCCCAAGGAGAGGGAATAAGATGTCACAGGGGGAGGGAATGAAATGTCAAAGGTAGAAGGGAAAGAAATGTCGCAGGAGGAGGGAATGAATTGTCACAGGGAGAAGGGAATAAAATGTCACAGGAAGAGGGAATAAAACGTCACAGGGTGAGGGAATGAAATGTCACAGTGAGAAGGGAATAAAATGTCACTAGGAGATGGGAATAAAATGTCAAAGGGAGTGGGAATAAAATGTCACAGGGAGAAGGAAATAAAATATCACAGGGAGAAAGAATATAATTTCACAGGGAGAGTGAATAAAAAATCACAGCGAGAGGGAATAAAATGTCACAGGGAGAAGGGAATAAAAAGTCATAGGAAGAGGGAATAATATTTAACAGCGAGAGGGAATAAAATGTCACGGTGATAGAGAATGAAATGTCAAAGGGGGAGGGAATGAAATGTCACATGGAGAGGGAATGAAATGTCACAGGGAGAAGGGAATAAAATGTCACAGGGAGAGGGAATAAAAAAATCAAAGGGAGTGGGAATAAAATGTCACAGGGAGAAGGGAATAAACTGTCACAGGGAGAGGGAATAAAATGTCACAGCGAGAGGGAATAAATTGTCACAGGGAGAAGGGAATAAAATGTCACATGGAGAGGGAATAAAATGTCACAGGGAGAAGGGAATAAAATATCACAGGGAGAAGGAATGAAATTTCACAGCGAGAGGGAATAAAAAATCACAGCGAGAGGGAATAAAATGTCACAGGGAGAAGGGAATAAAAATTCACAGGAAGAGGGAATAATATTTAACAGCGAGAGGGAATAAAATGTCACGGGGATAGAGAATGAAATGTCAAAGGGGGAGGGAATGAAATGTCACAGGGAGAGGGCATGAAATGTCACAGGGAGAAGGGAATAAAATGTCACAGGGAGAAGGGAATAAAATGTCACAGGGAGAAGGGAATAAACTGTCACAGGTAGAGGGAATAAAATGTCACAGGGAGAGGGAATAAAATGTCACAGGGAGAAGGGAATAAAATGTCACAGGGAGAATGAAATAAAATATTACAGGGGGATGGAATAAAATTTCACAGGGAGAGGGAATAAAAAATCACAGGGAGAGGGAATAAAATGTCACAGGGACTGGGAATAAAATGTCACGGGGAGACGGAATGAAATGACACAGGGAGAAGGGAATAAAATATCCCAAGGAGAGGGAATAAGATGTCACTGGGGGAGGGAATGAAATGTCACAGGTAGAAGGGAAAGAAATGTCACAGGAGGAGGGAATGAATTGTCACAGGGAGAAGGGAATAAAATGTCACAGGAAGAGGGAATAAAACGTCACAGGGAGAGGGAATGAAATGTCACAGGGAGAAGGAAATAAAATGTCACAGTGAGAAGGGAATAAAATGTCACATGGAGAATGAAATAAAATATTACAGGGAGATGGAATAAAATTTCACAGGGAGAGGGAATAAAAAATCACAGGGAGAGGGAATAAAATGTCACGGGGAGAGGGAATGAAACGACACATGGAGAAGGGAATAAAATATCCCAAGGAGAGGGAATAAGATGTCACAGGGGGAGGGAATGAAATGTCAAAGGTAGAAGGGAAAGAAATGTCGCAGGAGGAGGGAATGAATTGTCACAGGGAGAAGGGAATAAATTGTCACAGGAAGAGGGAATAAAACGTCACAGGGTGAGGGAATGAAATGTCACAGTGAGAAGGGAATAAAATGTCACTAGGAGATGGGAATAAAATGTCAAAGGGAGTGGGAATAAAATGTCACAGGGAGAAGGAAATAAAATATCACAGGGAGAAGGAATATAATTTCACAGGGAGAGTGAATAAAAAATCACAGCGAGAGGGAATAAAATGTCACAGGGAGAAGGGAATAAAAAGTCATAGGAAGAGGGAATAATATTTAACAGCGAGAGGGAATAAAATGTCACGGTGATAGAGAATGAAATGTCAAAGGGGGAGGGAATGAAATGTCACATGGAGAGGGAATGAAATGTCACAGGGAGAAGGGAATAAAATGTCACAGGGAGAGGGAATAAAAAAATCAAAGGGAGTGGGAATAAAATGTCACAGGGAGAAGGGAATAAACTGTCACAGGGAGAGGGAATAAAATGTCACAGCGAGAGGGAATAAATTGTCACAGGGAGAAGGGAATAAAATGTCACATGGAGAGGGAATAAAATGTCACAGGGAGAAGGGAATAAAATATCACAGGGAGAAGGAATGAAATTTCACAGCGAGAGGGAATAAAAAATCACAGCGAGAGGGAATAAAATGTCACAGGCAGAAGGAATAAAATGTCACAGGGAGAAGGGAATAAAATGTCACAGGGAGAAGGGAATAAAATGTCACAGGGAGAGGGAAGGAAATGTCACAGGGAGAAGGAAATAAAATGTCACAGGCAGAAGGGAATAAAATGTCACAGGGAGAAGGGAATAAAATGTCACAGGGAGAAGGGAATAAAAAATCACATGGAGAGGGAATAAAATGTCACAGGGAGTGGGAATAAAATGTCACGGGGAGAGGGAATGAAATGACACAGGGAGAAGGGAATAAAATATCCCAAGGAGAGGGTATAAGATGTAACAGGGGGAGGGAAAGAAATGTCACAGGAAGAAGGGAAAGAAATGTCACAGGAGGAGGGAATGAATTGTCACAGGGAGAAGGATATAAAATGTCACAGGAAGAGGGAATAAAACGTCACAGGGAGAGGGAATGAAATGTCACAGTGAGAAGGGAATAAAATGTCACTAGGAGATGGGAATAAAATGTCAAAGGGAGTGGGAATAAAATATCACAGGGAGAAGGAAATAAAATATCACAGGGAGAGGGAATAAAAAATCACAGCGAGAGGGAATAGAATGTCACAGTGAGAAGGGAATAAAAAGTCACAGGAAGAGGGAATAATATTTAACAGCGAGAGGGAATAAAATGTCTCGGGGATAGAGAATGAAATGTCAAAGTGAGAGGGAATAAAATGTCACAGGGAGAAGGGAATAAAATGTCACAGGGCGAGAGAATAAAATGTCACAGGGAGAAGGAATAAAATGTCACAGGGAGAAGGGAATTAAATGTCACAGGGTGAGAGAATAAAATGTCACAGGGAGAAGGAATAAAATGTCACAGGGAGACGGGAATAAAATGTCACAGGGAGAAGAGAATAAAATGTCACAGGGAGAGGGAATGAAATGTCACAGGGAGAAGGAAATAAAATGTCACAGGGAGAAGGGAATAAAATGTCACAGGGAGAATGAAATAAAATATTACAGGGGGATGGAATAAAATTTCACAGGGAGAGGGAATAAAAAATCACAGGGAGAGGGAATAAAATGTCACGGGGAGAGGGAATGAAACGACACATGGAGAAGGGAATAAAATATCCCAAGGAGAGGGAATAAGATGTCACAGGGGGAGGGAATGAAATGTCAAAGGTAGAAGGGAAAGAAATGTCGCAGGAGGAGGGAATGAATTGTCACAGGGAGAAGGGAATAAAATGTCACAGGAAGAGGGAATAAAACGTCACAGGGTGAGGGAATGAAATGTCACAGTGAGAAGGGAATAAAATGTCACTAGGAGATGGGAATAAAATGTCAAAGGGAGTGGGAATAAAATGTCACAGGGAGAAGGAAATAAAATATCACAGGGAGAAGGAATATAATTTCACAGGGAGAGTGAATAAAAAATCACAGCGAGAGGGAATAAAATGTCACAGGGAGAAGGGAATAAAAAGTCATAGGAAGAGGGAATAATATTTAACAGCGAGAGGGAATAAAATGTCACGGTGATAGAGAATGAAATGTCAAAGGGGGAGGGAATGAAATGTCACATGGAGAGGGAATGAAATGTCACAGGGAGAAGGGAATAAAATGTCACAGGGAGAGGGAATAAAAAAATCAAAGGGAGTGGGAATAAAATGTCACAGGGAGAAGGGAATAAACTGTCACAGGGAGAGGGAATAAAATGTCACAGCGAGAGGGAATAAATTGTCACAGGGAGAAGGGAATAAAATGTCACATGGAGAGGGAATAAAATGTCACAGGGAGAAGGGAATAAAATATCACAGGGAGAAGGAATGAAATTTCACAGCGAGAGGGAATAAAAAATCACAGCGAGAGGGAATAAAATGTCACAGGGAGAAGGGAATAAAAATTCACAGGAAGAGGGAATAATATTTAACAGCGAGAGGGAATAAAATGTCACGGGGATAGAGAATGAAATGTCAAAGGGGGAGGGAATGAAATGTCACAGGGAGAGGGCATGAAATGTCACAGGGAGAAGGGAATAAAATGTCACAGGGAGAAGGGAATAAAATGTCACAGGGAGAAGGGAATAAACTGTCACAGGTAGAGGGAATAAAATGTCACAGGGAGAGGGAATAAAATGTCACAGGGAGAAGGGAATAAAATGTCACAGGGAGAGGGAATAAAATGTCACGGAGAAGGGAATAAAATGTTACAGGAAGAGGGAATAAAATGTCACAGGGAGAAGGGAATAAAATGTCACAGGGCGAGAGAATAAAATGTCACAGGGAGAAGGAATAAAATGTCACAGGGAGAAGGGAATAAAATGTCACAGGGAGAAGGGAATAAAATGTCACAGGGAGAATGAAATAAAATATTACAGGGAGATGTAATAAAATTTCACATGGAGAGGGAATAAAAAATCACAGGGAGTGGGAATAAAATGTCACGGGGAGAGGGAATGAAACGACACAGGGAGAAGGGAATAAAATATCCCAAGGAGAGGGAATAAGATGTCAGAGGGGGAGGGAATGAAATGTCACAGGTAGAAGGGAAAAAAATGTCACAGGAAGAGGGAATGAATTGTCACAGGGAGAAGGGAATAAAATGTCACAGGAAGAGGGAATAAAACGTCACAGGGAGAGGGAATGAAATGTCACAGTGAGAAGGGAATAAAATGTCACTAGGAGATGGGAATAAAATGTCAAAGGGAGTGGGAATAAAATGTCACAGGGAGAAGGAAATAAAATATCACAGGGAGAAGGAATAAAATTTCACAGGGAGAGGGAATAAAAAATCACAGCGAGAGGGAATAAAATGTCACAGGGAGAAGGGAATAAAAAGTCACAGGAAGAGGGAATAATATTTAACAGCGAGAGGGAATAAAATGTCACGGGGATAGAGAATGAAATGTCAAAGGGGGAGGGAATGAAATGTCACAGGGAGAGGGAATGAAATGTCACAGGGTGAGGGAATGAAATGTCACGGGGATAGAGAATGAAATGTCAAAGGGGGAGGGAATGAAATGTCACAGGGAGAGGGAATGAAATGTCACAGGGAGAAGGGAATAAAATGTCACAGGGAGAAGGGAATAAAATGTCACAGGGAGAAGGGAATAAACTGTCACAGGGAGACGGAATAAAATGTCACAGGGAGAGGGAATAAAATGTCACAGGGAGAAGGGAAAAAAATGTCACAGAGAGAAGGGAATAAAATGTCACAGGGAGAAGGGAATAAAATGTCACAGGGAGAAGGGAATAAAATGTCACAGGGAGAAGGGAATAAAATGTCACAGGGAGAAGGGAATAAACTGTCACAGGGAGACGGAATAAAATGTCACAGGGAGAGGGAATAAAATGTCACAGGGAGAAGGGAAAAAATGTCACAGGGAGAGGGAATAAAATGTCACAGGGAGGGAAAGAAATGTCATAGGAGGAGGGAATGAATTGTCACAGGGAGAAGGGAATAAAATGTCACAGGAAGAGGGAATAAAACGTCACAGGGAGAGGGAATGAAATGTCACAGTGAGAAGGGAATAAAATTTCACAGGGAGAAGGAAATAAAATATCACAGGGAAGAGGAATAAAATGCCACAGGGAGAGGGAATAAAAAATCAAAGGGAGTGGGAATAAAATGTCACAGGGAGAAGGGAATAAAAAGTCACAGGAAGAGGGAATAAAATGTCACAGGGAGAAGGGAATAAAATGTCACAGGGTGAGAGAATAAAATGTCACAGGGAGAAGGAATAAAATGTCACAGGGAGAAGGGAATAAAATGTAACAGGGAGAGGGAATGAAATGTCACAGGGAGAAGGGAATAAAATGTCACAGGGAGAAGGGAATAAAATGTAACAGGGAGAAGGAATAAAATGTCACAGGGAGAAGGGAATAAAATGTCACAGGGAGAAGGGAATAAAATGTCACAGGGAGAAGGGAATAAAATGTCACAGGGAGAAGGGAATAAAATGTCACAGGGCGAGAGAATAAAATGTCACAGGGAGAAGGAATAAAATGTCACAGGGAGAAGGGAATAAAATGTCACAGGGAGAAGGGAATAAAACGTAACAGGAAGAGGGAATAAAATGTCACAGGGAGAAGGGAATAAAATGTCACAGGGCGAGAGAATAAAATGTCACAGGGAGAGGGAATGAAATGTCACAGGGAGAAGGAAATAAAATGTCACAGGGAGAAGGGAATAAAATGTCACAGGGAGAATGAAATAAAATATTACAGGGAGATGGAATAAAATTTCACAGGGAGAGGGAATTAAAAATCACAGGGAGAGGGAATAAAATGTCACAGGGAGTTTGAATAAAATGTCACGGGGAGAGGGAATGAAATGACACAGGGAGAAGGGAATAAAATATCCCAAGGAGAGGGAGTAAGATGTCACAGGGGGAGGGAATGAAATGTCACAGGTAGAAGGGAAAGAAATGTCACAGGAAGAGGGAATGAATTGTCACAGGGAGAAGGGAATAAAATGTCACAGGAAGAGGGAATAAAACGGCACAGGGAGAGGGAATGAAATGTCACAGCGAGAAGGGAATAAAATGTCACTAGGAGATGGGAATAAAATGTCAAAGGGAGTGGGAATAAAATGTCACAGGGAGAAGGAAATAAAATATCACAGGGAGAAGGAATAAAATTTCACAGCGAGAGGGAATAAAAAATCACAGCGAGAGGGAATAAAATGTCACAGGGAGAAGGGAATAAAAAGTCACAGGAAGAGGGAATAATATTTAACAGCGAGAGGGAATAAAATGTCACGGGGATAGAGAATGAAAGGTCAAAGGGGGAGGGAATGAAATGTCACAGGGAGAGGGCATGAAATGTCACAGGGAGAAGGGAATAAAATGTCACAGGGAGAAGGGAATAAAATGTCACAGGGAGAAGGGAATAAACTGTCACAGGGAGAGGGAATAAAATGTCACAGGGAGAGGGAATAAAATGTCACAGGGAGAAGGGAATAAAATGTCACAGGGAGAGGGAATAAAATGTCACGGAGAAGGGAATAAAATGTTACAGGAAGAGGGAATAAAATGTCACAGGGCGAGAGAATAAAATGTCACAGGGAGAAGGAATAAAATGTCACAGGGAGAAGGGAATAAAATGTCACAGGGAGAAGGGAATAAAATGTCACAGTGAGAAGGAATGAAATGTCACAGGGAGAAGGAAATAAAATGTCACAGGGAGAAGGGAATATAATGTCACAGGGAGAATGAAATAAAATATTACAGGGAGATGGAATAAAATTTCACAGGGAGAGGGAATAAAAAATCACATGGAGAGGGAATAAAATGTCACAAGGGAGTGGGAATAAAATGTCACGGGGAGAGGGAATGAAATGACACAGGGAGAAGGGAATAAAATATCCCAAGGAGAGGGTATAAGATGTAACAGGGGGAGGGAAAGAAATGTCACAGGAAGAAGGGAAAGAAATGTCACAGGAGGAGGGAATGAATTGTCACAGGGAGAAGGGAATAAAATGTCACAGGAAGCGGGAATAAAACGTCACAGGGAGAGGGAATAAAAAATCACATGGAGAGGGAATAAAATGTCACAAGGGAGTGGGAATAAAATGTCACGGGGAGAGGGAATGAAATGACACAGGGAGAAGGGAATAAAATATCCCAAGGAGAGGGTATAAGATGTAACAGGGGGAGGGAAAGAAATGTCACAGGAAGAAGGGAAAGAAATGTCACAGGAGGAGGGAATGAATTGTCACAGGGAGAAGGGAATAAAATGTCACAGGGAGAAGGGAATAAAATGTCACAGGGAGAAGGGAATAAAATGTCACAGGGAGAAGGGAATAAAATGTCACAGGGAGAGGGAATAAAATGTCACGGAGAAGGGAATAAAATGTTACAGGAAGAGGGAATAAAATGTCACAGGGCGAGAGAATAAAATGTCACAGGGAGAAGGAATAAAATGTCACAGGGAGAAGGGAATAAAATGTCACAGGGAGAAGGGAATAAAATGTCACAGTGAGAAGGAATGAAATGTCACAGGGAGAAGGAAATAAAATGTCACAGGGAGAAGGGAATATAATGTCACAGGGAGAATGAAATAAAATATTACAGGGAGATGGAATAAAATTTCACAGGGAGAGGGAATAAAAAATCACATGGAGAGGGAATAAAATGTCACAAGGGAGTGGGAATAAAATGTCACGGGGAGAGGGAATGAAATGACACAGGGAGAAGGGAATAAAATATCCCAAGGAGAGGGTATAAGATGTAACAGGGGGAGGGAAAGAAATGTCACAGGAAGAAGGGAAAGAAATGTCACAGGAGGAGGGAATGAATTGTCACAGGGAGAAGGGAATAAAATGTCACAGGAAGAGGGAATAAAACGTCACAGGGAGAGGGAATAAAAAATCACATGGAGAGGGAATAAAATGTCACAAGGGAGTGGGAATAAAATGTCACGGGGAGAGGGAATGAAATGACACAGGGAGAAGGGAATAAAATATCCCAAGGAGAGGGTATAAGATGTAACAGGGGGAGGGAAAGAAATGTCACAGGAAGAAGGGAAAGAAATGTCACAGGAGGAGGGAATGAATTGTCACAGGGAGAAGGGAATAAAATGTCACAGGAAGAGGGAATAAAACGTCACAGGGAGAGGGAATGAAATGTCACAGTGAGAAGGGAATAAAATGTCACTAGGAGATGGGAATAAAATGTCAAAGGGAGTGGGAATAAAATATCACAGGGAGAAGGAAATAAAATATCACAGGGAGATGGAATAAAAAATCACAGCGAGAGGGAATAGAATGTCACAGGGAGAAGGGAATAAAAAGTCACAGGAAGAGTGAATAATATTTAACAGCGAGAGGGAATAAAATGTCACGGGGATAGAGAATGAAATGTCAAAGGGAGAGGGAATAAAATGTCACAGGGAGAAGGGAATAAAATGTCACAGGGCGAGAGAATAAAATGTCACAGGGAGAAGGAATAAAATGTCACAGGGAGAAGGGAATAAAATGTCACAGGGCGAGAGAATAAAATGTCACAGGGAGAAGGAATAAAATGTCACAGGGAGAAGGGAATAAAATGTAACAGGGAGAGGGAATGAAATGTCACAGGGAGAAGGGAATAAAATGTCACAGGGAGAAGAGAATAAAATGTCACAGGGAGAAGGTAATAAAATGTCACAGGGAGAAGGGAATAAAATGTCACAGGGAGAAGGGAATAAAATGTCACAGGGCGAGAGAATAAAATGTCACAGGGAGAAGGAATAAAATGTCACAGGGAGAAGGGAATAAAATGTCACAGGGAGAAGGGAATAAAATGTAACAGGAAGAGGGAATAAAATGTCACAGGGAGAAGGGAATAAAATGTCACAGGGCGAGAGAATAAAATGTCACAGGGAGAGGGAATGAAATGTCACAGGGAGAAGGAAATAAAATGTCACAGGGAGAAGGGAATAAAATGTCACAGGGAGAATGAAATAAAATATTACAGGGAGATGGAATAAAATTTCACAGGGAGAGGGAATTAAAAATCACAGGGAGAGGGAATAAAATGTCACAGGGAGTTTGAATAAAATGTCACGGGGAGAGGGAATGAAATGACACAGGGAGAAGGGAATAAAATATCCCAAGGAGAGGGAATAAGATGTCACAGGGGGAGGGAATGAAATGTCACAGGTAGAAGGGAAAGAAATGTCACAGGAAGAGGGAATGAATTGTCACAGGGAGAAGGGAATAAAATGTCACAGGAAGAGGGAATAAAACGGCAAAGGGAGAGGGAATGAAATGTCACAGCGAGAAGGGAATAAAATGTCACTAGGAGATGGGAATAAAATGTCAAAGGGAGTGGGAATAAAATGTCACAGGGAGAAGGAAATAAAATATCACAGGGAGAAGGAATAAAATTTCACAGCGAGAGGGAATAAAAAATCACAGCGAGAGGGAATAAAATGTCACAGGGAGAAGGGAATAAAAAGTCACAGGAAGAGGGAATAATATTTAACAGCGAGAGGGAATAAAATGTCACGGGGATAGAGAATGAAATGTCAAAGGGGAGGGAATGAAATGTCACAGGGAGAGGGCATGAAATGTCACAGGGAGAAGGGAATAAAATGTCACAGGGAGAAGGGAATAAAATGTCACAGGGAGAAGGAAATAAACTGTCACAGGGAGAGGGAATAAAATGTCACAGGGAGAGGGAATAAAATGTCACAGGGAGAAGGGAATAAAATGTCACAGGGAGAGGGAATAAAATGTCACGGAGAAGGGAATAAAATGTTACAGGAAGAGGGAATAAAATGTCACAGGGAGAAGGGAATAAAATGTCACAGGGCGAGAGAATAAAATGTCACAGGGAGAAGGAATAAAATGTCACAGGGAGAAGGGAATAAAATGTCACAGGGAGAAGGGAATAAAATGTCACAGTGAGAGGGAATGAAATGTCACAGGGAGAAGGAAATAAAATGTCACAGGGAGAAGGGAATATAATGTCACAGGGAGAAGGAAATAAAATATCACAGGGAGAAGGAATAAAATTTCACAGGGAGAGGGAATAAAAAATCACAGCGAGAGGGAATAAAATGTCACAGGGAGAAGGGAATAAAAAGTCACAGGAAGAGGGAATAATATTTAACAGCGAGAGGGAATAAAATGTCACGGGGATAGAGAATGAAATGTCAAAGGGGGAGGGAATGAAATGTCACAGGGAGAGGGAATGAAATGTCACAGGGTGAGGGAATGAAATGTCACGGGGATAGAGAATGAAATGTCAAAGGGGGAGGGAATGAAATGTCACAGGGAGAGGGAATGAAATGTCACAGGGAGAAGGGAATAAAATGTCACAGGGAGAAGGGAATAAAATGTCACAGGGAGAAGGGAATAAACTGTCACAGGGAGACGGAATAAAATGTCACAGGGAGAGGGAATAAAATGTCACAGGGAGAAGGGAAAAAAATGTCACAGGGAGAGGGAATAAAATGTCACAGAGAGAAGGGAATAAAATGTCACAGGGAGAAGGGAATAAAATGTCACAGGGAGAAGGGAATAAAATGTCACAGGGAGAAGGGAATAAAATGTCACAGGGAGAAGGGAATAAACTGTCACAGGGAGACGGAATAAAATGTCACAGGGAGAGGGAATAAAATGTCACAGGGAGAAGGGAAAAAATGTCACAGGGAGAGGGAATAAAATGTCACAGGGAGGGAAAGAAATGTCATAGGAGGAGGGAATGAATTGTCACAGGGAGAAGGGAATAAAATGTCACAGGAAGAGGGAATAAAACGTCACAGGGAGAGGGAATGAAATGTCACAGTGAGAAGGGAATAAAATTTCACAGGGAGAAGGAAATAAAATATCACAGGGAAGAGGAATAAAATGTCACAGGGAGAGGGAATAAAAAATCAAAGGGAGTGGGAATAAAATGTCACAGGGAGAAGGGAATAAAAAGTCACAGGAAGAGGGAATAAAATGTCACAGGGAGAAGGGAATAAAATGTCACAGGGCGAGAGAATAAAATGTCACAGGGAGAAGGAATAAAATGTCACAGGGAGAAGGGAAAAAAATGTCACAGGGAGAAGGGAATAAAATGTAACAGGGAGAGGGAATGAAATGTCACAGTGAGAAGTGAATAAAATGTCACAGGGAGAAGGGAATAAAATGTAACAGGGAGAAGGAATAAAATGTCACAGGGAGAAGGGAATAAAATGTCACAGGGAGAAGGGAATAAAATGTCACAGGGAGAAGGGAATAAAATGTCACAGGGAGAAGGGAATAAAATGTCACAGGGCGAGAGAATAAAATGTCACAGGGAGAAGGAATAAAATGTCACAGGGAGAAGGGAATAAAATGTCACAGGGAGAAGGGAATAAAATGTAACAGGAAGAGGGAATAAAATGTCACAGGGAGAAGGGAATAAAATGTCACAGGGCGAGAGAATAAAATGTCACAGGGAGAGGGAATGAAATGTCACAGGGAGAAGGAAATAAAATGTCACAGGGAGAAGGGAATAAAATGTCACAGGGAGAATGAAATAAAATATTACAGGGAGATTGAATAAAATTTCACAGGGAGAGGGAATTAAAAATCACAGTGAGAGGGAATAAAATGTCACAGGGAGTTTGAATAAAATGTCACGGGGAGAGGGAATGAAATGACACAGGGAGAAGGGAATAAAATATCCCAAGGAGAGGGAATAAGATGTCACAGGTGGAGGGAATGAAATGTCACAGGTAGAAGGGAAAGAAATGTCACAGGAAGAGGGAATGAATTGTCACAGGGAGAAGGGAATAAAATGTCACAGGAAGAGGGAATAAAACGGCACAGGGAGAGGGAATGAAATGTCACAGCGAGAAGGGAATAAAATGTCACTAGGAGATGGGAATAAAATGTCAAAGGGAGTGGGAATAAAATGTCACAGGGAGAAGGAAATAAAATATCACAGGGAGAAGGAATAAAATTTCACAGCGAGAGGGAATAAAAAATCACAGCGAGAGGGAATAAAATGTCACAGGGAGAAGGGAATAAAAAGTCACAGGAAGAGGGAATAATATTTAACAGCGAGAGGGAATAAAATGTCACGGGGATAGAGAATGAAATGTCAAAGGGGGAGGGAATGAAATGTCACAGGGAGAGGGCATGAAATGTCACAGGGAGAAGGGAATAAAATGTCACAGGGAGAAGGGAATAAAATGTCACAGGGAGAAGGGAATAAACTGTCACAGGGAGAGGGAATAAAATGTCACAGGGAGAGGGAATAAAATGTCACGGAGAAGGGAATAAAATGTTACAGGAAGAGGGAATAAAATGTCACAGGGCGAGAGAATAAAATGTCACAGGGAGAAGGAATAAAATGTCACACGGAGAAGGGAATAAAATGTCACAGGGAGAAGGGAATAAAATGTCACAGTGAGAGGGAATGAAATGTCACAGGGAGAAGGAAATAAAATGTCACAGGGAGAAGGGAATATAATGTCACAGGGAGAATGAAATAAAATATTACAGGGAGATGGAATAAAATTTCACAGGGAGAGGGAATAAAAAATCACATGGAGAGGGAATAAAATGTCACAAGGGAGTGGGAATAAAATGTCACGGGGAGAGGGAATGAAATGACACAGGGAGAAGGGAATAAAATATCCCAAGGAGAGGGTATAAGATGTAACAGGGGGAGGGAAAGAAATGTCACAGGAAGAAGGGAAAGAAATGTCACAGGAGGAGGGAATGAATTGTCACAGGGAGAAGGGAATAAAATGTCACAGGAAGAGGGAATAAAATGTCACAGGGAGAGGGAATGAAATGTCACAGTGAGAAGGGAATAAAATGTCACTAGGAGATGGGAATAAAATGTCAAAGGGAGTGGGAATAAAATATCACAGGGAGAAGGAAATAAAATATCACAGGGAGAGGGAATAAAAAATCACAGCGAGAGGGAATAGAATGTCACAGGGAGAAGGGAATAAAAAGTCACAGGAAGAGTGAATAATATTTAACAGCGAGAGGGAATAAAATGTCACGGGGATAGAGAATGAAATGTCAAAGGGAGAGGGAATAAAATGTCACAGGGAGAAGGGAATAAAATGTCACAGGGCGAGAGAATAAAATGTCACAGGGAGAAGGAATATAATGTCACAGGGAGAAGGGAATAAAATGTCACAGGGCGAGAGAATAAAATGTCACAGGGAGAAGGAATAAAATGTCACAGGGAGAAGGGAATAAAATGTAACAGGGAGAGGGAATGAAATGTCACAGGGAGAAGGGAATAAAATGTCACAGGGAGAAGAGAATAAAATGTCACAGGGAGAAGGGAATAAAATGTCACAGGGAGAAGGGAATAAAATGTCACAGGGAGAAGGGAATAAAATGTCACAGGGCGAGAGAATAAAATGTCACAGGGAGAAGGAATAAAATGTCACAGGGAGAAGGGAATAAAATGTCACAGGGAGAAGGGAATAAAATGTAACAGGAAGAGGGAATAAAATGTCACAGGGAGAAGGGAATAAAATGTCACAGGGCGAGAGAATAAAATGTCACAGGGAGAGGGAATGAAATGTCACAGGGAGAAGGAAATAAAATGTCACAGGGAGAAGGGAATAAAATGTCACAGGGAGAATGAAATAAAATATTACAGGGAGATGGAATAAAATTTCACAGGGAGAGGGAATTAAAAATCACAGGGAGAGGGAATAAAATGTCACAGGGAGTTTGAATAAAATGTCACGGGGAGAGGGAATGAAATGACACAGGGAGAAGGGAATAAAATATCCCAAGGAGAGGGAATAAGATGTCACAGGGGGAGGGAATGAAATGTCACCGGTAGAAGGGAAAGAAATGTCACAGGAAGAGGGAATGAATTGTCACAGGGAGAAGGGAATAAAATGTCACAGGAAGAGGGAATAAAACGGCAAAGGGAGAGGGAATGAAATGTCACAGCGAGAAGGGAATAAAATGTCACTAGGAGATGGGAATAAAATGTCAAAGGGAGTGGGAATAAAATGTCACAGGGAGAAGGAAATAAAATATCACAGGGAGAAGGAATAAAATTTCACAGCGAGAGGGAATAAAAAATCACAGCGAGAGGGAATAAAATGTCACAGGGAGAAGGGAATAAAAAGTCACAGGAAGAGGGAATAATATTTAACAGCGAGAGGGAATAAAATGTCACGGGGATAGAGAATGAAATGTCAAAGGGGGAGGGAATGAAATGTCACAGGGAGAGGTCATGAAATGTCACAGGGAGAAGGGAATAAAATGTCACAGGGAGAAGGGAATAAAATGTCACAGGGAGAAGGAAATAAACTGTCACAGGGAGAGGGAATAAAATGTCACAGGGAGAGGGAATAAAATGTCACGGAGAAGGGAATAAAATGTTACAGGAAGAGGGAATAAAATGTCACAGGGAGAAGGGAATAAAATGTCACAGGGCGAGAGAATAAAATGTCACAGGGAGAAGGAATAAAATGTCACAGGGAGAAGGGAATAAAATGTCACAGGGAGAAGGGAATAAAATGTCACAGTGAGAGGGAATGAAATGTCACAGGGAGAAGGAAATAAAATGTCACAGGGAGAAGGGAATATAATGTCACAGGGAGAATGAAATAAAATATTACAGGGAGATGGAATAAAATTTCACAGGGAGAGGGAATAAAAAATCACATGGAGAGGGAATAAAATGTCACAAGGGAGTGGGAATAAAATGTCACAAGGAGAGGGAATGAAATGACACAGGGAGAAGGGAATAAAATGTCACAGGGCGAGAGAATAAAATGTCACAGGGAGAAGGAATAAAATGTCACAGGAAGAGGGAATAAAACGTCACAGGGTGAGGGAATGAAATGTCACAGTGAGAAGGAAATAAAATGTCACTAGGAGATGGGAATAAAATGTCAAAGGGTGTGGGAATAAAATGTCACAGGGAGAAGGAAATAAAATATCACAGGGAGAAGGAATAAAATTTCACAGGGAGAGGGAATAAAAAATCACAGCGAGAGGGAATAAAATGTCACAGGGAGAAGGGAATAAAAAGTCACAGGAAGAGGGAATAATATTTAACAGCGAGAGGGAATAAAATGTCACGGTGATAGAGAATGAAATGTCAAAGGGGGAGGGAATGAAATGTCACAGGGAGAGGGAATGAAATGTCACAGGGAGAAGGGAATAAAATGTCACAGGGAGAGGGAATAAAAAAATCAAAGGGAGTGGGAATAAAATGTCACAGGGAGAAGGGAATAAAAAGTCACAGGAAGAAGCAATAAAATTTCACAGGGAGAGGGAATAAATTGTCACGGGGAGAGGGAATAAAATGTCACAGGGAGAAGGGAATAAACGGTCACAGGGAGAGGGAATAAAATGTCACAGGGAGAAGGGAATAAAATGTTACAGGGAGAAGGGAATAAAATATCACAGGGAGAAGGAATAAAATTTCACAGCGAGAGGGAATAAAAAATCACAGCGAGAGGGAATAAAATGTCACAGGGAGAAGGGAATAAAAAGTCACAGGAAGAGGGAATAATATTTAACAGCGAGAGGGAATAAAATGTCACGGGGATAGAGAATGAAATGTCAAAGGGGGAGGGAATGAAATGTCACAGGGAGAGGGCATGAAATGTCACAGGGAGAAGGGAATAAAATGTCACAGGGAGAAGGGAATAAAATGTCACAGGGAGAAGGGAATAAACTGTCACAGGTAGAGGGAATAAAATGTCACAGGGAGAGGGAATAAAATGTCACAGGGAGAAGGGAATAAAATGTCACAGGGAGAGGGAATAAAATGTCACGGAGAAGGGAATAAAATGTTACAGGAAGAGGGAATAAAATGTCACAGGGAGAAGGGAATAAAATGTCACAGGGCGAGAGAATAAAATGTCACAGGGAGAAGGAATAAAATGTCACAGGGAGAAGGGAATAAATTGTCACAGGGAGAAGGGAATAAAATGTCACAGGGAGAATGAAATAAAATATTACAGGGAGATGTAATAAAATTTCACATGGAGAGGGAATAAAAAATCACAGGGAGTGGGAATAAAATGTCACGGGGAGAGGGAATGAAACGACACAGGGAGAAGGGAATAAAATATCCCAAGGAGAGGGAATAAGATGTCACAGGGGGAGGGAATGAAATGTCACAGGTAGAAGGGAAAGAAATGTCACAGGAAGAGGGAATGAATTGTCACAGGGAGAAGGGAATAAAATGTCACAGGAAGAGGGAATAAAACGTCACAGGGAGAGGGAATGAAATGTCACAGTGAGAAGGGAATAAAATGTCACTAGGAGATGGGAATAAAATGTCAAAGGGAGTGGGAATAAAATGTCACAGGGAGAAGGAAATAAAATATCACAGGGAGAAGGAATAAAATTTCACAGGGAGAGGGAATAAAAAATCACAACGAGAGGGAATAAAATGTCACAGGGAGAAGGGAATAAAAAGTCACAGGAAGAGGGAATAATATTTAACAGCGAGAGGGAATAAAATGTCACGGGGATAGAGAATGAAATGTCAAAGGGGGAGGGAATGAAATGTCACAGGGAGAGGGAATGAAATGTCACAGGGTGAGGGAATGAAATGTCACGGGGATAGAGAATGAAATGTCAAAGGGGGAGTGAATGAAATGTCACAGGGAGAAGGGAATAAAATGTCACAGGGAGAAGGGAATAAAATGTCACAGGGAGAAGGGAATAAACTGTCACAGGGAGACGGAATAATATGTCACAGGGAGAGGGAATAAAATGTCACAGGGAGAAGGGAAAAAAATGTCACAGGGAGAGGGAATAAAATGTAACAGGGAGAAGGGAAAGAAATGTCATAGGAGGAGGGAATGAAATGTCACAGTGAGAAGGGAATAAAATGTCACAGGGAGAAGGAAATAAAATATCACAGGGAAGAGGAATAAAATGTCACAGGGAGAGGGAATAAAAAATCAAAGGGAGTGGGAATAAAATGTCACAGGGAGAAGGGAATAAAAAGTCACAGGAAGAGGGAATAAAATGTCACAGGGAGAAGGGAATAAAATGTCACAGGGCGAGAGAATAAAATGTCTGAGGGAGAAGGAATAAAATGTCACAGGGAGAAGGGAATAAAATGTCACAGGGCGAGAGAATAAAATGTCACAGGGAGAAGGAATAAAATGTCACAGGGAGAAGGGAATAAAATGTCACAGGGAGAAGGGAATAAAATGTAACAGGAAGAGGGAATAAAATGTCACAGGGAGAAGGGAATAAAATGTCACAGGGCGAGAGAATAAAATGTCACAGGGAGAGGGAATGAAATGTCACAGGGAGAAGGAAATAAAATGTCACAGGGAGAAGGGAATAAAATGTCACAGGGAGAATGAAATAAAATATTACAGGGAGATGGAATAAAATTTCACAGGGAGAGGGAATTAAAAATCACAGGGAGAGGGAATAAAATGTCACAGGGAGTTTGAATAAAATGTCACGGGGAGAGGGAATGAAATGACACAGGGAGAAGGGAATAAAATATCCCAAGGAGAGGGAATAAGATGTCACAGGGGGAGGGAATGAAATGTCACAGGTAGAAGGGAAAGAAATGTCACAGGAAGAGGGAATGAATTGTCACAGGGAGAAGGGAATAAAATGTCACAGGAAGAGGGAATAAAACGGCAAAGGGAGAGGGAATGAAATGTCACAGCGAGAAGGGAATAAAATGTCACTAGGAGATGGGAATAAAATGTCAAAGGGAGTGGGAATAAAATGTCACAGGGAGAAGGAAATAAAATATCACAGGGAGAAGGAATAAAATTTCACAGCGAGAGGGAATAAAAAATCACAGCGAGAGGGAATAAAATGTCACAGGGAGAAGGGAATAAAAAGTCACAGGAAGAGGGAATAATATTTAACAGCGAGAGGGAATAAAATGTCACGGGGATAGAGAATGAAATGTCAAAGGGGGAGGGAATGAAATGTCACAGGGAGAGGGCATGAAATGTCACAGGGAGAAGGGAATAAAATGTCACAGGGAGAAGGGAATAAAATGTCACAGGGAGAAGGAAATAAACTGTCACAGGGAGAGGGAATAAAATGTCACAGGGAGAGGGAATAAAATGTCACAGGGAGAAGGGAATAAAATGTCACAGGGAGAGGGAATAAAATGTCACGGAGAAGGGAATAAAATGTTACAGGAAGAGGGAATAAAATGTCACAGGGAGAAGGGAATAAAATGTCACAGGGCGAGAGAATAAAATGTCACAGGGAGAAGGAATAAAATGTCACAGGGAGAAGGGAATAAAATGTCACAGGGAGAAGGGAATAAAATGTCACAGTGAGAGGGAATGAAATGTCACAGGGAGAAGGAAATAAAATGTCACAGGGAGAAGGGAATATAATGTCACAGGGAGAAGGAAATAAAATATCACAGGGAGAAGGAATAAAATTTCACAGGGAGAGGGAATAAAAAATCACAGCGAGAGGGAATAAAATGTCACAGGGAGAAGGGAATAAAAAGTCACAGGAAGAGGGAATAATATTTAACAGCGAGAGGGAATAAAATGTCACGGGGATAGAGAATGAAATGTCAAAGGGGGAGGGAATGAAATGTCACAGGGAGAGGGAATGAAATGTCACAGGGTGAGGGAATGAAATGTCACGGGGATAGAGAATGAAATGTCAAAGGGGGAGGGAATGAAATGTCACAGGGAGAGGGAATGAAATGTCACAGGGAGAAGGGAATAAAATGTCACAGGGAGAAGGGAATAAAATGTCACAGGGAGAAGGGAATAAACTGTCACAGGGAGACGGAATAAAATGTCACAGGGAGAGGGAATAAAATGTCACAGGGAGAAGGGAAAAAAATGTCACAGGGAGAGGGAATAAAATGTCACAGAGAGAAGGGAATAAAATGTCACAGGGAGAAGGGAATAAAATGTCACAGGGAGAAGGGAATAAAATGTCACAGGGAGAAGGGAATAAAATGTCACAGGGAGAAGGGAATAAACTGTCACAGGGAGACGGAATAAAATGTCACAGGGAGAGGGAATAAAATGTCACAGGGAGAAGGGAAAAAATGTCACAGGGAGAGGGAATAAAATGTCACAGGGAGGGAAAGAAATGTCATAGGAGGAGGGAATGAATTGTCACAGGGAGAAGGGAATAAAATGTCACAGGAAGAGGGAATAAAACGTCACAGGGAGAGGGAATGAAATGTCACAGTGAGAAGGGAATAAAATTTCACAGGGAGAAGGAAATAAAATATCACAGGGAAGAGGAATAAAATGTCACAGGGAGAGGGAATAAAAAATCAAAGGGAGTGGGAATAAAATGTCACAGGGAGAAGGGAATAAAAAGTCACAGGAAGAGGGAATAAAATGTCACAGGGAGAAGGGAATAAAATGTCACAGGGCGAGAGAATAAAATGTCACAGGGAGAAGGAATAAAATGTCACAGGGAGAAGGGAAAAAAATGTCACAGGGAGAAGGGAATAAAATGTAACAGGGAGAGGGAATGAAATGTCACAGTGAGAAGTGAATAAAATGTCACAGGGAGAAGGGAATAAAATGTAACAGGGAGAAGGAATAAAATGTCACAGGGAGAAGGGAATAAAATGTCACAGGGAGAAGGGAATAAAATGTCACAGGGAGAAGGGAATAAAATGTCACAGGGAGAAGGGAATAAAATGTCACAGGGCGAGAGAATAAAATGTCACAGGGAGAAGGAATAAAATGTCACAGGGAGAAGGGAATAAAATGTCACAGGGAGAAGGGAATAAAATGTAACAGGAAGAGGGAATAAAATGTCACAGGGAGAAGGGAATAAAATGTCACAGGGCGAGAGAATAAAATGTCACAGGGAGAGGGAATGAAATGTCACAGGGAGAAGGAAATAAAATGTCACAGGGAGAAGGGAATAAAATGTCACAGGGAGAATGAAATAAAATATTACAGGGAGATTGAATAAAATTTCACAGGGAGAGGGAATTAAAAATCACAGTGAGAGGGAATAAAATGTCACAGGGAGTTTGAATAAAATGTCACGGGGAGAGGGAATGAAATGACACAGGGAGAAGGGAATAAAATATCCCAAGGAGAGGGAATAAGATGTCACAGGTGGAGGGAATGAAATGTCACAGGTAGAAGGGAAAGAAATGTCACAGGAAGAGGGAATGAATTGTCACAGGGAGAAGGGAATAAAATGTCACAGGAAGAGGGAATAAAACGGCACAGGGAGAGGGAATGAAATGTCACAGCGAGAAGGGAATAAAATGTCACTAGGAGATGGGAATAAAATGTCAAAGGGAGTGGGAATAAAATGTCACAGGGAGAAGGAAATAAAATATCACAGGGAGAAGGAATAAAATTTCACAGCGAGAGGGAATAAAAAATCACAGCGAGAGGGAATAAAATGTCACAGGGAGAAGGGAATAAAAAGTCACAGGAAGAGGGAATAATATTTAACAGCGAGAGGGAATAAAATGTCACGGGGATAGAGAATGAAATGTCAAAGGGGGAGGGAATGAAATGTCACAGGGAGAGGGCATGAAATGTCACAGGGAGAAGGGAATAAAATGTCACAGGGAGAAGGGAATAAAATGTCACAGGGAGAAGGGAATAAACTGTCACAGGGAGAGGGAATAAAATGTCACAGGGAGAGGGAATAAAATGTCACGGAGAAGGGAATAAAATGTTACAGGAAGAGGGAATAAAATGTCACAGGGCGAGAGAATAAAATGTCACAGGTAGAAGGAATAAAATGTCACACGGAGAAGGGAATAAAATGTCACAGGGAGAAGGGAATAAAATGTCACAGTGAGAGGGAATAAAATGTCACGGGGAGAGGGAATGAAACGACACATGGAGAAGGGAATAAAATATCCCAAGGAGAGGGAATAAGATGTCACAGGGGGAGGGAATGAAAAGTCACAGGTAGAAGGGAAAGAAATGTCACAGGAGGAGGGAATGAATTGTCACAGGGAGAAAGGAATAAAATGTCACAGGAAGAGGGAATAAAACGTCACAGGGTGAGGGAATGAAATGTCACAGTGAGAAGGAAATAAAATGTCACTAGGAGATGGGAATAAAATGTCAAAGGGTGTGGGAATAAAATGTCACAGGGAGAAGGAAATAAAATATCACAGGGAGAAGGAATAAAATTTCACAGGGAGAGGGAATAAAAAATCACAGCGAGAGGGAATAAAATGTCACAGGGAGAAGGGAATAAAAAGTCACAGGAAGAGGGAATAATATTTAACAGCGAGAGGGAATAAAATGTCACGGTGATAGAGAATGAAATGTCAAAGGGGGAGGGAATGAAATGTCACAGGGAGAGGGAATGAAATGTCACAGGGAGAAGGGAATAAAATGTCACAGGGAGAGGGAATAAAAAAATCAAAGGGAGTGGGAATAAAATGTCACAGGGAGAAGGGAATAAAAAGTCACAGGAAGAAGCAATAAAATTTCACAGGGAGAGGGAATAAATTGTCACGGGGAGAGGGAATAAAATGTCACAGGGAGAAGGGAATAAACTGTCACAGGGAGAGGGAATAAAATGTCACAGGGAGAAGGGAATAAAATGTTACAGGGAGAAGGGAATAAAATATCACAGGGAGAAGGAATAAAATTTCACAGCGAGAGGGAATAAAAAATCACAGCGAGAGGGAATAAAATGTCACAGGGAGAAGGGAATAAAAAGTCACAGGAAGAGGGAATAATATTTAACAGCGAGAGGGAATAAAATGTCACGGGGATAGAGAATGAAATGTCAAAGGGGGAGGGAATGAAATGTCACAGGGAGAGGGCATGAAATGTCACAGGGAGAAGGGAATAAAATGTCACAGGGAGAAGGGAATAAAATGTCACAGGGAGAAGGGAATAAACTGTCACAGGTAGAGGGAATAAAATGTCACAGGGAGAGGGAATAAAATGTCACAGGGAGAAGGGAATAAAATGTCACAGGGAGAGGGAATAAAATGTCACGGAGAAGGGAATAAAATGTTACAGGAAGAGGGAATAAAATGTCACAGGGAGAATGGAATAAAATGTCACAGGGCGAGAGAATAAAATGTCACAGGGAGAAGGAATAAAATGTCACAGGGAGAAGGGAATAAATTGTCACAGGGAGAAGGGAATAAAATGTCACAGGGAGAATGAAATAAAATATTACAGGGAGATGTAATAAAATTTCACATGGAGAGGGAATAAAAAATCACAGGGAGTGGGAATAAAATGTCACGGGGAGAGGGAATGAAACGACACAGGGAGAAGGGAATAAAATATCCCAAGGAGAGGGAATAAGATGTCACAGGGGGAGGGAATGAAATGTCACAGGTAGAAGGGAAAGAAATGTCACAGGAAGAGGGAATGAATTGTCACAGGGAGAAGGGAATAAAATGTCACAGGAAGAGGGAATAAAACGTCACAGGGAGAGTGAATGAAATGTCACAGTGAGAAGGGAATAAAATGTCACTAGGAGATGGGAATAAAATGTCAAAGGGAGTGGGAATAAAATGTCACAGGGAGAAGGAAATAAAATATCACAGGGAGAAGGAATAAAATTTCACAGGGAGAGGGAATAAAAAATCACAACGAGAGGGAATAAAATGTCACAGGGAGAAGGGAATAAAAAGTCACAGGAAGAGGGAATAATATTTAACAGCGAGAGGGAATAAAATGTCACGGGGATAGAGAATGAAATGTCAAAGGGGGAGGGAATGAAATGTCACAGGGAGAGGGAATGAAATGTCACAGGGTGAGGGAATGAAATGTCACGGGGATAGAGAATGAAATGTCAAAGGGGGAGTGAATGAAATGTCACAGGGAGAAGGGAATAAAATGTCACAGGGAGAAGGGAATAAAATGTCACAGGGAGAAGGGAATAAACTGTCACAGGGAGACGGAATAAAATGTCACAGGGAGAGGGAATAAAATGTCACAGGGAGAAGGGAAAAAAATGTCACAGGGAGAAGGGAATAAACTGTCACAGGGAGACGGAATAAAATGTCACAGGGAGAAGGAAATAAAATATCACAGGGAAGAGGAATAAAATGTCACAGGGAGAGGGAATAAAAAATCAAAGGGAGTGGGAATAAAATGTCACAGGGAGAAGGGAATAAAAAGTCACAGGAAGAGGGAATAAAATGTCACAGGGAGAAGGGAATAAAATGTCACAGGGCGAGAGAATAAAATGTCTGAGGGAGAAGGAATAAAATGTCACAGGGAGAAGGGAATAAAATGTCACAGGGCGAGAGAATAAAATGTCACAGGGAGAAGGAATAAAATGTCACAGGGAGAAGGGAATAAAATGTCACAGGGAGAAGGGAATAAAATGTAACAGGAAGAGGGAATAAAATGTCACAGGGAGAAGGGAATAAAATGTCACAGGGCGAGAGAATAAAATGTCACAGGGAGAGGGAATGAAATGTCACAGGGAGAAGGAAATAAAATGTCACAGGGAGAAGGGAATAAAATGTCACAGGGAGAATGAAAAAAAATATTACAGGGAGATGGAATAAAATTTCACAGGGAGAGGGAATTAAAAATCACAGGGAGAGGGAATAAAATGTCACAGGGAGTTTGAATAAAATGTCACGGGGAGGGGGAATGAAATGACACAGGGAGAAGGGAATAAAATATCCCAAGGAGAGGGAATAAGATGTCACAGGGGGAGGGAATGAAATGTCACAGGTAGAAGGGAAAGAAATGTCACAGGAAGAGGGAATGAATTGTCACAGGGAGAAGGGAATAAAATGTCACAGGAAGAGGGAATAAAACGGCAAAGGGAGAGGGAATGAAATGTCACAGCGAGAAGGGAATAAAATGTCACTAGGAGATGGGAATAAAATGTCAAAGGGAGTGGGAATAAAATGTCACAGGGAGAAGGAAATAAAATATCACAGGGAGAAGGAATAAAATTTCACAGCGAGAGGGAATAAAATGTCACAGGGAGAAGGGAATAAAAAGTCACAGGAAGAGGGAATAATATTTAACAGCGAGAGGGAATAAAATGTCACGGGGATAGAGAATGAAATGTCAAAGGGGGAGGGAATGAAATGTCACAGGGAGAGGGCATGAAATGTCACAGGGAGAAGGGAATAAAATGTCACAGGGAGAAGGGAATAAAATGTCACATGGAGAAGGAAATAAACTGTCACAGGGAGAGGGAATAAAATGTCACAGGGAGAGGGAATAAAATGTCACAGGGAGAAGGGAATAAAATGTCACAGGGAGAGGGAATAAAATGTCACGGAGAAGGGAATAAAATGTTACAGGAAGAGGGAATAAAATGTCACAGGGAGAAGGGAATAAAATGTCACAGGGCGAGAGAATAAAATGTCACAGGGAGAAGGAATAAAATGTCACAGGGAGAAGGGAATAAAATGTCACAGGGAGAAGGGAATAAAATGTCACAGTGAGAGGGAATGAAATGTCACAGGGAGAAGGAAATAAAATGTCACAGGGAGAAGGGAATATAATGTCACAGGGAGAAGGAAATAAAATATCACAGGGAGAAGGAATAAAATTTCACAGGGAGAGGGAATAAAAAATCACAGCGAGAGGGAATAAAATGTCACAGGGAGAAGGGAATAAAAAGTCACAGGAAGAGGGAATAATATTTAACAGCGAGAGGGAATAAAATGTCACGGGGATAGAGAATGAAATGTCAAAGGGGGAGGGAATGAAATGTCACAGGGAGAGGGAATGAAATGTCACAGGGTGAGGGAATGAAATGTCACGGGGATAGAGAATGAAATGTCAAAGGGGGAGGGAATGAAATGTCACAGGGAGAGGGAATGAAATGTCACAGGGAGAAGGGAATAAAATGTCACAGGGAGAAGGGAATAAAATGTCACAGGGAGAAGGGAATAAACTGTCACAGGGAGACGGAATAAAATGTCACAGGGAGAGGGAATAAAATGTCACAGGGAGAAGGGAAAAAAATGTCACAGGGAGAGGGAATAAAATGTCACAGAGAGAAGGGAATAAAATGTCACAGGGAGAAGGGAATAAAATGTCACAGGGAGAAGGGAATAAAATGTCACAGGGAGAAGGGAATAAAATGTCACAGGGAGAAGGGAATAAACTGTCACAGGGAGACGGAATAAAATGTCACAGGGAGAGGGAATAAAATGTCACAGGGAGAAGGGAAAAAATGTCACAGGGAGAGGGAATAAAATGTCACAGGGAGGGAAAGAAATGTCATAGGAGGAGGGAATGAATTGTCACAGGGAGAAGGGAATAAAATGTCACAGGAAGAGGGAATAAAACGTCACAGGGAGAGGGAATGAAATGTCACAGTGAGAAGGGAATAAAATTTCACAGGGAGAAGCAAAAATAAAATATCACAGGGAAGAGGAATAAAATGTCACAGGGAGAGGGAATAAAAAATCAAAGGGAGTGGGAATAAAATGTCACAGGGAGAAGGGAATAAAAAGTCACAGGAAGAGGGAATAAAATGTCACAGGGAGAAGGGAATAAAATGTCACAGGGCGAGAGAATAAAATGTCACAGGGAGAAGGAATAAAATGTCACAGGGAGAAGGGAAAAAAATGTCACAGGGAGAAGGGAATAAAATGTAACAGGGAGAGGGAATGAAATGTCACAGTGAGAAGTGAATAAAATGTCACAGGGAGAAGGGAATAAAATGTAACAGGGAGAAGGAATAAAATGTCACAGGGAGAAGGGAATAAAATGTCACAGGGAGAAGGGAATAAAATGTCACAGGGAGAAGGGAATAAAATGTCACAGGGAGAAGGGAATAAAATGTCACAGGGCGAGAGAATAAAATGTCACAGGGAGAAGGAATAAAATGTCACAGGGAGAAGGGAATAAAATGTCACAGGGAGAAGGGAATAAAATGTAACAGGAAGAGGGAATAAAATGTCACAGGGAGAAGGGAATAAAATGTCACAGGGCGAGAGAATAAAATGTCACAGGGAGAGGGAATGAAATGTCACAGGGAGAAGGAAATAAAATGTCACAGGGAGAAGGGAATAAAATGTCACAGGGAGAATGAAATAAAATATTACAGGGAGATTGAATAAAATTTCACAGGGAGAGGGAATTAAAAATCACAGTGAGAGGGAATAAAATGTCACAGGGAGTTTGAATAAAATGTCACGGGGAGAGGGAATGAAATGACACAGGGAGAAGGGAATAAAATATCCCAAGGAGAGGGAATAAGATGTCACAGGTGGAGGGAATGAAATGTCACAGGTAGAAGGGAAAGAAATGTCACAGGAAGAGGGAATGAATTGTCACAGGGAGAAGGGAATAAAATGTCACAGGAAGAGGGAATAAAACGGCACAGGGAGAGGGAATGAAATGTCACAGCGAGAAGGGAATAAAATGTCACTAGGAGATGGGAATAAAATGTCAAAGGGAGTGGGAATAAAATGTCACAGGGAGAAGGAAATAAAATATCACAGGGAGAAGGAATAAAATTTCACAGCGAGAGGGAATAAAAAATCACAGCGAGAGGGAATAAAATGTCACAGGGAGAAGGGAATAAAAAGTCACAGGAAGAGGGAATAATATTTAACAGCGAGAGGGAATAAAATGTCACGGGGATAGAGAATGAAATGTCAAAGGGGGAGGGAATGAAATGTCACAGGGAGAGGGCATGAAATGTCACAGGGAGAAGGGAATAAAATGTCACAGGGAGAAGGGAATAAAATGTCACAGGGAGAGGGAATAAATTGTCACGGGGAGAGGGAATAAAATGTCACAGGGAGAAGGGAATAAACGGTCACAGGGAGAGGGAATAAAATGTCACAGGGAGAAGGGAATAAAATGTTACAGGGAGAAGGGAATAAAATATCACAGGGAGAAGGAATAAAATTTCACAGCGAGAGGGAATAAAAAATCACAGCGAGAGGGAATAAAATGTCACAGGGAGAAGGGAATAAAAAGTCACAGGAAGAGGGAATAATATTTAACAGCGAGAGGGAATAAAATGTCACGGGGATAGAGAATGAAATGTCAAAGGGGGAGGGAATGAAATGTCACAGGGAGAGGGCATGAAATGTCACAGGGAGAAGGGAATAAAATGTCACAGGGAGAAGGGAATAAAATGTCACAGGGAGAAGGGAATAAACTGTCACAGGTAGAGGGAATAAAATGTCACAGGGAGAGGGAATAAAATGTCACAGGGAGAAGGGAATAAAATGTCACAGGGAGAGGGAATAAAATGTCACGGAGAAGGGAATAAAATGTTACAGGAAGAGGGAATAAAATGTCACAGGGAGAAGGGAATAAAATGTCACAGGGCGAGAGAATAAAATGTCACAGGGAGAAGGAATAAAATGTCACAGGGAGAAGGGAATAAATTGTCACAGGGAGAAGGGAATAAAATGTCACAGGGAGAATGAAATAAAATATTACAGGGAGATGTAATAAAATTTCACATGGAGAGGGAATAAAAAATCACAGGGAGTGGGAATAAAATGTCACGGGGAGAGGGAATGAAACGACACAGGGAGAAGGGAATAAAATATCCCAAGGAGAGGGAATAAGATGTCACAGGGGGAGGGAATGAAATGTCACAGGTAGAAGGGAAAGAAATGTCACAGGAAGAGGGAATGAATTGTCACAGGGAGAAGGGAATAAAATGTCACAGGAAGAGGGAATAAAACGTCACAGGGAGAGGGAATGAAATGTCACAGTGAGAAGGGAATAAAATGTCACTAGGAGATGGGAATAAAATGTCAAAGGGAGTGGGAATAAAATGTCACAGGGAGAAGGAAATAAAATATCACAGGGAGAAGGAATAAAATTTCACAGGGAGAGGGAATAAAAAATCACAACGAGAGGGAATAAAATGTCACAGGGAGAAGGGAATAAAAAGTCACAGGAAGAGGGAATAATATTTAACAGCGAGAGGGAATAAAATGTCACGGGGATAGAGAATGAAATGTCAAAGGGGGAGGGAATGAAATGTCACAGGGAGAGGGAATGAAATGTCACAGGGTGAGGGAATGAAATGTCACGGGGATAGAGAATGAAATGTCAAAGGGGGAGTGAATGAAATGTCACAGGGAGAAGGGAATAAAATGTCACAGGGAGAAGGGAATAAAATGTCACAGGGAGAAGGGAATAAACTGTCACAGGGAGACGGAATAAAATGTCACAGGGAGAGGGAATAAAATGTCACAGGGAGAAGGGAAAAAAATGTCACAGGGAGAGGGAATAAAATGTAACAGGGAGAAGGGAAAGAAATGTCATAGGAGGAGGGAATGAAATGTCACAGTGAGAAGGGAATAAAATGTCACAGGGAGAAGGAAATAAAATATCACAGGGAAGAGGAATAAAATGTCACAGGGAGAGGGAATAAAAAATCAAAGGGAGTGGGAATAAAATGTCACAGGGAGAAGGGAATAAAAAGTCACAGGAAGAGGGAATAAAATGTCACAGGGAGAAGGGAATAAAATGTCACAGGGCGAGAGAATAAAATGTCTGAGGGAGAAGGAATAAAATGTCACAGGGAGAAGGGAATAAAATGCCACAGGGCGAGAGAATAAAATGTCACAGGGAGAAGGAATAAAATGTCACAGGGAGAAGGGAATAAAATGTCACAGGGAGAAGGGAATAAAATGTAACAGGAAGAGGGAATAAAATGTCACAGGGAGAAGGGAATAAAATGTCACAGGGCGAGAGAATAAAATGTCACAGGGAGAGGGAATGAAATGTCACAGGGAGAAGGAAATAAAATGTCACAGGGAGAAGGGAATAAAATGTCACAGGGAGAATGAAATAAAATATTACAGGGAGATGGAATAAAATTTCACAGGGAGAGGGAATTAAAAATCACAGGGAGAGGGAATAAAATGTCACAGGGAGTTTGAATAAAATGTCACGGGGAGAGGGAATGAAATGACACAGGGAGAAGGGAATAAAATATCCCAAGGAGAGGGAATAAGATGTCACAGGGGGAGGGAATGAAATGTCACAGGTAGAAGGGAAAGAAATGTCACAGGAAGAGGGAATGAATTGTCACAGGGAGAAGGGAATAAAATGTCACAGGAAGAGGGAATAAAACGGCAAAGGGAGAGGGAATGAAATGTCACAGCGAGAAGGGAATAAAATGTCACTAGGAGATGGGAATAAAATGCCAAAGGGAGTGGGAATAAAATGTCACAGGGAGAAGGAAATAAAATATCACAGGGAGAAGGAATAAAATTTCACAGCGAGAGGGAATAAAAAATCACAGCGAGAGGGAATAAAATGTCACAGGGAGAAGGGAATAAAAAGTCACAGGAAGAGGGAATAATATTTAACAGCGAGAGGGAATAAAATGTCACGGGGATAGAGAATGAAATGTCAAAGGGGGAGGGAATGAAATGTCACAGGGAGAGGGCATGAAATGTCACAGGGAGAAGGGAATAAAATGTCACAGGGAGAAGGGAATAAAATGTCACAGGGAGAAGGAAATAAACTGTCACAGGGAGAGGGAATAAAATGTCACAGGGAGAGGGAATAAAATGTCACAGGGAGAAGGGAATAAAATGTCACAGGGAGAGGGAATAAAATGTCACGGAGAAGGGAATAAAATGTTACAGGAAGAGGGAATAAAATGTCACAGGGAGAAGGGAATAAAATGTCACAGGGCGAGAGAATAAAATGTCACAGGGAGAAGGAATAAAATGTCACAGGGAGAAGGGAATAAAATGTCACAGGGAGAAGGGAATAAAATGTCACAGTGAGAGGGAATGAAATGTCACAGGGAGAAGGAAATAAAATGTCACAGGGAGAAGGGAATATAATGTCACAGGGAGAAGGAAATAAAATATCACAGGGAGAAGGAATAAAATTTCACAGGGAGAGGGAATAAAAAATCACAGCGAGAGGGAATAAAATGTCACAGGGAGAAGGGAATAAAAAGTCACAGGAAGAGGGAATAATATTTAACAGCGAGAGGGAATAAAATGTCACGGGGATAGAGAATGAAATGTCAAAGGGGGAGGGAATGAAATGTCACAGGGAGAGGGAATGAAATGTCACAGGGTGAGGGAATGAAATGTCACGGGGATAGAGAATGAAATGTCAAAGGGGGAGGGAATGAAATGTCACAGGGAGAGGGAATGAAATGTCACAGGGAGAAGGGAATAAAATGTCACAGGGAGAAGGGAATAAAATGTCACAGGGAGAAGGGAATAAACTGTCACAGGGAGACGGAATAAAATGTCACAGGGAGAGGGAATAAAATGTCACAGGGAGAAGGGAAAAAATGTCACAGGGAGAGGGAATAAAATGTCACAGAGAGAAGGGAATAAAATGTCACAGGGAGAAGGGAATAAAATGTCACAGGGAGAAGGGAATAAAATGTCACAGGGAGAAGGGAATAAAATGTCACAGGGAGAAGGGAATAAACTGTCACAGGGAGACGGAATAAAATGTCACAGGGAGAGGGAATAAAATGTCACAGGGAGAAGGGAAAAATGTCACAGGGAGAGGGAATAAAATGTCACAGGGAGGGAAAGAAATGTCATAGGAGGAGGGAATGAATTGTCACAGGGAGAAGGGAATAAAATGTCACAGGAAGAGGGAATAAAACGTCACAGGGAGAGGGAATGAAATGTCACAGTGAGAAGGGAATAAAATTTCACAGGGAGAAGGAAATAAAATATCACAGGGAAGAGGAATAAAATGTCACAGGGAGAGGGAATAAAAAATCAAAGGGAGTGGGAATAAAATGTCACAGGGAGAAGGGAATAAAAAGTCACAGGAAGAGGGAATAAAATGTCACAGGGAGAAGGGAATAAAATGTCACAGGGCGAGAGAATAAAATGTCACAGGGAGAAGGAATAAAATGTCACAGGGAGAAGGGAAAAAAATGTCACAGGGAGAAGGGAATAAAATGTAACAGGGAGAGGGAATGAAATGTCACAGTGAGAAGTGAATAAAATGTCACAGGGAGAAGGGAATAAAATGTAACAGGGAGAAGGAATAAAATGTCACAGGGAGAAGGGAATAAAATGTCACAGGGAGAAGGGAATAAAATGTCACAGGGAGAAGGGAATAAAATGTCACAGGGAGAAGGGAATAAAATGTCACAGGGCGAGAGAATAAAATGTCACAGGGAGAAGGAATAAAATGTCACAGGGAGAAGGGAATAAAATGTCACAGGGAGAAGGGAATAAAATGTAACAGGAAGAGGGAATAAAATGTCACAGGGAGAAGGGAATAAAATGTCACAGGGCGAGAGAATAAAATGTCACAGGGAGAGGGAATGAAATGTCACAGGGAGAAGGAAATAAAATGTCACAGGGAGAAGGGAATAAAATGTCACAGGGAGAATGAAATAAAATATTACAGGGAGATTGAATAAAATTTCACAGGGAGAGGGAATTAAAAATCACAGTGAGAGGGAATAAAATGTCACAGGGAGTTTGAATAAAATGTCACGGGGAGAGGGAATGAAATGACACAGGGAGAAGGGAATAAAATATCCCAAGGAGAGGGAATAAGATGTCACAGGTGGAGGGAATGAAATGTCACAGGTAGAAGGGAAAGAAATGTCACAGGAAGAGGGAATGAATTGTCACAGGGAGAAGGGAATAAAATGTCACAGGAAGAGGGAATAAAACGGCACAGGGAGAGGGAATGAAATGTCACAGCGAGAAGGGAATAAAATGTCACTAGGAGATGGGAATAAAATGTCAAAGGGAGTGGGAATAAAATGTCACAGGGAGAAGGAAATAAAATATCACAGGGAGAAGGAATAAAATTTCACAGCGAGAGGGAATAAAAAATCACAGCGAGAGGGAATAAAATGTCACAGGGAGAAGGGAATAAAAAGTCACAGGAAGAGGGAATAATATTTAACAGCGAGAGGGAATAAAATGTCACGGGGATAGAGAATGAAATGTCAAAGGGGGAGGGAATGAAATGTCACAGGGAGAGGGCATGAAATGTCACAGGGAGAAGGGAATAAAATGTCACAGGGAGAAGGGAATAAAATGTCACAGGGAGAAGGGAATAAACTGTCACAGGGAGAGGGAATAAAATGTCACAGGGAGAGGGAATAAAATGTCACGGAGAAGGGAATAAAATGTTACAGGAAGAGGGAATAAAATGTCACAGGGCGAGAGAATAAAATGTCACAGGGAGAAGGAATAAAATGTCACACGGAGAAGGGAATAAAATGTCACAGGGAGAAGGGAATAAAATGTCACAGTGAGAGGGAATAAAATGTCACGGGGAGAGGGAATGAAACGACACATGGAGAAGGGAATAAAATATCCCAAGGAGAGGGAATAAGATGTCACAGGGGGAGGGAATGAAAAGTCACAGGTAGAAGGGAAAGAAATGTCACAGGAGGAGGGAATGAATTGTCACAGGGAGAAAGGAATAAAATGTCACAGGAAGAGGGAATAAAACGTCACAGGGTGAGGGAATGAAATGTCACAGTGAGAAGGAAATAAAATGTCACTAGGAGATGGGAATAAAATGTCAAAGGGTGTGGGAATAAAATGTCACAGGGAGAAGGAAATAAAATATCACAGGGAGAAGGAATAAAATTTCACAGGGAGAGGGAATAAAAAATCACAGCGAGAGGGAATAAAATGTCACAGGGAGAAGGGAATAAAAAGTCACAGGAAGAGGGAATAATATTTAACAGCGAGAGGGAATAAAATGTCACGGTGATAGAGAATGAAATGTCAAAGGGGGAGGGAATGAAATGTCACAGGGAGAGGGAATGAAATGTCACAGGGAGATGGGAATAAAATGTCACAGGGAGAGGGAATAAAAAAATCAAAGGGAGTGGGAATAAAATGTCACAGGGAGAAGGGAATAAAAAGTCACAGGAAGAAGCAATAAAATTTCACAGGGAGAGGGAATAAATTGTCACGGGGAGAGGGAATAAAATGTCACAGGGAGAAGGGAATAAACTGTCACAGGGAGAGGGAATAAAATGTCACAGGGAGAAGGGAATAAAATGTTACAGGGAGAAGGGAATAAAATTTCACAGCGAGAGGGAATAAAAAATCACAGCGAGAGGGAATAAAATATCACAGGGAGAAGGAATAAAATTTCACAGCGAGAGGGAATAAAAAATCACAGCGAGAGGGAATAAAATGTCACAGGGAGAAGGGAATAAAAAGTCACAGGAAGAGGGAATAATATTTAACAGCGAGAGGGAATAAAATGTCACGGGGATAGAGAATGAAATGTCAAAGGGGGAGGGAATGAAATGTCACAGGGAGAGGGCATGAAATGTCACAGGGAGAAGGGAATAAAATGTCACAGGGAGAAGGGAATAAAATGTCACAGGGAGAAGGGAATAAACTGTCACAGGTAGGGGGAATAAAATGTCACAGGGAGAGGGAATAAAATGTCACAGGGAGAAGGGAATAAAATGTCACAGGGAGAGGGAATAAAATGTCACGGAGAAGGGAATAAAATGTTACAGGAAGAGGGAATAAAATGTCACAGGGAGAAGGGAATAAAATGTCACAGGGCGAGAGAATAAAATGTCACAGGGAGAAGGAATAAAATGTCACAGGGAGAAGGGAATAAATTGTCACAGGGAGAAGGGAATAAAATGTCACAGGGAGAATGAAATAAAATATTACAGGGAGATGTAATAAAATTTCACATGGAGAGGGAATAAAAAATCACAGGGAGTGGGAATAAAATGTCACGGGGAGAGGGAATGAAACGACACAGGGAGAAGGGAATAAAATATCCCAAGGAGAGGGAATAAGATGTCACAGGGGGAGGGAATGAAATGTCACAGGTAGAAGGGAAAGAAATGTCACAGGAAGAGGGAATGAATTGTCACAGGGAGAAGGGAATAAAATGTCACAGGAAGAGGGAATAAAACGTCACAGGG
The DNA here is from genome assembly GCF_036971445.1 of Narcine bancroftii. Lineage (NCBI taxonomy): Eukaryota > Metazoa > Chordata > Chondrichthyes > Torpediniformes > Narcinidae > Narcine > Narcine bancroftii. The sequence continues at coordinate 1,200,295 of NC_091470.1, read as the reverse complement.
AGAGGGAATGAAATGTCACAGTGAGAAGGGAATAAAATGTCACTAGGAGATGGGAATAAAATGTCAAAGGGAGTGGGAATAAAATGTCACAGGGAGAAGGAAATAAAATATCACAGGGAGAAGGAATAAAATTTCACAGGGAGAGGGAATAAAAAATCACAACGAGAGGGAATAAAATGTCACAGGGAGAAGGGAATAAAAAGTCACAGGAAGAGGGAATAATATTTAACAGCGAGAGGGAATAAAATGTCACGGGGATAGAGAATGAAATGTCAAAGGGGGAGGGAATGAAATG